>NC_071092.1:41465319-42205319 GCF_027358695.1 Spea bombifrons | reverse complement strand
CTCTGTTCTTTTTTTATATCCCTGGGCGGCATCTGATTGTTTGATCTGGAAATATTGATTATCAGAGCTGTCATATGTCATTGTTTCAGTCTCATTTGTATTCACGTATATATACAGAGTCCTAATGTCTATTTTAACAGTTCCCACCGGCAAACACGAACATCTACCGGGTAGAAGATTTTCAACACAAAAGGCCTGGAATACCCCGAATGGGCACTTGCAAAATAGACATTTAAAGATCCCTTTTAATCGAGAAAAGAACCTTTTGAAAGATTCCTTTTAACCCGACACATACTTCTCAAGAAAAGAAGAACGAAAATAGGACCAGGAAAAGGGTGATACACTGCAGCTCTGGAGATGCAGCTTCTCCTGCTTTACTTTTACTTTTTCACACAAGTAAAAAATGCAGTTTAAAGTAGTTTAATATGCATTACCAATGGTGGGGCAGCATGGGACACTAGATTGTCCGTTTAAAAAAAAGTTTGTCAATTTATGGCTTTATTCCATTAAACGCAAAGGGTTAAAGATTTCACAAAGAAATTTTGTTAAAATGATGTTTGGAATGAGGACTCTTTGAGGTGTGATAGTGGAGGACCCAATAATTATGAACTTATTGTGCTCCCAGGGGCACAAGAAATCCATTGCTAGCTCATTTGGCAGCCAATAGGTTAAAAGTAAGCAATATTAAGTAAGCAATATTCAGAAATAATCTTATAGGGCAGCAGAAACAGGGACTTTAAGACGAGTTTAGCTTTAATTAAATGATCAGTTCGACATAATATTAATGTGACGTGAAATCCTGGGGATTCTGCACGCTGTATGACATCTTAAACAGATTGAATGCAGAAGAGCAAATCGATAGGAGAATCTGGAAACAAGGGTCAGCCTTTGGGAATCATCCGGCTGCTTCAGTTAATAAAGTTTGATGCACCCAGAGGAAATCAGCAAACCGCGTGTGCGTGAAATACAGGGAGAGCCGAGAACCGATCGATCCTTGCCTCGTCTTTTTTTATGTGAATAGCGGGTCTGAGAGCTGCCATCATTCCTCTTTACGTGTTTCTGTTCTTATGATGGCTTCTGGTATTCTATCTTAAGAAGAAAAAGTAAATTAACCATTTAATTCTTCATAAAATTGGACCTGATTTACATTTAATTCACAAGTTAATTGCTGCTACGGGACATAACCAGTAGTGCTTAATTAAGAGTCCTTATGGCACTGAAGTGGCCAGCTAGCTACTATTGGTTTGATCCACCTCTCTGGCAAGGTTAACCAAATAATCCCATATGGTAGTCAGAAAACTCCCGTTGACCTTGCATAGATAAGACTTAAAGGCCGTGCCACCATCTGTAACAGCGGGTTTTGGAATTTATATAACAATCACTCGCTGATTTCTAATTCAGCTCCTCTTTATTGCTGCTCTTTTGGTCTCTACCGACGTGATAATCACAATGAAACATTGAATGTGTTTTCAGAGAGATGTATCTTCTACAATGTGAAAGAAAGCAGGAAACCTAATACAGCTTTCAGATTCTTTGGGGATTTTTTACGATCTCAGAGTAAATATTTAGAATGATATTTTTTGTAAAGACATTCAACATTTTAGCTGACGGATTGATTGTTCTAGGTAGACTATTCTATTGGTAGCAAAAGCACCAATTATGAGTCTTGTATATGATCACAACAGTGTAGAACAGCTCCAGACTAGGTGACCCTCAGAATTTAACCCACCACCCTGAGACCCAGGGACAAAGCCTGGGAGTTCCCAGGTGTGATAATAGGCAATAATATTAATAATATAAATCGAAATATTAAGTTGTGATCGCCATCAGGCGAAACTTTTCAATGTTTATGATGGACTAATTTTCTGGGCAAAAGATAGGGAATCAATGGCACGTGTCATGTTGCACACCTTGAGTGTCAAGGAATTGGAGAGCAATTTTCACTGTCCAGCACACCGCTACCTGTGTCCCTTTAAGGGTTAAAAAAAACCATAAAAACCAATAGCAAAGTTCTGCTGAAACTTTATTGCTAGAACACAGTCCTCAGTCTATTTATAAGAATGGATTTGCCTCATTACAGAGCCTGCATCGACAAAATGGACAGCAAACCTCTCCTAGACACAGGTGTGTGACATTCACAGACGAGGGCTGCTGCGCATTATGTGACAGGGTCATAAAGTGTCATTCTCTCCAAGATTCCAAGCTCGGCTCATTATTTTCGGACATCATTGTGCGGAGTGACAGGACATCAGAACCATGTCACGCGCTCATCTCCATCCTTCACTGCGCTCTTCTTTGTACCGAGCACACTTCATTAGTGCCCCCTTACCGCGTGGCTTATTAAGTGCCCTATCCCTTTGCTTCTGTGTCATCTGGAACAAATACACCTCCGTGTTCCGTGTGTCTGATATGAGAATTCTACACGGGGAACATTAACAGCGACGCAGACCTGGCTGCTTACTTGACGGGCGTAAACAGATGCAACGCGACATACAGAAGTGATAACGCTATTGCAGCCTATTAGCATACATTCACGAAAGGCGAAGCGCCCATCCCTAACGTCACCGTGTGCAATTGCATCGATTTTCCTGCTGAATGCTGCAGAGCCGACAGTAATTGGCACTCTGAGGTTTACTCACTAAGCCAGCTAATCCACTTGCCGATACAGAAATGAGGTCTGGTAGTGTTACTATGTCTGGCTAATTTCTTAAATGAAGTTAAAACTTGGAACTACAAATGCATTTGGAAGAAACCTTCCAATGTTATCCACTGTGTCACTTTTATTGGTAATTATTAATACACTAATTTCACCCGCTAATGTAATAAACATTTCTGTTACTAATCGTCCAGGCAATTTAAAAAATAAATTAATGTAATTAATGTAAATACCATAATTTCAATCACAATATTATAATGAAGAAAAGTGTTGGTCCTGATACAACTGTGTTCATGTATATTCTTTCTAAAGTGAACAGTCCCTCAGAGGAGAAGTTAGGAAATAATTCCTTATAAGGTCTACAATAGGCTCCAGGCGTGGATTTTACCGTGTAAATGAGTGTTAGTGTAAGTATGTGTGTGTAAGCATGAGTGTGTATGTTTTAGCGTGACTGTGTAAGTGTGAGAGTGTGTGTTTTAAATATCTGAGCCAGTGCAATGGGAGTTACAGGGAGGGGGGGGCAAAGGCCAAAGAAGGAGGACACTTGGCTTTACCTGTCCCCTAGGGCCAGAAGGTACCAGTCCTCACCTGTCTGAAACCCACAGTAAATTAGGTGAATATTAAAGCACAAAATAACGCCTCATCCTTTAAAGAGCAAAGAGCAATTTTCACTGCCATTCTCCTTGATTTATGGGTTCTATGCAATTCCAGATTTATAGCTGTGATTTCACAAATAGTAGGTGCTGCAAAGGGAAGGAAGGAAGATTATCAAATGATTCTCTTGGATTTCAAAATGACCCCAGGCTTGAGAGCTGCACAATTTTCTTTTTAAAATTTATATATATAAAAATGTTATCAAGAAAAATATAAAAAAAATATATTTTATACTGTGCAGGAAGAAAGTAGGAAGGACGAAAAGAAACAAGGAATAAAGCAAAGAAGGAAGGAAAGGAAGGAGATGCAGAACATAAAGATTCTTTTTTAAAGCTCATAAAAACATATACCAGGGCAGGGACGGGCAGCTCCTTGCATTACAGCTGTTGTGGACTACAACTCCCATTACACCCAGCCAGTACTCTGTGAGCCGCAGTCCACAGCCATCTGAGTTTCAGGGGCTGTCAGGACGATTAGCTCTTTATGGTGACAGCTGTTTATGACCAGTATATATATGTTTCAGGGGGGGTCCTATAGTGTTTAAATATCCCACCCTTTAGCACGAATGGATTTAATACATTGAAAAATTATTTAGTATTATCTTTTATAAGGCAAAGAAATATTCCGAATAGCTACGGGAAGCATATTAATAGCAGTCGGTAGTTAAAATGCAGGGAAAGGGTTTCATTTACCTAGAGTTATGGGTAGATAAAATCCTAGGCTGACTTGTGTTAAGAAATCCAATAGATTAGAAATATGATTCTGATCGGTTTATAGCCCTAGACGGCTTTGGAATCAGTAAAAGAATGGAAATGTGTTTTTAAGGCAATAATGAAATTCCCTACTGTTATTTTCCAAGATTGCGAGCTCCTCCGGAATGAAGCATAATGCAGAATCTCATTTTCTCTTACAAAATTGTCCCTGTTGCTTTCCTTGCAAAGCTTCATTTAACTACCAAGCAAGAAACAGATGACGGTTCTTATCTTTCTACCCCCCCCCCTTTTTTTCTTCATAGCCGCCTGACACGGACACAATTACCAAGTCCCTAGAATCTGGGTGCAGCCAAACAAAGGAGCATTAGGAAGTGTATGAAGTGATAAATTGATGGAGTGATACATATTAACAGTGACCCCGCACAGAGACTACTGAAGGGATGACAGGGATATCAAAGAAAAGGCAAATCCGTGAAATGCTAGCTGTGGCGTATAAAAGAACAGAGATATAGTCACATTGGCGAATAGAAAGTAGATTTTTACTGCCGACCCCATCGAAGCAAATGTATGCTATAGAAACCTTACAGCATCATTTCTCCAAGGAACGTGAATGCAAAACAGTATTTATTTATTACTTTATTTATTTATCTTATATAAGCTGCAAATATAGCAGAATGTCAAGAAAAAAATTAATCATACTCACCTAATGCCCGGCTCACCGGGAAATCGAGAGATTTCAAAGGGCCAGCAAATGCGAGCGCACAACTGCCAGGGCCGTCTTTAACGCAAGGCAAAAACCCACGACCCCCGCCATGCCACCCCCATGATCACATCCGCAGGGGCACTGCTGCTTGTTGTGAGAGCAATGTCTCTTGTTCCGCCCTGGGGTAGCAGGAACCCAGCGGAGTCACGTTGATTTACGTCACATGATCCTGCTCCGTTCCTGCTTCCCCTGGGCGGTACAAGAGAAGAAAACAGAGGGAAGCAGCAGCCCCTGGGGAAGGCACCGAGAGATCTGCAGTTCAGGTAAGGGGGTGGATGAATGAGTATGTGTGATTGAGTGAATGAGTATCTGTGAATGGGTGAATTAATGTTTGTGAATGAATATGAGAGAATGCATGTGTAAGGAGGAGAAGCATGGCACAGGGAGTCTGTTTGAGGCTATGATGCAGGTGACTTGTAAACAATGTTACTCATAAATACTAGCATGTAGTTTATGTATGCATTGCCTTCCTCTGCACTTGGGCTACAGTTCCTCAAAAAGTTTGGAAAAAAACATCAGCCAGTTTTGCTCTTGTAACCTAGGAACTGTTGTCTAAAAGCTGTCATCTACAGGAGCCCATCTACTGTCTCCTTGGGTATAATGAGTTTCAATAAGACGTCTGTCAGATCTCCAGGTGAAGTTAAACAACCTTTCTTCTCCTCTGTCTTCTCCCATCATAGGCAGACGTGTTAGAGGACATGGAGCCCAGGTGTTTGTGTCAGGAGGTATTGCATTCTCTTGTCTTTAGGGTTAATTGCTGACCTTCATACTGCGTGACCTTCAGTGCCGTACACAATGTATACACAGCTTCTCACGCGTGTCTCAGCTATACAGGGAGCCTATGGGCTGTTTTATTTGATTATATAGAGAGAGAGAGAGAGAGAGAGAGAGAGAGAGAGAGAGAGAGAGAGAGAGAGAGAGAGAGAGAGAGAGAGAGAGAGAGAGAGAGAGAGAGAGAGAGAGAGAGAGAGAGAGAGAGAGAGAGAGAGAGAGAGAGAGAGAGAGAGAGAGAGAGAGAGAGAGAGAGAGAGAGAGAGAGAGAGAGAGAGAGAGAGAGAGAGAGAGAGGTCAATTCCTCTAGGCTACAGATTCTACCTATTGTTCACTTTGCATATGAGAATGGCTGCATTCGGGATTATATTGCACTTATCAAGCTACCTCTCCATTTTGTTCTTTTTAATGTATTTTATTTTTGGAGATGCTAAGATTAATACATTTTTAAGGAATCCCTTAAATTTGTTTATTTCATGTTGCTTTTCGCTGGGTTTACTATATTCTCTATTTGGCACCAACAATGTTGATTGTAGTTAGTTTTCGATTATATGTAGAGTTGGCTTCATTTTACTGACCCAGGCGTCAACCATCTGTATCTCAAGGATTACGGGCACTGTTTGAAAACTCATTAGTCCACTAAGCAGAAAGCAATAGTTTCTGGAAGAAAATGGCTTAATGACTTATGGAGCTATAAATCCATGCCCTGCTTCCTGAAATATGACAATGGCTGCAAAATCTGTAAGGGCCTTTGTGTTTAAAGAAATAAAATCTATCCCGAATGGGAATGGCTTCAAATGGTTTTAGGCCTCTAAGTTAAATGTTATGCATTATAAATATAATAGAAAAAATTAGAATTTTTTGTTTAACACAAAACAATAGTAAGGTTAAAATGTGTGTTTTAATGACATCAGACACAGTAGGTTAAAAACATGTTCTTGGATTGCAAAACATAGAAGCTGTTGACATTTTGTTGAACCAAGTCATCCAGAGTGGCCTTCAAAGCAGATTAAATCATGATGGAGTCTGGTTTAATTACCGCATGACCATTTCTTTTATTAATAGTCGGCCACCCTGCCTAAATCTGCCCTCAGTGTTGAAAGGCTCAAGTCCAGTAACATAACATTCATTTAAATCAAATCCAGTTAAAAAAAGTGCGTTCTTTCACAGAACAAAGCCAAGAACCAAAATGACTCCATTGACCGTGAATTCCTTGGACATGGTGTAATTGCATCTTCTAATGGAATAACAGGGGTCTAGGACAACCCTGATGCTTCCAGATAATTAATCTTGACTTGGTGGCCAATAAGGGATGCTCCAGAAGTAATAGTAGACACAAGTTATTTGTAGAATTGTTCATTATTAGTGGGACCCAATGTTCCTCAAAAACGTTCCGTATGGACAAGGGAAACGTATATCTGGGTGAGCTAGAATGCCTCCTTTCTCCAGTATTTTGATCCTTGCTTGCTTGTGCATGTATTTAAGGTGTCAGAGACACTTTCAATCAGTTGCTATACAACAATGTGGAACATTGAAAATGTTGGTCAGTATGTTCCATACAGATGCATGTTGATACAAATAGTATTTTTTTCAATAAATAATAATCATAATATTAACAATAGGACGTTTATTACTTTATTAAAGATCAGAGACTGTTTAAAAAAAAAAAAAAAAAGATTCACTTCGGGTTTTTTTTTTGCTTAAGAAAATTATCACGCTCTAAACTTCAAAGAGGAGGAAAAGCAGCCTCTTTTATTAAGTATGTTCAGAGATGATATTAAATTAGAAAGTGGAACGCCACCTTTCCAAGTGTGACCCATTTTATTCATCTGCCCCGGCATTATCTCTCCGTACCAGACAGGTCCATAGGCCCTTCCTGACCCGCCACCGTTCAGATAAGTCATTAATCCACCCAGGAAGCTTTAGTTCAATGAATAGAGTTTTAAGATTTGTTTAGGCCTCCCGGCCGCCCTCCATCATCGGGATTCTTACTGTATCACCCTAAGAATACGTAATACTAAACCTATTAAGCACCTTTCCAGAGCAGACCTTGTTTGAAGTGTGAACCCTTATCCAATTTAGACATTTGGTCAAACAGATCCTTTTTTTGAGTTTGTTGGCAGTCTGTTTCGACCCCTTAACGCATTGCTAGTTGCTGTGGGGTCCATGCCTATTTCATACATATGCGGATGAAGACCGCGGTGCCATACCAGAGATATCAGAAGTGATGTGGACGGAGGACAAACCAACAAGCAAACCCTGCAATATCGGCCTAAATATGGAGACCCCAACCATGAAAAAATATCTTAACAGCAGTTGAGCGGCACCAAAATCAGCCCTGTCTAATGTTTTACAACCAATTAATTGTTTAAAATGACTAGGTTATAAGTGAACATACCCCCCCCCCCCGATTTAATGTTGTAATGTTGTGTGTTTCGGAACTGATAAGAAAAAAGTACATTAAGGGAACATTCTTTCTGTTCCCCGAGCCTGTGAGGCTGTAATGTGTTTTTCTGCCCCTATAAATCCATGTCACCCCGCAGATAATGCTTTCCTACCTCGTTTCAGTTTAATCCTTTACTGTACATAGACCGTTCTTCCTCGCGATTAAATCCTCATTATCATCCTCTGAACTCTGACACCTAGTTAATGTACAAAAGGGAAAAAAAAAATCCATCCTTTGCCTCCTATTATGTGCGTACCGGCAATGTACAGGAGGAAATTATAGTTTTAATTGTTCACCTGTCAATCGGTCCCAGGTATTCAATAAAAGGTGCTGTGGCTGTGACAATAGACCAAGTCTGCATGTTTAGATAGAGTATCTGTATGAGACTCGGCTAATCTCCAGCAGGACAGTACTTAACTCCTTAATGACAAAGCCCGTACATGTACGGGCTCAAAATGCATTGTTTTCAATGGGTTCAGGGACCGCCCATTGTCCTTAATGCAAAGCAGTGTCTTACAGTGGTTATAAAGAGTAACAGACACACAGGTGAAGGAGGTAGCTACTGTAACCATTGCGATACTACTTTTTCTAGAAAAAAAAGGTAATTGTTTTTTTAAAGTGCCATGATATTTATTATGCATACTGATAGTTTTTTATGGATTCTGTCAGTTCTTACTTCCACAGATTGACAGATATAATCTTTTTAGTGCTTCTACTGCAATTCAGGTAGCAAGAGGTCTGGTTCATACTGGTAGGCAAAGATAATTCCATATATAGGGATGGACTGGGATGGACAGGGGATGACGAGGCGGCCCTGGCACTTTAAGGTTGCTGGTCCACTAATGTCATAAGTGCAGCCGACAGCTTGATATGACAACCCCCAAGAGTTTCTATGCTCACATAACACGTGGAGGGGCATTTCTGGCAAGTGGCTGCACACTGCAGCACCTAATCTGTCACTAGATTGGCAGATCGGGCGAGTATGAGCGGCCCACTGGGCATTTGCCGAATGTGCCATGTGGCCAGTCCTGGCTTGGAAGATACCATAGACAAGTATTCACAAAAGGAATGGGGATAATAATTGCCCCGGTTTAACATTGAAAAAAATATAAGACTAGTTATTAAAATAATCAATAGAACAACATTTAAAATATCTACTCACATAAAAATACATCCTCTTTTAATTAAAATTTTCAATAGTTTTATAGAAAGTGTTTAGAAAACAACTGAGGAACTGTAAGAGTTCCCCCAAGTGTTTAAATAGTACTTTTTCAGTACATATGGATGGTACACGCATGGGCGTAGGAACCCCTAAAAATCTGGGGGGGATAGCATTTTACTGGTAGGGTGTACCTGACCATTTCACCAACAGGGACTTTATGACATCACATTATAAATACAGAGACATTAATATGTAGTTGGTCCCCCTTTGCAGCTATAACGGCTTCCGCTCTTCTGGGAACGATTTCCACAAGATTTTGGAGAGTTTCTGTGGGGAATTTTTGCAGCCATGCCTTTATGGACCTTGTTTTGTACTCTGGGGCAGTCGTGATGGAATAGAAAAGGACCGTCCCCAAAACTGTTCCCACAAAGTTAGACGCATAGTGCTGTCCAAAAAGGTTTATCACCTTCACCTCATAAAACGTTCTACTGGATGAATGGGAGAAAATTCCCACAGAAACAGAAAAATCTTACAACCACAGATGGACCCCACTGGACCCGGCCACAGAGACTACTATGATGTACTGAAGGATCCATCTAAGACTCCTAACACGTCATGCACACAGGAACATATCCACACACCTAAACACTTGAATAACATACACACGCATGCACACACTAACATACACACACAATAATACACCCCAAAAAATTCCCACCCCAATATACCTAGACACATGCCCACCATAACACACCTGGAAACATACTAACATACCCATAAAAACAGATGTGCACAATAACATACGCTATCACATACGCTATCACACGCATTCAAACACATCCTTCACATCCACACTGCCTACCCCTAGATTTAACACCTGGCGCTTTGTATTAGTGATGGCCTAGACCAAGTGTCCAAATGCTACACACAGTGACACACACACTCATTTTAACCAGAAATAGGCCTGGATTTAACCCTAGGTGCCCCTGAGTTAAACATGTGTTACAGGGAATCATTATCTTCCCTTTAAGTACGACATGCCTGCTCATACACACATATGCGCTGCTCTTACACATGCCTGCCCACAAAAACACACACATACACTGCAATTGCCTGCACATACACACTTGCCAGTACTCACACATATGCACTACCCTTATACACGCCTGCCCAAGCATACATAAACTGCTCACACACACACGCCTCCCCATAAATATACACTGCCCTTGCACATACTTACACAGACGTATACACTATAAGACAAATACACTCCTTATATACACACATATACACTGCCCATACAGACGTACACGTATACAATGCCCATACACACATACACACTGCCCATACAGACGTACACATACACACTGCCCATACAGACGTACACATATACACTGCCCATACACACGTACACATATACACTGCCCATACACACATACACATATACACTGCCCATACACACATACACATATACACTGCCCATACACACGTACACATATACACTGCCCATACACACGTACACATATACACTGCCCATACACACGTACACATATACACTGCCCATACACACACATACACTGCCCATACAGACGTACACATATACACTGCCCATACACACATACACACTGCCCATACACACATACACACTGCCCATACACACATACACATATACACTGCCCATACAGACGTACACATATACACTGCCCATACAGACGTACACATATACACTGCCCATACACACGTACACATATACACTGCCTATACAGACTTACACATATACACTGCCTATACAGACGTACACATATACACTGCCCATACACACGTACACATATACACTGCCCATACACACGTACACATATACACTGCCTATACAGACGACCCCCCCTCCGTTTTGCACATCAGACCCCCCCCTCCGTTTTGCACATCAGACCCCCCCCTCCGTTTTGCACATCAGACCCCCCCTCCGTTTTGCACATCAGACCCCCCCCTCCGTTTTGCACATCAGACCCCCCCCCTCCGTTTTGCACATCAGACCCCCCCCCTCCGTTTTGCACATCAGACCCCCCCTCCGTTTTGCACATCAGACCCCCCCTCCGTTTTGCACATCAGACCCCCCCCCTCCGTTTTGCACATCAGACCCCCCCCCTCCGTTTTGCACATCAGACCCCCCCCCTCCGTTTTGCACATCAGACCCCCCCCTCCGTTTTGCACATCAGACCCCCCCCTCCGTTTTGCACATCAGACCCCCCCTCCGTTTTGCACATCAGACCCCCCCCCTCCGTTTTGCACATCAGACCCCCCCCCTCCGTTTTGCACATCAGACCCCCCCTCCGTTTTGCACATCAGACCCCCCCCTCCGTTTTGCACATCAGACCCCCCCCCTCCGTTTTGCACATCAGACCCCCCCCTCCGTTTTGCACATCAGACCCCCCCCTCCGTTTTGCACATCAGACCCCCCCCCTCCGTTTTGCACATCAGACCCCCCCCCTCCGTTTTGCACATCAGACCCCCCCCCTCCGTTTTGCACATCAGACCCCCCCCTCCGTTTTGCACATCAGACCCCCCCTCCGTTTTGCACATCAGACCCCCCCCCTCCGTTTTGCACATCAGACCCCCCCCCCTCCGTTTTACACATCTCTTACCTTTCTCTTCCTCTTTTCCCTCTGGTTTGCCGCTGAATCTCAATGCAGTGCGGCTGCGCACAGCTGTTTCTGCTGAGCGCCGGGGCTGGGATATAAACGTCATATCCCATCGCCCGGCGCTCAGTGACAGACAGCACACCGGTAAGTGTTGGACTGGTTAGGGAAATCCCCTAATCAGGCAGCTGTGCACCGAGGGCACTCAACTCACACAGCCCTGGGGGGGATTTCTCTATTATCGGTCCCCCCCACATGATTTCCTGGGGGGGATCCATCCCCCCCGTCCCCCCCGGTTCCTACGCCCCTGGGTACACGGGGGTCGAAAGCACAAACCGTAATGGAATCTCTGTGCAGTGTCGAAGCTTTGGGAATGGATAGATGGAAGGTGTTAACCCATAAGCCCAACACCCCTGGGTGGCAATTAAAGGATCAGACCCGTAACATAGAGCTTTCCTCTGTGTTTTATGTTCAGAGACCGGTGGATTCTGTCATTGTAAAAGACCGTTTCCAGCTGAGTGAGTTTCAAGGCTAGAATGAAGATTAATCTTTTGAGTGCCAGAGGGTGATAAAGATATTAGAGTGCAATCTATAACATGTTTAGAAAGTTTAATTACAGATGTAAGTGAACGCTGCTGGTTTGAGACATTGTTAAGACTTTATGTTAAAAAATATATATCACCACAATAGGATGTGATCTACTGTAAAGCAGCGTCTAACTCAATCTCCATAGCTATTTCACTGTTGGGAAAAAAAAATTACTATGGACAAAGCACAAAAATTCCAGAAAACGTGGTAAATATGGAATGTTCACCATATGATAATTTTGGATCCAGGATAACTTCGTTTCTGCTTTGACATTATTATCAGCTATTTATTCTAGAAATAAGACACTTAGAAAGAAACTTTTGGGTCTAATCACTAAGAAGTCAAGAGGACAGTCGAGTTAAGGGTTAACTTCACTGGCCAGACTTAACTCCTGTCACTGCCTGCAACTTTAGATTTTGCAAGTTATAGGTAAGGACATGTACGTTCAATCTGAACTTGCATGGTTTTGCCTTTTGTCTCACAACATTAACCCCCTATAGTAAAGAAATGAAAGTAAATAAATAAATGAAACAGAGGTCCTTAGGACTCTCTATTAAGCAAAAGGAGTAATCAAATTACACTTGGAGGGGTAAATGCCTATTAATAGCCCCTCCTCCATCCCGGTGGGAGGCAAGGACCTCCAGCCATGACTCCCATGTGGCTTAACCTGGAATCTTGGGTTTTCACAAAGATAGACTGCTGGTGAGTGGGATATGGAAGGTCTGTGATTCCCCCTCTAGGGGCAGAGTGGATATGGACACTACACTAAATCAATGTATAAAACCTGGGACTGCCACTGCATATTCACCTGTCCAGTAGGGTGCATTTCTACTTACCATGTTCCACATAAATTTATGGGCGCCATACCCAGTAAAGACATTTCTTCCCCAACAGCCTCAATTTTGGTGGATAAGTCACAACAATGACAAAGTAGGCCACCAAGCGTGACACGATATTTACCAACTACATGACATATAACAACAGTAACATATCATAGGTTGTATGGTGTCACAAAATGTTGCAGCTATGTTTAAATTATGTATAAACCCGCATAACAAGTAGGTAAGTCATTTAAAAACTGTCAGCTTGCCATGGAAAAATCATAAAACTTGGTAGGACACTGACCGTTCGCTGAGGAAGTTTAGTAGGAACTACCAAGGACAGGAGTCAGGAGTGACACAGAGAAAGTTACGTGATATGTGTCACAACTTTAGAATGTGACGGTATATCTCTATAGCTTTGTGACAATCAGATACACAGGAAGATGACACACTTGCCACAATGTGACAGCCGGCTCTAAAGCTGTGTGACAGTCAGAACTATAATGAACTTCAAGGAAGCTCTCCAGTGACAATCAATATCGAGCGTTCTACAAATGCGACTGCCGGCTGGGACTCTGCTCATGTTCAGGAGAAAGCACTCTTTAACTGCTGCAGGAATGTTGTACAACACATCATATTACAGATTATTATACGATTTTTAGAATAATTATTTTCTGCTTTCTCCAGTTTGTTGTTCCCACAAACTAAAAAAAGTATACGATGCTCATCAGTTTCGTTAGAAGAAAACAGACCCCCTCTTTCAAGCTATAACTTACTACTTTAACAGTAGGAAAAATGGACAGATCTGCTGAATGGTTCATACCTCCCATGAAACTCAATGTTTCTAAGACTTCAAAACTTACTTGATCTTCAGCATTTTTTCAAGTTCGGGATACTTTCCACTGTTCCACTTGGCCAGCACCCTCCAAGTATATGAATACCTTCTTGTGTTCCTTTGAACCTATAATTTTAGCTTATGATCTCTAGAATTACATTTCCTCCGATGATTACAAGAATTGGCACATGGTACATGGAGGGGGGGGGATAAAATGGGGACGTCGTAGAAGACCCTTGATTACAGCCGGCAGGAGGAACCTTGTAACATGGTGCAGTGAAGACATCTGTTACTTATTTTTACTGTTTTATATGGCTTTCTCTAGATGCTTTTCACTTCTGGGGTATACGCAAGCTGCTATTCTAGAAGAAAAATGCAAAAAACAACAATATATTTCTGAATATGGATGCATATCTGCCATGCAGAACCATGACACGTTCAGTGGTGTTCTAGAATGCAGCACATAAAAGCGAGATCAGATTGTAGAACACGAACCAGATTGATTTGCTGGTTGAATGGATAATCTGATATGGGAAGAACATGTCACCGAACAACACAAATGACAGGTGCTTTCTATCGTTCACAACTGAACAAAAACATCCACTCGCAATAATAACATGCATACAGCGCTTTAACGCTGACACAAGCAAAGAAAGTAGGCTAAGTGTTAGCATAGACATAGACATGCCGCCATGTTTTTGTATATTCTATCCTTCATCGGTGTTCCTCTTAAGGTGACCCATCTGGTTTCATCTGCTGGCAAAGTATTTTATTTTTTTGGTTCCAAAAATCTGGCGATATAATTCTTAAATAATGCTTAAAACTATCAATCTCTCCCGCTTTTCTATTTAAACCTAACTTATGAAAGCGCAATGCGGTTCTGTGTACCTCTCTCCATGCACCTTGTTGTTCTGTTTGTCATTGTCAGCAATTGGATCATTATCTAATCAGCAGACGAAGCAGCTGGCAAGCAAAGGTTTGCTTGTTTATAATAAATTGTTGGCACGGTTCATTTCATTGTGCAGGCATTGGGTGGATGGAACGGCTGCTGATGTCTGAATAGTTACAGATTGTAGACTGGAAAGGTGTCTTTGGGCGAAGTGGCTTCTTAACTGGAATTGGTCACGGTCGGCTGAAATTACTGAGATAGCAGCTAAGCGATGGTGCGCGGCTTTATCAATCACTGGCGCTTGGGATCACGGATGGGGTGTCTCTTGACCTCTTGTTTCATTGATGTTTTGTTATACTGCTGGCTGCTACGCGGGTCACGGATTCATGGCAGGTCAACACAATCCACCTTACTTTGTGCCATGTTTGTTTCTAGGGTGTTTTTCATAAATAAAAACTGGCCGGTCCATGCTCAACTCACCGGTGGGGACTAACTCACGAAAAAAGGGGGGTATTATTGGCCGAAACACAGCCCTCTAACTATGAGTCTAGAATGAGAAAGGATATAAGGTTTAAGGCTAATGGTGAACATTGTCAGTTGGTCATTTTGTCATTTTTACAAATAACGTTGTCCCCAAGATATAATAGAATTACTAACGATGGTCGGGTTTCTTAAAAGAGCAATCCAGTGTCTTAGGTACGATATCCAACAAAGAATGCATATAAAAGTACTTTGCAACTGCTTCAATATACCTTCATCAAACCTAGGGGGGAAAAAGTACTTACCTTCATGAGCAGCTGCAGCTCCAGAACTGCAGCTGCAGCCTCTTCCATGGTCCAACATTTCACCACATAGAGTGTCTGCTGGAAAGAGCCAATAGATGGCAGGTTCTCCCATTTAAGTAAATTGGAGTGTTTTGGAGCATGCGCACAGGGGTCTCCTTAGAACCCTCGAAGAGTGTCCACTGAGACAGCTTTGACTGGCGGCAAGCGTATCACTCGGCAGAAGATGAGTTCTGCCAAACACATCTCCCACATGGCACAAAATTTAAAAGGACAACTTTTTAGAGTGTCGCTGTTACTGTATTTTGTCATTAGCTGGTGGGAATTTACCCAAATGTGTTTAAATAACGTATTTAATTAATGAAAAATAGTAGATACTGGATTTGAATTACTGTAAAATCTCAAAAATGCTACACTTTCTTTCTCTTCTCGGACATTTAAAGAGCAGGTTTATGTTATAGACGCATCTGCATTTTTTTTCCTATAGCTCTGAGTCAAGCTTGCAGGATGAAAGCATACTATGCACAGTTCCGTGATATACAATAGACGTTATAGTCACATATACTAAATGGAATTTGGATTTGCACTTATTTCCAGAGGTGGGTGCCCTGCAAATTGCCAGAAGGAGACAGGGCTTAGAACAAGTCGAGTGATGAGTACACTTAATGCTAATTTGGGGTTGAAAGGTGGTGTTTCTGAACTGCCTTCACCTGAGTTCCTGGCGGCTGCCTGTCTCTCCCACGTGAACCGTATCATGGCCAGTAATTTAGCGGGTCTCATTGAAGCTCTCTGCCTGGCGGATAACACTTAGCTTCAGTTTGTTGCAAGCGATTAGGCGAAGAGAGGAGCTGAATACCAATTAGTTGGCTCCACAACAGCTTCTGATGGAAAGCCATTAACCCTTTACCTGCGGAGGAGGAGGATCAGTGGCTTCACAGAAACTGGACCCCTGGCTTTGTAACTCTAATGTGATGAAGAATAAAGATGTGTGTGTGTGTGTGCTTGTTACATTGTATGTGGCGTGTGTAGTTTTGTATCTCATGAATAAGAATGTAGACAAAGGATAATAAAAATATTAATATTAACCCTCCAATGCACAGCATGTGTTGCTTCTGAACTCTCCCTAAATACCCAGCTGATGTTTGTGTTACTGAAATATGTATGTGGAACGTGTGCTATATATAAAGTATACTTGGTGTTTGAATAAGGTAAGGAAGGTTGGATGTGTGTATTGATAGCATTGGTTGAGGAAATCTACAGTTAGGTCCATAAATATTTAGACAGTGACACAATGTTTTAGATTTTGTCTCTATACGCCACTAAAATGCATTTGAAAGGAGGCAGTCATTCACGAAAAAGGATTTTCCGCCAAGTATTAAGAATGATTGTTTTGTTTCTGATTAGGTTAGTTTCTCCAATTACTTTTGAGACCCTGAAAATGGGGGACTATGTATGGAAATTGCTGTGATTCCTAAACCAGTCACCCAATCTAGATGTAGATGACCCTAAATAAAAGCTGAAAGTCTCAATCTCATCTTCATTGCTTTATTTCAAATCCATTGTGGTGGCGTACAAAGCCAAAAATGTGTAAATCTACGTTTGCTGTATCTCTTACAGTGACATCCCCATACATAGCATACTTGACTATTTGTGAAAATCCTTAGTAGGGCATCTAAGTAGGGGGTTGCCATCATTGATGTAACTATATAACCTTACCGACATGAAGCTGGGGCATTGCCAACATCACTTATGGCGCTTCCCTAGCTATTCTTGCAATTATTACTTTTGGGGATTGGCGGGACCCAGCTGGTCGATAGGCAGGCGCTGTGCATGAGCCACTGCCATAATGCGATAGTACATAAATGAAGATATTACTACATCAGACAGATAGCCAGTAAGATAGATGTCCCTCTGCTGATTTAGGACTATCGACAACTATCATTTATTACCATGAACAAAGACAGAAACCTGTTGAATCATTGGCTTCTTTATATAACCCCCACTGTGTTTAACCGCCAGAGGTCTCTGAAGGGGTTACAGATAAACTAATTCTGATATCAAACTGTAAGCTTGGCTTTTGACCCTTTTCTTTGGTGGGGTGCTGCTGGACAAGAAGCATAAGGATAATTTACATGTAAGTAATGTCTTTTTCGCTCTACAGTTGAAAGAGTTGAAGAATGCTATTGTAAATGCCCCTTAAGAACAATAAAATGTATTTCAAAGAAGGCAAAGAAGGTGGACAGCGATTAACGTGCTCTTCCTCCTGTCAGCAGAAAACCAGGGGACTCCAATGGAGTAGGAATAATCCTCCAAAAAAAGGAGGCCTGCCAACAGTTAATACATAGCATTACTTATGGTATGGCTAAACGTGTCACCATTTTTTTTAATATCATGAGAATATTATGAGAATATGGCATGTTTGTGAAGACTCACTCCTGGGACCACAGTTGGCGATGTGTCCATGTGTGGACCTCAGTGCTCATAATGAACGTTGCGGTCCTTTTGTGAAATGCCAATCACAAAGCCAGTTGTTGCCCATCTTTATCTAGGAGTGAAGAAAGTAAATGATTGAGTGGCACAAATAGGGCATGTGTTCAGGTTTATATTTAATGGGGCTTCCCTCGTTGTGACTGAAGGCAGAGGTTGGTGCAGTTGCCGACCTAGATCTCTCCACTTTCTCCTGCGTGGTCTCCATACCAACTGCGGCTGGGTTCCTGGGATTTGACAGCATATCCCAGCATTCTGTACCAGCAGGTGACATGAAGGCCCAAGGAGGAACCATTATTTCAGGGGTCCATGCTGACTGCTGCGCAGACCTTCACCTCCAGGCTGTGATGGCTGTTGTGGGACTCAAAAGAGAGCCAGTGTGGGGACCTAATGTAATCCTGGGTTAGTGTGTAGTGTGTTGATGATAATAATGATGATGATGATAACCATGATGATGATGATGATAACCATGATGATGATGATGACGATGAAGAAGGCGATGATACATTTGCGGTTTTGAACAAAAGAGACTGTCTCAAATAGAGACTGTCCTTTATAAACTTGGCAGGTCCGTGGAAGTAACGTTGAGTGACTTGTAGTCCCCAGAAGATGTCAGAGGCTGACAAAGAATTTATTCAAAACAACTGAATAATAACCTCTTCTAGTGGGCCAAAAGGAAATTAATTCACTCACAAACATAAAAGGAACCCTAAAGAAAACAACAAAATCAGTCATGTTTACATAAAAAGCACAGGAAACCAACGTTCTCTACACATCTAAATTCATGAGGGTCTCTCTCTGCAGCACAGTGAGAACCAGTGTGATCCAGGTGGTCTCTGAGGAAAAGTAACACAAGCTAATTAAAATGTAGCCCCGGAAAATTTCTTCTTGAGTTAATTAAGAAATTTTCTACTCTTATCTGGCAAACATCAGTTTAAGAACCCAAACCCGCCAGCGAGAAAAAAAGCAAAAAGTCGCAAGTTTATTGCCTGTTCATTTAGCTACATTTTCCATACTTTCTCCAAAACTCCTTCATTAACCCATTCTTCATCCAAGGTGCTCGGTTATTTAATTTCATAGAGCAGAGAGACATTTCACGATACATGAGACGTAATCAATGCCCCATAGCTGTCTAAGTAGACTGGATCCTTTCTGTGTTCACTCACTGTGTTTTTCCTACTAGATTTCTATAATTTTTTAAATAATTGTAAAAATGTATTGATTTGTCATTTTAAAATAAAAAAAATGAGTTCTCTGTATTACTGGAATATCCACATTCCTGTATTTCCCCACAACATCAAAGGCATAAATGAGCTTTTGGGGCATGGCTGTTTCCTACTACCAACTCCAAATTGTTTATTAACCCCTTAATGACAAAGCCCGTATATGTACGGGCTCAAAATGCATTGTTTTCAATGGGTTTAGGGACCCCCCATTGTCATTAAGGGGTTAAAAACCTGCCTAGCCTTCTGGCTGATGGCTTGTAATGTAACGGTGGCTTATAATGTAACCAGTAACTTTAACATGGAAAGTACACTGACCTCCTCATTATAAGCAATGTCCTCTACTATATTTTTTTTAAAAAAACATTGAAAGATGGCAATTGAATCCCAAATTCCTGCTAAATATCTCATTACGGTCAAATGTTGCTTGATGCTACTTTTCATTTTCCATTGAATTTGTGTCTAACCCTTAACTGCGCTGCTCTATATATTCCGACACGTTTTTCTATTCATTATCCAGAGGGCAGGTTATATTCACACACGTCACTCTGGCAGCCAAAATATGAAATTGGAGCTGAATGCTCATACTATTTGAAACAACAAAAACCTGTAATAAATGCATATATGATGGTATCTGACATTTCATCTTATTTCCACCAAAAATCATTTGCACTGAAAATGAAATGCTAATCACATTGGTGTCAGGATTCGGTTATTATTCCATTACTTTCCATTTGCAAATCGCCAAGACAAACAAAAATCTAAAAAAAATAGCGTTAGTAAAACTTGAAGGATACTTTAATTCTTATTTGTAGACTCGCATTAGGTGAGACTCTTGTATCCGCAGGCTTTCATATTGCAGTCGCGTTTCACACGGCCTGTTCACCTTTTTAAAAATCAATATCCACAAGAAAAGTCTCAACATTGATAATAAGGAAAGAGTGACTTTCACGGCTTGTTATATTTGGGGTGTTGAAGTTTTAGGATTCTGTAGATTTCAAATTAAAGTGCCTTCTATTGTAGAAAAAAGTAGAGACATGGCGTACGCTGAGGCACACCAGGATGACCTCTCCTCCCAAAAATAACGGGACATTTTCATCCGGAACGGGCTTCCAATGGAAATTACTGAATATATTATATTAATTTTGGTTATATGGTTGTCATTTAGTTTAAATAAATACTTTGGCCTTGAAAACTCCCCTTATGCCCCTGTGTGTTTTCGGGGAGATCGGGAGGGATGCCAGATTTGGGCTTTTCCTGCCATGTGTTTGTAGAATTCTTAAAAAAAATTTAAATATTTAAAACAGAGGCAAGGACCAGGGAAATCCTCATTCTGCCTTGAGATAAAATCTAGGAACTTTGTAAATAAGATGACTTTAAGACTCTCTAAATATATGAACCCTTTTATAGACAATCGTATAGATCAAATTATAGTGACTCATTGATGGTGGCATCCGAATGGTTCTAATAAGGGTCTGTAAGCAAAAAGGACGTACAAATATTCTTCATTAAGTCACCTGTGCTCAAGCACCAACTAGGATGGTCAGATATCATCAAACCTGTGTAGGATAAGAAGGGCCGTAAGAATCTGCCCATTCAACCTAAAACCCTAAAAGAGCTGTGAACTGAAGTTTCAAGATATGATCAAGATGCCCCGCAGCTTCTGTAGGTTTATTTTTATTGGGTTTAAAAACAGGTTTTATATAGGGTAAAAAAAAAAGATCAGGGATATTCATTTTGAAGCCATTGATAAAAACTCTTGCTCCATGGGCAAAACCCATGACCTATTGTAAGACTCCTTGCTGCCTTTCCAACCAACTTATCCTTAAGAAGGGGTTTGAATAATGACATGGAATGGCAGAAAATGCCAGTCTGTGAATTTCCGAATTGTCTGAAACATAATAAAAAAAACAAAACGTGAATTTCTTCTGCGAAAGGCTCATCCTGCTGTGTGGTTCATTCTTTCTGATCCCATTACGATAACATAGAATAAGTCATTCTTCAATGTAGGTGTATATGTGTGCGGTTCAACGAGATTTCGAAATAGAATGCTGATCTGTACTAGGGTGACACAAGACAGAATTGGGGAGAACGATGCCATATTGTCATGGTAGGTCGTGCACTGATGAAATGTGACAGGCAGTATAAGTTCATTACCATTCTCACAGCTGTATCAGCTTCGGGATCGGGCATTTGTGCTGCGCTGGCACGCGGAGACAATTTTAAACCAAGCGAAAGTGGGTCATAGAGAAAAAAAATAAATGCAAAAATGCTAACAAAGCAAAAATGCTCACAAAGCTGAGAATTGTTCTCATCAACATGTCATCTCCTACACAGTAGTATTAATATTAACCCATTAGCATCAACAGTATACAAAACTGTCCAGTGCCAGACTGGGGCATTTACGGCACTGTAATGATTAACCAGTTTATACTAGGTATTCAGTGCATTATAGAAAATGCCATGGTCTTCTTTTGTTTTTTTTTTATCAGGACTCTAAGTTTGGGTCCTTGTAATTTTATATTTGAGTATATGTGATACTCCATATTCCTCTAGGGTTTTCCTTCTCACGGCAGGCTTCTAGGTCCAGAGGACAGTCGTGGTTTCAACTTCTTGACTTCACCTTACATTAGGGGCTTGGCTGGCCCTGTATAATGATAAATCAGTGATATTTATTCAAAGACTCCTCACCAATTACCCTATGGCTTATACAGAGCCAGCTCAGCCCTACTTGCTGAAAGAACCTGCCAGTGACGGCTGTTGAGATATAATCTGAAAGTGCTCTCACAGTGCTATAGCCTATGTGATACAATTGTATGGTTAAGATAAGTATAAATAAAGTTTATGTTGTTATCTCCTCCTTCCTCCTGAACAGGAAGTGAAGCAGTTAATATGTTTCAATAAAGACACAGAAGCAAGGAGTACCTGTGTGTTTTGCCTCCATCTTTATATATATAAATTTCTTATATACCCGGTTATCCTATCCTAATAATTCAAATGGCAACAACGGCTCTTCGTAATAAAGGATGAACGACTCTCTTGACAACTTTCCCGTTAGTGAATAAACCACAACTGATGAGCTGATCACTGAGTAAATGGTGAATACCAGAGGTGCCAATTTTTGGGTTGTTACTGAAGAATTACCTCTTGCCGCACACACCTATATGTTAAGTATTATTACGTTTTAGTAACAATAATTACCGAGCACCTTTAACTGTTGCCAACTGCAGTGGATTTCGACAATGTACACCTGCACAGAGCTACAGATCCTTTCTATCCGATCCTGGGTTAAAAACTACAACATTTATTTTAACACACTTTTGTGTGTGACATAATTCAGTGGGCGTAACACTCCACATCCAACACTCCAGTGATGAATTTCAGGATGGATTTAGCACCAGAAGTCTCTTGCTGGTCCCTTGGGAAGGGTTTATAAACACCAGGACAGCAATGTTGATTAAAAAAAAAGTAATGTTCTTTGATGAATGGCAAGAGAGACATTGGATCTTCTATTTTTCAAGGATAGACGATATTGTTTGCAACATTGTTAAGATGATAAAGCCACAAATGGCTCATGGGCAGGGAAAAAAGGTCAGCAGGGGACAATATAAATTACTATGAAAAATGAGTACCCAAAAGAAATGTAGGAGCCTGGAGATTCAATGGAAAGTGGGAACCAATCCGTTACTCTTTAAATTAAACAACAGAGTCTTCATTATGATTCAACAAGTCACAAGGAGAGAGATTTTTATGTCTTTCCGGAATCCCTGAGGGCTATATAGAATTCGGTGTCTGCTTTTCCTTATTCGACGTTATTTTCTGAAAGGAAGACCTGTTTGAGAGCGGAGCGATATGGAATACTAGTAAACTAGAAAAAACAAGGAGGTAAGGTTTACATTTACCCAGAAGGATTCTTAACAACCCAACATATCTCCCCCTAGGACACAAAGAGTTACTTTTTTTGAGCAGCTAAACCAAAATGTTTCCAGCTCTTGTAATGTGCGCTGGGGATACTGAGTTTAGTGTTGGAGGGACGCAGGATATGTTTGTCTTGGCTGGGGAAACACTAGCGAGTATACAATCCTCTATGGCTCGTGTGTCTGGAAGGTGTTACTTGAAAACCTCTGGAAGGAAGTGGCTGAAAAATCCGGATAAGGGAATGGAACGTAATTCAGGATGTCTATCAACTGTTCAGTATCCATATTGGCCTGTAATACTTTTTTTTTTTAATATATTACTAAATTGCATTTTTTTGTAAACACAAGCTTCCTTTTAATAGTGCTTTTCTGCATACGATGCTGAATTTAACACTTTTTTTAAGTAAAATTCAGCATTAGGAACATCATTCCTAGTAAGGTTGAAAGATCAAAGCCTTGACAGAAATGATTCTTTGTTAAGTTTGTCATATTTTTATTGGAAGCAGATAACGGTCATGTGACCCATAGGTTGTTGCCATAGAACCTGGAAAAAAAGCTTCCTTAAATTCTCAGGAGATAATTGGTCTGTTAAGGCTTGGGGTGTAAACAGGGAAAAGAAAAAATGTCGGTGCGCTAAGCTAGTCACAGGCTCAAATAATACAAATGTAAAATACGAGGCCTACCAAACAGGGAGGAGGTTTAATTGCACCTCCCCCAACACATTAATAAGGTTTTGATAGCCGTATAAACTGCTTTGTGTGCCCACTATGTAGGAGGTGAGAGTAGGTTCTCACCCTATTGAGAGTGTGCCTTGATGTGGCGGGTGAGCTTAATTATGCTTTGGCCAATTCATATAACCAAAACCTCTCATTTTTATTATGTTTATATATTTGTTGCCAACTTTATTAGGGTAAGAAGCGCAGACAGTTTTTGCTTTTTGTATACATTGTACAGCCAATACACTGTTTCTTGCAGCATGCTTACACCTGTTTGGTAGGCCTCGTATTATACATTTGTATTATTTGAGCCTGTGACTAGCTTAGCGCACCGACATTTTTTCTTTTCCCTGTTTGCACATATTTGAGGTTGTTGGCTCCTCATCAGTCTGGTTGCAGCTTGCTGTCCAGGGGTTAATAGGGAGGAGGTTTAATTGCACCTCCCCCAACACATTAATAAGGTTTTGGTAGCAGTATAAACTGCTTTGTGTGCCCACTATGTGGGAGGTGGGAGTAGGTTCTCACCCTATTGAGAGTGTGTGCCTTGACGTGGCGGGTGAGCTTAATTACGCTTTGGCCAATTCATATAACCAAAACCTCTCATTTATATTATGTTTATATATTTGTTGCCAACTTTATTAGGGTAAGAAGCGCAGACAGTTTTTGCTTTTTGTAAGGCTTGGGGTGTAAGCAGGAAACATAGTTCCAGCACATGCTCAGAGCTGAACTCCCAATAAAATGAGTGGGAGTAGTGGCAGCCAATCGTAAAACATAAGTGTTCAGCTGGCATACATGTGATTGGCTGCTACTCCCATCGACCTCAGTGGAAGTGCTACAGAACATGTGCTTGGGGTATGTTTTCGGCTGGTTTGCATGTGCAGAAAATCTTCCCCCTTTGAGTTACTCTTCCCCTTTAGTAGGAGCTGATTGATTGTAGCTGGTTGAAAAGGAGGAATAAATAAAATTGTTAGTTTAAGACACAGAAGTAATTAGTTATGAGGGTAAAGAAAGGAGGGAATGAGTGAGTATGTATGTATGCATGTGTAAGTGCGTGTGTTAGCATGGATGTGTGTAAGTGTGTGTGTTAGCATGAATGTGTATGTGTAAGTGTATTTGAGCATGAATCTGTGTTAGCATGAATGTGTATGTGTAAGTATGTGTTAGCATGAGTGTGTATGTATAAGTGTATTTGAGCATGAATGGGAATTTGTGTGTTAGCATGGAGCGAATGAGTGAGTATGTATGTATGCATGTGTAAGTGCGTGTGTTAGCACGGGTGTGTGTAAGTGTGTGTGCTAGCATGAATGTGTATGTATAAGTGTGTGTTAGCATGAGTGTGTATATGTAAGTGTATTTGAGCATGAATGTGAATTTGTGTGTTAGCATGAATATGTAAGTGTGTGTTAGCATGAGTGTGTATATGTAAGTGTGTGTTAGCATGAGTGTTGATGTGTAAGTGTGTGTTTTTGCATGGATGTGCAAGTGTGTGTGAGCATTAATTCTTACGAAAACAAGCAAAGATGTCCAAATTTTCCGCTTGCATTTCGTTGCTTTTGTTGCTCTCTCACACTCTCTCTCTCTCAACGTCTTCCTACCTTCTCCGCTGACGGATTCCATGTCCCTGTCTCTTTTTCCACAGTTCAGCTTCTTCTCTTGCCTCTATTTCTTCTGTCTTCTTCCTTCTGCCTTCTTTCTTCGTCTGCTTTTCCTCTGTATCAGCTCCGTTATGTGAGTATGGGGGAGAGTTCACCACACTTTTGCAATAGTCTGGAAATCGAGCAAATACAGTATGTGTACTAGTGTGTATGTAAGTCACTGGAGGGGGGGCACAAGGTGCTCATGGGGCCGCTAGGCTTTACCTGCTCCCCAGGTCAGAAGGTGACAGCCCTCTCCTGTGCACTGCAGCATCTCACGTAACAGTAAGGACAGAATGTTAAACTGCGTGAATTGTGTATAATCCAAATCTGCTACTAGTTTCTAGAACGCCCTTGAACTCAGAGTTTGTACTCCCACAGAACTGATTAGCCCGTGCAGAAAGCAATTCCGCTACGGAGACAAAGCGTTTAGCGCTTAAAAATACAATTCCAGATTCTAACCCTTATCCGCTTTAATATTTGTACTGTGATGAATAATCTAGCTATTCATTTGCGCTCATTTCTCATTCCTGCCCTGTTTGGCATAGAAGGGTATCTTATAAAGAGGAGCAAAAATAAATTTTCAACAGAGCATTAGCCACAGAAAATGAAATTATAGGGAGCCATAAAACATTCATTGCTTCCCGCTGAGAAATGACATCCCGAGAGTATGTAAATCTCGATGTTTAATACAAGGATGGCCTGATAATAAAGGGATGGTTTAAAGGCATTTCTGTTTCTTATCTGGAAGAAGAAGAAGAGGCAAGGAACATCTAGGATAAGATGCCGGTACAGTCGTTGCTTATCAACACTATCTCTGAAACTCTTCCTCCAGGATGCTATTGTTCAGAACAGATGAGAAAAGCTTATTAGTCCCTGGCGGAGATGTGTAAAGCTACCGAAAGTGCAGGATCGGTGCAATACTGAATTTTAATAGGTATTAATGGAAAGAGCAGTCTTTGTTTAGTTTTATTCATGATTAAAGCGGTTCTATATGGACCTATGTAACCGCATTTACCACTTCCAAAAGTATATATAAAAAAAAAAAATCTAAGGTCTAATGTCTTAACCCCCGGTTACAATCTTAACTGCCCTAGGAGCTGCATGATTGTCCCCTGTGCCCATTAAGACCCTCGGGGTACCCACATACACTTTAATATACTTATAATGTAGGGTCACGTTACTAAGCTCCCCCATACAGTAGTCTGCAGGCACTGATATGTAGCCAGTGGTGGTGCGTCTGCAAATCATCCTTTGGTGCACCGGCACCCCCTAGAGCCAGGGGTCCCCAAGTCGTGTGCCAAATGTATAATCTCTCACTGGTTTACCCTTCCCAGTATCTTATCTCTCCTCTATCGTTAAGTTGCTGATTGTTGTTGATTGGCTCAGGCAGCCCTTATGAGGGGTGGGTGAGGGGGAGGAAGTGATCAGATAATACTTACCCTGCCACCACGACACCTAGTTTCTGAGATAAATATTTACACTTAGTATGTACAAAAACAATTACACTGATAAAAAAGGCACAATAAATACATTTTCGTGAAAATTGTAATGGTGACAGTGTGTGTCTAGTTTTAAGGGTCACATCCGGTTTTGGGTCTACAGTTTCTCCGGGACGAGCTTTCTTGCCCCAGTTCAAAAATATTACCATAGGAAGAACAAAGTAAGGGTTATGTTTAAAAGGTGATTTTGGTGCAAAGTGGTCTTATTACCATAGAAACCGATGGAATAGTCTTTCTGATTGGACCAATCCATTGATTGCTATTGTGGTCAGACCTCTTTGCAAACTTGTACCATAATCACTAACTATAAATTACCCCAATGAGGCAACCGAATGATGGGAAACTTCTCCAGTAGTAGACGAGACCTCAGGTTCCCTTATAGTAAAAGAAAGAAAAATTATCAAAATTATCTTTTTTTTTTTAAATTAAAAAAAATAAATTATCTTTCCGTTTATATGCTTACTATCCCTTTAAAGCAATGTGCCAACGATCACCAAGTGTGTAGGATATTGCAAGCAATGCAATCAATTAACTCGTTAGCCTTGAATTAGAAATGTCAATATCATTAATTTACCCGGCAGCGCCATTTATATTATTTAATTTATGTATACTCCTGGCAGACATTCATTGATAACTCTTCTCAGGGGTTCCTGGAATAAACCATTGGAATTTGTGAAGCCGCAAAAGCTGGGTTTAAACTGCTTAACGTGACTTATAATAGTAATTACTGCGGTGCGTAATTAATCAAACAGCACCAGAGTATTTCCAGGACTAGATGAAATTATTATGGAAAAAACTTTTAAAGAAAAAGAAGTAAAATATGTGAATCGGTTATTATATATACATATATTCCAGACCCCACCAGGCAAAAAATAACCAGTAAATTATTCATTTCCCTGGGTCCAACACTAAAACCAATGTGAGTTCTAATAACAATCAAAGTAAACTTCCATGCATTAAATAAGATGAGTAATGGACAAAATAAATTCAGTTAAACTACCCATAAAAATATGTAGATAATGTTTAAGTTACCTTTGTATAACCAAAATGTGTTGAGATCCTTGAAAAAAATAAAGACATTTTGTTTTGAAATGGTTTCATCAATTAAGATACGTTTATGGCGTGAAGACAAGACCAGTAACTTTTTACGACTGCTAAAAACCCATTTTACAAAAAAAAATGTACATTAGCAAGACTTTTTATATAGCGGCGTGAGCTTATGATGTCATATCACTACATTTTTAGAAGAATTTCTTTAATTTAGAATAATTTATGGTCAGTCTTCATTAAGGAACATTTGAACCCATGATTCACGCAGAAACAAAGACCTTCTCTTGAGGCCATGCCATGGAGCCTCTTCAGAGGCATTCTCTTTTAATTAGTTTATGCATAGAAGGTAAGACACATACAAACATATAACTTGATGGCGGGTAAAAAAACTTTCAACCCAGCTAGTCTGCCTGATTTTTCCTGCTGGATAAACTTCAAACCTTAGTTCTTGGTGTTGACTAAAAGGCCGGAATTAGGCAATCTGGAAGACTTTACCCGTAGAATCAAAGGACCTACAGCTTCTTGTCAACATTTAAAGGCGTAAACAGCATCATTTGACCACCACGTTGACCTAGGAGGAGGATCAATGCTGTCCTTCTCAGATGCTGTTTTCCGCCTTTTGACATCATATCTAATGTTACAACGGTCATATATTATCCTGTTAATGGGACACTCCAGCCACCATATGCACTTTATTACATACGATAGCTGAGTGGTCCCTTTAAATATTCGTGTGGACCCCTTTGCAAATGCATGGAAGTATTCTTCAGAATCCTCCATATGCATTTGCCTCCTACCTTACCCCCCCACCGAGCTATTTTGGCTTCAAGTAGCCAATCAATGGTGCACAAATTACACCACAAAATAGGCATGATGCTTCTTTTTTATTTGTAAAGTTCTAAAGAACACTTATTTAAGTAGATATAAATTACTATAACACACAGTCCTTCTTGGTAAGGCTGCATGGGACTCTAGTCTATGTCTCTAAACATAAAGCAAGGGCCTACATTGCAGTTTATTTTTAAAATCAAGATTGATATCCTCTTTTATAAAACCATAACGTAATGGTCATTCTTTTTTTTTGGGGATATGCAGAGGTTTACCTTTCTTTTATAATTATGAGAAGAATCAGCAACAGATTGTACAGATCCATTGTGCGTACAGATTTTCTCCTGGCTTATTGAGCTTTGTTTAAAGACTTTCCTGAAGCAATGCCATAAATTATCTGTTTTATCAGGCAAGAAATAATAACTTAATTACTGGACTACTCTACTCATAGGTAGTATAGCTATTACAAAGATGGACGGGTGAGTACACTGTCAAAGATGATTGAACAATCTAACAAGAAGCCACTGCACATAGAAGCTTGGTGTTCTTTTCCACATCAGTTGATTGGGGCTAATTAATCATCTGAAAAATGCCAAGAACATCGGAAAGATTAATTGCAGTTTAGGGAGAATGGCAGCCGTACAAATACAAGTGGATTTTAAAGCTGAACTCTTGAGTATCGACGGTGATTTCTAATGACTTTGGTTTAGAAACATCAGCTAAACATCAGCTAAGGACCAAAAAATCCTGAGTTTTCACTCACTCTTGCTGAAGGAATATGGCTTGCGTTTCGCAAGGGACGGCTAGGATGGCTGCGTCAGAGAGGCTTAAATTCCCTAAATCCTTCAATCTATGGCAAGGATAAATAACAAGTATGGTTGAGCCAAGGTTCGACCATTTTTTGGCTCCTGAGTTGTAGTTGGCAGAGTTCCGTTGGCAGAATCGCTGAAGTCGAGTTCCTGCAAGTAAACGTTGGTATAAATTCTGAGTATCTGTTTTAGTTTTGAGCTCTAAAAATAAAACACCTCCAAGACATTTCTTTTAGGATTTAGGTACCAAGTTGACTAATTAAGAGGGGACCGTCACCTTCACAGCTTTTGGCATAGCCAAATTTATTTATTAAAATTACCTATAAATTATATATTCTTTTATATTTTTACCCAAAAAAAAAACTGGGAATATTTGGTTTAAAATTAAGGAACTATTTTAAATTATTAAATTGAGATGTGTAACAAAAATAATTAGTTGCCTGCCAAGAACTCCTTCAATAACCCTTTTAAAGGCTGCTGGAACCATTCAGTTGGTTGGTGTAACATAACAATACAAGAGAGATAACTTCATGAGCAGGAAGAGTCGTGGCAACTTTCTGGGAACAGATGGCTACCGGCACGGTATACTCACAAGGTATGTTTCTAAAACATATATAATGAACCATTACAAAGGTTTATCGAGACCACTGACCCGTAAAATGTAGGATCTGGAAAGGTGACAGATCTGCTTTAGAAAACCGACCAAAGCAATACTTTGAGAGAATTATATTTTAAATATTCATAAAAAATAGAAATCATTTAGGAAATATGGCTCTCAGGCAATATGTGTTAAGTGTAAATCATCTTTTATATCCAAGTCTTCGCAGAGATCAGTCTGCCATTCTGTATGTGATTTTTTTTTCCGGTGACAATCTATTTAACCATATGCTGCCTTTTATCCAGTCTTGTTTGGTTAATCCCATTGGGGTTACTCCTAAGCATCAGGAGGAATAAAATTCCTTGAGCTGTGTATTGTGATCACTGTGCTGAGTATAGACAAAGGTTTTTCTGCCTCGAGGCTGTCAAGGCTGGATGCTACAAAGGGCATATAGTCTAGCTATTACCATGATAGACATTATCCTCAGAAGCATACGCCCAGGGAAGATGTAGCAGTTAAGATCCCAGGTTTTAGGTGGAATTCCTCATAAATTAGATCACAGACTTTCTAAAGACCTTCAATGATCTATGTTTTCTCTGATTTTGTTTAATCAATAAGTACTTTGAAAGTCGTTTCCCTCCAGTCCTGACTGCGGCCCGAGCTTCCATCGTCTTTTGGCTTAGCCTAAAATGCCTTTCAACATTTTTGGTTCCTAGTCTTAGGTATGCTAAGGTTTGCTCGTGTGTTGATCCTTCATACATGTGTTCCATTTCCTCCTTCTTTCTGTGTCCTCAGAGGTTTCAGGGGTAGGTGCTAAGCACTCATGAACAGCCCTGGAATAATCTGCTCTTCTACTCATCAGTGATGAGTGGATGAGTAGGACATCTCCTTCACTGTTCTGGGCTCCAATATTCTGTAAAGCAGCAGTCCTGCCAAGCCTGAGCTACTTCTTTTAATTGTTTTGTTGTTACTGTCGCAACATTGCGCTGCGGCTGTCTACCGGATTTCGACAAAATTAGCTGAGCACCTAGGGAAATTGTACTTTTTTTTAACTAAAATGGTACTTTTTAACTGTTGCATTTTATATGCGGTTTTTGACATCAACAAAAGAACTCCACAACTCCCGATAGTTTCCCTAATTGCAGAATTGGCAGCTAGCATGAATCTGTACCAGTATCCCAATATATAAATTAAAAACAAAAATTGGCAGAAAAAGATTTTACCTACTGGTGGACTGATTAATCATTGCTGGTTCAACATATTGTTTTCTGGACAAGACAACCTGTCGGATGATGATAAACCTAACAAAGTATTGGAGCAAATGATTGTAACTCAGTTGAAAAGGAAAACTTTCAGGCATGTTCAAAGGGTTTAAGAAGGTTGAAATTAAACAGAGTAGATGGATGACAGGTATTTCAGACAAAAGCAGACGGCAAGTCAAAGAATATAGTTCACATAAAAGGTTGTGTCCGACAATTCCTTACATGAGATAAAAGAAAAAAGCATGAGAGCCGAGAACTATCTGATTCTCGGTAAAAGTTTCTCAAAACTAATTTTGCATCTTTTGATGTCTGGACTTGATATAGAAATTCTGTTTGTTGTCCGCCTGCCTAAAGAAGAAAAATATCTGACTATACTTGAAAGAACATTTTTATTGAATATTTTATTACATCATGGGGAGTCAAGTAAACAGTTAACAAATCTACAGGGGATTTTAATTAAAATAAACCACTTTACTCTGATTCAACACATATAAGATCTGTTCATATGCTCTTTGTTCAGTGTGACATTTTGCATTCTTGATATAACCTTTATGTGATATTGTCTCGTTCTTTTGCCTTCGATGACAGCAGCGAGAAGCTAGTGAGAGAGGAGACAACAGGCTGCTTGCAAGAGTAGTCTAGGTATTTGGTTGATGGCTGGGTGAGCAAAGGGACATCATCCACAGGACATTTAAAAGAATCCACTTGTAGATCAAGGGTGCTTAACAGTGGCGGAACTACCGGGGTCGCAGGGGTCGCGACCGGGCCCTGGAGTTCTGCCAGTCAGGGGGGCCCAAGGGGTGACGAGCGGTCGTTTGGCGCCCTTCTGTCTCTTCTGTCTCCTCTGCTCCCTGCCGTCGCTGCTGCCTGCCTCAGTGTTGCCCCGACTGCAGTGGTGGGAGCGTGAGGTGTCTGTCTCGGGTGCCGGTGCTTCACGCTGAGAAGGGAAGCCGCGCGCACCGCGGCAGGCAGACCAGCGAGACAGAGGCCTCGCACCCCCACCACAGGGCGGCATGGTAAGTGACATACAAAGGGGGGTAGGTAGTGAGAAGGGGGGATAGGGAGAGGGTAGATAGTGAGAAGGGAGGGAGATGGGCTAGATCGCTTGAGAAGGGGAGGAGAGGGGGTAGATAGTGAGAATAGGGGGGTAGGGAGAGGGTAGATAGTGAGAAGGGAGGGAGATGGGCTAGATCGCTTGAGAAGGGGAGGAGAGGGGGTAGATAGTGTGAGAAGGGGTGAGCGGGGGTAGATAGTGTGAGAAGGGAGGAGAGGGGGTAGATTGTTATGTAAAAATCATGTTTTTTTGGGGGGGGGGCGGGGGGCCCTTAACAGATTCTCGCACCGGGGCCCTGAGGCTTCTAGTTACGCCCCTGGTGCTTAACCTTGTCACTAAGGTACACATTAAACAATTCATGCTGGGAAGGCTTTTTCTAATGATTTCTGAATGTTACATTTAGTTACAAAAGTTTTCAGCAGAGTAGGTAGAACAGTGCCTTTGGTATCTAACCTCAGTCCTATTCATAACACATTTCACACATGTGCATCTTATTAAGAAAATATTTATTTTTCATTTCAAAATTTCACTTTCCATAAACTGCATATTTTTCATTATAAGCTTAATAATAAGATCTAAGTCTTTTAAAATCATACTTTGTAATTCAAATGATTCTTTCACTGTTTTCAAGCAATCATGGATGTAGGATCCCTAGACATCTCATTAAAACTAGAATTTCAGTTTCTTACTGCTATCAAGCAGTGAATGGAGATATTTTCACAGCGCTGGGCTTTAATATTTTTTAAACCTTAACACTTACCCTAGGCAGAATCACTATTAGATTAGTATATTGCATCTAATGCCTAAAATGGCTAAAACTAGAATACAATTTACAAAATAAATCATATCATAGAGCACAGTAGCCACGAAGTGGTCTTCGTGGAAATCTTGTTTTGAGGATTAGAGCAGAAAGCTTTGGTTAAACCCCTGCTTGAATACAGGTGATTGTAGTATTTATACCATTTGCAAATAGATACGATGTAATTTTTGTTACAGACTGTTAAAAGTTGAATCTATGAAGAGTATGCTTACTCTTATATACTGTTAGGTTTAGGACATCTACATTCAGTACCCCCTGAATTATTTAAACCTCTTTGGTGTGTTTTATTAACCTACCAAGAAATGATGAGGGGTGAGCAGACAGTCAGATGCTTCTTTTGAACATTTGAAGCATTGCAATATACTGGCTTACACACAGTACATGCCTGTAGCCAATTCTGACAGTTCTTAAGATAACTGCAAAAAAAAAAAATTCTACCAATTCTCCAAGGGAAAACAGCACAGTAAAACCTTTAAAATCTGCAAAGTGTGAAATAGTCTGGATTTCTTGTAAAACTCCACTGGAAATAAAAAAAAAAAAAGTTTTAATCCTAGATCTTGATTTATTCATTAAACTAGGGAGTGTGGCAAATATACAGAGACTTCAAAGGGTAGAGAGCAGAGAGGATCGGGGGGGGGGGGCAAGAAAGAAGCACAAATAAATTATTCTTACTTCTCCGAGTGCAGAAGATGGAAATTATACAAAAAAACAGTAGCAGAAAGAAAGCCTGCAAGCAGAGCACAAGTCATATTATGTTGCCTTTTTATCATGGTTATCATTTATTTATGAAGCATATACCTGTCCTATCTGATATATTGTATGAGTGTTGACACAACTTGCAGCAATTTGCAAGACATGCGCTACAATCAGCAGGACACAACGGAAGCTCGGAGTTTCTGCTGATATTGGTGGTTACTCAGCTGGGCACCTAAATTTGTTACTATTGTTTATTGATTTATTCAGCGCTTTATAATATATAAATTCCGCAGCGCTGTGCAAACAGGACAACGGGGAGCACATGACATGACAATTTGGGTATACAGAAACAAAAGGTAAGGATGGTCCTGCTCAAACAAGCTTACAATCTAGTTGTAGTTGGGAGGTGATTAGCCACCACGATATTCGCGAGAGCCTTCAATTAATTTTACCCCCAAGTTTTCTCTGTTTTTGTCTTAAATACCTTGAAAATTTCAAACATTATTGAATAATCCCTTTGGTGGCAGCATTACTAATATAAGAACAAGGAATTACAGCTTGAGAAAGTCAATAAGGTTCTAAGTACCCGATTTATAGCTCATATACCACAAGGTGCATCATCTTTGGTACCGGAATTTTGAGCGAATTTGTTGAACATCTATTTCAATTTTAGGTTTTAAACACTGTAATCCATAAGTCTACCAACTATTAATTCTCTGTATAAATAGTGTATGAAGTGGTTTTGTGAATATTGGATCATTTTAACTCTTAAGAAATGAGCCTTATAACTAACTAAATAAATCATTCATCCATCCATCCATCCATCCATCCATCCATCCATCCATCCATCCATCCATCCATCCATCCATCCATCCATCCATCCATCCATCCATCCATCCATCCATCCATCCATCCATCCATCCATCCATCCATCCATCCATCCACCTAGGTAGTAACAGTAGGACTGCAGCTACCTGAAGGTAAGAGCGACCAAGTTGAGTAACGCACTTGAACCGCCTGCCATTAACGCCACATCGCTCCCTTTCGCTTTGAGAAACGGATGTGACGCCAACTAGTGGTAGCATCTCTGACCCTGTCCCAGGCTCCAAAAGCCCTCGAGACTCTCCATTATGGGCACAATTCTACTGCTATGCAGGCAGTGGACTCGGCCAGACAGAGAAAAACGAAATGCCTACGAAAGAAGTGCTTGCTGCCAAGCCTGGGATAAAGTTCATACACAGTTCACAAGCTAAATTTTACAAGCACATTCAGTAAAAATAAAATATTCAGAAGCTAAATAAAGGTCCCTAGAGCTGTTCATCTCAACAATGCAAATGGAAATTGCTGGATTCAGTTGTCTGCAGTAACAAGCCTGAACACTGTCTATAGCAGCGACTCAGAGGTAATTTAACTTCAAAGTGGGAAAAAGTACTAAAAAAACAGCTTGATGTGTTTAACCCTTTAGCTCGAAATATTTTACAAGAGATGGGCTGTATATTATTACGGATCACAATCTAATCAATCACATTAGACTTCTGACCACGATGATAATCAGTGCCAGATAATCCATTATGTATGTTTGGTATGCACCTAGTGGCCCCCAACGCTTTATTGGATAATCTTGCATAAAAGTAGTTGCCATTCAGCCTACAGTAGCTGGGAGACAGGCGCTCAGAAGGTCAAGTAACCTCACGACATAGTACCAGCCAGACGTGGAGCCAGATACATGTAAAGGAAGTGTAAGGGAGAAGGAGTGTGTTTGTGTGTTATTAGCTGGGGAAGGGGGGCAAAAAATATGTGCCTGGGGCTTCGAGGGTCTTAATCTGTCAGTGCTAACAAGTTGAGCAGCCATTTTTAGTACAGTTCCACATATGGCCAGGAGGGGTATCTATCAAAAGTTGCTGTACATCAAAAGTTCAAAAGTTCTGCATCTTCACTATAAATAATGAGAATTATTAATTCTACATCAACCCTGAGGGTTCTCTTGCAAGAATGTCCAAACCGCCCATCCATAAAGCATGGCTACAAAAAATTAAATTACTCTCACTGATTTCAAAGTGCATTGTGCTGAGCTAACTCAGCTTTTCTTCAGGGTCACAATCAGAAATATTGGGGCAAACTACAGGCCCTCTCCATGTCAACCTCATTGTCCTACCCATTGTTCCACCCTTCGCAATCTTTCTCCTGTTCCTCTTCTTCCTCTCCCAGGCGCCACTAACCATATACTCACTCCTGACACTCCAACACCATATGCTAACACACAAACTCACGATAACATCATACACTGACACCTACACACATGCTAACACCTAATACTAACATACACTGATGCTAACACTATACACTAATGTGGTTTGGGGGGGGGCAGCATTCTTAATAGAAATTGTACAACTCAACTCAAGATATTGCGAATAAAACTAGAAGAGAAAGAGAATTCTGAGTGTCCTAAAACTGATTGAATTCTCAGCTACTTTTGGCATCGTCCCCCTAAAGTTCTGCATTTCTCAAAAATGTAAATGAAATGCAAATTTTTAGATGGAGGTGAGTTATGCACTTAACCGTTAATCCCAGCATATGAAACACTAATCAGGCACTGAAACCTGACACACAATACATAGGTTGGAATCTCGTGAGCGTGAACTTGAAATGAAACTTCTGCTGTGCGCTTTGGCTATTTACCCACCAAGGTAAAAAGCCACAGCAGAGATCATTTTTCTGCTTTGGTTCAGCTGCAATATATGTGTGGAGAATGGAAAGGCAGACGTGTCCAGCAGCTGTGCATTGTGTCTGCTCGTAAAACAGCTGATGTCTGCTGAACACAACAAAGGTAATGATTTAACCCTGTTCAATTTACCATGGCACATGTGCCTTTAAGAGATACTTACTGTTATGTATTTAAATAACGCATTAATGACAACCACACTATACACTAAGTAAAACCAGTGTATATAGTGAGTGTGATAAGAGTTCATATTGTATAAGCCAGCTTGTATGTTCACTTCCCCTATTCTAACTTTTAATACAGAATAATTTTCTCCCATGGCTTTCTATTAGACAAGCAGTTCGGCTACCAAATGAGATTTGGAATACTGTAAAGTAAGGTAAGTGGAGACAACCAGTAATCCAAAAATGCCTTTTATACCAACAATACATACATGACAAAACTCGGGAAGAGGTACAACAGGCAGATCACCACTCATGGATAGCTTTTTTTAAATCTATTTCTAGACATCTAATTTTACACCAAGCAGGCAGAGGGGCCACAGTTCAATCTAGTCAGACTAGAGAACTGTGTGCCACAGCCCCTTCAGACCCAAGAACCTGCTAGTCCTCAACCATCCCAGCCAGGAAGATACAACCCAGGAAGACCTTTCAGCCATGGGAGGTATAAACAGAGCTAGCAGTCCTACTTTACCACAGGAGTCCAACCATAATGCTTAGAAGAAGAGGAACCAAGCTGAACAGGCCCCTAGACACCCCTGCAGTCAGCTCATTCCAAGCTCCTTTGGTAAAAACCAGCTGTCTCAACCATAAAATGAGCCTTGACAGACCTCTCCATGGGAGCATGAGTGAAATATACTCACAATCAGCTGTTTTGTCCTTAACAGGACTTGTCAGCATAAGGTTGTAAAACTGGCTTTACAGTTGAGGCTTGGGGTAGCTAAGAAATACCATTACATAAGTTATGGTGGGTAAAGGTGATGAGAAAACCCTTCCATTTAAGTTTAAGGGGTAGTAGAAGCATTATTAAACACTCATCTACAGACACCAGACAAGCCAGAAGACTTGTTTTTCCCTCAGAAATCTCATGGTGCTGCCACAACCACAAGGGATTCTGGGTAGGTGCATGCAAATATCCCAAGCCTCAACTATTAAGCCAGTTTCCAACCTCATGAGTGATGATCTGGTTATTGCACCTCTTACCTGAGTTTTGTCTAAAGGCTGTACAGCGGGCAATTACTTTCAAGGGATCCACGTATAAAGTGGATATAGAGGCAAAGGTGATAATTGTTAACCTTATTTGCATGTGCCTACCCAGAATCCCTTGTGGTTGTGGCAACACCATGAGATTTCTGAGGAAAAAACAATCCTTCTGGCTTGTCTGGTATCTGTAGATGAGTGTTTAATAATACTTCTACTACCCCTTAAACCTAAATGGAAGGGTTTCCATCACCTTTACCCACCATAACTTATGTAATGGTATATATATATCACAGGGTGCAAATAATATCCCATTACACCCATACACTGGTTTCACTGAAGTTGCTCTACCCTAAAGCTATTTAATGACCTGAATACTGAACATTCAAATATTAGCCAGATGTTTCTGTTTATTCGAAAGACTTGGTTTTAGCTGGAACATATTTAATACTTTCTTTAAAAAAGATGCCATCTCTTTGGAAAATGCTAACTCTCCCAGATTTCCTCCAAGACCTAAAAACTGCTAGAGAGGGTGTACATCCAAAAATCTGACACACACATTCACCTCTCTCAGAACTTGATGTTTCTGTTTGATCACCAAGCTAAGGGGCAGAAAGGGAATATTCCTATTTCATCTCCCTTTCATTATGTCCCTTCATCAAACCGTTGACCTCTTTGTGGTCGGCACTTTAGCCAAGAACTGCAAGTACTGCTTCATTCAACTTTTTTTTTTCGGAATTCTCATTGGAAGTCCTGTACAAATGTACTTTTCTTCTCTGGTCATGGTGTCAGTTGGATCTGATAATCTTCAGCTGGCCGGCTCTCTGTACATTTTGCCATAAGCAAAAGCGCTCCGGGATGCCATGGGCTTTGCCAATATGGAGCACAAAGAACCTTTTCAGGGATCAGCTGCCTCTGACACTCTGCAGCAGCTCTGCTTTTTCAGCTAAACAAACCATCTGCATATAGATTACAGAATATAACGCCAGCAGACAGTATTGGAAAGTTTTAGTATTACAAAGTCAGTTTTTCCACCTGGGTACATTAAGGGTTATCTTACCTTGCAGACCGGAGCTGACACTCGTCAACACATCCAGTCTAAGAAAAGTGATGATCCTAATCTTTAGTAAGGTAGCAGGACAATTACAAAGTGTGATGAGAGTAGTCGTCTTAAAAACCTCAACCATACAGGTAATTAGCCCATCAGGGTTGCCTTTAGATATTTTTTTCAGAACACATATAGTTTTTACATGTTGCTGACCACTGCCTGTAGTTTGTTAATTCCCTGGAAGCATTTTATAAGTAGAAGTCAATAACATGTAAAAAATATAGATGTTTAATAAAAAATGGCAGCCATGACACCCCTAGGTGGCAGTCATAGACAACAACATCTTACCTGCCCCAGTGATCCAGCCACAAGTCTGACTTGACAAGTATTATATTTTCGTACATACACCATTCTTTAGGCTGACCATCGTTTCATGGGGTTGTCTACGTTCCACTCAATGGATGATACAACCGATTAAACTCTACGAAGCACTCGGCTGTTTTGGAAATGGCCGTTCACTTGGAAATCACATCAATGTGGGTTTTTCGCCTTCTTCTGGATCAACTGCCAGGCCGAACTTGTGGACTTGTGTCTTTTTTTTCAACCTAAATTACTATAATACTATGTAACTAGAGATGCCAAGTCGGCTGTATTTTGCTGGACACGTCTAATTTTTAACTTGTTGGGATGTATAAACTTACAGAAGGAAATCAATAACCCTTCATAATGCAGGAAGAAACAGGTCCAGGAAAAATGGCCAACATGAAATTATTTAAAAAAAATAAAATAAAAAAAATTCTCCTTTTGTTCCGTTGAGTATACTTATCATCAGTTATGTGTATGTCGCTGTGTCTACAGATTGTGCAAGGCAGAGGAATTTAGCTGGAATTTAAGAATATATTACTGATAATAATTGCTCTCGCTTTCGTTAATATGCACTTCTGTATATCTGATATTATGGATATTAATCAAAGTTATGCACTAGGCACAATTCCCAGAGCCGAACGGATTCAATATTTGATTCGTTTGCAAAGAGAGATCAAATTAAGAGACTTTCACATTATCCTTGCCAGTGAGTTAACTCCTCTGCCTTCAGTGCGTGCTGCAGTGCATTTCACTATTGATGTCAATGAGAGGGTTAAATTTTATTATCAAGTGTACCCCGAGATGCAGAAGATTGGGGATGGCGAGTCTTATTTTAATGCTTTTCCCCCCAATTTTGTAAAGATGAAAAAGCTGGTTTCCTGGAAGAATATGGATTTGTACTGAGCTGGCTGGATGGATCTAACGTAGCATATGTGTCCTGCACACATCGCAGCCTACAACCATAGCGTAATGAGGACAGAAGAACGAAAAGACATCGTTTAGCCAGATTAACAAGTAATTTGTGGTGTGTGAAAGAGAGTGACAAGCTTTCAATTGAGAATATTATTCACCCACATACATCAGTAAATAAAACTCATTAAGCCACAGTCATCAATCACTATGTAGGAGTGACAGGCATCATGTTATAAGCCATCTGCCGTGAACTGCAATTCCCATCATGCTTTAAAAAAAAAGTCAACACCAAATCAGTTTGCGCAAGTGGAATCCATGCTCTGATATATACAGACTCTGTCATTCCAACGCCCACTAATGATGAGCTTCAGTGCATGAATGGGTAGTGTTTAAAGGTGCAGTGCCATTGGAACAGATACTATAGCTCTTGTGCATGGTTTACTAGCAAGCATTGGCTACTTAAAGCTGTGTTCTTTGGGAAGCAGGCACATATATATATATATATATATATATAGGTGTTTGTTCTGTTGTTTCATGTCAAAATTATAATCTTGACACATCTGTTTATGGCAAACGTGGAGGAATTCTCCTTTGCCTGGCTCTTGTATACCTCTCGAAATACCCACAGATCTCCCTGTCCCTTACATTTCGGGAAATAGATTGCAAACTGTCTCACTCTATGAGCACTCGTATGACACTCTATTAAGTGTGATCTGGAGACTGAAGGCCATTTTACTTTACAGGAATAAATCATACATTCATCGTTTCTACATGTTGTGATTTAAGACTTGCTGGAAATAAGACTTGAAAGTATATGTTCTTACCAACCTCTTTTAACTAAACTTTACATTTAAATGAAACTGAAACTTTTGCTTATTTTTTTTTAATATAATCTGTCAATGATTGCCCCAAACGACTGACACTTGCTTCTTCCAATTGTTGTAATTTTTACCCAAATGAATTGCATTAGCCTCAGTAGCAGAACTTGAACTGATGCAAGACTCTCTCACCATGCCAGAAGTGTCTGCTGAACATCCAGAAGAAGACAAAAAAGTGCAAATCTCAAAAAAAGCCCCCAAATTCCTGTTTTAGGTGAAAACTCCTTTCCTCTTGTGTTAGTACTTTAATATACATTCTTCAACCTTTTTTTAAAAAAAAAAGAAATGCTAAAAAAACACTTTATTAGTCTTGTTTTTTGCACCACTGATTGGCTGCTTAAAGCCCCACCCCAAGAAACAGGAGTGTCCCAGGAAATCCAGGACTGTTGGCAGGTACGTGCGGGTGGTATTCTGCAGGATCCCTCCACATACTTGCAAAAGGAACCACGTGAAAATTTAAAGGAAAAAGTTAATTTCATCTGCATGACAGCATTACAGCGCTCACGTTCCTTTAACCCTAAAGACATATTTCAAAAATCTATTAGACTTTTGCTTTAAATGCCACGCAAGTTGTTAAGTAAATTATATATATCTAGTTTATTTTATTGAACAATATAACAACAGGGGAGAAATTGCAAATAATTTATAATGCGCATTATACAGTATGGGGTGTAAAAAGCTCCAATGGGCATAAATATATATATGGGCTTACAAGCTTACGATCTAGGTGTATAAATCCTTTGTGAAAAATATCTGGTCCGAATATTATAACCGTTACATGTGATCCTATTAAACTTATGTGAAAATGGCCTAAATCATCATCCGTGTCCCTTCGCTCTTTTGGTGAATAGAGCCTTTTTACACTATTAAAGCAGATATTCTGTATTAAACACAGTCTGCTAAAGTCGGGTTAAGATCCCCGTAGATTATCTCAGCTTTACACAGCCCTCTAGCGATCACTTGCAGCATGCGGGTCGGCTTTCTGTCTGCTCCACATTGCTGCACGGGGAGAGATCGACAGACAAAGAGAACAGCGACGAGCCCACCCTCCCGCTTTTCAGTCCCGCATCTTATTGTCTTTTGTACGGGAGCTGAGCATATAAGCAAATGGATCTCGCGCAGGTGACTGCATCAGCCAGCTCTGAAACGGATGAATTCAATTAATTATAATGGAAAATGATAGCCGCTTGACACAGTATTAGAAAATGGGCTGATATTCTGCTACTCATTCACAGATAATTGTTATGACTTCAGTGCACACAATCCGGGATAATCACGGCGGACAGAAATCTGATCTACCACTTGCATATCTCCCAAGTGTCCCTGTTTTCGTGGGGCAGTCTCAATTCTTTATCAATGTCTGATCTCCCCGACAAGCCCAGAGAGTTGTAAAATCAAAGGGCGTCTGTGCTGTACCGTGCTGCTCCAACAATGTAGTCTGGTCATGTAAGGTAGTTATTTTTGTAATAAAGAAAAAAAAAATTAAAATTTCTAAAACTGCAGAAAAAAATATATTTAAATTGAAAACAACCTCTGTTTTTAAAATTACTTTTAAATAGAGCTATAGGAATCTAAATTATTATTTATAGGAATAGTTTAGTCCCCAAAAATGTAAATTGTTTTTTTTTATTATTTTAATGCATATTGGAGTCTATTTCGCATTGTACTCCACTGCCTTTTATTACATGCAAATCTGTGTCTGCATCCTTCAATCACGGGAAGAGGACTTGACCAACTTTTTTGGTGAAGTGCTCTTCCCCAATTGGACGATCAGGGAGGGAACGCCATTGCAAGCGCTGTCTTTTTGGCAGAAGTTCCACTGGGTTATGTCCGCCGAGATGCAGGCGAAGAACAAAGATAGGAGATTGAAGACAGACGGGAGAGGAGAAGGTAGAGGATGAAGAAGAAAGTACGGAGGGGGAAGTGGTTGGCAAAAGCAGAAGTGGCCGGCAGAGAAACATTTAGAAAGCATGTGAGAGAGTGACGAGAATGCGAGTGTGAGAGAGTGAGGGTGCGAGTGAATGTGGGCCTACGAGTTTCAGATTAAAATTCCAATTGTTTTACTTCATTTTTGTCCTATTCGTGTGAGTCTGGCTTCGTTTTCGTGGCTTTGTACAAATCCAAATGCACAAGTCTAATTGTTTTCAATTACATGATTAGTTTAAAAAAATCTTATACGTGAACAAACCCTGCATTTTACAGCAAGCCTTTCCAGTTGAATATCGCATTCTGCATGAAGAAAGATGCGCCTCTGCATTACAGTGGAAGTATGATGCCAAGACCAAGAATATATGCCAGGGTGTTTAATTACTGCACAGATTAATTGTTGTGTGTATCTCTTGTGTGTCCCTGTTATTACTAAGTGATGAGATGCAATTAGGAGCCAAACCAAATAGGGTACAGGGGATATGGTTGGGACTAGACGTGCATTATCAAAAAATTAAGAAATCCAGTGGGCTTTAGCCATGTGTTTTCCTAAAGCGGCTGTCTGCCAGTCACATCTAGATACTATATTAATAGTTTATTTCACAGTTAAATAGCAGGTTCACCACTCCACTCAACTCCTAACACTCATGTTTGCAGGGGTCACAACTGCGACCGGGCCCTCCACTCTAGGGGGCTCCTTTAAAGACAGCCAGCTACAGGTAACACCTGCAGTTAGTGGCACAGAGTGTACAGATCATGCAATCGAGGGGGCAAAGAGACAAAGGCAAGATGTTTGGAGGCTAAGATGGCTCAGGCAAGCAGTTTGGGGGCTAAGATGGCACAGACAGGCTGTTTTGGGATACAATTGCACAGACAGGCTGTTTGGGGGCTAAAATGGGACACAAAAAGCAGTTTGGGTACGAAATTGGCAATGACAAGCTATTTTGGGACAACGTTGGAACTAACAAACTGTTTGGTGCAAAGCTAGCAGTTGGATGTGTTGCTTGGTGAATTTGGGAGAGTGCATTTTTTTGCACTGGGACCTGTGGTTTCAGAGTGTGATTGTTAGAGTGAGTTTGTAAGTGAGTATGTGCACGTGGTTTAGTTATGGAGGATGCCAAATAAATATTGCACCCAGGTGCTACTTACCCTAGGCTCACCCCTATAGGAAAGAGATAAGGAGAATTAAGACATACAATGTTCTCCCGGCAGATAGAGCGGGGCAGGCATAGAACCTGTACAAGGTTTAGTAATAAAACAGTTTTATTAAGCTGAGTAGTTGGAACAGGACTTTTAAATGGGGAAAAAAACAACCCTAGGAGAGTGGAAGCACCAGAGCGTGTGCACGGGGGGAATTGCAAGGATATTATTTTTACAAAGTAAGTTTTATCATCGCCTGAGTGCCACTTTAAAGTGATGCATTGCTTTTATCTGGAACTCTAGTGATATATTTAATAGGAACGCAGCTGGTCCTCTGTGTGCTTACTGACTGATTGCATTTCATAAAATCTTGTGTGAAGTATGTTTCCGTGCAGAGCCATAATCAGCTGAGCGAGGGCTCCCAGGTCCAGCCTGCGTTATGGCTTTGACCCTTGTGCTGTTCCGAGAGGTGTGAGAAATATTCTTCTACAGCTGGAGGGAAAGCGTTCCTCGTGGGATTAATGAAGGGAACCAATTACCCACCCTGTGGGGGGAAGAACTGAAGGTTTTAGTAACGGCTGGCAATCACCTTAGGCAAATAGTGCAATCTGAGACAGTGTCATTCGTTCAATGATGTGCCGTGTGCAGTCAGATTATCACACCTTTTCACTGTATATCTCAAATATTTACAGTACAGAGACAGGAGGCCTCTCAAACTTCTGCTGATGTCTGAGGGCCATGAAGGTTGGTTTCCCCAAGATAAGAAACAATTAAGGTTGCCTATCCATCCTATAATATGAAACAACCACACTTTTTGGTGTGTCCTGCCGAGTTGACCCAGTGGGGATCGTGGGCCGGTTAGGGAAATCCTATGACTATTTTTCAGACGTTTTTGTCTTGCAACAGTCACAACTTTAAATATAAGATAAGAGAAATCTGACAATCTTAATTGCTGTTTTTTTATTGCAAGATCGCAACTGAAAGTTAATACAGAATATCTTTACCTTCTAATTGTTTTTGATTTTCATAAGGACTCATAAGTACTCTCCGCAACATCATAAACTACTGGCTGGTTAAAGGGGCATTTTGGCCATCATACGCACGTCAACAATGAATTGCGGGTATGGTTGAGAAAGTGAAACATGCAGATAAAATATGTTTTTAACTATATATATATATTCAAGAACATCTGTAATGGTGTGGAATGTCCAAATTTCTGTCAAAGTGAAATTTGTGCTAGCGACAAGTGGTAAGAATTCATTTTGACAGAATTAGCAGGTTAGCTAATGCACTTAATAACCACAGCGCTGCCGAGCTATACAAAGTGTCAGAAAACTGTCAGAAAAAATATGCCCAAAAAATATGACCAATTCTCACCTGTCATGAAGGTAGGTGCCTTAGTACATTTCAGTCTGACAGTAGCACTGATGTGGGGTATGGAGGGCAGTGTGTGACAGTCCTTGCTTTATTCATCAGTCCTAAAATGCCATAATTTAAAAGAAAAACCTACATATTCTAATTACAGGGACTGTGAACACATAGACAAAGCTTATCTGCACTGCGGATACCAGATACCTGTGCTCAAGGTGGTTGTTTGAAGTGCCTTCACCATGCGGTGTGATGGGCCAAACCCTGTGACCTTTTTCTGCCAGAAGACCTAGGTTGGGGGTTCATAATGCATAGTTATATTATGGTCCCTTTATATAAAAGTAATTACCGGTATGTCATCTGTAAACGGCAAATTTAATTGCAGTATTTTTTCCATACATCTAATGTGCATTCCGTCCCATAATTTTAGCTAAAATGACATCCAGCTGAATTACTTCTGTACAGAAAAACGGTTGTGTAGAAAAATTAATTATTCGATTTACCGTCTGGTCACCCTCACACTTATTATAAAGGCAGACATTCTAATTACTTTGCTATGAAATACTTAATATTCTCCTCAGCGATTCTGGTCTTTTAAAACAAAGCACAATACTGGTACTTGAAATAATAAATATATTTTAAACTCTATAGGAATGTACATATGCTTCCCTTGAATCAACGACCTCAAGCAATACGCTAGGTGCAAAGTACCCCAAACCAGAAACATATTCTGGCCTAGGCCTAGGGTGGCAGCCCCGCAACATAAAACCAGAGGGCAAATTGCGCTGGCCAAGGACTCTGTGTCCGAAAGGCACCACGTAATGCATGTAATGGTGACTACACAAGCTTTACACAGACCTCCATAGTCTAACTTGGGCAGCAACACACCAGGATTGCCCTGATCGCCAAACAAAATGATCTGCCCTCGGCAGAGGAATTTCCAACTCTTGGACCTTCTGCTCTAGACAGAAGATACCAAAACGTGCGAGGGCCAAGCTCATCAACTCAAACACAAACCAAGTGGGAAATTCTTCCACCCAGAACAAAATACAGATGAGGACTGTCCTGTTTTCGCTGGCTCTGTGCTGGCTTTCACTTCTCTTTTAAAGAACCAAGGCCAAGTCAGGTGTTGGGTTCAAGCCCAGTGTGACCCGCGGACTCGCCAACCACAGAGCTGCTGTGACATCAATAAAGGCATTAAAGATCAAAAGCTGTAGCCTGTTCCTTTAAATTTCAATAAACAGCCACAATGCATTTGTTGATAATAAGCACTTTATTTCATCGACTTGAATACATAATAATACAATCTGACAGAGAATTAAATGGAAGCAAATTTATGTAACAGAAAGGGGCTTGCTGTTATTATGTGTCTGCGCACAATGTACTTATCCATTGAATGGGAAAAAATGGATTTGTATCGTTACAGCAAAGCATTATACCCGAACGCATGAGCGTATGCGGATACAACAGTTCTAGCGTATGTAAAGGAACAGTAGTAACATACGCTAGTTCAGGGTTAGGCACCCTACTGCTCTCCATTACACCATAAACTATTGGCTGGTTAAAGGGACACTTCAGCCATCATCCGCACGTTACTGCATATGATGGTCGAGTGGTCCTTTTTAACCTTTGTGGGGTCCCCCTTGCAAATGCAGACCCCCCCCATAAGCATTTGCTCATTTCACTGCCCCCCCCCACAATTTGCCGTGAAAGCGATGTATTCAGCCATATTCTGCCATGCAATATTATTACAGTCAGCTCCAGCACTGGCTTGGCAAGCATTCCAGGGGGGGCGAATCTATCAACTATCTATAATCCCACCTTAATGCACCTAATACCATAAAAGTGCTGTTTAGGCGGAGCTGTCGCCGAAAAAGTATAATAAAAACCTCAACCTAATCAATAGTGCATAAAATTCCTCCTGTAGTTTACAATTTATTAAAGGCGTTCAGCAGTTTCTAAAAGACATTTTTGGTAATAAATCTTTCCCTACTTGCTATAAAACACGCCAAAACCGGGCAAAAAAAAAAAAAATGTAAAACAGAAGAAGGCCAAGAAAGGAACTCTTCAAAACGCAGTGTCAGATCTAAGGAATAAATCTTGTGGGTTCTAATTTGCATGTCCCAGAAAAGAGCCTTTAAATCAAATTGCAAAAGGCGGAATTTAGATTGTGTGAAGGGAAAATGTTTGCACACCCCGAACATTTTAGGAGTCCAAATCGAGACATCTGTGTTGTTTTTGGGTACATCAAACCAGTCGAGACATCTGTGCTGTTTTTGGGTACATAAAACCAATCGAGACATCCGCGTTGAGGGACAGGATAACGGAATGTGGTGAGTAAAGTGAGACAGTCAAGCTGTCTAAAATGCCTTCTCCTCTTTGTTCTTCCCCCCCCCCAAGATCATCCATATGAGCATTTACAAGGACTTCCAATATGTGGCTGGCAAGTCACGGACAATTCGCTCACCTCTGGAAGGGAAGGATCAGGCAAAATAATCTCAGAAGATCTTAAAAGTGTGTTTTATCCTTAAATCCTCTAAGAGAAGAATTAAAAGAATCTACAGCTCTAACTTAACATTTTTTTTTTAACGAAAGGGTCATTGAGGCCACGTGGCCAATGAACCAAATAATCAATGTAAGTTGGTGAACAAATGCACTCTTACGAGCAATTATTTAAATAAACAAAACCTTTGTAGAGAGGAAGAATCATGCAAATCTTAAGAACAGGAAGTTAAGCTGGCGTACAAATAAGGAAAGTTTTAAAACATATATATTGCTCATTTTGTTCAAATTTTGGGAAAGTGGCAGAATAGGACCATATAATTCTAGTGTGAAGTCATGTGAAAGAGTTCTGAAAAAGCCATTGTTTCCATGGCAACAAAAGATCTTAAAAGTGTGTTTTTACCGGTCTGTGGCCTATAAGCAACTGGGCCTCACGTCAGTTCTGGGCGCCGGGCAGGTGTTTATCTTTTTCATTTAGCCCTGCTGCGGGCAAACAGCAGGGTGAGGATCCATATGGCCCGCAGCACTTCAGGGGACCTGGATCCTCCTCTCCGGCAGCCACGGACGTCTGTGTGATGCAGACAACCCCGCTGCTGCCAGCACTTCCGCCAGGGGCTTCTATGATAGAGCGTTGGTATTACATGACCTTCCAGTGCTCCACCATAGAAGCCCCAGTAGCAGTAGAGATTGTCTGAGCACATCTCACAGACTTCCCCTGGCTGCCAGAGATGAGGATCCCCCTGCAGGGGACCTGTATCCTCCTCTCTTGCACCCGGGGAAGGTCTGCACCGGCATAGAAGCCCCTGCAGCAGAGGTTGTCTATGTGCATTGCGCAGATGTACATCGGCTGCCCCTCTAGGCACCAGGGAGTGCATTGGTAAATCGGGGGGTCAGAGTGGCATATCTAGTGGGGCATAAAGCATATCTAGGGGTGCAGAGTGGCATATCAGGGGGACAGAGTGGCATATCTTGGGGGGCATAATGCATATCTAGGGGTGCAGAGTGGCATATCTAGGGGTGCAGAGTGACATATCAGGAGGCAGAGTGGCATATCTAGGGGAGCATAAAGCATATCGGGGCAGAGTGGTATATCGGGGGGCATAAAGCATATCAGGGGGCAGAGTGGCATATCTGGGGCAGAGTGGCATATCTAGGGGTGCAGAGTGGCATATCGGGGCAGAGTGGTATATCGGGGGGCATAAAGCATATCAGGGGGCAGAGTGGCATATCTGGGGGCAGAGTGGCATATCTAGGGGTGCAGAGTGGCATATCGGGGGCAGAGTGTCACATCAGGAGGCAGAGTGGCACAGTTTTATGTGTTTTTTATGGATGCAAAGACAACCAGAGAAGTTGCAAATATATTTCATTATATTTTAAATTTAATAATAATAGAAGTAAAATGCACAATAAAATGAATGCACTTGAATCAAATGAGAAAATGAGTCTTGCATGTCCGGCAGTTTACCAAAACGTATATTTTTTTCTCATGATGACAATTGTTCCTATCTAAATTATGCACAATATTTTACACTATTTTAATGAAAATAATACATTTTGGATGACAATGTTCATCCTTTTTATTACATGTTAATTGTAGAAATCCATGATGTAACATCATCATGCCCAAAGAAGAGTTTGAAATCAGCTGTGCTGGACACATAACCTTGAAATAAGTAACTTTTTTAAACTATTGTTATTTTGAATGTGTCTTGCCATTGTACCATTTTCCCCCAAAAATCTGTTACACTTGTTGCCATGGGTTAATTGTGTTGCCTTAGAAACATCTCCATGGAGAACATACCTGCTTTCCCCAAATAACCTTATCATGGAACAAGAATATCTGCAGACCAGGCCGACAAATGATTGTAACTCCCATTTAACAAAAAAAAAAGATTAATATAACAAAATTATATAAATACAAGAGGTACAAGCATAATAGAAAACTTAACATCTTGTCGTTCTCAGGAAGTCAAGGCACAGATATTAATTATACAGGTTATTCATAAAAAATATAGTTATGGTGGAAAGTTTTAAATGTTGCCTGACCACCGTAGCATTCAATAGAATGTTCATGTTTTGGTAGACTGTATCGCCTGCTCATTTATCAAAAACACAATGTTCTAATGACGTCTTACCAACAATATTGTAACAAGGGTGCAGACACAATATGTCCACCACATCTCAAGACAGGATCCAAGGTGTATCATGAGATCTTTATCAAGCCTCTCTTGCAGGAATTGGTTATTTAAGAAGCACGGGATTTACTGATACATGGAAAAATAAAATGGAGATCTAGCTTCTCTGTAAAGGAAGGCTGGACGTGCCTCAAATATAAATAACAAGTACAAAAAAAACTCAAAAGCTAGAAACATCTTTCAGTATCAGAACAGAGGTTCCATGGGGTATTTAGCAGGTACCCTAAATTGTTATTTCAATTATATAAGTTTTCAATTATATTATTATATTTTTTAAGGTTTTTTTGAGAATAATGAACTGTAAATTGTAGAATTGAGGTAAAAGTCTATTGTAATGGCCTAGCAGCCACACTTACATGATTATTACTCAAGGTACACAGAAATTACCGGATAAACTTTTCAAAGACAAACATCTCGCCTTGAGACACGATCTAAAAGTATTCATCTCTGTAAAGCATTAGGCCATCAAGACCCATTTGGTCTCATACATCTTAAATACATATTGACATACGATTAAACGACAGCTTATTGAAACCCTAGTAATGCCCTTCAGTCAGGTATGGGGGAAAAGGGAACAGAAAGTAGGGTAACACTATCTTCCACTCAATGTACGCCATGGAGATCCCATGAAATGTTGACACACGTGATGAATACGTTAATGTTATTGTGACTCAATAAAATAAAGGCAACATTTAGTTATGAGTAGTTATGGGTATGTTGCCTGCTACAGATTATACAGTTACATAATGAACATTAGAGTTAAAATATTACTGTACTCACCTCCTTCTTGGATTGAAGCCATCGGTGTAGGAGGTACTTGCCGTGTTTTCGGCTTTGAATCCACCAGCACACATTGGACTGGTCCAACAAACTCCACGTAGCTGCTTGGAAAATTCCCCTTCTCCTTAGTTCGTTCATTTACTCCATTCAGCCATCCCTTGGGGCAGATTTCATCCCCTTCGTGGTAGTCTGGAGTGGACAGGAGCATCTTGCTCACCGTTAGAAGGTCCCCAGGTAACAAGGATATTTCGTCCTCCCTGCCTTTTTTATACCTATACAGAGCACGGTACTGGAGGCCATCAGAAGTCATTGCAATCAAATGTCTAGGTGCAAAAATATTTAGCACTACTAGAAAAAAAAACAGGTGGTGGAAGAAACGTAGCCCTTTGAATTTAGCCCTTAAACAGTGTCGATGTCTGGAAAATACTTAAATGAATATTAAAAAAAGTCCTGAAACAAGTTAGCTCGTGAAGAGCATATCAGTGTATAGTGTACGGTATCAGATGAGACTGCAGATTTTTACAAAGGGCAACACCCTGTCTTAGGCCAGTGAGACAGTCCCCTTTATGGCCTATCGACAGTGTTTACAATAATTCTTCGAGGCTGGATGGCAACAATGCCCTTTTTTTTACCTGGAATATTCAAAACTAGTCCCCTTTACACATCTTCAGTGTTGTTGATATAAAGGTGGCGGTGACTCTAAAGGTCCGGAAAGATGTGCAGCTCCCAGAACTCTACTGTCGGACATTAACACATCTTATGTTTAAATGCCAATATTTTGTATTTATATGTCCTTTATCTACACTAGTTCAAAGGTGTCCTTTGTATCTTCATACTGATGTCATCAGAGTTTTGGTTTCTTCATCATATCCCTTTTGAAAACAAAAAACAAAATATTTGCAATGAAATATTTTATCATTTAATCTCACCGAAATAACCATTTTAACTCTTTCATGTTACGTAAAGGGTAGTTTACTTCTGACAAGCTTGGAAGGGAATATGGGATCCATCACATGTATTCCTGCGCAGAGGCTAACCAGAGGCACATGAAAAAGTTCTAACATATATGTGTGAGCCAACCTGAAAATGACACGGCCAGACACATCAAGAAGTTTCCCGTAACTCCTTAATGCCGTGACTGCCCTTCTGAACAATATCCATCCATCCAGACAAAGAGAACGTAAGGGATTATCTTAAAATGCCAACCAGTTGTGGAAAATATCGAAGTTTTATGACAAGGAAGCAAAGGGTTAAAATTAAGAGCTTCTTTGCTGCTTAAACTATGTTTTCATGGATCCCATATTTTGCAGATTATAATTTTAAGAAGGGGGAAATCTACCGAAACATAATAAAAACGTATCAGTGCCTTGGACGTCTGGTTACATAGAGACGTCTGCCAAGGCTTGCAGCACTTAAACAGTGTAGATGGGTTAAACAAGAACGAAAGCATTTCTGTTTACAAGACAATTACAACGAAATTGATTTCTACGTCTGCAGTTAGCTTTTCTTCCAAGACTCGCTTTCCTTATCTTCTTAAGCCACCAAATATATAACCCTCCAACAAGTTAATGCACACTTTGACCGCAAGGTCCACCTGTGCTGCGTGCATTCCCACCCAACATAAAGACGCAGACGTTTACTATAAACCGTCTGACTTCAGAGACAATCAAAATCAATAGAGCTGCCTCAATGATGAATTGTTCTAAGCAAGTTAGACTTATGCAGATAGAAACTTCTGACTTACCACTCCGCGCAGTGAGAGAGTAACTGGGGAGGGGTACCCGACCCTGGGGTCTTTTGTTCGTCCCACCAGGTGAAACACAAGAGTGAGGAGCATATGTATAATTTGGTGGCTTCCCCAATGCGAGCATCAAGACGCAGAGGACACGGAATATGGTCCAAAAAAAAAAAAAAAAGAAATAGGAGTGCAGCTTTTACCCAGCCCAAATTTCCTGCACTGCTGTCTGATATTTAGAGAATGATGTCAGAGCTGCAGACACACCTCCTCCTATGCCAATGATGTATGTCTCGTGAACAAACAGTGCTGCAGGAGTACTCGGGGAGAGGATCTTTTGAATAAGCGGCAGACAGATGAACCGAGATGAGTTCAGAGAGGGGAATAGGAAGGAGTTGAAACAACGCAGGGAGGCATGTGCCAGGGGAAGACTATTTGCAAGCAAAAAGGATGAGCGGTAGAGCCAATACTCTTTCAAAGTCTCAGGTTGATCAGAAGCAGAATACATGAGATGCTTTTTTTTTTTCTTATGTGTTTGCAGGGTGTCCCGCACCTGGGCAGTGATAAAGCTCTAACATTAAGGACGTATAACCAGTAACATTGTAACATATTCCATTATCGGTCCCAAGAGTAATCAGCGCCAAAGCTCTCCCACAAATACTGATGCAGGTCCTATCCTGAGACCCCCCCCCCTTCACCCACAAAGAAGGGGAATTGACTCTTTTAGATCGGCCATGATCTATTATATATAAACTCAAACCATAGTACGTTGTGACTCTAACAACATGCTTACTCAGACTTTAACGCTAGATGATGTTATATTTCAACGCAGCAAGATACTATACCTTCTGTAAGGGTTCATAGACCACAGAAAGTGTCCTAAAAGGGACTATTTATTTAATTCCATAAAAACCTTATTTCTGCGTGGCTCTGCTACAACAAATAAACTTGAAATGTATCATGAGAACATAGACAACTGCCTATAAATTCTGTACAGTATATGTTTTTATGCGCAAAAACAAAGTGATGAAGGACAGTCTGAAAAAGGTATATGTGGAGAGAAACAGTGACCAATATACTTCCCTTCTTTCTTGTCACTGGTTCCGGATACCCAGCTGCAGCCCATACAAAACAATCTCCAGGTGTTTTTTTCAGTATATGTTTTTCACATGTGGGTGTTTTTTAAGATTTGCATCAAATTTTCCCGTCTCTCATGGTGAGATACTCTATCCCAGCTTGCAGATTAGGTGCAGATTAGGTTGTTTTATACCTCTTGTATAAGAAAAGGGAAATAAAGAAACCGAAGGAGGTATAAATACGTGCCCACTGTAGCCAAAAGCTCACGACTGCTAGGCTTAAATCTATAATTACAAATACTTTAAAATTGCCTTATTGAGTATTAACAGGATCTTGTTGATTTAAGTCAAGCATTTATTGTTATAACCCCCCCTGTTAAAACACCAAGTAACAGACATATTTGTCAAACAATTTGCCCCTAAGCCCTTCATGGCTCTTTTGCTAAGAACGGCTGGCATACCGCAGCATGCAACTGACCGTTCTTTCCTGATTGACTTGAGTTGGGCGAGTGCCAAAAGTGTCCAAAGCCATAGCAGCATTACGTGTTGCAGATCTTTCCTCCAGCCTTCAGAAAGGCACAACTTTGACAGTTTCCTATTTTGCTGATCGTAGGAGATGGTTGTGTCTGGCACCTGGGTTTACATTTGGCTTCAAATCTTTGAAGACCTACAAGGAGTCTGGAGACGTTGCAAGCAAACTGGAGCAGATGTAAAGGAATGAAGCCAACCAACAAACAAAGCATTTGACACTACTACGTCCTACTAGCTACAGAAGAACAACACAATCAAATTTAACCCCATAGACAGAAAAATAACTAGCAATTACATTAACCTTAGGGCCAGTCAAGGTCAAAGTTAAACAGTCCCCAGAAGTTTTACGGAAACAGTAAGAGATTTGTGTTTTTAGAATTTTTTAATTATGAAACATTTTGAGAAATGATAAGATGGCATTGGAAAAAAACACACTTAGAATTTTACTTATCGATAAAAGCAATATTATTATCCTTATTGTCTGTAGGGGGTACACCATATAAATATATATGTGGCTAAAGAGGGACTCATAAAAGGAGTTATTGGTGATGCAATGAAGAATGCATTCATTCTTGTTATCAATAAGCAAAACATCCTAATTCTCGCATGTCCTTCTTTCATTCTTTCTCACATTCCGTTTGCTACCTTCATCTTTTCTGAGCTCCCCAGAAGAAACCAGACACAGAAGAGTCATCAATCTATGACATCTCCCCCTAACGGCTGGAGGTGTAACTATAATTCTCTGCAAGGCAAATGGGATCAATTTATTTTTAACTTATTTTTAAGTGTTCCTGCGATTTTTTTTTCTACTGTATACAATTTAGTACTTTACTCAAAGCAAGTATATGGTGTCACAAATCAAACAGTTTTTCACAGTGCTAGGACTACAGGAAGGCAATTTAGTTAAAGGGAAACAGATTTTGAGCTTCCCTCATTGAAGCATCAACACTTTATGTACCTTATACCTGGTATTTTGTCTTGACGTTTGTATTATTTTTCAATTTCAGACTGTTTATGGAGGTTATAGGAGCTGCTGCGTCTTATACCAGTTTTTGACATTACCTACAGGGTGATAAATGGTGCCAGTTTGGTACCCACTGTGCTGTCAATCCGCTTTCACAGGTGATTGAAGGACGCTCTGCATGCAGTTCTCATGTAATACTTTATATTGATGCATGGATACTGTGTAGCACAAAAGCCTAGACCCTTGAGTAGAGGGTGGAAAGCAAGCTGCCTGAGTGTGCAATATAGAGAAAACAGGTGCAAACATTACACTGTAAAGATACAGGTAGCAATACTGGCGGACACCAAATAAAAATATATAATACATCATAAAAAATGCTATTTATTCAAACAAATTACAGCCTAGGAATACTAAAGCAAGATATACTTAACCACTCATATTACAAAACGGATATCATCATGTGATTCCAGAGAAAATAGTCTACAGAGGTTTACGCTGCTGTATAGTCAACTAATGTTTTTATATTAGGCTGTAGCGTTACATGATTTTTCATGACTTTAGAAGTCCCCTCTTTTGACGTAAACATGTTACCTTGCTTTATAGCTAAAGGAGACCATCCAAGCTTGGATGACTCTCGATCTAACGCCATAACTTTTGGTTCACTTAAAGGTATCAGAGACTTCTTTAGACTAACTGTGTGTTTGTAGTAAAATGTAGTCCTATAAAATCCTATGAAATTATATAAATATATATATAGATATATATATGTATAGATATCCCTGTATATATATATATATATATATATATATATATATATATATATATATATATATATATATATATATATATATATATATATATATATATATATATATATATACAAGGTTACCTGGGTACTCTCCAGGTTTGGCTTGTAGTCTCCAAGTGAAGCCCTACTTTTCCGGGTCTCTGGATCAGCTTCTTCCCATCGCTTGCCCATGTTCCATCTACTCATTGGCCACTTTTCCCTGATCTCCGCCTACTTTTCCTCCCTCAAAAAGAACATTAAAACCTAGCCACACCCCTTGTGTAGCCCCTACATGTGGTTAGCCAGGCCCTCCAGGTAGCCTGCCCCGAGCTCCCAGGCTTACACAGGTATAGAATTACACACATAACGTATACATTTCTCCTTCCCTGGAGAATTTAGGTTCTCTTGAAAAAGGATTTTTTGAATCTGATAGATGAGGAGTGTGACACTTAACAAAAAGGGCATTTTGCAACGATATATCACACATCCTATGTGTGAACAATAAAACAGAAAAGATGAACTATGAGCCAGATGGATGGTAACGTTATTTGAAGACGTGCATTAAATAAATTAGACTTGACTTATATGTTATTGTTAATTTTTTGTATTTTTGATTTTGATGTTAGTTTTGTAGTCACACGTCATTGTAATTGAAGTACAGAATCTGCAAGGGTTCTATATAAAACATAATAACAATAATATTACTAACAAACTTACCCAGAATTCCTTGTGCTTACCCAGAATCCATTGTGGTTGTGGCAGCACCATGAGATTTCTGGCTTGTCTGGTGCCTGTAGATGAGTGTTTAATAATGCTTCTACTACCCCCTTCATTTTAAGTGGAAGGGTTTTCCATCACCTTTACCCACCATAACTTATGTAATGGTATTTCTCGTACTACCCCAAGCCTCAAGTGTTAAGCTGGTATCACAACCTCATGCTGATAAGACCCATGCAGGACCAAACAGCTGTCCATGAGTGGTGATCTGGTTACTGCATCTCTTACCTGAGTTTTGCCTAAAGGCTGTCCTGTACAGTGGGCAATTACTTTCAAGGGATCCATGTATAAAGTGGATATGGAGGCAAAAGGTGATTGTTGTTGACTTTATTTGCATGTGCCTACCCAGAGTCCCTTGTGGTTGTGCCAGCACCATGAGATGTCTGTAGATGAATGTTTAGTATTGCTTCTACTACCCCCTTAGTTTTAAGTGGAAGGGTTTCTCATCACCTTTACCCACCATAACTCATGTAATAGTATTTCTTGTGCTGCCTCAAGTATTAAGCCAGTGTTATAACCTCATGCTGATGAGTTCAATTAAGAACAAAACAGCTGTCCATGAGTGGTGATCTGGCTACTGCATCTCTTACCTGAGTTTACTCTAAAGGAGCAGGCAATTACTTTCAAGGGATCTATGTGTAAACTAGATATAGAGGCAAAAGGTGATTATTGTTGACCTTATTTGCATATGCCTACCCAGAATCCCTTGTGGTTGTGGCAGCACCATGAGATTTCTGAGATAAAAACAAGCCTTCTGGCTTGTCTGGTGTCCTTAGATGAGTGTTTAATAATGCTTCTACTACCCCCTTAATTTTACGCGGAAGGGTTTTCCATCACCTTTACCTACAATAACTTATGTAATGGTATTCCTTTAACCTCAAAAATATTTGAATTGCAATACATGTTGAATGAATCAAGACATTAATCGGACAGAATTCAGTTTGTATTGACCTCTGCATATAGAAGCCGCATAGTCATTTTTTTGGGGTATTTGAATACTGTGTATGGTTCCGGGACACTCAGGGTCAGAATTGGGCACTACATCGTCAACAGAACGAAAGTCCACAAGGCCACTGACCAGGGTTCTAAACCAAGGTATTCTTGGAACAGTCCTGCTTCTGATATCTAAAGCAATAAAGACCTCACCACTGAGTAGTAGTGGAACTGGGTTACACTTATTTTAACATCTGTCATGGATCGTCCGAGTGTTTTTGAGTAAAACTGACTTAATTTGAAACATTTTTTATATTATTAGTGTCAGGGTCCTGCTTCCAGCAGGCAAATAGCAGCTAGCCGGAGTGAGGTCTCTGTTCCACCTACCCGACGGCTGCCAGTGCAGCCCCATCAGGCTGCTGAGCCGTCTGTGATGTGCAATAGGGGGTACGCTGGGGACACGCAACAAGAGGTGGGGCAAGCGCAGCGCCGGATTTAAAAACCTGCAACTGCTATTCTGCTTCATCCTAGCGTGGTCTGTTTTACCTATTTGTCAAATTGATTCCCGAATGTTATACTTAGACTCCTGGCTTGTCTGACCATTCTCTGCCTCGCGATTCTTGCTGACCTGATCTGTGTGCCATACTTGTCTTGTCTAACTACATGCTTAGTGTACCGAACCCAGCTGTGGCCGACATCTGCATTTCTACCTCCCATCTGTTGTTACCTACCCTGGGTATATACCTGCAGTTGTGCTGTAGGGGGCTTTTAGGTTTAAGTATGCCCCAGGGTAAAGTATTTATGGGGCCTTTATCTAACCCAAGTGTTGAATTTAATTATACACAAGCCCCAGAAAGCTGGTTCCTGAACTCATATGCATCCGTTTAACACAGTAACTCTTTTGCCAGGGGTTATTTAACCTTTGTTGCCTTTTAGAATATAAAGTGTTATGTATAAAACATGATTCTGGTGCAATATGGTTATCATAGCAACCAATAGAATTCCCCAATTAGTTGAATTAAATTGATTGCTAACGAGTTTATAATACCACATTTCTTTTTATTATCTTTTTTATTATTATTATTTTTTAATTTTTTTTACATTTATACACATTCTTGATATTTTTTTGTCTGGTTCTCATTCAGTTGCTCTTCCTCACAGTCCATAAACAGTCTGAGGTGTGAAATATCCACCTTTAACCAACATCAATATTATTAAAGACTAACTCACTGGACTAAGGTCTGAATTTATTCAGCTAAAATTTACTGGATTGTAGATTATCTCTTCCATGTGGATCTTATAACTAAACACAATGCTTGTTTATCTGAATACCATAAAAATGAAAGCATGGGCATTATTAGGTTTCTTAAAAATATATAACTTGTTAAACATGACATGGCCATATCAGTGGTGCACAGCTGGTAGCCACAAGCAGGCATGGAGGTCCATGAAGGCTGATGGGATTTTTCGCTCCCTCTCAAGCAAAGAAAATTTGCCTTGTGTTTTGGTTCTAGGCTACCAGTAGAGATTTTGCTTCTGTAATGGCACAAGTGAGCTAACACCTGAGACACTCCTAAGCTAGCAAACATTATAGGGCAGGGCTGCCATCAGGGGGGTATGTCCAGTTCTGGTGTACCGGGCCCGGCTAGGCATGAATGAGGGGAGAGAGCAGGGATTCTGGGTAGGTGCATGCAAATAAGGTCAACAATGATCACCTTTTGCCTCTATATCCACTTTATACATGGATCCCTTGAAGGTAATTGCCCAAGTACAAGACAGCCTTTGGACAAAACTCGGGTAATAGATGCAATAGCCAGATCACCACTCAGGGACAGCTTTTTCTTTTTATGTTTCTTGGAAGCCTGAGGTATCATGCTTCTCAGTGCGTGCGTCTATGCATAAAAGCAGCAGAAGCCTGATACTTTTTCATGTCTTCGTCTGGCATTCCAGATATGTCAGACCCAATTCACTCCCTGGCCATAAGACCTGCAGGAGGACCACTGTACGGAAGAGGTAGGGAGCCACAAGGCATCACACTACCTCTACCTGCCAGGACAAAAAGTCCAGTTCCACTGCTGGAGTGCAGTGCTCATACGAAGTGCTAAGTCCTTGATCCAAAAACAAAATCAAATTCTCGCTGTGTTCAAAAAGCCGTGATTCAGAAACCCAATTGATTGGCACACATGCACATATCAATGCAAATCGTGAAAATAAATAAATAAGGTGCTTAGCCTTCCTTCCTCGGCCGAATTTAAAAAATGTTTTCCACTTTCAAGCCCATAAGGGTCAAGGAAAGGGAGGTGCCCCAGTAGCAAGGCCATCGGTGCTTCCTGTGCAAATCACATCCACAGTGGGAGGTACAGACCGTGGAAAGTGACCCAGGAAACTACAAGCTGGGGCTCAGGTGCACACCTCAGGCTCCATGCTACCTATGACCTATGGCCACAATATCAACACCCATTGCACAGCACCTAATCCTGGACCAAGGACTGGGGGCCTAAAAACAGCCTTGGGGCTTCATGCATTCCCCGCCCTAAAGCCAGACACCCAAGCTTCCCCTTTCTCACACGTAGTCAATTAATCTCAAAAGGCTGAGACACTATTTTATCCACAGTAGGAGCCATCATCATGATGCGATTGTGATAATTGAGGCTTGGGGTAGCCAAGAAATACCATTTCGTAAGTTATGGTGGGTAAAGGTGATGGGAAAACCCTTCCACGTAAAATTAAGGGGTAGTAGAAGCATTATTAAACATGCATCTACAGACACCAGACAAGCCAGAAGGCTTGGTTTTCCCTCAGAAATCTCATGGTGCTGCCGCAACCACAAGGGATTCTGGGTAGGCACATACAAATAAGGTCAACAATTATCACCATTATCACCCAAAAGTGTGTTTTTGGAGTAAATGTCTTTAATGGCCCAGAAACCAATGCTTTTTTCTCTGCAGTCTAAATGATTTACGCTGTATACCGCTTTTCATATGGAGCTGCAAGGTCGCATTATTAAGGTGACTGTGCCATCGCATTATAAACCTCTTCTTTATCTATGTATTGAATATGAAGATTATATTTATGGTCTAAACCATGCATACTGTTTAGGTGCAGGTCATATATTGTTAACATAATGTAATACACAAAATGATGCATCACAAAAATGTAGGATTTATAGGTTTCCTATAGAATGTGAAGATTTTTAGGTATGGTGCATGGAAAGCGATGGAATATATCATTCTTCACTCAAATCGGAAGCAGATGAAAGAATGAAGGGAATATATCAGAAAGGGCGCTGATTGCATCCCACTGTCAAGTCACCCATTATTGCATTGGTGGTAATGCATTGGACGATGATGGCTGATGTTGCAATACTTTCCATCTAGCGTTAATTTGATGGGATAAGAGGCATGGGTCAGTGTGCACCATTATGATGAGATAATGTGGTCACATTACTGGAAGCCAGGCAGACGGTTCTTGAAATATTTTAGATTTACGGCTGGATCAATGCGGTAAACACCAATCATCTTGAGTGCCAAATAACATTTACTCTGCATTAGCCTCTTATCCTGTTATGTCAAGTGATTCCTGCTTTTACTTAGGGCTGTACGGAATTCCAACATTCCCTCTACCAGAATGACGTGCTATTAGTCTGTCTGCAGCCAATACACGATAATGGGAATATGTTAAGTGATTCCGGTGAGAATTTTCGAAATGTGGTTTTATTACCATAGCAACCACTGGAATGGTCCAACCACCAGGAAGCAGGGCCGATGGCGAGGCCAAGCTGCAGATATGGCCCACGTGGAGCAATTTCTGTCAATGGCCGATCGGGAATTCGCCAGGTGTGCCAGACGGGCCTGACAGGGACATTCCATTCCATGTTACGGTTAAAAAACACTTGTTGAACTTTGAGACGGAATCCAGAACGATGGTTGTGTCACCTAAAAGTGACGACTGTAGTGTTCCTTTGAACGCCAAAGAATTGTCTTTAGTTTTGAGCGTTTTTGACAGACGTGACCTGATGTTCCCACCTGCTGTGCTGAGACACCGGTTTGTACGCACGCAACGCGTTAGGTGAGAGCCAGCTGTGCTGAGACACCGGTTTGTACGCACGCAACGCGTTAGGTGAGAGCCACTTATTCCGTGTGAACTTCCATCAAACCTGTAGATGCAATTGTGCATGTCAAAAAAAAAGTAAAAATATTACTTAACACATCACCCACGTAGCTCATTGCTTATTCTCACGAAATAGAGAGGAAAGTGTTGTTACTGTCTATTCTTTTGGGACCTTTCCTCAGCTTGCTGATCTGGAAATCACTAAGCCAGTAATAAGTTGAGTCCTGACCCCAGCATCCCCCTCGTCCGTCACAAGCACTGGGATTTTGTATTTAGGGGACAACAAATTCTATCTGTAATACTAATTTGTGAATAGTAATAGCTGCGACAGGCATTAAGGTGAACCGAGTTTCTTAATTTCCAAATTCATTCTCTAAACCTCTGTAAAGTCGTTCTGGTGCAAAGAATGAAAAGTGGCCTTATCACCATAGCAACCACTGGAATGATCCTGCTGCTAGGAAAATTACATTGGTTGCTATGGTGATAAATCACTTTTCCAAATGTGCACAAAAATCACTTTCTTATACTCTTTGAATACTTAAATATGAAGTCTTCTAAACCAAAAAAAAATAAATAAATAGAAATTAGAGCCATTACAGGACACAGAAGACGCAGTCCTGCTGCAGCAGCTGCCCTTCGCCTCCATGGTCCGATATTGCTTGTCACCGATTGCCTGCTTGAAGCAGTCAATCACCAGCAGGAAAGTGTTCCTATTGAATTCAATGGCACAGATGCACAGAGGGGTCCCTGGGTCAGCGCTGGAGTTGAAGGTGAGTACCTGATGTGTAGAGAGATGTGTTCAGCCGAAGAACAGATCTTAATAACTAGAACAGAGAATGACATTGATTACATACCACAGTTTACTCTGTGAGCTTGCAATCTAAGCTGGGGAAAGCATATATATGTATTGTGGGCACATTAAATTCAAGGCAGGAAAGTAGATTTGCAGACGCAAAAAAAACATTGTGTTTCTCATCGTATCTTCGTGACAATATGACCCAGACGCTTCATTATTATGCACGGCGAGGATCTAGCCGAAGTAGCATGTCGTTTTGAGTCGAAAGCAAAGATATAAATAAGCAAGTAACCTGGGAAATGTGCAGCTGTGTATTAGGCAAGGGAACAGTATGTTCAAAGGAAAGAAATCTCTCACAGAGCCATCGGTGCGTTACGAGAAGCCCTGCCACTGGCACGGAATACGTCCTCTACTGTCTTACAAAATCAAGTACAAGTATGCATGAACGGGCTTCTGTACTCTCTGTATTAAATGGTCTTAGTCAAAGAGTTAACTTTCACGACCAGTGTATCTCTCATCTGGACTGGAAGCATCAAAACACATTTAGTAGACATCTTTACTGTCCCCATTCAATATATTTATGTATATTTTACACTAAAATGCTAACATTCCAATTTTATGCATGCATTTGATTTTTCTATGCTGCGATTTGCATACAGGGACATTTATTTTTTACAGTTTTTTACAGTTACATTCAATTATCTAACCAATTGACTTCTTGTTGTAAGAAAAGTATTTCAATATCTCTTAAAATCCAAATTTTATCGACTTCATCAAATTTGCATTCTGCAACATGACATAGCTTCTCAAAATGAGACTCCAAAAGGATCAATTTCTTGCCACAACGATGAGGCGGAAAATCATTGCTACATTTTACATTCCATTTTATTTATAGGGCACCACTGGATTCCATAGCATTAAAAATCAATGCATATTTGCCAACGTTTTGTCTTACAATTTTTTTTTTTTTTTTTTCCCCATGTGTAAAATATGTATTAAACTGTTTATGTGTTGGATATCATTTATTAGCATCCCCTGTTTATTTTTTTTGTATTTTAGACTCTTCCTTTTAGTTATTTCATCTAAGTTTATAGAGCCAGCCATTCCTCGAATTAGACTTTGATTTATATTAACTCTTTGAGAGCCAGGAAATGTTTGTCCTACAAAGGGTTCCAATGGAAATTAGGGATTATTCTAGCTTTAGTGTAGAGATAATCTAAATTTTATTAAAGACAGGAGGCGAATATTTGCATCAACTTCTTTACTCAAAACCTCCAGCAGCAAAGAAATGGTTAATAACATTGAAATAAAACACCAATCAGAAACAGTCAGAGGTCATAAGAAAGCCCACAAAGTAGACCACTTCCTCTTCTTTGATGAACCGAACAGTAGCACACCGAAGAACATAGTAGTAAACCGGAAACATAAAGGATCCAGGAAAGGACCAAGACATTCTGGATCCCGAAGACAGTCCAGTATGATCAAACTAAAGAAAGAAAAAAAAAAACATCGTGAAAGTAAACTGTACATGGAATAATAATCCAAACAGAGTCATAAATCATACCAAATAAACAAGGTCAATAAATACAATGTAATATAACACATCATAAAAGACCATGCCCTCAAACATAAGGGACGGGAAAAAAGAAAAAGGGAGGGAAATATTCGCCTCCTGTCTTTAATAAAATTTAGATTATCTCTACACTAAAGCTAGAATAATCCCTAATTTTATGGCAAGACAGGAGGCTTCATATTTGCAGTTTTAAAGCTAACGCAATAGAACGGAAGCGACGTGAGACTGAGGACGATAATAAAACGTACGAAAAGTCGATTCCCTGGACCAATCCGCCGCAGAAAGGATATCAGCAAGGGAACCACCACAGTCTAAAGCCGCAGAAGCTGCAGCACCCCTAACCGAATGGGCACCAAAATTACCATTCACTCCAGCAGCCTGAAGAACCCACCGAACCCAACGGGCCACCGTAGGGACTGAAACCGGTCGGAAAGGACTGACATAAGATATGAACAAAGGACCCCGGACCGAGGAACGTAAACTAGCCGTGGCGGTAAGATAAGCACGGCAACAACGGACGACGCACAGGCGAGGACGCTCAGGAAAAAAGGGATAGGACACAGAGGAAGATTTTGACTTAGTCCTACGAGAAAAAGAGGCCACCATGCCTTCGGGTGAAAAAGAGAAAGACTCCGTATTAAAAGCAGTGACATCTGAAACTCTCCGAAAAGAGATCAGACAAAGTAAAAGAGCCAGCTTAGCCGAAAGCTGACGAAGGGACAGAGAATCATTATCGGGCCAGGATTCGACAAAACGAATAACCGCAGACACGTCCCAGAAAACGGAATACCTCGTAGATGGAGGACGAGAGACCCGAATGCCGCGCATAAGGCGGCAGAGCATGGGATCCTTACCTATGGGCACACCGGCGACAGGAACATGAGCCGCCGAAATAGCCGAGCGAACCACATTGATAGACCGATAGGACTTACCCATAGAAAAAAGATGGGCCAGGTAGTTCAAGACCATCACCAGAGGCGCTGCAGAGGGATCAAGATGTCGTTCCAGACACCAGCTACACCAGGATTTCCATGCCTGGAGATAAGACCGTCTAGTACCTGGGGCCCATGAGTCCCAGAGTAGGTCACGAGCCTCCGCTGATAAATCCGACGTATCCCAGGATCCCCGGAAACTGTCCAGGCCACCAGCGACAGCTGATCTAGGAGAACCAACTGGTGTGGATTGCCTTCTGGATCCAATAGGAGATCCGGGACTTGAGGGAGTAATAACGGATCGGCACAGGACATCTCTAGCAATAGAGGAAACCATGGTTGAGTCCGCCAAAGGGGGGCAATCAATAGCACAGAGATCCGATGGTTGCGGACCTGATGAAGGGTCCGCAGGATCATGGAAAATGGAGGGAACGCATACGCCCCTGAGGACGGCCACGTCTGGAGAAACGCATCCACCGCTAGGGACGCAGGATCCGGTAACCAACTGAAGAAATCCTTCACTTGGCAATTGAGACGAGAAGCGAACAGATCCAATACCACCGGACCCCGAATCAGATCCAGCGCACGGAAAACGTCGTGGCGAAGACGCCAATCGCTCGCATCCCGCCAGTGTCTGGAAAACCAATCTGCGACCAGATTGTCTTGACCCGGAATGTACTCTGCCCTGATGGAGAGATGACGATCCAGGCAATACTGGTACAGTTCTGTGGTGAGATCCGACAGTAGTTTTGACCTGGAACCGCCCAGACGATTGATATAACGGACGGCAGACACGTTGTCCATCCGAAGCACCAGGGAACAGTGGGAGACGTCCTTGGTGAAACTGCGGATGGCAAAGGTTCCCGCTATCAATTCTAGGCAATTGATGTGGAAGCCCCGTTCCTCGTCCGTCCACAAACCGCCGGTGGCGGAGTCCTCGCCAACCGCACCCCAACCCAGGAGGCTGGCGTCGGATTCCAGATAAAAATCTGGGGCGTGCCCAAAGATTGCCCGGCCGTTCCATGCCTCCATGTGGTGTAACCACCACCTCAGCTCCAGATGTACCTCGTCTGTAAGACGAATGAGCTGATCGTAGGAAGCCGAGCGACGGAGGCATGTCGTTTTCAAACGCTGCATTGCCCGGTAGTGAAGAGGTCCCGGAAATATGGCCTGAATAGAAGCTGAGAGTTGGCCGATCATGCGTGCCAGATCCCGCAAAGACACATACGGACGTCGGAGTAACCTCCGTATGTCCCTTTTGATGGCCGAGAGTTTCGTCTGTGGGAGGCGTAATACCGCTTCCACCGAATCCACCGTAAACCCCAGAAATTGGATCGACTGAGTCGGAGTCAGTTGTGACTTCGCCTCGTTGATCACGAAGCCCAAAGACTGAAAAAGGCGAACCGTAAGAAGGGTATCTCGGGACAGGGCAGACTGACTTCGAGCCATCAGTAGAACATCGTCCAGATAGACGATTGACCTGATACCATGCCCTCTCAGGAATTCCATGACAGGTTTGAGAAGTTTGGTGAAACACCATGGGGCGGAACTCAGACCAAAGGGAAGGCAGGTGAACTGCCACAGTGCGCCCTGCCACCGAAACTGAAGGAACTTCCTGTCCTCTACGTGGATCGGTACCGTCAGGTAAGCGTCCTTTAGATCTAATCTCGAAAACCAGTCCCCCTCTTGCATCAGATCTCTTAGGAGATGGATGCCCTCCATTTTGAAATGTCGATAGACGACGAAGGAATTGAGCGCGCGGAGGTTGATGACCGGACGGAACTCTCCAGTCTTTTTCTTCACGAGAAAAATACTGCTTACGAAGAACGGAGCCCCTAACGATGGCTCTATCGCGCGTTTGTCTCGAAGGGAGACCAATTCGGCATGAACCTGCGCAAGCGCAACCTTGGAGAAACGTATGGGACGCGGGAGAATGGGTTGTCGAGGCCGAGAATGGAATTCCAGGCGAAAACCCTGGACACACTGAAGAACCCAAGGGTCCTGAGTGAGGTGTGACCAGGCTTGGAAAAAATACATTAAACGACCGGCAATAGGGATGTGAGGTAACATTAAAGAGGGTCTTACCTGAAGAACCTCGTGATCTGGAGGAGACTCCTCTACCCCTGGCGGCGCCTCTGAAGAAGGGAGAACGGAATTGGGAGCGTTGTCCCGCTGAGCTCCCCTGAAACCTGGGCCTGTTGCCTTGGAAGGCCGCTCTGCTGGTGGCACGGCCCCTCTGCCGACCAGCACTCCCCAAAAAACGGTCCCCGGATCTGAAGACCTTCCGCATCGAGGTCTGTGCCTTGTTCAGGGAGGTAAACACGTTGACGTGGACGTTGAGCTCTTTGAGGAATTTCTCCCCGAAAAGCAGGCCTTGTGCTTCAGGCCCTAACTCCTTGGACGCCAGTTCAGCTAACTTGCTGTCTAATTTAAACAGGGCTGCCTTCCTGCGTTCAGTAGAGATTGCTGCGTTGGCATTGCCCAGCAGGCAAACCGCCCGTTGTGCCCATTCACGGATGACGAAGGGATCTGCTAGGGCGCCATCCGTCAAGGCCTCGTCTGCAACCGACAGGAGCTGAGTGAGAGGGCCCGCCACGTCTAGCAACTTATCCTGGGCAGAGCGAAGACCCTGCTCCAGACCCTTGCGAGGGTCCTTGCCAGACCGCGTCATGAATGTAACGAAGGACGGGTCGAATTCAGGGGTATGACCCACTTTATCTGGAAGCGTAGGACGAGGACATTCGGCACGTAATTTTTGACGGGCATCCTTCTCAAGTGGCCGGCGTAGCCAAAAACGAAGGAACTGTGAAATATGAGCCGCCGGGGCCCACTCCGAAGACCTAGGATGCCGTAGGTTCCGAGGGTCAAACATAGGGAGGCCCGCTGAATCCAGAATTTGTGTGGATGAGCCTGGCGCAGCGGAAGATGAAGGATCCTCCACAATCGTTTCCCTCACTAAGGACGGCTGTGGAACAGGGGATGCAGGTCTAGACGCGGCTGAGGGGTACTCGTCCAGCGTCTCGTAATCCTCAACGCCATCATCTCTCTCCAATCGAGAAGAAAGTGGATCAGCCACTTGTAAAGCGGGAGCCTTGGCTCTTTTCAGGGGAGCTTTGCCCTTAATGGATACGTCTCCTTCGGCCCATAGGCGTTTACGAGGACGTTCCTCAGAAGGAGAGCGCTGTGACTCGTCAGAGTCTGAAATGTCCGGCCCTGGAGAGCCAGAGCGTTGAGCCACCTGGGTGGCGGACGGACGATCTATGGAGGCCAGTGCAGCCGGGAGAGACTCCAATATGGCTGTCTTGATCCATGCCTGCAAGGCGCTGGGTAAGGGCTGATCAGATTCAGACATTGCTGAAATAGCAGACTCCGTTATTGTAGAAACAATCTGCGGTACATAAGAAAAAAGAACAGAGTCAGAATCCGATAAAGAACCGGGGGTCACCCGTAAGCACCAAAGGGGGTCACCCAGAGGGCTGGTTTATAGGCCAGAGGCCAAACCCAAGTGACTAGGGGGTCACCCTAGGGGCGCTGTATCCAGACGCCAGGCAGAGAGGAACTCTCGCCAATCACAGGTGTGACGAAGTCACAATAAGTAATCAGCCACCAAGGTATAATGAGGATGTACAACACACAGTACATAAATATATATAGTGTTTGATGTGTACCTTTATTTTATTTAATTTTTTTTTTTTTTTTTTTTTTTTTTTTTTATGTATGTTATGTGAAAAACATGCTTAGACGACAAGGTCAGTGAGAAAAACAACCCAGACGGAAGTAAACTCCCAAAAAAAAACAGAAAAAAACAGTGAAAAACAATGAAAACAGCAAAACAGGTTCCGCGCCGCTTAGTTATGCGGGCCGCGAAGGGAGACAAGCCGCAGGAGGACACACGCGGGGGGGCGAAACTCCTCCGTAACTGCGTAGCAGTACGCAGCTACAGAAATAGGCAGCCGAACGGGCTGCAAACAGCAACCGGACGACGAGAAAGTTTTCTAAAAGAAAACTGAGTCGTCCCAAGAGGCAGAGAACCGCGGATTTAAACAAATAAAACGCCGCGGTTACAGTGAGGAGCCCGCAGAAGACGCTGCGCGCTGCCTACAGAGCACGAGGCCCGCAGGTTAGGAGGTGAGAAAAAACCGTTACAAGGTAAGTACACCGTAGGTAGGGAACCAAAAAACAGAAATAAACACAATAATAACCGAAAAAAAGGGATTACGGATACCAAAATAATAAATTAACGAAAAAAACAGCACATGGAAAAAAAGGGCGCGAAAGACTAAATCGCGCTAATAAGAACATATAATACATGAAAAAGACAAACAAATCAATGAGACAAATAAAGGAATATAAGAACAGTAGGTAAACAAATACCAGCAATACAAAAAAATGACCAAATAAGTGTACTTAACCCCAAAAAAAGGGAAGCACACTATAAAAGAGGGTGCTCACCTGGAGGTCAGCAGCAAAGAAGAGGAAGTGGTCTACTTTGTGGGCTTTCTTATGACCTCTGACTGTTTCTGATTGGTGTTTTATTTCAATGTTATTAACCATTTCTTTGCTGCTGGAGGTTTTGAGTAAAGAAGTTGATGCAAATATGAAGCCTCCTGTCTTGCCATAAAATTGTAATTATTTTGTTGCATTTCTGTGTTTTCTTACCACCAGCTTAGCAGACAGAAGCAAGTGAGAATATAATGCAGATCTTTTTAAAATACCCCTTGGATGAATTACCCAATATTATCCTGAATAATTCATGTGTGCCAGGGAAGGAAACTGCAACAAAGAAATGCGTCTTTGTTATAATATTTGTGTACATGGAAGAATCGCTTAGAAAGTTATTACCACAAAACACAAGTTAAGGGCTGTAACTTCCATGGGGTAAGATGCGTGCCACAAGCGGGGGTCGGCTCCAGCATTGTTCATGGAGGACATTTACTGTGGTCTGTGGTGGACAATTTAATGATGTTCTATGGACCTTCACAAACCTTGCCACAGTTTGCCTATCCCTGGCCACAACAAGGTAAGGGGCGTACTTGAGTTGCCCAGAAGATTATATGATGTCAGCACATAATAGGACCTTGGGCCCTGACCAAGGCACCAAGATCCCTGGTTATGGCTTTGTACCCATATGCATTATGATAAAAGACAGGGTAGTTAAGGCAATCATTGAAACTTCTGCTTCTCTGTAACTGGTGGTCTTTTGAGACAAATCCTTCTTCTGTTGCTCTCAGTCAGTCCACACCTTTAGAGATAGTCAGGGCGACGAGGTCCAACGTCAAAACCATATGTAGGAACTCAACTGATCCAGGTATGGCAGCTGACCCAACAGATGAGTTCCATACCAAATTGTGTGCAGGCAAGCAGATGGCCGTAGAGGTTTGTGAGAAATAAATGTAAGCGAGACTGCTCAATGAAAAATGGTCTTTTTTTTTCAAATTTGCCTATGCTTTAGAAAATAACAAAAATTGGACATATTCTTCACATAACGGAGATGGTGCACAACTCCGTACCAACATGATTAGAAAAGAAGTGCTCTACTATCACTTTAAGAGTAAGGCAAAAAGTAATAAAAGTTTTGCGCAGTAAGTGCGAGGTCAGACGAGCCCGAGTTCCATGATCATTTCCTCCCATTAGAAAGTGTCATGAGCACAATATAGAACTGTCACCTTATCATCTATATCCGTGGAACAGGAGATAATAATAGAGTGATTATGGTATTTGTGCACCTGATGGCTGAATAGAACTGCTTGGCAGACATAGCCATTAAAATGATAGCAGGTCTATTTGAAGACTTCAAGTGCCACGGTTGTAACATCTTTCAACTTTTTCCAACATTTATCATTAAGAGCAAGCCCGCGTTTCCTGCTTCTAGGGATGTTACACATTTTTCTGGCTATAAAATGTGTCTCCTGCACAAAAATTATAGTTGCTCATGATTGACACTAATTGTTGAGGTCAATGTGTATTAGAAGTGCTGCGGGAATATCTGGAAGATTTATTTCTCGGTAAGATTTCTTTTTAAAAACAATGGCGGTTATAGCAACATAAGAGCTAAACCCATTGTACAGAGCTGTGGAATATGATGGTGCTATATAAATCAATAAATAATTTTATAAAGCCGGGGGGTGCACAACTCCAGTCCTCGAGGGCCACAAACAGGCCACAACTTTTGTTTACAAAAGAATATTCCAAACCTTTTTTGGGACAAGATAACTCTTTGGGACCGTATATTTTAGAGTCACTATTTGTCCTCTGACCATGTACATTGTAGACACATGGACCCTTAAGATGTGATCATTGATCTAAGTTTTATCAGCGTGTGGCGAGATCTTAGAAAACTGTATAGTTACGTACTCTTAGGAAAGACATCTTTGGATGGAATCATCTTCAAATAGAAGGCCCTCTTTTTCCATTGTCAAGTCCTCCATTTAAATTTAAATTCCAAATTTAACAAACCATCAAAAATACCGGACGCTATTAATTAGAAAGCAGGGACTGGGTCAGATGTAAAATATCAAATTACTGATATATCAGGGTTCAATTGATTTTTTTTTGTTCATTTATCTAGACTGGTTCCATGTCTCAGAACTGCTTGGATAAATATTTCCCATTGCGTCCGAGCGTAACCTGCTTACACGGGCTATACATGACAGGCTAAAACAATTTATGTGTGATTTTGGCCAGCCGCACGCAAAGCTTTCAGAATTACCTTATCCCGTCATGTTGCCAGGAGGTTATTTCAGCTGTTAAGCTGAGCATGCAACACCCATGACACATGTGAACTTAAGTGAATGTGACAGCAGTCCTTGTATCTGTCAGAGAGTTCCAATACAATGGGTTCAACAGAGGGTGGCTTCTTATAGTGAAAAGTATGTGGGACAGTGACTACCAAACGTCAGTCTATCATTCCAAATAGGGTTGGAAAAGGAATAGCGGGTTTACAAGAACCTTAAAATAATTAGTGAATTTGCCCAACTGATAAATTACAAAAAAGATATACAGATAATGCAGACTCAATGATCAGTCTAACGCTTACATCATTAGGCGTTAAGTTATACAGATGTAATGTTTCCATATTTAATTAAAACTCATATATGTATGCAAAACATGTTAGATAAACATTATGATAATGTGTTTAACTGTTTATGTAAAGATAATATTTGTCTATTGTATGAGTTTAAGTTTGTATCAAGGGGATCTGTACCCATTTTTTGTTACTATCTCATGGCACTGGCACAACCACAAGGGATGCTTGGTAGGCACATGCAAATAAACAACAACGATCGACTTTTGCTTCTATATTCAGTTGAGACATCAATCTTTTGAAGGTAATTGCCCACTGTACAAGACAAAACTCAGGAGAAGACTCAACAGCCAGATCACCACTCACAACCATCTGTTTCATCCTGAATAAAACACACAAGCATGCGGTTGTGATGCTGGCTTAAGACTTGAGGATTGGGGTAGCAGGAGAAATACCATTACATAAGTTGTGGTGAGCAAAGGTGATGGAAAACCCTTCCACTAAAAATTAAGGGGGTAGTAGAAGTATTATTAAACACTCATTTACAGACACCAGACAAGCCTGAAGGCTTGTTTTTCCCTCAGAAATCTCATGGTGCTGCCGCCGCCACCACCACCACCGCCGCCGCCGCCGCCGCCGCCGCCGCCGCCGCCGCCACCACCACCACAAGGGATTCTGGGTAGGCACATGCAAATAAGATCAACAATAATCACCTTTTGCCTCTATACCCACTTTATACATGGATCCCTTGAAAGTAATTGCCTGCTGTCCAAGACAGCCTTTAGACAAAACTCAGTTAAGAGATGCAATAGCCAGATCTCCACTCATGGACAGCTGTTTCGTCCTTAATGGGACTCGTCAGCACGAGGTTGTGTTTTTCCCTCAGAAATCTGATGGTGCTGCCACAACCACAAGGGATTCTAGGTAGGAGCATGCAAATAAGGTCAACAACGATCACCTTTTGTCTCTATATCCACTTCATACATGGATCCCTTGAAAGTAATTGCCCTGCTGTACAAGACAGCCTTTAGACAAAACTCAGCTAAGAGGTGCAATAGCCAGATCACCACTCACACACAGCTTTCTTTTGTTGTACTTTTATTTATTTTATTTTTTTTGTGAATTGCCATTTCATTCTTAAGAAACCACATCAGCATAAGGTTGTGACACCGGCTTAATACTTGAGGTAATGTGAGAAATACCATCACATAAGTTATGGTGGGTAAAGGTAATGGGGGGGGAAAACCCTTCCACTTAAAATTACGGGGGTAGTAGAAGCAATATTAAACACTCATCTACAGACACGAGACAAGCCAGAAAGCTAGCTTTTCCCTCAGAAATTTCATGGTACTGCCACAACCACAAGGGAGTCTGGGTAGGCACATGCAAATAAGGTCAACAATGATCACCTTTTGCCTCTATATCCACTTTATACATGGATCTCTTGAAAGTAATTGCCCGCTGTACAAAACAGCCTTTAGACAAAACTCAGTTAAGAGATGCAGTAGCCAGATCACCGCTCATGGACAGCTGTTTCATCCTGGTTCAGCATGAGGTTGTGATACCAGCTTAATACTTGAGGCTTGGGGTAGCACGAGAAAACCATTACATAAGTTATTATGAGTAAAGGTGATGGAAAACCCGATGTAGAAGTATAATAACAGCCAACTTTGCTGAAATGGTGAAAATTTATGTTTTTAACTACAAGCTATAAATGTAGGTATGCGTCTTCAATGGGCATATACTTGCTGTATGTAAGTCATATCTTTATGTAAACAGCCACATAATTATTTTCTGCTACAGAGTTCAGGTTAATAATTAACCAACACCTTTTAGCTGATAATTTCCTTCCCAATTGTAGAGAGAGATGAAGTTCCCAGAATCGCACGGATAAGAAGACCTCTTATACCATTAAGAATGTGAAAGCATCAAGCCAACACCTAAAATTATGGGGAAAATTGCTAAAAAGTAATTTGGAGGCATGTGCAGCATTTTTAAACACTATTAAAAAGTGAGGTATAACTGAGCAGTACGTGGCAAGCACCTGGTGTATCACAAGCAAATATATCCTCGTTTACAAAAGGTAAGATTATTTGCTGCCACTTAATTGCTCACCTGATCCATTATCTTTACCGCAAAGCTTCTCAGGGACATTTTGTGTGCACAGGGAAAATGTAACCTTACAATGATGTGTTATTGTTCCTGAAGGTTCCAAATCTGATGTTACTGTATTCCGTTACAAATTGAATAAAAGGATGGAAAAATGTGTACCACATACTAATGATAGGTTACTTGATCTGGAGTTGGAGAACCATCTCTTTTTTTTTTTCTGCTTGCATCAACTCCACTCTGGTTTAAACACGTATTGAGAGTGATTTTTCTGCGTGCGCGGATGTTGACATGCGTGAATTTGCAAGCAGGACTTTTGTCCAATTTCTTTAAATTTTCTGCCAAAAATTGCACTTTTTTTGCCAACTCACCAGACATTCACAGCTTAGCAAACAGATCACTCAGACACCATAGTGCTTCTAACCCAGCTGCCCATGCTAAATTTGGGGAAAGTGTGGTACACACGTGCTGCTTGTTCTGGGTATCCATATATTTGAGTGTGTTACCATATGGTGTTAGCATGTAAGCATATGGTGCTAGTATGTGTGTTACCATATGGTGTTAGAGTGTGTGCTGGTGTTAGTATGAGTATGTTACTGTATGGGGTTAGCATGTGTTTGTCAGCGTATGGTGTTAACGTGTGTATGCATGTTATTGTGGTGTTAGTGAGTGTGTAAGCATGTGGTGTTAGCGTGTGTGTCTGTTACTGTATAATGCTAGTGAGTTTATTGTGTATGGTGTTAACATGAGTGTGTGTGATAGTATGTGGTGTTAGCATATGGGTGTGAGTGCTAGTGTTTTTAGCATGAGTGATTATGAGAATTTAGGAGTCTTGGTCAGGTCTAGAGCTATGATTTTGTTACCGTTCTGTTTGCAGCTTTCAAAGAAAACAGTTGTTGCTATTAAATTAAATCATGAAACCTATAATTATATTTTCTTTTCCATTGAGAGGCATGGTGGGCTCTGCAAGAGTGGGGTGGAATCATCTGTTATGGAAGCTTTTTCTGAACTGTGTATTGCAGCTGACAGTTTGTTAAATTCACAGCCGGGAGCCAAATGATCTTTACCCTGGTGCAATCAAGATGTGGCAATTTCACTTACAGCGATTTAATCTCAAACTGATTTTGCTAACTTCAGACCAACATTCAATGCGAGAAAAGAAAAACCCTTGGAGAGAATGAGGACTCCGAGAATCCCAAAACTTATATTTTCTGAGGAAGTTTATAAAGTTCTCATTAGTAACATACTGTGTGACGAACCAGGGGCGTACCTAGAGTATTTGGCACCCGGGGCGGATCCTGTATGTGGCACCCCCCCCACACACACACTTTAAAACTACCTGGCCGAAACTGAATATGACCCCCCCACACACCATAAAAAATATAACACTTATTTAAATTTAAAGTAAGTAACACACCAAAATAGGACAAAACAATTAAATAACAATATATATATATATATATATATATATATATATATATATATATATATATATATATATATATATATATATAATTGTTAACAGCAATCACATTCCTATCATGCCCAGGCATACCCAGATTCCAGGAGGCACCCGCAGACTTGGCATGATAGGAGTATGATTGCCCTATCTACCCCTTCTCGCTCCCTTCTGCCCTATCTACCCCTTCTCGCTCCCTTCTGCCCTATCTACCCCTTCTCACTCCCTTCTCCCTATCTACCCCTCCTAACTATCTACCCTCTCCCTCTTTGAAGTTCACTTACCTTTCAGGAGTCCTGCGGTGGGGGTGCAAGGCCTCTGTCTCCCAGCTCTGCCACTGTATGGAACAGTATAGAGTGATGGGAGTTATGATGTACTTTAGAGCATAATTATATAATGAAAAATACATTGGAAATGGTACATCATAACACCCATCACTCTCACACACATACCAATCCACACACATACCAATCCACACACACATGCCAATCCACACACCCATGCCAATCCACACACATACACCAATCCACACACATACACCAATCCACACACACACACATACCAATCCACACACATCCACACACACATACACCAATCCACACACATACACCAATCCACACACATACACCAATCCACACACATACCAATCCACACACACACACCAATCCACACACATACCAATCCACACACATACACCAATCCACACATACCAATCCACACACACACACCAATCCACACACATACACTAATCCACACACATACACCAATCCACACACATACTAATCCACACATACACCAATCCACACACATACACCAATCCACACATATACACCAATCCACACACATACCAATCCACACACACATACCAATCCACACACACACACCAATCCACACACACACACCAATCCACACACATACACCAATCCACACACACACCAATCCACACACACACCAATCGACACACACATACCAATCCACACATACACCAATCCACACACATACACCAATCCACACACATACACCAATCCACACACACACACCAATCCACACACACATACCAATCCACACATACCAATCCACACACATACCAATCCACACACATACACCAATCCACACACACACCAATCCACACACATACCAATCCACACACATACCAATCCACACACACCAATCCACACACATACCAATCCACACACATACCAATCCACACACACACACCAATCCACACACACACACCAATCCACACACACACACCAATCCACACACACACACCAATCCACACACATACCAATCCACACACACATACCAATCCACACACACATACACCAATCCACACACATACACCAATCCACACATATATACACCAATCCACACATATACACCAATCCACACACATACCAATCCACACACACATACCAATCCACACACATACACCAATCCACACATATATACCAATCCACACACATATACACCAATCCACACACACACACCAATCCACACATATACACCAATCCACACACATACCAATCCACACACATACACCAATCCACAAACACATACCCCAATCCACAAACACATACCCCAATCCACAAACACATACCAATCCACACACATATACTAATCCACACACATACCAATCCACACACATATACCAATCCACACACACATACCAATCCACACACATACACCAATCCACACACATATACTAACCCACACACATACCAATCCACACACACACTAATCCACACACATACACCAATCCACACACATACACCAATCCACACACATATACTAACCCACACACATACCAATCCACACACACATACACCAATCCACACACACATACCAATCCACACACACATACCAATCCACACACACATACCAATCCACACACACATACCAATCCACTCTCACTGTATGCTTTCCTACCTTTCCTCTTTTCTCCTTACAGCCTCTTTTTCCTGCTCTTCTCTCCTCTTCTTCTTCAGTTCTTCTTCCGGGTCAGAGGGCACGGACAGCGGTGGGCGCGGCTTCAGTGTTGTGCGCCGGGATCTGACAACAAGCCCCGGCGCACAACAGCTGTTGCCGCGCAGATCGCAAGGGAGCGGTATCGGAGGTCTTTAACAGACCTCCGGCTCCCTTGAGTGATTTTAAGCCGGGTTCAAGGGAGATCCTTGAACCGGCTTAAAATCACTCAAGGGAGCCGGTGGTCTGTTAAAGACCTCCGATACCGCTCCCTTGCGAGCCTGCTCCTCCAGCGGCGGACATTACTGTCCGTCTCTGGAGGGGTGCCGGGTGCCGGCAAGTTGGCACCCCCCTGATGAGCGGCACCCGGTGCGGACCGCCCCCCCCGCCCCCCGCTAGGTACGCTACTGTGACGAACACAACCTTTCTAACGGGGCTGACGCTGAAACGGGTACAAAACCCTAAGAGTTCTCGAGTATGGTGATGATACAGACTAACCGAATAATGAAAGGATGATAATAATGAGAATCTAGGCACTCTTTTATGATTATTACCATATTTAATGAATTTCCAGAACAACTAGTTATACAATAAGAAAACAAGAGAAAGAGAGATTAATTGTAGCAAAAAAATCCACAAAATATCTGGCTCTAGATCAGTTTTAGGATTTAAGGTAAATTAAAATAAAGCGCGGACTGTTAAAATAATGCTATTCCCCCCAGTGTGCTGCCATGGCGCCTGCCCGGGACTTAAATTAAAACATCTTTTTTTTTTTTTTTTTTTTGTAAACTTTATTTAACATCCTTCACACTCTCCGTGACTCTAAGGCCGGCCCTGTATACAACATACACTGTAGTTCTAGATTATGGTCGCTTGTTCTAAAATTTCTTCTTCCTCCTGTACTTTGTTAAATCCCTTTGCACTTAAATGTTTCATATCTCCCCTTTCACTTCGTCCCTTCAGACTATAAATATTGAGTTCCTTTAGATCCTATCTTAACGCTCATATGCGTATATTGCTTACAATGAATCGGTGATAACCCAACGAGACCACTGATTTAGCGCCACAATATGCATTGCAATATAAGTAAATTAGCATATCGTTAAATTTTACCTGATTTTAGTGATGAAATAGTTGGATGGGAGTTCACCTTTAAACAGGGGTCCCCAGGTCCTTTTGCTCTCTGCCAAATTAAAGTTGGCCTGTTTAGAAAATGTATGGAATAATAAATAAATCTGCAATATGTTTTTCTACCTGCAGCGCAGATTAGAATCTTCATTTCGTCACTTTAAGAATGAATATGTCAGCCGCTTCAGGTGGCAGATATTACAGAATATCCATAAAAAATGCTGCTTTTTTTCCCAGCAGATGAAGGAAGCTGAAGCAATTTCTAGAGTCCTTTGGATTATGTTATCAATCATTTCTGAGACATTTAATGAGTATCCACAAGAAACATTTTCCACTAATGCATCTCATGGTGTGATCGGAATGAGCAGAGAAGCGGAAGGCAGTCTAGAAAATAGGGGAAAATATACAAGGGGGGGGGGGAGAACAGAAATGCTAATTTTAAAAGCATTTACCACGAAGATCTATGTTGTGTTTGAAAGACAACAAAAATCCATTTGTAGATCCATTATTTGAAGAATTGCCGGGTTACTATTTAATTAGTAATAAGATATAGGGACCTTTGGAAATTAAAGGGGGGATGAGTGGGGGGGATTTATTGCTAAAATACCCTGTATGACTTCACGCAGAGAGCCTGTTAGTATGCATCAGACGGCATGGATAATAAAACTCAACAATTACATAGATCCAGGACAGCGCTCTATCACATCTCCCCTGCCTGAGTGAAGTCTTATTATCAGGCACTCGGGCTCTGTTATGCCCTATTAGGATATGTAGAGAGGGGTGTGCTAGGCAAAAGCCGTTAAGGACATATTCTCATACCCACAGGTTTGATTCTAAGATGTGATGTACACCTGTATTCAGGAATACAAAGAAGAAAAAAAAAGATTCAAATATCCTCCAATTCCAATAACCATTGCGTTTTTTTTAAAATTTATTTTGATGATCGGTTTTCTGTCAGGCTGGTATCAATCTGTCGGGTTGCCCTTTTACCCGTCAGCTTGCAATTTGCATGCAGTTGGGTGCTTTTGTGTTTTTTTTTTCATGAAATGTATTCAGTTTTAGGAGCTCTCGTTTTAAGGCCCAAAACAATTGGGCTGCATTAACATTTAGAGATCAGTGTGGGATGTATAACTGAGTAACTGATTCCCATGAGTTTATACATTAGACATACAGCAGGGGAAAGCACTTTACATACTAAGTAAGTACTGCATCAATATGGTTAAATATCTTTTAACACAATGCAAGGCTTCTTACTAGCCTTATTCTTAGCTAATGTTTCTTGTCCCTGTCCTTAGGAGGACCTGCCGCCCTCTCGTTGACGACACCTGAGTCTCCAGTCCTCCTCATTACAAAATAAAGGAGTTGGAGGATTTATATTCCATACATAAAAAGACAGAAAGCTTTCTAGGTGCTCGCTCATTCAGAGAGGCACTTCTCTCCCTCCTTCACGATGGGACACAGTAGCCTCCGTCATGTGCCTCTAAGAGAACGCAGCACGTGACACTAGGTTGACCGCTTACTTACATACTTTCACAAGTTATTACCATAAGACGAGAAAAACATTGTGGGAGCCTTTTCTCAGACCAAGAATGGAGAGTGCCCTATAGGAAGATACAGGAGGGACATCGCCGTTGTTTTTGTTCATTTGCATCATTACCGAGGAGACCTCTCCATTTGCCTATTAGACTCCGGTAGATCTGAGCTCAAGGCCTTGTCGATAGGAAGCGCTGGCCCTGTCTGCCACTCCAACGGCAGTACGGCACGCATAGAAACGTAGCATAGAAACATAGAAACGTAGCGTACAACAGTTTATATCCTGCCGTCTGCCGCACTTACGTCATCAGGCGACCGCTGGCCTTAAAGTGCTCATATGCTGTGGCCTGGGAGGAACAAATGAGCTAAAAGTGGATGAACCTTGATTAAGTTATAGCCTTTATAATAGGAAAAAAGAAGAAAGTCACTAAGTCCACCTATTCTAACAGTCTAGTTCCTTTTTGTAATATCTAAAGGTTAATAACTTTTGTTAATTTGCAATATTCCCAAACTCCTCTTTAGTATATCAGTTTCAATTTTGGGAAACTTAGCAGAGCACAACAGCTCCGTAGATTTATTATTTGTGAGACGTTGAATGTAATTCAGTCCAAGTGGGAACACGTCCACATTAAGGTTTTCGTAGCCGGGAGGCTTTGATGCATGCTGCTGAAATAAAAATGATGGGGTGTTCTACAAGATAGACAAAGAATTCTCATACCTACTCCCAGAGCATCAACCTCTTTTGCTATGATACAGGAGAAGACCTTTAAAATCCGCCTTATATGCAGCTGAGCTTTGAGATATAAAGAAGCTGAGGTCTCTGGAGGAGATTATAATATATCTTGGCAAGAAGTTCTCATAAATTCTGCACACATCTCGGCTTCTTTCCGCAGGACCAACTTTTTCAATTGCGGCCTGCATAAAAAAGAGTTGGCTTGATGTTTTTCCTGTATCTGGAGCGAGAGAGAGATGACATACCCCATCCGTAAAGAAGGGTTAGGATCCGCAACCGTATCATTAGCCCTTGTCTTGAAGCTGAGACAACTGCTCATAGTTGGGGGCGCTCCAGGAAACTGAGAAATGCATAGTTAAATTTGACATCATGTTTTGTGTTGATGGAACCTGAGTCTGACCCTAAAAGATAAGGCATGCGTTTGAAAATTGTATTTTCTATAGAGGAGTAAAAAAATTAATTCTTGGTAAACAGAATATATATCTTTGGTGTGTACCTTGATATGACTGGTGATATAAGAGACCCAAGACTCATGATTCAGGACCGAGGTAGGCACCAACATCGATCATGGTGGACATTTATTGGGGTCTGTGGTGGACAATTTAATGATGTTCTTTAAACCTTTCCACAGATTGAGCATTTATCTTTTGCTTCGCACTCTCCCTGTTAAATAACATATTATCACATGACCTTTAAAAGGACATTCTACGCACTAATTCGTTTTTTAACTTTTAATTCTGATATCCCATGGAGATCACTGGGAGTAGCAAAAGCCAATCACATCAATCCGTGCTGAACATCAGCGTTCCAATAAAAGTGCAACTGAGCAGATGAAAGAAGTGTACTTAAGTATGCTTCCTGATTATCACATTGCTTATAGAAGTCAAATTAGCTTTCTAGGCCTTAGTGGTATTTTTTCTCTGCCTTTTACCGTGTGCCGTATGATCAGAATAAGACTTGGTTCAGATTGATTTCTTTTTTTTTCCAGGGGGAGCATTTTGTTGTTTTTTTTCTGCAGAATATAATTAGTTGTCTTGTTAGTGTGCATGTTTACAATGTCTGAATAAATTATAGACATGGTCCGTTAACTCCAAGGAACGCGGTTTGCAGATCTCCCTATGCATGTGTATGCTGCTTTATCACTAAATAGTTTTGATTCAAAAAGAGATTTATCTTTCGGGATTCAGCATCCATCTCGCATAATGTCTATGAAGATATCATTATACATTTATGAGACGATAACTTTCTTATGTGCAGTTAAATTATGAAGCAGGGCAAGACTGGGGAAGAAAAGTGGCACTGGCGCTTTAAGGCCAAAGGCCCCTAAATGACACACGCAGCCTCCTTCTGGATACATGTGCCGCACGCTATGGTGTTACACTTGTGTAGCATGCAGGCACTTTTATGCAGCTCTTTGTGCATCAAGAAGCCTCGGGGTACCCCTCAAACACCCCAAAAAGCAATCTGCAGGAATATTCTATACACACCAGCCTATACCATTGGTTCATATTTCTGGGACTATGTCTAGTATTCTCCAACAAAAACAAGTCCCATGCCCAAGCAAAGAAACCCCCCAGTGGAGTAGTTTGGATAACGGATGAGATCCTTCCTTATCCCATTAGGTATTTGTGCGACCAAATAAACTCAATTGACCAGGTTGACCAGGTAGTTGTCTACAAAAAAGTCATTTGCAGTCTCCGCTTAGACAAAGGGTTAAAAGCCCAGCATCTAACATGATGTATGAACGTATGTCAGGGTGGAACGTTCTCAATCCATATATCAAATAAATGTTTTTCAGTATCCTGCATAAAAAAAATCAATCACTTAGATTGGAACAGCTGTCTCTGAATTGTGACTTCTTCTCTGTGTAAATTTGGAACCACTTAGAAATGATGTATGGAGCTTAGTAACTGTATTTGTGCCATTTTTACAGCTGCCAACTGTCCAGGAAATCCCAGGCACAGTCCTAAATTTACCTACAAAGAAATAAATGTGCCAAAAAGCAGATTATGGCCAATCCTGTTAAATATATAAGAAATGTTCACAGCTCATCGCAGAAACCACATCACAGAGTTGCAATCCCCATATAATCTATATCTTATTTATTAAAAAATACATAACACCATACAACGTATACGGGATGTGCAGGACTCTATGTGACCATATGTCCACAGCTGGACCTTAGCCACAAGAAATTGCTAGGAATTAGGTTCAGACCCTAAAAAAGACCAGTTTTGGGGGTTCACTATAGTTCTGCTCTTTGTGCTATATAATGACCCAGCTATATAAATTAAAATTCTATTTGCTGGCATCATATGTGTTGTTTTTATCTGCAAGTCATCGGCAAGACTACAAAAAATCTAAGCATTGGACCTGCCTGGAGCAAGACAAATGCTTCCTCTTAAGGAACGGTGGCAAAACATTTCTGTGATGTGTCATTCTGGCATTTTGAACCCGTGCTGGGACTCTGTGCTTTCGAAGCACTAACTCATCATAAGTTTCTTTTGACGTTGCCCTGTGCAGAGATTTATTACTACTCGCTCCAAAACACAAAAAATAAACTAGTCGTGTCTCCAGTTGTGTGGGGTAGAGCTGGCAGACAACTAGGGCTTTCATTTTGGCTATTTTTTCCCATCTAATTCTTTCATGTTGCTGACCATCGCCTATAAAATATTTCCTTGCATTATGGGAAATGTATCAACCAGGTTAATAAATGAATTTCCTCCTTTTAGTTTATACATTCCATATGTTCAGGACTTCATAGGTGGACGTCAGCAACTGTAAAAATTAGATGTGTCTATGTGTCTTCTACAACATGCTTAGAAATACTGCGTGACGCCTCCGGTGGCCATATGCGGAATTGCAAAAAAAAAGAAAAGAAAAAAGGCTTTAAAAGCATTGCTCAGAAGCTTTAAATTATAGCAGCACAGGGGACCCTTATACTCTGCTAATCAGAAGTTATCCCGTCGTACACTTTTTATTATTAAATAAAAATAAAAATGCAACCTATTGATAACTAAGAACACACCCAAGCCTGGACTGGCCATCTAGGGCCGATTGGGTTCTGCAAAACCAAACTCCGGAGAGTTCACAGCTATGGTTGGGGTTGATAAAAGGGAAAAACCCTTAATGTGTCTTCTTATTTTGGAAAAAAAACAAGTGGTGTAATAAAATAAAGCATGAATGTGTCAGTAATTAATGAGAACTACCCAGATTCAAAATGGCTGGTAGTAAATTATATAATTATGAATACAATTGACTGGGAAGTCCACTGACATCATGTGTAAAAAAAAAAATATGCAAATCAAATAGTGACTCAATATGTAATGATGATATGAATAACTAACACAAATAAAAAAAGCAAATATTCCAAAATAGTGTAATAGTTCGTGGTTATCGTCTTACTTTTATCAGTGTTTAGACAACTATATATAGATCGAAAGCCCCTATGCCAATGATTTTAATCACCTGCTTGTCATCTTTTATTTATTCAATCATTTTTTCCTATTTGCATTACGTTTTTGAGACAGTTCCAACTGTATTCTTTGTAAGAAAAAAAAAAAAACACCCTCTTGCAATGTATTTATCTCAGATTTTAAATCGTCAATATTACTACATAATAGTATTAATAATTACTCCTGATTTTAACTTAGCATAATAACTTATTATACCTTCGGACACAATGCTGCCCTCTATTGGTAAGATACATTGAGTAGCATAATAAATTATTATGCTACTTAATGTAAAACCAACAGAGGGCAGCATTCTGTCCGAAGATATATTAGCCATATGTGGCAGTGTGCTTATTTTCATTTATTAATTATTTAACTAAAATATATTCCCATGATCCGCTGGTCTCCCCGCTGCAAGAGTTAAATGTCCGCACTCGCGGACATTAATTCTGTCGAACTTGCAAACTCAATTTTTCTATTTATTTTGGGGGGTTTTTTGTATTAAACATTACACGAAAGGATCATGGGAATATATTTTATTTGAATAAATGCAAATGAGCACACTGCCACACATGGCTAATATATGTTCGGACAAAATGCTGCCCTCTGTTGGTTTTACATTAAGTAGCATAATAACTTTGGATTTCAACCATATGGAACAATGCTACTCAATGTATAACCAATAGAGGGCAGCATTCTGTCCGAACATATATTAGCCATATGTGGCAGTGTGCTCATTTGCATTTATTCAAATAAAATATATTCCCATGATCCTTTCGTCTAACAGTTTAATACAAAAAAAACCCAAATAAATATAAAAAAAGAGTTTGCAAGTTCAACAGAATTAATATCCGCGAGTGCGGACATTTAACTGTTGCAGCGGGGAGACCAGCGGATAATGGGAATATATTTTATTTAAATAATGAATAAATGAAAATGAACACAGACACTGCCACATATGGCTAATATATCTTCGGACAGAATGCTGCCCTCTGTTGGTTTTACATTGAGTAGCAGAATATTCTGCCCGAGAATATATTAGCTACATATGGTAGTGTGCTCATTGGTCGCCAGCAGGAGGCCCCCTGCTGGCGACCAATAGAGTTGCTCATACGGACATTTAAACTTCTGGCGCCAGAGCTGCTGCGGTACGCATTAACCTCATATTAACCCCTTAACCGGAAAAAACGAAGAAAAAACGAACACGAAGAATGTCCACGAATATTCGCCCGAACAGACAATAACGGGCGAATATTTGCGGAATACGAAATTTTTTTTTTGCCGAAGACGAGCACGAAGACAAAGAGCCCCCTGGTGCCCAAGTCTAGGCAAAATACTGTACTGCTTCTTTGCAAAAGAAGCCCTCTGGTATTAGCTTTCCATAAAGCATAGTCTGTGAGTTTAAATGTTCTACTAAACCACAGTATATATTCCAGATCATGAATGGCTGCGTTCTCCTTTGATGGTAACTGGGACAGAACCTTGGGAGTCTTTTTGTCCTTTTATTAATGCACCCACGAGTTTCTAGATAATATTTGTGCTACACAATTTCAATTGTTTTATGGCAGGTTAACTACAGAAATCCTAAATCTCGGTCAAGACTAAAATACAGCTATGAAAACTAATATATCCAATTGGAAAGAAGGTTCCATTGACCTAGGACAAATCAAAACTAAATCACGTTAAGAGATCCACAGCCCTTATATGAATTGTAGGAATGGGTAGACATGGATGGATGGGACCTGGTGGACAAGTGGAAAGTCTAGGAAAAAAATGTTGAATATACATTGTTTTTTTAGAGATACATAAGATTAATGAGAGGATACGGGAATGGGATACAGGTGACAAAAGACGGATGCTTGGATTGGTAACAGATATTGTGTGAAGGAGGTCAGGAGGTAGCAAAATAAAGAGATGCACAAATGGGATAGAAAGCATGAGAGTGACGATGAATGAATGAGGTCAGGACAGGCATAGAAACACAATGAATGGGTTATCCCATAAGACAAGGAAAAAAGATAAAATACATTGGATGGATAGGCAGTGGTGTAAGAGAGCCATAAATCAGATAGTGATAGCTAAACTAATACACAGAAGGAAAACCGCCAGGAAGGCTGATAGATTTATTTCAGGCCACACAGATACAAAGATCGAGACACTGAAGAATTAAGAAGCTTACATTACAGAATATGTAACAACCGTTGTAATTGTGAAATAATGTTCTAATTATCTGAGTAGGGAATTTGCATCTAGAAACCAGAAAGTATATTCAGCTTATACAGACTACAAACCCAAAACAATGACATTGATATAGAATTCAAATTGAATATATATAAGCAAAGAATGGAGAAGATCGTAGTTGGCGCCATGAACGTTTGAGGCAGTGGGTTTATTCTGTAAAAAGGAAAAAAAAAAGAAGTTTATAGGAGAGCTGAATTTTCGGAGCATTATGGAGGCGCTGTATAATGCATAGGCGCTGTATAATGCATAGGCGCTGTATAATGCATAGTTCAATTATAGTTAAATTGTTCTTGCAAGGAAAGCTCACGGGGGCTGGTGCTAAATTATTATCAGAATAATTTCCAACATTTTGCCAAGAAAGATGCTGCTCATCACAAGACCATCAGGGCAACTAGGCAACCGGACTAAGCTCCTGGCTACTGTAGCTGGGGTACTGTCAGATTTTTCCTTAGTGCGCAGGGACCCCCAAAGCTCAGGGGGCCCTAGACAAATATCTTGTGTGCCTAATGGATAATCTGCCACCGTCACTACACGCATTGCCAATAATAAGTGAATATGTACAGTTCTTCTGTTTGGTTTAGGTCAACGGGAAAAATCGGTGGCCTTCAAGAGAAAAAACCCCCCATTAATAATGCAACTTAAATTATCTCGCAGTGAGCTCCTTTTGGCAGAAGGGATTTTGGAATATTTTGGGTTAATCCATTCTCCGATTACGTTATCCTACTGTAAGGCATTGTTTCAAATGCTTCCCATGATCAGCGCTTATTAATGATGCATGGCGAGACCTTTAAGGAATTAACTCTGTGTATTGATGTTTCAGAGAAAAATAGGTCTTCCCACCCTTGAACGCCCATGGGAGAACAGGTCACATTCTAAAATCCATCCGTACATAGTTTAACATTCACAGCATGGCTGAAACTACAATAGCAGCTCGGCGCTTTCATGTTTCTGCAATTTCCTTGCTAATATTTTTTCCACTAATTAGACATCTTTCTCTATCTTTGCCAGGAGGATGGGGTGCAGGGGCATGGGGGGAGAATGCAATTAAAACAAGTCTCAAGCAATGTCCTGGTTTAGATGTTGTTAATTAATATAATAACAAAATTTGGAAGGAATGTCCATTTCCTGAGGGATAAAACCTAGTCACAGTGTTGTGACTACCAAAAGTATATGCAAATTGTCTCATTTCCAATGCAAATGAGAGGGCCATTTGCCTATTAATAAGAATCGCATTATGCAAATGTGATTTAGACTTCTGGGAAAGTCAAGGATGTGCGTAGCCAACAGTAATCATCGCTATCAGCAATCTGTTATACCGCCAAACTTGTAAGCAAGTGGGATAGTAGAATTTTCAAAGACATTGTGTCCATGAAAACATACTCATACATACACAAACTAATAAACTCTTACTCAATAGTAAATACAAACACAGCAAAGGAATGATAACAATAACACAAATTAACCAGTTTAATTATTATTTAATTGTATTGACATTGGGAAGTCCCTCCAGTACGAAGGGCTGAGCTGGTCCAGTATGGTATATCATTCAAGATATATATATTTAATATATATAAATATATTTTGGAAAAAAAACTTAATTAATATAATTATGCTTTATACAGGACCAGCCAACCCATTCTTGGCACAGAAGGTCATTGGGGTCGCACCTTCATAATGCATAGTAAAGTCTAGTAGATGCCACCACAACTCTCCCGTCCATTGTCTCTTTGGTTGATAGATCCCTAATGCTTACAATATACAATTTAGCTATAAGATTAACACATGTTAAGACATATCGGAACCCAAGAAGTAGAGGGCCCTGATCTTGCAAGCTTACAATCTATTAGCCAAAATAGATATCGAAATAGATAATAGTTTTTACTTGCATTGTATTGGAAATGGTGAAAATGGTGTAATATATTATTCTGCGTTCAGCAATCGTTAATAAGCAACACTATTCATTCTAAAATGTATCACGTGACGTCTTAACCTTTAAGGCTCATTCAGAGAGGCAGCACGGTGTCTTGTGGCGCTCGGAGAGATGCAGGAACATGGAAAGGGTCAGAAAAGTGGAGTCAATCTCATCGTTCAGCTCAACAGCAAGATAATAATTGGCCGGAGAGACCTCCTGTGGCGGAGACATGTATTTCATTTCAGTATCTACGCCACAGGAACACAAAACTAACAAGAATCTAGAACCGCGGCCACCTTCAGACGCCTGCTGGAAAATCTATTAAAACCTACTTGGCAAGACGGCAGGAGACCGAGAAAGGTGTTATCACAGTGTTTTCTACACAGTACCGTTAACACTTCGATGCTGCGCTTTCGTTGTCTGTTTTAAGACTCTTACAGAACACAGTGGGATACGGCTTGTATGGAAAGGGGGTCCATATCAGATGCAACCAATTCATGCCTACGAATTTTAACTTTTTACATACTTGCCCAAAATTTTATAACAAATAAAAAAACAGTTCCAGGGACCGCTGGGTAGAAACATCTGAACGTTTAGTGTTAGTTTGTCTTAGTTTGTATTAATATGATAAACAATTTTGGGCGACAGATCAGAAATTCAGCTTGCCTGTAAACGTGATCACCACAAGATCTTGAGTAACTTTAAGAAAGAGAATTCCTCACAATTTTTGTAGGCTGAGAAGGGATTATAGGCAACCGGCTATGGCTTTGGTGGGGCAGATTTGATGGAAAAGAAGAGCAACATAGAATTCTAAAAAGTAACGATAACATAAGCAAACGCATGTTGAGAAAAGGAGTGACACAAGGGTGTACCGAGGGGGTGAATGTTGTCCGCCTCTCCTCGGAGGGGGTCCTAGAAGACCCGACCCTCCCTTAGGCATATCCTCTAAGTGGAGAGTGCAGCCCCAGGGGAAGATTGGGGATCCGGTTTCCATGATGAGAAAGGGGAAGCATAAGATACATTGTGCGTCAAAGAAATGGAAAAAATCTCTCTCTTTTACTAATGTCAACTGTAGTGTCTGTGATAGAGAAAAAAACACCTGGTCCACTGGCCTTAAAGCTAAGGTGGCTATGAAACCTGAGCTTTGCTTGGAGACCCTGAGATTGAGTCCCTGAAAATACCACAGTAGACCCAGGTCCCAGGCTGTTGGTTTACTCTTGATGACAGCAATGGTGTCCCTCTTTGGAGGGGGGGTCTAGAAGATCCAGCCCTCCATTAGACTTTGGCTAGGGAGGGAAGAAAGTGGCTCAATATGCCCATGTGCGAGAGTTCAGCCATAACACTGCTCCATTTTGTAGGATGCCCCCAGGGCCGGACTGGCCCACCGGGATACCGGGAAATTTCCCGGTGGGCCGGAAGGTCCGTGGGCTGGGACCAGGGGCAATTGCCCCCCAGGCTGCCCGAAATCTAATCTGAGCGGCCGCTGGGTGCTGATGCGGCCGGCGCTACTATAATACTTTTTTCTTAATTTAATATGGCAAGCTGGACCGGCTTGCCATATTAAATTTTAAAAATGTATTACAGTATCGCCGGCCGACCGCATCGGCACCCAGCAGCCGTGTGCGATGGCCGCCTAGTGATGGGAACAGCGTGAGGGGTGAAAGCTCCGCCCCCTCGCACTGACCTTTCACCCCTCACGCTGCTCCCATCACTATGCGGCTGTCAGATTGCTGGGAATGTAATCTGAACGGCCGGTGCGTGCTGATGCCGCCGGCCGGCTCTGCTTTAATACTTTTTTTTTTACTTTATATGGCGAGCCGATCCTGCTTACCATATAAATAAAAAAAAAAGTGTTAAAGTAGCTCCGGCCGGGGGCATCAGCACGCACCGGCCGTTCAGATTACATTCCCAGCAGTCCGATGGCTGCATAGTGATGGGAGCAGCGTGAGGTGAAAGCTCCGCCCCCTCGCACTCAGACTGCTGCAGCACCGGATGTCAGGTCAGTGAAGAGAAGTAGAAGGTGAGTAAAGTAATGTATTTTTTTTGTACAAAATGTATAATATTTTTTTGAATGTGTTTTCAGCATGTGTGTGTATGTAAGTGTATCCCCCTATATGCCACTCTGCCTCCAGAAATGCCTTTTACCCCCCTATATGCCACTCTGTCCCATGACATGCCTTTTAACCCCCTATATGCCAGAGTGGCATATATATGGGTATAAGGCATTTCTGGATGCAGAGTGACATATAGGGGATTAAAAGGCATATCATGGGACAGAGTGGCATATAGGGGAACATAAGGCTTTTTTGGAGGTAGAGTGCCCCATGATATGCCTTTTAACCCCCTTTATGCCACTCTGCCTCCAGAAATGCCTTATACCCATATATGCCACTCTGTCCCATGATATGCCTTCTAACCCCCTATATGCCACTCTGCCATATAGGGGGTTAAAAGGCATATCATGGGACAGAGTGGCATATAGGGGTATAAGGCATTTCTGGATGCAGAGTGACACATAGGAGGTCAAAAGGCATATCTGGAGGTATAGTGGCAAAAAGGGGGTTAAAGGTATATCACGGGGCAGAGGGGCATATAAGAGGGTTGAGGCATATCAGGGAGGCAGAGTGGCATATGGGGGTTAAAAGGCATATCATGGGACAGAGTGGCATATAGGGGGGCATAAGGCTTTTCTGGAGGCAGAGTGCCCCATGATATGCCTTTTAACCCCCTTTATGCCACTCTGCCTCCAGAAATGCCTTATACCCCCCTATATGCCACTCTGTCCCATGATATGCCTTTTAACCCCCTATATGGCAGAGTGGCATATAGGAGGTTAGAAGGCATATCATGAGACAGAGTGGCATATAGGGGTATAAGGCATTTCTGGATGCAGAGTGACATAGAGGAGGTCAAAAGGCATATCTGGAGGTATAGTGGCAAAAGGGGGGTTACAAGGCATATCACGGGGCAGAGGGGCATATAGGAGGATTGAAGCATATCAGGGAGGCAGAGTGGCATATAAGGGATTAAAAGGCATATCATGGGGCAGAGTGGCATATAGGAGGGTATAAAGCATATCGGGGAGGCAGAGTGGCATATAGGAGGGCATAAGGCTTTTCTGGAGGCAGAGTGCCCCATGATATGCCTTTTAACCCCCTGTTTGCCACTCTGCCTCCAGGAATGCCTTTTTCCCCCCTATATGCCGCTCTGTCCCATGATATGCCTTTTGACCCCTATATGGCAGAGTGGCATACAGGGGGTTAAAAGGCATATCATGGGACAGAGTGGCATATAGGGGGTATAAGGCATTTCTGGAGGCAGAGTGGCATATAGGGGTTAGAAGGCATATCAGGGGGGCAGAGTGGCAAGCCTGGGGGCAGATGTGCATAACTCGGGGGTAGGTTGGCAAATAAAAGGAAAAAAAACCAAACATGTCTCAATCATAGCTTATATTAAATATGAAAAAAATAGTCTACATGAATTAATAAAGAAACAAAAGTTTCTTACCAGAATATCGTGAAGAATAATGTGATCACTGTTTTGTTCCACTGAACTTTTTCATCTAAAATGTTCTCTGTAGCAAATGTTTTGATCCCATTATGTGTAATGTATTTCATTTATTAGGGCCTTTTAAAACTTTTGCTTTCTGGCATTTTAATACAAATAATGAGATAAAAAGAATGGCGAATAGTGTGAGTCGGGTATGTATAAGGGGTGCGTGTGGTTAAAGAGCGCGACTGCGAGATAAACTATATGGGGCTGGTCTCCAAATTTTTCCAGGGCTGCTTTTCAGTCCCAGTCCGGCCCTGGATGCCCCCTTACATCTACCAAATAGCATTATACATCTAGCCATAGGATGGATTGTAATATCTCTATTTATCACTTTGAAACAATTTTCCTTAGAATATTTTCCTTAAAAAACTTTTAAATATCTCCTATTACAGCAGCATGAATCCTAATATCTCTACTTATAACTTTGGAAGACTTTTCCTTAACTATATTCCTTAAAGACCTTAAAATATTTCCTATTACAGTGGCATGCAGACATTTAGGAAAAATAAACCGTTCTGTGTCATACCGAATTAACCATTTCTACCGTTTAAATGTAATTCACCATTTTCTGGAACCTTTGCTTTTTCATTTTTCTTGTTACTGCAGATATGGGGTTGAAATGCATTACGAACAAACGAAAAAAAATCTTTTCTGAAAGGAAGCATTTAAAAAAAAATAAATAATTGATTTTCCAGTGAAAACCTACATAACCCACATTATTCCCCTAAATCGCATTTTCAATAACGTCTGTGTCACCTATGGCTATTACCAAGGAAATGTAAAGGCCACCAAAACAAATAGGCTATATTTCATGCAAATCGACTTGACAAATAGCTCACTGTAATACCGTCGGATATCCCCTATTGTTTGCAGGAGGAGAAAGCCCTGCTGGTATCTGGTCCCACCACTGAAACGTTCCATGCTCTCTATTGTCTACTAACCAGTGATTGACAGCTCTGCGCTAAATTAATCTTGAATACCTTAAGGACACAGACTAAGATTAACCTCGCTGAACTGAAATGCCCAGTATTGACACCTTTTTTTTACCACTGATTCGGAGACGCGGGATGTTTTATTTATCTATAAAACCATTATTAGACCTCTCTTCATTGGGACTTAGCCACAATCAGCTTGGATCATTCCATTCATAATAACAATGTATCCTTAGAGGTAACTTCACCGAAATCCGAAGGTATCGACAAAACCATTTAGTGTCCCATGACCACATTTCCCTGAAATAATGGCACAGGACATGTATCTCATGAACAAATGCACTATAAAGATATTTTATAGAGATATAGGAGTTGTAGTTTAACAATAAGCAGTAGAATTCCCACCAATGTGTTAAATTTTGCATTTAGACGTGTTTTCAATTCAAAGCAAGTCTGGCACTCAAATAGTTAAAGAGATTATTTTATGCATTCATTTTAGGAGTGGTATTTAATATAAAGAGATAAATAAATAAAGGCGTTTAAACCCAAGATTAATGTCATCCATTAATTGGCACAGTGCAATAATTCCATCATTACTGTGGATACAACTGCTCATTTCATTTTCTAAGTGACAGCCTACATTATGTATGTCAATGGCGTGTTCGGATGCAAACACGGCAATTAGCAGCAGAGAGCATCAGCGTGTCACCTGTTAGCCCAACGCGCCATATTCACACAAAAGCATTCAAATAGTCTTTGTGTTTGAACAGATAAAAAAAATATATATATTAAAATTAAAAAAAAAAAAAAAAAAATCTTTGTCAAAATAAAGAACTCACAATCTAAAAATTAAACACCCGTTAATCTTTCATTTATTCCACTCTTAACGTCAAGTATCAAACAGCGATCTACAGTTATATAATAAGGAGCGATGCCTCAACAATTGGGGACGAATTGTGTTTTTTGGAATTACATTTCTGTTAGTAAATTACCTTTTTTTCTGCATATTTTTTTAAGATTAAAAATCGAGTATGTTAAAAATAAAATGACACAAAAATATAAAATGTTACATTTTTCATCTGCGAAGCAGGACTAGAGGAATAAGCCCACCCTCCCGGCATATCAAAGGGTTAATCTACTATCTAGTTATCTCAGATGGAACATTTCTTATTTGCTGCCCATAATAACTTAAACTGAGTCAAGGCATTCAATGTACAAAGATGTCAAGGACAAAGGTCCGTGTACACGGCTGAAATCTTGTTAATAATTCTATATTTTCGCCGAACACCTCTCGGATGAGGCTCTTTTCTGTGATTTATCACTCAGAAGAGGCTGTGATATTACGGTGTAAAAGCTTATCGAGAAGAGGCTGCTGACTGCAGATTTGATTCATTAGCGCTGGAAGGTGATAAAGGGAGGATAAAGTCGAGAGTCTGAGAAAGTCTTCGGACAAAGCAGGCTGGCTTTTGTGAAGAACATTTTGGTAAGATGAGATTTACAACTCCATGTAGTATCCTTTTAATGACTTAAACAGGGCAAGTCTTAGATAAATCAGGACAGCTGTCTTGGGATGGATATGACCGTACTCAAAAATGGTTCACAAATATTAAAGTATGTTCTACTACTATTAGGGCTTCATTATGATCACCGGCTTCTGTGATCTCATGGCCACTCATTATGGAGTGACCATGAGATCACAGAAAGTTCTGAACAAAGTATAAAAAAAACAGGTTACCTGGCCTAATAGGGTAAAATACCAATCTAGATCAATAATACGATCTGTTAGGAGTGAATACACTTATTAAAAGAGATTAGTGAACACCCTATCCACTGTCATACTAGTGTCTAGATATTTGGTGTAGGTGCCAAGATATGGATCTTCTTTGATAGGTATAAGTTTCCATCAAGTTCCAGAATGCTAAGGACCGGTTTTGGGCACCAGTTTGCTTTCTTGTATGAATCTTTGATTGCCTTTTGAGAAACAAATCTTTTGCGAAATAAATTCCAGACACCAAAGGGCAATTACATGCCAAGGAGCCCACTTACCAGGATGGTATTCATTTCCAAAGGGCATTTGAAGTCTGGGCAAGGGACTGGGAGGAACAAGGATGAGAATATGAAAATCCTTCTTAAAGAGGAGGCCTAATCATGATTATGATCCATCCCCTTTCTGCATTTAATTCATCGTTTAGAGTTGCTGTAGTGGAATACGATCCTTTTTGTCCCGTAGAGAAAATATGCCCGTAGTTTAAATGGAAGGGACGTTATCCTAAACTAATTAAACCAATTAATTATTGTTATTGTTGTTATTGTTCCAAGCACCCTGTTTTATGTTAATTCTGCATTTTAGTCTTCTGCTTCAAGGAGATTAAATTACTGAAACAAAAAAAAATGAAATGTGGCGTTTTTTTACGTAGCGGTGGCAGATGGAGCGGTATCGAGCCTTCTAACCCATACCAGCTGTTTCTACACATTTGCTTCATTTGACTATACATCACATAGAGTCGGAGACAACGTGATTCATTAACACTGATACTCCACTATGCAGATTTGCGTACGCGCTGTTATTGCAATTGTTTGTATCGTAATGATGCAGGTTAATTGGAGTTTGCAACTCCAGCACAATTCCACCACAAATCAACATATTTGAGATCATCGCTCCCCATTTATTATCCTAAAATGCCTAGAACTCTTGTTTTTAAAGTAATTATGGTTTGGGTATGTGTATTGTCTGCCGAGTTAGCTGCATTGTCAAGTTACAGCCTTAATGATTTTTTAAAACTACCTATAGTTTGCACTTCTTGTTTGTCAATCAGAACTATGGTGGAGATACCCGGCTTAAAGGACCACCCCCCCCCCAGCCCGGCATGGATCCCAATGAACTTACTGCATGCACATTGGCCCAATCCTTCTTTAGTTAGAAAATGAGAATTCTGTCTTATTTTCCTCTTCCCTTCTACTGAAAGCAAGTGGGAAAGTATACATAAAGCAAATTTACACTATGGATGTGTACCAGAATTCTGTACTGCAGTGCTCCACGTCACACATTTTATGAGATGTCATTAAAGTGGTTATTTAAAGCAGAGGTCATCGTGTTTCTGAGCAGAGACTAATTAGAAAAAATGGATATTGCCTATTAGCGTAAAACAAAAATGGAGTCCTTAGCCGAAGTTCATAATTTGTATTGGGCCAACAAACCATACCAACCATACTGAATTTGTCATCTTGAGTGGGAAGTACAATTCTTCCATGCATCAACACTCTAATTCTATTTCTATTGTTCCATTTTATAATGTATGTGTAAAGTGGAAGTCCCATTTAAACAGAAAATGGGTCAATGGCCCTAAAATATGAAGCAATCATCAGGCTTGGACCATTGGGCCCAATGGGCACATGCCAGATGGGTCGGTAACCTTCATGCCTCCTATGCACTCCTCACAGCCTGCTTGCCTTAAAGTGTCCATTACAATATTTATCTTCAGACCATTCCTGACAACAGAGATGGGGGTTATGAAAAGGAAATTTTAAAATAATTTATTTCTGAAGGTTCAGAACATAATGGTTACTCTTATGAAAGGGATTGGCTCAGACCTACTTACTGCAGAAAGGTTAAATACAGCAAATGATGATTATAACCATTGATAAACTGTGACAAGAAGCCAACTGATACATCTTGAAGTCGCTTCAGCGTTTCTTCATGAAAAACCTACTTTGAAAGCAGATTTAAGTAGCATGCCTGACACATCAGTCTAGCCTGAAAAAACCATAGCATTGTTTTACCCATTTTCAGTAAAATAAATGTGAACCCAGAAGCGATACAATTTACCCTTTTCAAACAATCGCCAACCCGAAACGCAAGTTCATCACTTGAAGCTGTCAGAGTTCCCACCAGAACAGTGAGATCTCAAATGACTAATTTAATGACCGCTTTAACCTCTTCCTAGATTCTTTGCAAACGTATCAGCGGAATATGCAAATTGCCTTATTTACATATTTAAATCAATCATAGTTTTCCGGCTTGGCTATGTTTCATTGACTCCTAGCGCTCTATTAATGTACGTCTAACCAAGAGCTTCAGGCTTGCGCTTCATATATGTGCTGTGTGATTTCAATGGAATCCCCATGACACAGGTCATTACCAAGGCTTACCAGTGTATCCATCAGTGTCTGAGAATCTCAGCCAACAGCCTGCTTGACTTTTTCATTCATTAGCCCGACAAATGATTGTGAACGAATTGTCAGTTAATAGTAATGCATATGTTCTAGAAACTTGACACTAATCATAACTTTTCTGAGCCAAGGTCACTTTCCCTGTTAAAACGAACAGAAGTCCGGCTCTATGTATTCATGTTTTGTGTAGAACCACATGTTTCAATAGCAATAAGTTTGAATTCCTATTTGCTGACATTATAACTATTATAACTATAAAAAAAACTGAGCAAAAAAACATTGCTTTCTCCGCGAAAGTTTTCATTTTCCTCCTTTTCTAGAATATGGGTGGAAAGTTCTACATACTGCACTGGGGATCACTTTTTGATATGTCTTATGTGGGCTTTCCTGGGATTTAGCCCAACTTCTTACTTGACCAAGCTTATTGACCACGGAGCAGCGCAAGCCAGAACTGAGCCGACTCGAAATGATCCTATTATTCAGTTTTTTGGCCCTTATGTGAACCTATGCGGACACCCATGAGGACCTTCTGTATGTAGGGGATGAGTCCAGGGGACACACGGCTTGTGGATCATCTACTATTTGCATTTGGTTCTCTGAAAGATCATCAATGGGTTTCGCAATTGCAATTCAATTATTTTTTTTTAAATCTACAAACCCTTACACCCCTAGGAAGGAAATGCTATGTTTAGGGAAAAAAAATAAAATAATTTCAAGCAGGAGCATTTTTTGACAATTTTTTATATGTTCTACACATTTATTACATTAAATGTTTTATAGACTGGATTCCTACAAAATGTGTTGTTCCATTAAGCAAAGATAAAGGCTTAAACGAATTAAACCTAATAACAAAGGAACATTATCAATGTGTGTTCCTAAATATTGTGTAGCCTGAAGTAGTGTAGTGTTGTCTATTTAACACACACACACACACATATATATCTATATATAGATAGATATACTTGTCTATATATACTTTGTTATATTCGTGTGCTTTGTGTCTGTTCTTCTTTGCTAAGATTACAGCTTGATGATAGTTTACGGCTCCATTTCTGCAGAGGTCAGTAAGCGGGTAGATAAATAACCGCAGAGATACCGCCGGTTACAGCCCGGCTTTCTGTTGTTTATGTAGTCGGACTAGAAGTGATAAAGATACCTAAACGTAAGCAATTGGTAGGGAAAGCAGCATTTAGCAAGCAAGATGGAATCAACGGTTAACTCTATATCATTACAGGACTATATGACTATAATTTAAGATGTGCTTATTTTCATGATTACAGTCCTTTTGGATTAAAATGCACTGACTCGCCCTTAAAAGTGGATCTTCCATTTCCCCAAGTCCTACATTTCACAATTCTGTACGCTAAAACGTCGTAAGTAACACCACTTACAGCTTGAAATATATAGGTTTTTGCTAATTTGTATTGCGCCTTAACAGCCGTTTTAACTAAGTGCTTTCCGATTTTTTGGGTCCCCCAATATATTGTCTTTACTGTTTATTCCCCCTTCCCATCCTCTTTGGCGGAAGGCTTTAAAAGCACGAATAGAAATGACAGGGGTTTGTACAAAAAAATAATAATAGCCAATATGCTAGTTTTGCCACCTTTTGCCACGAGATTGGCGGCCTTGCACAGGCCCTTATGTTTAAACGTAATATCTGATATAACACAAATAGCACTTAAGCGTTAAGCAGATGTAATATATTTAGCATTAAGCGATGGTAAAAGCTGTTAAGTAGACGGTCCCCCTTTTGGCCAGATGCCAAGCAGAGTCATTAGGAAAATCTGGTGCTCCCAAGGTTGGCAAACTCTGAATTTCCGTAGGTGACGGGTTCTAATATGTTACATGTACGCATGTCGGATTTATATTGATTCACATGAACTATGTTGTCCCGTTTCGTTTACGAGACTTGTACATATTGATTTTTATCTGTTATGTTACCCTGTCAGATAGAATTTTCGGTGTCTATGGAGTCTATAGAAGTTAGGCTGACATTTTGCCAAAGGCACACAATAACCTTTCACCAGCTCCAACTGTATTATCTCTGAAGGAAAAGTCCCATAGGGGAAAGATTTTTTCTCGTGCCTTAATTATGATATAGTAACGTTGAAGAATATTTTTCTCTTATCGCTACGTTAGATATACTATATGTGAAACGTAGACACAATAACCATTCAGTCGGCTTTTTGTTCCTGATGTAAGGACTCAAACCCCAATCAGTCCATGGTCTGGTCGCATAGTCAGGATAGGTTTAGGCCTACCCATGGCATGTTTAAATTCAGTCACTGTATAAGCCTTCCCCAATTCTGCTGGGAGACTGTTCCATTTATCTACCACTCTCTCAGTAAAGAAGAACTTCTCACATTACATCTAAGCCCGTGACCCGCTAGTTTTAGACTATGACCTCTTGTTCTAACATTTCTCCTTCATTCGTTTCATATAGAAAGGTTTCATATCATGGTAATTTGGTAGTAAGACAAACACTTCTCTGAGTCCACCTGTAGAATTCTATTACTAACAGCGATGTGGTAAAGAGGAATGTCTAGTCCAAGACAATGAAGGTGGCAACCCAGACAGCGTTTTAGAGATCTCTATTTATCAGTAATTATCAAGCAACAGTCTATCAAGGTATCCTTCTGACCATCTGCTGTGGCTGTACTCCCCAAAACCTGTAATTGGACATCTCTGTATTAGGATTAGATATCTCAGATAGGATTAGGATTTATTTTATTTGCTGGTTTACATATACACGGTATTTTCATTTGGTAATCGTAGTAGAAAATAAAATAAAATGACAAAATATAGCGGAACCTTTTGTTTCATTGGTATGGGAAAGAGCCAGAACCTGCTCAGAAACATTATCTAAGGCTGAAGATCACCAGGGACCGTTTCCTAGTCTAGCTAATAAAACAAAATGTCAAAAAGCGACATGAAAAATATATTGACGGCGAGGCAATTATACTAATGGCAGCTCGCTGTATTTCACAAATGCCTAATTGAGCCAGCGAGATATATTCTGGAAATCTGATTCTGATCCTGCAAAGATCTATTTCTCATGTTGAATTAACGGGTAATTAGATGATTGGGTTAGACTTATGACTGGCAACTTCTAAACCATGAAGGCTTCTCCGCTTGCTATCAATCTCCTCTTGACCTTGTTGCTGGGACTAATGGGATCTGAACAAGAATTGAATATGTTTGTATTTATGTTCAGCCCCCCCCATTAAAGATTTAGTTTAACAGCGGTGACACGTGCGCCTCATTTTCGGCTACCCAATTACTCATTAATAATATGATTAGGGAAATAATAACCCAATTCATTTAGTCATTTAGGGCTGTAGTAGTTAGGCGATGCAATCATAAATAATTAAATTATTAGGCTGTGAGAGGTGAGCGTCTGATCTCCTTGATGGGATAAGACGAGGATTTGTTTTTATAATCCTTAATACGTTCAATCAGTCTGAAACTTCGTGATACGTTTTGTGACATCTTTCTGATGGTATTTCTGAAAAAAAAATATATATATATATGCATATCTTTATCTGACGATACATTATACCTACAGGGATACCCCCAAGGTCTCCTTTGCCCTGGGAAACCAGTCTCTTGCTGTGTGTGCTGGGGCGCAGTCATGCTGGAACAAGGGGTGCCCTCGAACTGGTGCCATGTATGCTATGTTGTAAGCATACAATTGTCTAAAATGTCTTTGTACGTTGTAGCATTAACATTACCCTTCCCTGGAAGTAAGCAGCCCAAAATCTGAGAACCAGGCCCAGACCATTAACCCTTTAGCACTCGGCAGCTCTGCTCTGCGAGTTTGCATGGTCTACCGCTCAGCGGCTGAGTTATTACTTCTCGATGCTTCGTGAAAATAGCACTTACAGCGGGCCGGGGCAGATCTGGCAGGGCAGAAATTTCACCAACTGACTTGTGGTAAAGGTGGCATCCTACGACAGCGCCATGTCAATAAGTTCTGTATGACCCATTCTGCTGCCAATGTTTGTCTATGGCGATAGCTGGCCATATACTTCTGACCATATAGTATATTTTGTTTTTGTATTTTTTATAAAAAAAAAATATATACATATATACATATATATATATAATAAAAGGTACATTTTATATAGTGAGCCACAATATCTTGTCATGCAGTTGACGTCTGCACAGCTTCTTCCCCATCTTCCACTCTTTTGCGGAAGTAATCCAAGAAGCCAGAATAATGAGATTGGCGGAGAAAGGGAGGTGCAGAAACGCTTCTCTTTCTCTGTGAATTCAGAAAGAGAAGGGGACGAAGAAAGAAGACAGAAGAACAAGAAGAGAAGAAGTGGAGCTGCAGAAAAGAAGACAGGGACACAGAGAAATTAGGGAGAAATTAACAGAGAGTAATTAAAAGTGTGAGAGTGAGTGAGCGGGAGTTTCCCTCCTCGGTTTCAGACGTTCGTGTGAATTTACAAAATTCTTAGATTTTGTTAAAATTAAAATTCCTACAAATCTGGATGTACAAGTCTATTGAACTTCACTAGACCTGATGCCAAACATGTCAACCATGTCAATGACAGTTCCACTCGAAATGCACCTTGTGTAACCATGGTGAATATTTTTGTACGTAATTGTTGAAACCTGTTCTCAAGAATAAACAAATCAATCAGAAATGTCTCTTGTCGTACATAGGACTCTTTCATCCCCTTGATACGTTAAATATTCCAACACAAAGAAGGAATCTTCTCCCCAAACCAAGTACTTGGACTTGGAGGTCTGTTTTACTTATTGCACTATTTTCGATTCCATTATGGTTTTTGGGTTTTTTTAACAAAGTTTTCAAGTTATATTAAAACAATATAAAAATGTAGAATCACTCTCAGAAACAATAACATGAATGAAGTACAGTGCATGAATGAAGTACAGTGCATGAATGAAGTACAGTGAACTTGGAGCTAAGATTTTGGAATTTATCTACAAGTAGAAGCGCTTGTCCCTAAACTACCAACAGTCCATGTAAAATGTAATAAGCACATTTTGTAATTTATAGCACGCATGGAGGCACATACCGTATTAATGCGGTAATTTAGTTGCCTTCCCGCTCTGCAGTTAATATCATGTATCATCTTTATTTAATTTTTTTTTTCATAATTAGATTACAAACCATATGATGGAAGAGACATATCGCCATACTGAAGTGTCAGAAGTAACGTCAGACAGGTTGACCATTGATACACCAAAAATTAGACTAAAGAGCTTGCAATCTATTTTAATGTTGGGTTCTCCAACGGAGGATCCCTGAAAACCCTTTTATCTTTGGAGATTTTCTCACGCAGTCCTTTTTTTTCTTTTTGCCACTGACTCGCAAGGGTATTAAGCGGAAAAATGAAAATCATACCCTTTTAAATTTTCAAGACATTCTGCTTTCACGTAAGCAGGAATAAATAACAGAACATCTGGAAGAATTATGAAGGCAAATTATATTGGCTTAACCCATTAAAGACAGGACGCGTGTGAGGGTCTGAAACAAAGCCAGCAGGGAGATGCGCGGAATATTTGTACACTCCTCTAGTTCTGATATATAAATTTAATGTTATGGGACTACAAGTATTAACCGAATACATTTTTCATGCGCCAAGGCTTTAAATATACCATTCCCCACGGTGTGCTGATTTATATGCTATCCTAATATATTCACAATTGCCTTACAGGGGCTCTGCTAATTCACTTTGACTGGCAGGTGAAATAAGGTAATATATTAAGTGCCTGCTCCGGCAAGCAGTGAAAACTGGAGTGTAAAGTAGATGAGACAAGTCGCTTCATTCTTTCAAACAAAGATAAAAAAAACATTCCAGGTATAAAGAGAATATAAGAGAGAGAAAGGAAGAAAGGAAAAATAAAAAGACAAGTTGATCATGGGTTCTACGGTGCGCAAAAAAGATTTGCACCTACGAAGTAAGGTTGCTTTGAAGCCATTTCCAACTTCTTGAGATTCTGAGATGTCAATCACATATCTGCAAGCTGAAACAAAACTTCTTTAAAAAAAAAAACTATCATTCTGTCTAAATTTAATAATGGTGGAGTTTGACAATAGCTCGAGCAAGCGTATAATGTGGATACAAATATTTTTGTTCATCAGGGCCGTCCTCAACAGCCAGGGACAAGTGATACAAAACTATGAATTGGCTAATTTCACGTAGTAATAAAAATTCTAAAACGATGGCAGAATTATGTCCATTAAGGAATGATTTGGGGGTGAGGGACCTCTTTCACCACCTTAATGTCAATAACATGTCAATGAAATATTTTAATTAATTTCTACAATAAATATTTTCAGTAAAATATTTTTCTTTATATTGTGGGGATTCGACCCTCTTTGATGGCCCTTAAATATTACTGCCTTGCTTCTATTGGATCATAGCCTTTCCTTTCTTGTCAATTTAAATTACACATTATTATTATTATATTATTGCTACTATTATTATTATTACAGACAAAGTGACCACTGTGCATTTTCTGTTTCCCCAAATTCCAACTTTGAAGGTTGTACCAGGTAAAAGATCAATAAAAGGAACCACCTAGGACCCAAATTAAAGAGATCTATTGACCGAAGGCAGAGTTTGCAGGAGAGTTCTGGTTTTAGCTCTCTCACTACATAATTCATCATGAAGGACCAACATCAGCAGGTTTCTCCAGCTAGAATGGCTGTGCTTGCCCTGCATAGTGTATAACGGGTGAGGCGACCTAGGAAAACTCTCAGTGATTTGACTTTACATTGTACAGGGCAAGCCAAGTTTTTCTGCAGCAGAAGCTCACAGGGATAGGCCTTCATAACGTATAGGAGCTGAAACACAACTTTCCCTTAGACAATAGACCTCGTTGTCTTCTCTCAGAACTACATGGCTATCATGTTCCCTATGTAGAAATAATCTCCTATCTATACATTCTTTGCATGCATCGAGGGAGCTGCAATTGTTCTACGTGGCCACTAGTGGCCGTGCTAAGAACGTATCTCTGAAACGTGGTACTTCACTGCCACCTTGAGGTTCAAACAGAAGTCCTACCATACAGCAGGGGTGTAATTACAAAGCATTGATGAAAAATAACATTTACTTAATAAATCTGATTTATTGTATGTTTTACATTGAAAGGTAGCGGACAGCATGAGGCGTCTGATATTTGTGTGAACGCGCAGGTGATTGTTCTTGTTTCTGTGGACATATTCAGTTTGTAGAGACCTGAACTTTGAAGCCGATTTGATTTGCTTTTGTTCACCTCTACTGAGGACACAAAATGCACAATGAACTATAATTTTAATATAATACATTTTAAATATAAGAAAGATATAAATTATTTATAAAGGTAACATTTTAGCATGCATTTGTTTAGAGGCTATTAATTAACCAATTTTAGTTCAGTGATTTCAGATATGAACATGTATGGCATTAAATGTGGAGGTAAATAAAGTCATTTCACCTATCTAGTCTGCCAGTTGTGTCTACCATATATAAATCCTGAAGCTTTATTTGGTCCGTGTCCCATCAGGCTAGCCTGATGACCATTCCATGCAGTCTTATATTCTTGTACTGTCCACCTATCCACCTATAGACCTCTGCTCATGTAAAGGTGTGTAGCAGAATGATATATGTGGTGGCAGGAATTCCGGTAAAAACAAAAAAATGGGGAACTCGTTGGCCTCTTCCACTGATTTATGAAAAAGATACATTTACAAAACTGTTAATTGCTGATAGCACTGTCTCCCCCAAACCAAAGCACCTTTAACAATTATTGCACTACCTAATGCTATCTACTTCCTTAATATAGAGGCATGTGACCTGACAGGAAGCATGGGAATTTAAACACCAACAGAAAGGCTATGAGGTCATCTCATTCAGAATCCAGTGATGTCACTGAGAAATCCAGTGCCACACCCTGATAGAATACTTGTGTACTTTCCATTTTATTGCACACTTGCTGCAAAAGGCAAATAACGGAACTTTATTACTCTTTACTTTTCTGTTTATCCTATTTAGTACTAAAAAACGTCATTGCATAAATCTTATCCACCACCCTGTCAGTGAACTACTGACTATAGCTAAATAGAAATAAATAAAGTAAAAAATATAGTAAACAACTTTAATCTTAAAATATACTTTGTATATGTACTTCTTTTAACCCCGTATATATATCTATATCTATACCTATATATCTATATCTATCTATCTATCTATCTATCTATCTATCTATCTATCTATATATATATATAAATATATATATATATATATATATATACAGCATCAGGCTTGAGCCTTATCATTATCCCTGATACTTTAAGGCTTTAGATTAGCTTTATAGACTTAATATATTATTTTGTTTGTTTGAACTTGAAAAATAAGTGCTGAAAACATCAAGCAAGCTTCGCCAATTTTGATAGCGTCTCATTTTGTGACTTTTTAGGCAAATTTGGAAATGGCTTCAATATCGTTGAAGTGGTGCCATAATATAAGAGGATTAAGCCCCTAACCTAAGGGACCTCATATTTGTCTAAAGGGCCCCATCAGAAGCATAGCGTGTCTTAAAAAGTATTCCATTCTTTAGTTTACAAAAGGGGCAGGGGGTTAGATTATTTTTGCTTTTTTTAACCTAAACTGGGAGGAAAGTCGTTGTAATTACAGTTTACGTCACCTAATTTTCTGGATACTTAACCCTTTCTGTTTTTGTTTTTTAAAAGGAAAGTCACATGGAAAACTAATCTCCTTAAACCCCAGTGCTGTATACAGTAATATAGGTCGGTATTGACAAATCTGATTTTTGTTTTCCAATAAACTTCCTTTATCTGGAGACCGAACACCTCATTGAAGACTTCAGTGGGTAACCTTCTCAGGGGGCTTTAGAAGAACCGGCTTCAGAATAATAAAAAAACCTGGAGGCCATTGTTGTCATTCATGTGATATTCTGGGTGACTTTGCTTGTTCAAACACCACACTGAGCTGATTCTTTATGGCAATGCTTATGAAGTTTCATCCTCTATAGACCTTCATTAGTCAAAGTGTCCAGCTGGTTGATTAGGACATATCCATTGTATTGTTTACCAGGTATAGTCAAGGTTTGTCAAGTAGATAACACAAGACAGCAGAGCTAGAACACATACAAATGACTAACATGCAGTTAAAAAAACATACTATGCAATCTTTGCAATCTATGTATCTTTAATCTAATACTACTAATAAAAAAGAGTTGTGCCGATGAAGTGGGAGTTCCCTTGACTTTTGGATCCTTGAAGTTCCACTGTACAGATACCTTTTGTAGATTGTTTAAATTCATTTATGCTGGGCATTTGGTAAATTGACCTATATCAGGTATCAGAACCCCCTAAAGCAGCGATGCCAGCGGACGCTAGTGGTAAATTTGTGTCTCAACCGGTCATGTGCTCAAAGATTGATCACATGCTCTAAGATCCTTAGTAAGTTGAGTAACTGGCTCTAATTCCGTCTTACCTTCAGTGCCCCAACCATATCATGCTACACCCTGAAAGAGTTCCCGAATTGCAAAATATGTGGTTGGGAATGGCTATGCATGAAACTCACAGAAACTGCAGTGTAGAGATCATTAAATGGCTCTATCACCAAATAATAAGGACATACATAATGTCCTACAAAATTGGTCAAAAGAAGAGTCTTCTGTGAATGCTCCTCTGTTGGTAGGGTTGTTTACAGATATATTTGTAGATAGACAGATAGATAGATAGATAGATAGATAGATAGATAGATAGATAGATAGATAGATAGACAGATAGATAGATGGATGGACAAAACGTATGTCCATGGGAACAGCCATCTTAACTGTCTTTTCTCAGATCCGCATCATTATCCCCCCCCCCCCTATTAACTTGTCTCTTCCATATTGTCAAGTTGCTGATTGTTGTTGTCAGCCAGCACTTGTAATGATGGAAGGAGGAAGAGAAATTAACTTCAGGGAAGGAAAATTAATGTTATTTTATCAACTTTTGATACCGATCTCAATTCCCTATAGAAAAATACATTGTTGTAACAACTCATTATAACAATGAATGGAAAGCTGGCCCTGGGGACTGTCTCCAGGCTGTAGTCAGCTATGCTTTATTGCCATGAAAACTTTGGGGGCTTCTCTGATTGTGGTCCCCTTCATGTAAATGTGGCTACTACATGATTGTGTCTTGTGACTAGATTTCCCCCCTGAGGTCGGAATTTAGGGAGTAACTTTGGAAGGGCCAGCCATGCCCTGTGGACTTTACCCTAAGACTTATAAGCGGGGCTTTGGCCACTTTGTTAAGTTATAAACATGGGACAATAAAACTTGGACATAAAATAAAACAACATTTGGACATATCATGCTCTCGTTTTAAGCGACTCCAAATAGAGACGTCACTTTCTGACTGTTACATTGTGTGGGCAGAAGGCAAGGTGTAGCTGGTTATTGTTGATATATACATAGTTTTCAGGTTACGCAACTACGTACAGCCGATCTGTCCACATCACGTGTTTATGCTCATTACAAAAAGCAAGAATGGAAAATCATGTGAGATACTGAAGACACAACCGGGCAATTCCCATGTTATAGTCAGCAGATCCAGCTCTGCCAATTCACTGTTTCATAGTAACTTGAATTACAGCGAACCTCAATAAAATTCAGTGCATAGTTCTTCAAAGACTTAACATATTTCCTACAGAGTCCAGTCCAAGAGAATTATCAGATTTTCATAGGAAAGTTACCTCCCAAGTGTCTCTTTTTAGGAAAGGCAGTCCCTTTCTTTAAAAATTATAGTTGACCCCCTAGAATTCTCTGGAATAAACGTACAAAACGCACACACGTTTCAGTACGAGAAACATATCCTATTATATATAGGTGTAAATGATGAATTAATGTCGCAATTTGGTCAAGGTGAACAAAAAAAATACAGCCCTCCCTTGTTTGACCTCCTCTGTCTCCTGTACATAGAGCTGTGACATCAGGGAGAAGTTGTGTGTAAATGCTGCGTCAACGTCACGAGATGTGAATGAGATAAACGGCCGACCAATTATGTTGCCTATCCTTATCTGTGAACTTATCTGGAACTACTAAAACCTCTGCTGCAAAAATAGTACAATGCCGGCTCGGTGCGTTAACCAAACTACATCGTCTCAAACGCAACAAAAAAAATTCCGTCTTGAGTTATATCAGGAAGACAAATCTATTTATTTATTTATTATATTTTGAGTTCTTTTTAATGACTAGTTTTGTAACATAAAGTATTATTTATGAAGAATAGCGCTGAGGTCCAAACTATACTTCTGAATTTTCCCCAAGGATCTGACCAAGGACATGAAATTAAACGGCTGTAACAAAAACAGTAAAACCTTGATACTTATGATGTAGGCTCATATCTTGGAAGCAAAACTTACCCTAACCTGGTTTATAACTAGCTTTTATTCAGATGCAGGACTGGACTGGCCATCTGGCACAATTTGCCCGGTGGACCACTGGCCAACAGCACTCCTTATTCACCCAAATTGTCGCTCCAGCGGCAGATCAGGTGCTGTAGTGTGCGCCCAATGGCTGGATATGCCGGCCACATGCTACCTAGCGTGTATGTGCAACCTGTCATATCCTAAAGTCGGCAAAAATTATGTCAACAGGGGGCAGCTGGCCTTTAAGTGCCAGGGCAGCCCCAATATTGCCCCATCCGACCATGTACTGGTTGGATAGTTGCAGAAGAAAGCCTTCCCAGAAGATGAGTCCTAAAAATCCCTTTAATAATCAGGTGTCCCGATACTTTTGTCCATATAGGGTACATGACAGTTACGATCCACTACGAAACTCCTACCTCGCTTGCAAAACTGTGTTGAAATACATTAGGAGTGGTTAATTTGCATTGTGTTAAAAAACGCTTCCTTGTTACCAGGAAAGTGTTTGATAGCAACTGAAGAGCGATTGGTCCAATTTATTTACCTGCTTTAACCTTTCGCAAAACATGCAGAGGTTATTAATGATATGCATTTGGCCAAACTTGCTAGTCTGGTTTGGAATACTGGGAAACTTCACGCAGTACTGAAATATTTATTGACAGGAAAAATATAAAGGTATTAGTCAATGACAAATGACTAAGTACAATGACAAACTTTTTTTTGGTATCTGTCTTTTTAAAATAATTTATCAATTTAATGGCATGTGGAGGGTCCCCGGATATTAGTGACAGCCATGATCTGAATTATGCTCACCTGGATGTTATTTGCTGTACCCAAGGTCAGACATCTGCCAGGGGTGCAATGGATGCCTTTGGTAAATGTGATGGAGAGATGTAGAGTCCTTAAATCTAATTGACTACATCTTTTTTATGTTGGCCCAGTAAAAAGGACCACTCTCAGTTAAGAAGACTCTCTTCTTCTTCTTTTGGTCCGATACAGTTATATCCAACTTCCTTATAAAGATGGGATGTATTGTGTTAAAAGTTCCACATCTATAGTTATTAGGAAATAGGGAAAAATGAGAAACAAAATATTTTCAATCTTTTGACATGAAATATGTTATAAAAGACACAACTTCAAGTTTAACCTTGATGTTCTACTTCCTTGGGTCTTGCCCTCAACTTTCTCCAGGCTCGTTTGCACTCCCCTCGCTGGTTTACGGCTATCTGAGGCTAGCTCTACTTCCACGCCGCTCCACGTGTGGTTAGCCCCATTCCCTCGTAAAGTGACTCCTCCAGAAGAGGGAGATCTTCAAGTAGCCTTCTTTGTGAAGTTCCCAGGCATTCTGATCCATAGGGTGGTCTACTCCTATTAAGGTGGCCCAGGGGTTGCTGCCCTCTTGGACCTGTCGCTTCAGGCCTAGCCAGCATAGTCCAAAATGTGCTACTGTTGAACACTTATTTAAGTAAAACAGAGCCTAAAAGCATTTGTAAAAACGTATGATTCTTGGTGGTGTTTTGATTATACAGCCTGAAAAAATTAACCCAGTGGTTTTAGTTGGGAATGGAAAAAAAAACTAAAACAATAGAAATAAACATTTAACGTATGTTCTCCTCACAGGCATCTTGAAAATCTGTGGGATGGATTTTTTTTCTGGATTTCAGTAGTTTTGAAAAATCTATTTTTATTAATAAAATCAGTCACTTTTAGAGCAATGATTGCCTGTCTGGAATTTTGATTGTCTCTTTAAACACTTTTTTTTCCATTTGAAAAACTATGTAATGGTTACGTTCACATCTATCACTTGAGTCTCTTATAAAGGTAGTGTGCTATGTCACTAAACAAACAAAAAACAATCCGTACTGTCTAAAGCTTTGAATTTACAGACAAAAAAGGTGAGCTATTTTTGGAACCTCAGCATTTTTTCCCTGAGGTGTGTTCAGCTGTGATCACCAGGAAGTACGTTGGGTAGTTTAACACTAATTATTATTTTAGTTTCTATAAAACTCATAGATGGTTTTCCACTGAGGAATGGAAATTTAGGAGTAAGATGCCATTAAATATTTCATCCTGTGACTGGGTTCCTAACGGTACCTTTTAGTATACTCTACATGGCTAACAGAGCCTTGGCTATAAGGCATGGACCGCTGGGTAACATAAGTTACTGGCTATGGTTTTGAAAAGTTGAGGGCTGCCATTGGCCACAGTAAGCCATTAATAGCATTAATTCACCGGGAACGTGGTGTGTGGACCCCTAATTTGATTCCCGCCTGAAATGTAATACCACAACAATATAGTGGGTGGCATTTCACTCCTTGGCGCTTACTCATAAGCATTCCTGGGTTTCTCTCCGGGCTTTCCCCAGAGAACTCAGGGAGAAGCGCTGCTTCTCCGAGTCATTACCATAATTCTCCAGGTCACGGGAACGGGAAAATAGCGTATCCCCTTACAAAATTTTAAAAAATAAAAATAAAAATTTGGAAATAAATGTAAATGAAATTAAAAAAAAAATAACGTCAAAATAATTAAATTGCATATATATTGTATTTTAACAATTGCCACTTTAAGTAAAAAAAATCACTACACCTAAAATATGTTAACAAAGTATTAAAAAATATATTTAATATGGGGTAATATTTAAAGCATGGATGTGGCCCTCATAGAACATAAAAATATGTATGTGGGGTACGGCTGTAATCAGGAGATGTTGCTGAAGATAAATTGGGTCATTGTTCAGCCTTGGCACCTACAGTAAAGTAGAAAATTCAAGCAATTTTTTTTTTTAGTTTTAGTTTTTTTTATCTATTATTATAAATGATTATTATCTAAATTATTATGTTTTATGTATTTCAACTTTTTTCTTAAAGTAGACCCTACTTCTCCTGAACAAAATCATGTATAATCTGTGTGGGTTCGTCAAATATGGAAAAGAGGAAGCATGGTTTAACAAACATATGGTGAAAACAATGACAAAAAAAATTCTTGGTCCTTTGGTTATGAAAAGCCCTGCGACTGAAAGGGTTAAAAGTTTGAAAGAATCTCAGTTTCACCAATTCCAAGCAATCATTGAATAAATGAATAAGTATGCCATGACCCAGTTAATTAAAGATTGTAGCTTGCTGGTATTCTAGCTTTTGCTTACACCCTGTGTGTTTAACCAGAAGAGGGGGTAGGGTGGGGATTTTTCCAGGTACAGAGACAACCTGTAACAAATTGCTGCTACCTGATTGGCTGAATCCCTATTGGGACTACCTGCTGGGTGCATCACCTGTTAAAAGCTCTGAGTTTCAGCAGGTGCAGCATATAGAATCCGGGTTGCTTTGGATTTTTCTTTTTTGGATTTTCCTTTTGGAGATCAGGTTTTAAAGTAAGTCTGTAAGTTATTTAAAGTTTGGTTAGAAAGTATGGTAACAATGTTTAAGTGGGTTTTACATGGTATGATTGTGTTTTCTGTATATGTTCGCATTGTGTTAACCCCTTTGTGTGTCAAAGGTGAGTTTGCCGATAGTTAATCCTAAGGGGCTTTTTTTTATTGTTTATTTATTATATATATATATATATATATATATATATATATATATATATATATATATATATATATATATTAAAACAACATTGTAAAGTAACAAGCAGAGAGGGGCTGAATTGTGTTGCTTGTTAATATTTGGTGTGAAATCCGTTGTGATTTAAGCAAATAAATAAATATAATATATATTATATGTATGTGTAAATGTGACCTCCCCAGGGTCACATCCCTATAATGCCTAACTGTAGAAGTTTGTCTGAAGGTGCTGTATAACCTGGAACAGCCCTTAAGTCAGAATGTGGAAGTTTATTACTCCTAATAACTTTAAGCTTCTTAGGATTTGGTGTATGTTTTTTTTTATTATTATTATGTTCTTTTTAGACAGGAAAAGGGTTATAGGTAAATAGACTTATTTTAAGCTTGGTGTCTCTTGTTAATAGATCAGGATGTGATCTTTGAAGCCTGTGTAAGTAGCCATAAAAACATTTTGCTACTCAGCACCCCCTTTTTATTTTTTTTTATTTTTTTTTTTTTTCCCTTCCCTTTTGTTATTCCTCTACAGTTGTATATATGTGAGCCCCCAGCCATTTAGCAGGTGTGTGTAAAGTATGGAAAGATTTAGAGTGTTCTCTACGCACCCAAACGAGCGAGCCTATGGCGGTTTAATTTAGACTGGTGTCGTAAAGTCTGTTTTTAATATCCTATTCCTGTGTTGCACACAAACAAGAATCCTTGTCTAAAATTTAACTTCACCAGCTGGTCATGTTCTGCTTGCCACCTATTCTCCACCTTGTTGTAGTATGAAGTCAACTGGCGAGACCTTCGACTCCCGTCACATTCTTGTAGCTAGTTTAAATTCCTTCTTATCTTTGGAGCGCTACGTCTCTGGGCACTAATTAATTCATATTTTTATTTTTTTTTTTAATATTAAAGCTGGCTTTTTGGCTTATAGCCTGTGAAAAATCAAGGCAAAGCCGCACAGCTGGATTTTCAGCATATACTATGATCTGAGGTGTGAGAAATATTTACTGACAAATGTTTAAAAAAAAAAAAAATTAGTTGCAGTAGGTGAACATTTAATATTTGACTTTAATAAAAAAATAAATTTAATAAATAATAAAAAAAATAGTGATAAACATCAAACCCTTCCAAGAAACCATTGTTTTAATGAAATAAACGTGGGTTTGCTTTGGCTCCAATAGGTATAGGTGTATACGTATGTTTGTATATGAGTAGACCTTTAGTGAGAACACAATGACAGATCTGTTAAGGTTTATTTACTTAACATTTTACAACGATATTAATGCGTTGTCATATTGGAACAGCACTTTGCTTTCTTTACAATTGACTTATTCCTGTGAGATATGTTTAAGAGGTGTATGTAGTTAAAGCAATGAGATTAAACACCATCTTCTGCAGCTGGTGGGTATAATGCGCCTGTTGGGGAGACCTTTGTTGGGTTGCCCACTTACACTAAAAGATGGGCAAGTTGGCACAGCCTCCATATTTTATGTAAATGGTAGAGAAACTGTCCTGTCTTGCTGCTCAGTGGTGAGCAATATGGCATGGTGGAGACTGCTGGTGGCACAGTTCTGTATTAGGCCTAATACTGCAAAGAAGATAAATATGCCCCTCGCTACACCTGTGCCCCTCAGCAGTGCTTTCCTAGTTTGGATACATGAAAGTTTGACCCTTGACCTCTGAAGGTGTGCCATGGTATCTGCACCGAGACATTAGCAGCAGATCCTTTAAGTTGAGAGATGCGGCCTCCATGGATGCATCCTGATGCCGTGTGTTCTCCAGTTAAGCGACGCACACCGGCCATCCACGTGATGTAGCATGATACATCAGACCAGGCCATCTTCCGTTGCTCCGTAGTCCAGTTCTTATGCTCATGTGCCTATTGTAGGTGCTTTAGGAAGTAGACAGAGGTTAGCATGGGCACCCTGACTTGCTTGTGGCTACACCACCCCATACACAACAAGATGCGAAGTACTGTGTTCTGACATCTTTCTATCAGAACCAGCATTAACTTTTCAGCAATTTAAGCTACGGGAGCCCGTCTGTTGGATTTGACCACACGGACCAGCCTTCACCCCCATGTACATCAATGAGCCTCTGCCACCCATGACCCTGTCGCCTCTTCTTTTCTTGGATCCACGACAGACTGGGAACACCCCGCAGGAGCTGCAGTTCTGGAGATGCTCTGGCCATCTTGATCATCTGATCATCTTGCCATCAGTTTGGCCTCTGTCAGTCGCCCGGATCCTTACACTTGGCCATTTTTCCTGCTTCTAACACATGAACTTTGGGGACAAATGTTCACTTGCTGCCTAATATATCCCACCCACTGACACATGCCACCATAATAAGATTATCTGTGTTTGACCAACATCAGACAAGGTGAATATGTTTGTGTTGCTTGAACTTGCATGGGTAGGCTAGGTATACTTGTGGATCATACCATTAAAGAAGCTGCTATTTGTGACTTTGTGGAATAGGTTTCATACATATTCCTTACAACCCTTGGACAATAACAAGAGGGTATAAAAGGTGGAACTGCCCCTTTAAGTACCTAGTACTTGAATGAGGGTTTCCGGTTGACTACCCCGAGTTTGGAAATAAAACCCTTTTTTTATAGAGTACTATAAAAGGATGCATTCAATAAAGTGAAAACATCTGAAGCCAAGGCTGGTTTGTTATGTTAATACTACTAACTTTTTTATCGGCTGAAATCTGTATTGAAATATCCATTAACCGTGTCTCTTCTCTGTCCAATTTTCATTGTAGACAAAACAATGGGGTGCTTCACGTTTCTGAAAGTAATGATGATCCTATTCAACCTGGCCATATTTGTAAGTAAATGAGGAGTTTTTAGTTTTATTATATTCCTAGTGAAAAGCCATTTTATTGAAATGTGAAATGGTTATTACATGTTGCAGCCAAATATACTCTGCTTCCTAAACGCATTACGTTAATATTTAAGTGGAATTGTATATCTGCATGGCAGCGTGGCAAGAATGGATGTATTGCATCTATCTTTTGGATGCCGATCTGCCTCTGGGTGGGTGTATTCTTGGTGGGATGAGAGGCTGATCTGTCTCCTTCCACATTCTTTCTTTATACCAAACCCTTCCCCGAGGACTGAGCTTAGTGTTTTGGGGTCATCCGGTATCTTTAGCCAGCTCCCAATCGGTGATACAATTCAGGTCTTGACTTAGAAAAACAACGTGTAGATGCTACAATCAAAATCCCTTTTATTCTAACAAGTGGAGATCATATAATAGATCATTGCGAGCAGGTGCACGGTTTAGTTCATTTTAGCACTTGTTTGCTACAGTTCAAGGTCTTTACACAATAGAAATAGGTGTGGTGCTGTCTGAAATGACTGGTATCTATATCGATGGAAATGGTATCGTATTTTTCCATATAAATGATTATACCATAAAATTTAGGGCTACAGTGCAGGAGATTTGTTTGGCCAAACTCATCTCTTACATCTCTGGGGTAGAGAAAGTGATAAAAGCATGGAGAGGGATTTTTGTGGATGTGAGTTTGCAAGTGGGGGGCAAATACTCTGCTGTCATATATCTTATAGTTATGGAAGCTATAAACTACCAACATGCAGTATGGACATTTACACTTTTTACCGTACCTGGTAACTTTGTTTGAAGAGTAAATTGTACGCCTTTTTTACTATATCTTATATCCCCCCCCCCTTAGCTTGGAGGAGGAACGCTGTTGGGTGTCGGAATCTGGGTGAGCGTGGACAGTAATTCCTTTCTAAAGATATTTGGATCAATCTCAACAAGTACAGCTCTACAGTTTGTAAACGTGGGGTACTTCCTCATCGCCATCGGTGCCATACTGGTTCTACTTGGCTTCCTGGGATGCTGTGGAGCTCAGAAGGAGAGCAAGTGCCTCCTTATTATAGTAAGTGCTGTGAACCTCATTTGTTGAGTCCATTGTGGACTCTCTTTTAGTGTATATGGCACAATTTACTGTAGCTAGTGTGCTCAGAACTTGGCCATGAGTTCATCCATCCTGCTTTGGTGGGAACCGAGCTCTGAATCCAAGACAGGTGCCTTCATTTTGAGCCACCTGGATTTCCCTAAAAGACCAAATTTCCTACTTAACCCCTTAATTTCAGTACGTTGCTCTACGGCCTAACCCTGCCTCTGCCCCATTTTCCAGAGTCTCTACTTGCAGGTTAATAGCGTTTTGGCAGTTTGAGATATATGTGGAATATAGAATAGCTTTAGTTGTTTGTGTGGATGTACAACTTCACACATAGAAGACTTGAAGTAAACACTCAAGTAATGGATAACCTGTGGATAAGACTGGTTGAACAATAATTGCCCCCTTAAGTACACATGAATAAGTCATTCATGTTCTATACAATTCTATTTCAAACTGGATGTTTTTCTTTTAGTTCTTCTGCATTATCCTGATTATCTTCATTGCGGAGGTAGCTGGAGCTGTGGTCGCCTTGGTGTATTCCTCTGTGGTAAATTTTTTTTATTTTTTTTATTTTTTTTTTTTTATGTAAACCATGGTATTTCCCAAGTAACGCCTTCAGGGTTTTTATTTTCTCGCTAATAGGAAAGGAGTCTATGTTCTGACTGTAAACGGGGTGATCTATTGATGTAACTACCAGTTCCCTGGTATTCTGAAGAAAATAATGAAATATTTTAGCCACCTTTTTGTAGAAATGTATGAGCATGCCTTGGGGAAACGTTTCATTCCTCCTTGTGATTCAGTGAACACCTACTTGCCAAACCAGTTTGGCTCTTATATTTAGTGTCGTCGTCGTCGTGTGTGTGTTACACGCATACATTATATTACACACAATCTCTCTCTGGAACCAATCGCCAAATGCCAGTTACACTTTGGAATAGTGTTCTTTTTTTTTCTATTTTTTTTTCTCTGAATCTATATAGCTTTATTTGGTAAACAACTTGATTGACAAATGTAAAAAAAATGCATGTTTTTTGTGGCTGGATGAATTCACCCTAAAGCCACGCATGGCTTACAGCATTTTAATGTTTACTTCTTCTAATCATTAGGCCGAAAGCTTTTTGCAGTCTGTGCTGACTCCTGTTCTACAAAAGGATTATGGCAAAAACCAGGAAGTGACGAAAGTTTGGAATACAACCATGTCTGATGTAAGTGGACCGCGGTGTCTTTCCACTGAACACTGCATTACCTCTGTTATGCTGTCTAAATATACATACTATATTTAATCCTAAAGCCATTAATATATCATAAATACACCCGAGGTGCAGCCATCTCATCGCTTGATCTCTGGGGCCTGTGTGGTTATTCTCCCTGCTTTTTATGACATTGATCGGTTTCCTTGTGTTAAAAATTGTTCTGTTTGGCTAAAGTAAACTATCCCCACAATGAGGGTGCTTGAAGCGTATACGATGAATTGTTTTATTTTACAATCTATGACGAGTTACCCTTCTTAATTTGATCCCAATTTTATCTTTTCAGTTAAAGTGCTGTGGTGTCACTGGCTATGAAAACTTTCATAATTCTACCTTTGTGAGAGACAACAATGTCTATCCTTCCTACTGCTGCAACACCACCACAGCGTTCTGTAACGAGAATAATGCAAAAACCTCCAACATAGAGGTAAATCTAGAATTTTGCTTCTAGTATTCGCTTGCTGTATATGGCTTAAAGAGCAATAACTTCCGGTATTCATCTCATTGACAATGTGTGTGATTTTATTTAAAACTGCTATGTCCATGTAAAGTGGCACAAACAAAAAAAAAAAACAACAAAAAAAAAAAACACTAAGTGAACCCTTTGGAATTACTAACATTTATGTAGAAATTTGTCCTAAAATATGATCTTAATTTAAGTGACGACAATGAACGAACACAATCAGTTAACTAATAAAACACACACACAACTGTGTTCTTGTCTATATTGAATTCATCATTCAAACATTAACAATATGAGTTGGAAAAGTATATGAACACCCTAGGCTAATCAATTCAACAAAAGCTAATTGGAGTCTTGAGTTTGCAAACCTGGAGTCCGACCAATGAAACTGGATCGGAGGTGTGTGTGGGGTGTTAACACTCCACAATGCTACTGGGAAAATGTTCTGTAGACTAATGAAACTGAGGCTGAATTGTTCGGGAAGATCGATGAAGGGGACGATTAATTCTCAAGGCCATCGTACAGGATGTCAAGATGGCTGTCGGCCAGTTTGGTGACGCAGCGGAACAGTGGCAATCAAACTAAATCTACCACAGAATGGCTTCAAAACAATCTGCCTTTTGGGGCAGAACAGATCTTGACCCATTTGAGATGATGTGGAATGAGCCGTTCACGCCAGACATCCTAAGAATTTGGATATCTTAAGCAATTTTGTAAGGAAAGATGGTCTAAAATTCCTCCTGAATTTTGTGCAGGTCGGGTCCGCAGCTATAGGAAGCGCTTGTTTGAAGCTATTGCTGCCCAAGAAGCTTCAACCAGTTATTAAAGGGTTCACTTGCTTTTTGCAAAAGCACTGTAAATGGTTAATGGGTGTGCTCAATAAAGACATGAAAGATCATTCTGCTTGTTATTGTAACTTGTAAAGTTCAGGCCATATTTTGAGAATTTTACAGAAATGCTGGTAATTCCAAAGGGTTCACTCACTGTGGCCAGAGGCTTCTGTGACGTTGGCCATTGTAAAAGTTAAGGTTTTAGTTCCATGCCTTATGTACAACATTATCTTACACTTTTTATCTTTCTAGGGTTGTTTTGGGCAGATTCTGAACTTGATTAAAAAGAACGCAGCAATTGTTGGTGGTGTAGCTGCTGGTATCTGTGCATTGGAGGTAAGGGATCTATAGCTGAACAGTGATTTTTTTTTTTTTTTTTTTATTTTTTTTTTTTTCTATGTTGTATGTAAAATTTCTTTATTTCCTCCTTTTCAGCTTGCTGCAATGGTGGTATCCATGTACCTCTACTGTCATCTAGACAAAGGTGGAAGCATTCACTGATCGGAAGGAGCCTGGACAAATTAATTTCTATGTATAATCTAAGATGCACTTATGTTTTGTGCCGACATGCTCTCTACTGTGTGATGGCACTTTATGGTGGGCCTCCACCAGACCTGGTCACCATTCCTCTCAAACACTTCACGTTTTAAAATGCAACTTTGGTTACAGTATAGATGGCTTAGGATACTAGGAAATAAAAATGATGTCATTAGTCCTTTTTGGTAACAAAGTGGACAGTTGCACACCCCAGAGCATCATGTCTTAATGGATCATGTATTCATGACTATCCATAAAAATTGTATAGAAAGCCATAAAAATGCTGTATATTATGGGCACTTGGTAGTTATTTGCTGAAGCCGTTGTATGACTGCATGTTTCTTTTCTGTCTTGTCTGTGATCTGTGCCAAAACCATTAATATTTAATGAAGTGAACAATTTATTACATTTTTTTTTCCTTAATTCATGTTTGCGTGGTATGTACAGCAGCCAGATGTTACAAGCATTATCTGATATAGAATGGAAGTATTTTCTTTAGCGTTTGTGCAAATTTATCCTTTCCTACCCTTTTGTGGCATTTTGTACCTGCTTCACAATGTTAAGAACACCTGATATTACATATCGAGGATATTGTGATTTTTAACTCCCATCACTATAAGCACTGACTGGATGGATGTGGTGGGAAATGCAATAAAATAATTTGAGAACCTCGTTTTGTTTGCCTGCATTAGTTTTTCTCATCACTACTTTTCCGCTGAGATGGCTCCTTCAGTTCTCTCGGCCCTCTGGACAGGTTTTCCTTTAAAACGAATATTATTGCGTAGTGAGTCACTCCTTCATTGTGAAAGCAGGCTTGCCTTTTAGCTACAGAAACATTCACTGCTGTCTATAAATCTGGGTCGGGCCCTGTAAAATGTGTAATCTGTTAACTTTTTTTTTTTTTTTTTTTTTTTTTTTTGTCTGCGCGTTTGATTCCCTTGTTTAAATTATTTTTTACAGTTATGAAAAATCTATTTTCATAGTTTGACAAAAAAATAAAATGGAAAATATTTACCCTTTCTGGTATTTTATTTTCTTATGAAGACTGCGTTCTAAACTTCTGTTAGACAGTAGGCAGCTGTTGGCTGCATGCTATAGGAGCATAACGCTTTAATGCGCTGCTGTGTACATCCGTTTGGCTGCCTTTGCGTCATTCGGGAGCTTCTGACCTTAAAGTGCCAGGGGTGCCATGTCAGAGAGTCTAGTCCTGGTCATGAAGACTCTGACTCACTAAATGTGCTTCTAACAGTGGTCCTCAAGGAGTTCTTGACTTCATTTAGCTAAAGATCAAATGAATCTGGTATATCCAAGCGGGGATCTCAACCGTGACATACTGATGGCGAAAGCACCAATTGGGAGTCATAAATATGGTGTCTCCAGCCGGTGTGACCCTAAGAATCTGCCACATCCAGCTGAGGTTGTGGGGGGGGGGGTACGTTGAGACTCGAGGCCAAACCTTGAAGGTGCCAAGTATGGCCATCTAACACAGTAGGTCCGTACTCACACATTCTACTACTCCGGCAGCACAGTGGGTGCTGCAGTGTGTGTAAAAGTGTAACGCGTGGCACATCTTCTCCAGCAGTCAGCCCTGCTTTCTTCAGGCCCTGGCACCAAACATCCGGTGGTCATATTGGAAGCTGCGGTCAGCCTTCACTAAGGTGCTTAATGTTGTCATTAAATGTTTTTGTTGTAGATTCTCAAATTAGTCTAAATGGCTATATTATCTTAGCCTCCTAAATGTATAAATTAACTCTAACTCAACCACACTACCTTCAGTGAAGGCTTTTCTTACAACACATGTCATGACCTAGCTTTTGGTACAGTGTCCAAAACCAAGTCGATGAATGCTTAACAGGATGGTTAGCCAGTTTGTCTCGCACCCCTTCCCCCCCACACACACTATTTTTATTATTGTATTTTTCAGACATCAAGTATATGATAACTATGTGAATTTCAACATGCCTGGCCAAGATAGGAAATCTAGTAAACATAGCATCGCTTTTATCTATCTATCTGATATATGACTGCAGATCATTCTCCAAACTAATGGCTTCTAATCTCTTACAATAGCCGGCTTTAAACCCATCACGTTGCGATAAAGTTATAGATTATATTAAGTGATATGCTCTCTGATAACCTTCTTTTATTGCGCTTTCGACTGCTGAAGGTATGCAGACTCCCTGACCTTTCCTAATGGAGAAACACCCTGCCCTCCGCGTCATAAAGTTAGTGTTGTGGACCGACTACTTCCAAGGTGATGCTTATTAACGGATCGCTTGTTTGAGAACATGGGAAACTTACTGGAAGAGCCCAACCTGCCAAGTTCAGGGCTGAAGGAACACTATCATTTAAAAAGGCTATTGTCTTCAGGCTAATCACATGCCTTGGCTGGAATTCACGATTATTAAGAACTAGACTGCCACTCATTTTGTGGTGCTACTTCCTCATAGTTTCACACGGAGCTAAGTCATTTAACGCTTTAGTGGCCAGGGTTTTTAACTCTACGCTTTTGATGTTTCACTGCAGAACCCACATAACCCACATGAGGAAGGTTTATGTTTTATAAGAGAGCACAATGACATGTTCCGCGTAGGGTTACCAAAATTTAATAGAGCATATTAGTAATAGCGCCCCTGCTCCACGTCAAGGAGCCCTGGAAATAATTGAATAACAGCCTATATTAGTGTTAGTTTATCTACGACAATAACATTGGAATCCAAACAGCCTGAGTAGGAAGTTAGGATACTTCCTTGACTCTACCTTCACCCCCCCCCCAGAGACCCAAGGTGATTCCCTTCATTGTGTGCCAGTTCTGTAAGACCACAGTGGGAACCAGATGCCCATTATTTCTCCCCTGGGGCTGCATTCCCACATAATGGGGATAAATCTCCTACCTTTCCCTCCCTGGCCATAGCCTAAGGGTGGGCAGGATTGTCTAGGTCCTCTTCCAAAGAGGGGAGCCACAGAAGTCATGAAGGAGGAATGGTAACCAAAAGTCACAGCCTACCCCCCCCAAAAAAAACTGGCTCTACTATGGCATTTTTAGTGAACAAAACAAAGTGAGTGTGTTGTGCACCCCCCAAAGTCACACTGTGTTGAGCTCCATGGTAGACCCAATCAAGGCCATCTATGCAGAGAACCAAGTGTTTCCCACTGTCACAGGTACTACAGGTAAAATTGCAAATGAGCTGGGAAAAACCAAATTGCACATGAGCTGGAAAGTCTAGAGAATATTTAGCATCATGCAGGTCTCTGTAAAATTCTCTAAATATCTTAACAAGATAACCAAAGCTTGTGAGGCAATTCAGGATTCATAAGAACTTGGCATTGTATTTGGTTTTGCTTCCTTATTCCCGCGTAGCAAAATTTCTATTATTTCTTTATAAAATCTGCTGAATTTAGTGGTAAAAAAAAAAGAACCATCCACATCTCGTACCTGATATACCCGTCTGGGCCAGAGAAAACACCATCAGTTGGCTTTCTAAAGTCCCTGACAATAGGACCGCGGGGAATTGAATTGAATAGACTGGTCTGGGCTTGCCCCCGTGATAGCGGTTTTCGATTTCCCATACATTGTTTTGTGCGGGTGATATTAAATACTTTTCTCATGTGTGTTGTCTCTGGGAAACCTAAGCCTTTAGCAGGATTCTGTGATTCTTGAAGCGATGCTTTCACATGGAAGCAGAAGCAGCCTAGGGAGAGAGCCAGTCCTGGTTCTGGTTGGTAATGGTCACTCGGCAGCTCTCGGCTATTGAGGTGGTCCCGTGCAAGAAGTGTGGATTCTGTGGCTCTCCTGATTTTGTAGCTAATCATTCCGTAATGGTGAATGGAATGAAATCAAATTAAACATAATAATTTGTAAAAATATACTTGTTAGAAAATTAAAAATTGCAATGTATTTAGGTCCAGACTGGCCCAGTGGGCCACTGGCCATTGGCACCTCATATTCACCGTGGGGCCAGTTACGTAAGCATAAATACGTAGCATGCGAGCCCCACATACGCAGCTGTCAGCTACACTTGCACTATCGTGCGCCCGCTGGTCTTAAAGTGCCAGGGCCGCCTCATGACCGGCAGTCTGACTCTGAATGTACTATTATAATATATGTCGGTTTCTGATTTTGCCTTTTCTAATTAAAATACATCACTATCTTTTTCTCAGGACCTCTCTAATTTCGGCTTCTTTCATACACATGCAAAGGAGTTTAAATCCCAAATATTACATCATCATTTTCTTTTTCTTTTTTATTAGACGTGTTGTTCTGCCATCGCCTCTACTGTTGAATGCCCAGACTAACAATTTAATATAATTACTTAATTGTCTAAAATGTTGCCTTATTCCTATTTTCTGTTGGCAAATCATCATGTGACACAAAGAGCAGGCACTGATAGGCCATTGCCATGGAAACAGAAAGGCCTTCTTAAATGTTTTTGTGTTGTTTTACGTGATTAAACCTTCACGCAAAGACAAAAATGACAGATCTGCTAGACATTACAGCATATTTTTGGTGGGTTTGATAAGATTTAACGTTCCCAGTGACGGTACCCATTATTTTTTTTATCTATGGTAACATCATTTGCTGCTTCATCAGCGGATACGTTCTCACAGCGAGAATTTCTTTCCCACTGCAGTTCCACCTTCCCTTTACAAAACATTGTCTGCTCCCTGAATATGAATATCACGTTGCAGGATCCCGAACACAAAGCATTTAGCTGTTTTTATGATAGACGATCCATGCGCAATGATCCGCAGACTTTTTGTTTGATATTTCATTTAGAAAAAAAAAACAAAAGGCCGCTCTCTTAAGTAGGTCGCAGAATTACTGTACTCGATTATTTCAAGTAACGCTGGAACATGCTCTCATAGAATGTGATTTATAATTGCCCCCTACTTCTGTCCCTGTTTCCCCATGTGCCCCTCTAAATATGATTGCTGGAGACGCCACCTCTGATAAAGCAATGAGAACAAAATAAGGTTTAAACTGTTTGCAACACTGTTCCATGCGCAAGGAGATATTTTTCTTTTTAATGGCTTTAATGTTCAATTAATGACAGAATGACTTAAATATTCAATCTTAATCCGACTGCTTGACGCTTTTTGAATGCTCTTAATCGTACTGGAATAGGAGAATGCTGAACGTTTCCGAAGGACTAAGCGTGACACAACCTAGGCAGCAGAAAGCACTTCAAATATGTTTGTATTCTAAACACAGGCCGCCATTAAATCTGTATACAGTACTGTGAAGGTATTGGATATGATTTCGAGAGGTCGATAGGTGAATATAAATAAGTTTCGCTGGAGTTAATATAGCCAGTTAATCAATACTCACATTATGTTCTTTGCTACAGACCTTTGACCCAATGTATACACAAATATAGTCACTCAAACAGGAGAGAATACCAGTAATTGTTTGCTCTGCCTATTCAGCCTCCTGTATTATCTGCTGCAGGCAGGGGCGTAACTAGAAACCTCAGGGCCCCGGTGCGAGAATCTGTTAAGGGCCCCCCCACCCACCCCAACCCATCTATCCCTTTCTCACAATCTCCCCTCTCCCTCCCTACCCCCCTTCTCACAATCTCCCCTCTCCCTCCCTAACCCCTCTTCTCACGATCTACCCTCTCCCTACCCCCTTCTCACAATCCACCCTCTCCCTCCCTACCCCCCCTTCTCACGATCTACCCACTCCCCCCCACCCCCTCTTCTCACGATCTACCCACTCCCCCCTACCCCCCCGTCTCACGATCTACCCACTCCCCCCTACCCCCCTTCTCACGATCTACCCACTCCCCCCCTACTCACAATCTACCCCCTTCTCACGATCTACCCACTCCCTCCCTAACCCCCCACCCTTCTCACGATCTACCCACTCCCTCCCTAACCGCCCCCACCCTTTGTAGGTCACTTACCGTCAACTCCTGTGTTGGGAGCATGAGGCGTTTGTCTCGGGTGCCGGCGCTTAACTCCTGAGCGCGGCATATGACGTCATATGCCGGCGCTCAACGTGAAGCACTGGCACCCGAGACAAACGCCTCACGCTCCCAACACTGCACTCTGGGCAGCGCTGAGGCAGGCGGCGGCGACGACGGAGGCGATGACGGAGGCGGCAGCGGCGGCGGCTGGGAGCAGAGGCATCCCGGATTTCTGTCAGTCAGGGGGGCCCAAGAGTTGCCGAGCGGTCGTTTTCAGCAAACGCTCGGCACCCCTTGGGCCCCCCTGACTGGCCAGGGCCCGGTAGCAGTCGCGACCCCGGTAGTTCCGCCACTGTCTGCAGGCAATGGACATGATTTAGAAAAGTATCGCAAACGCATGATATGTGCAATTCGGTGAAAAAGTAGAAAATTTTCACTTGCCCATAATAATATGTATAAAATAGGATCACTGATCTTTTAAACCCTTAATGACAAATGCATTGTTTTCAATGGGTTTAGGGACCGCCCATTGTCCTTAAGGGGTTAATGTATGTAGTAGACGCAATACCGTTATTTCTACTTCGTTTTATCCAGATATTTACTTTTTGGAGTGACTGTCCTGAATATTATTGTGGCATACTTTATGTTGGCGTGACGTCTGTACTGATCATGATTTGCGACGTATGTCCTGCATATTGTGATGTATACACAAAAGTGTATCTCTCACACTATATATGAGAGGAGGTGAGTTTTTTAATACTGTATTTATCGGCGTATAACACGCACTGGTGTATAACACGCACCACCATTTTAACAAGGAAATTTGAGTAAGAAAACATTATTTTAACTTGGAAGCTATGAACTTAATGTTGGAATAATATTTATTACATTATAACATTTATTATAACATTTATACCACTTATAAGGCAAATATGAAAGAAAAAGCACCTCTTTGAACAAAAAAACTGAACAAAAAAAACTTCATCAGAATCACTGATATCTGGGAAACCACACACACTCACACACACAGTAAGACACACACAGTAAGACACACACACACTCAGACACACACACACTCAGACACACACACACACACTCAGACACACACACAGTAAGACACACTCACACTCAGACACACACGCTAAGACACACACACTCAGACACACACAGTAAGACACACACACTCAGACACACACACACTAAGACACACACACACTAAGACACACACTAAGACACAGACACAGACTCAGAGACACACACAAACACACTCAGACACACACACTCAGACACACACTCCCTAACCCCCCTTCTCAGGATCTCCTCTCTCATTCCCTAACCCCCCTTCTCAGGATCTCCCCTCTCCCTCCCTAACCCCCCTTCTCAGGATCTCCCCTCTCCCTCCCTAACCCCCCTTCTCAGGATCTCCCCTCTCCCTCCCTAACCCCCTTCTCAGGATCTCTCCTCTCTCTCCCTAACCCCCCCCGGTCACTTACCTTCAACTCCTGTGTTGGAAGCGTGAGGCGTTTGTCTCGGGTGCCGGCGCTTCACTGCTGAGCGCCGGCGTCTGACGTCATATGCAGGCGCCCAGCGTGAAGCGCCGGCACCCGAGACAAACACCTCACGCTTCCAACAGAGGAGTCCTGGATTTCTGTCAGTCAGGGGGGCCCGAGAGTTGCCGAGCGGTCGTCTTCAGCAACCGCTGGGGACCCCTTGGGCCCCCCTGACTGGCAGAACTCCAGGGCCCGGTCGCAGTTGCGACCCCTGCGACCCCGGTAGTTCCGCCACTGGCTCTAGGGTTTATCGGCGTATAACACGCAGGTAGGGTTTCAGCTTCATATTTTAGTTAAAAAAGTGCGTGTTATACGCCGATAAATACGTATATTCTAACCAAGTGAACCTACCCCTTTGTTGGGACTAATGCTAATCGACATTGACTCATTTTCGTTCATAACATATTCGTTTTCCATAAATGCTGTCCCTGGTCACCTTTGCTATTTCATAACCATAAAGAAGTCTGCACAATAAAGAAAGACCTGTAGACATTGCGCCAATATTTAACAACTCAAATAAAAATAAAGCCTAGAGAGAAACTATCATTTAGAAAGCAGCTTCGGGTTAATAGGTAACTTGCAGGTCATTAAAGAATGGGAGCGGTATCGTTAAATATCTTAAAACAATACCCTGGCCAAAGAGACTGGGTCTAAAGTCACCAGTATTCCTCTGGACATGTAAGATCAGTGAAGAAACACAAAACTTAACATTTAAACCCATTAATTAACTTTTTTCATTCTAGCGTGTCAAATTTGTCCTCACCCTATCATTTTGTTATCTTTCCATAATCCTATTCCCTAAAGTTGTCTATTACATCTAATAACTATGAAAAGTTGCTTTTGCCAGAAATGCCAGTATAGGCCATTAACCACCTAAATGGTCTTGGAAACTCTGTATTGAAAGAGATTTGTGTCTATGGAAGTTCCCAATGGATGGAAAATGCCACTTCCAACAAGTTGGTTGGCAAGAAACTGAATATGACAGGGTGACACTAAAATAAACAAAGAAAAGGAATCCCAGCACTCCAAACAGCTTCCAGTCTCCAGGACGCTTTATTAAGCGAGAGCAAACAAAAGCAACGTTTCGGCCAAACAGGGCCTTTGTCAAGGGGACTAAAATAAGTATATCAGAAAAAGGGGCGCATGAACATGTGGAAAAAATCAAAACACAAATAATAGTGTAATAAATTGGAGTACAAATAAAATATAAATGTGTAGCATGCACTCACAAACGTGACTTGAAAAGAAACTCATCGACAAGACCCTTTGATCTTCCTGGTGTCTGTAATGTAGGTAAACAAACCACAGATGCAATAGTGACTGATGCAAATAATTTAATAAAGTAGAGCAGAACAAGTCACAAGAAAGTTGGCATAACAGCTGAGTTATGCATAAAAGCGTGGGGTAAAAATCTCAACTGAGACCGGAACAATAAATAGAACGCCCGTATAATAAGTCCTTCAATGCAGTATAGGTATCTCATATGTAATCACCCCTTTGCCAAATAAGTCCTAATGTTTAGGTGACTAGTATCATCAGATCAGCGTCCTAGTTGACTCAATCGCAAAACACACATTCCCGAAGGCTGGGTAATTTGAAATAATTACACATTAAATCATAGAATTTGATGATAGATAATACACATTTGCCGCAACTTTTATGCCCATTTCTTTCACCTAAAGGAAGATTCCAAATCTTTCTTAGTCTTTGAGCTTTCCTTATGCCCAGGATAGCCTTAGCTTGGAAGATATTACACTTATCCGCCATCCACTCAATGAATAAATAATTTCTCTCCTTTCACTTAAGACCCCATATATTCCTCTCCTGCTCTTCATTTAAATATTTTATGCATATCGCCTACATAGCCCTACTAGCTTCTCTAGTCGCCCGTCTTTGAACTTTCCACAGAATATCTTCATCTTCCTGAAGATGGGGTCTAAAATCAAGTAGAACTTGAGTTGTCCTTCACTATACTTAACATAAGGTTAAGTTAACCTAACTTGTCCATGTTAACCTACTCTTAGGTGCATATATATTGTAGTTAGGTTTCATTTTTTTGTACTTTTCTTAAGGAAGATGAGACGACAATCATGGCTTTAGTTGAGATAACGTGTTTGTGTTAGAACAAGAAGGAAGTAACAACATTCACACTCCAATCATGCAGGATCGCCCCAGTTCCTGAAAGAATACAGAATGGTTGCTGTTCCTGTGAGTAATTTGTGAGATAAACCAGTTTAGCGTTGACTTCTGTGACCTCTGAAAAGATATGGAGTAAATTGTCTTGAGTAACACGATAGCACTTGCTTCAAAAGTAATTTAGGCCATGATCCACTGAATGAGATATTCTGTAATAAAGTCATATGAGATGCCCCCAAAAGCCCCATTTTAAACCTAAAGGTATATTATATTTCAACATCTTTTGTTGTTTTTTTGCATATAATAATAATAATTATATTTATATAAATATAATATAATTATACCGTATATACAAAATACTGTTACTTACATATCTCAGAACAAACATCTTCATTCATGCTCATTTATACATGAATAATGATACTGTTGGCATTGTGCCCAAAACAATATACAGTTCTTAATTCTTTGTCTGAAACATTGTTTGGAATCACAGGAGAAAAAAAAATACTTTCTTAAATGCCCTTGGATTTTATTTTAAGAATTTAAGAATTTGCCCCTTGTGGCTGGATTCAGAACTTGACCCTGCTGTGATCCATCATTGCCACGGGCACACAAGCAGGCTAAACGGCATGCCGGATCATGAAGCAGCTCAAACACAACATGCTTTACTCAGCGCCCATAGCATGAGGAAGCTCAATAGATTTTAATATTTTTTTAGTTATGGCAAAGGAACATTTTTGACATGATTGTTTATTTTACTATACTGTTCCTGGGGCCTACAGAATAAACTCTCCTACCAGAATAATCCAGAGAGTTACGTAGTGTGTAGTGTATGCCCGTCTGTGTATATACGCATGAAAGACACACAATATATTTTAGAGCATTAATATGTATTTGATACATTTAACCAATAGTTTACCTATTACGAAGACTGTAAGTAACACTACTGCCCGTAAGAAAGAAGAAATAAACGGTGCTCAATGCCTTTTTTCATTGTTATCAGAGCTTGTTGGGAACAGATTGTGAGTACGGTGGCCAAGAAGATAACAGCACTCAAATATTTACAGTAATATTCAGAGACACCTTGCAGTGCAAGATCAAAAGAACCTTCATTTAACATTAACCAAGAATAACACATGAGCAGGCAGTTTATTGGTCCAGCTTCCCTGTAATCTGTACGCGGAGGTGAGAAAGATTAGATTATGATGTCATTAAGCAGGAAAGTGCAAGGCTGTCTTTTATATAGAAACATAGAGTTATATGACGATGAGGTACGTATTTCCAAAGCATGTTTTGCAGTATTACCTGTGAGTAGCTATTGTACACTTCTGTGATCGTACATAAGACTCCCAACTGGTGGTTTTGCTCCCAGTATGTTAAGTTTGAGATCCCTGCTTCATACCAGCCAACAGTCCTGAATTTATGGGGACACTCCCTTTTTTGAGGGTCCTGCCCCGGCATATAAAATACTGCCTATGTACAGTGCATTCCACTGTGTACAGGCAGCATTGTGTTTAAATTGTGTATGTCTAAAACACACACAGCCGAAATGCTTGAAATGAGCTTCAAACGCTGCGGGGTCACCCAGAGTCTGTGGCTCCGCCTCCTTTTGTCCCTGGAACCAGGAAAGAAACGTTGTTGAGAATGCAGCTTGAATGCAGGCGACTCGATTGAGCTTATCTTTAAAGAATGACACGTCAAGGTTTTCGTAAGGATCGGTATTAGAGCCATTTGTGTGAAACATCTGACAAATAAAACACAGAGGGTAGATTAGGCATTGTTATTTCCAGGGCCATCCTTATTGTTAATGGGGCCATGGGCAAACCTTGTGGGCCAGCACCAAACCTCATCTAAGGACATCTTAAGGACACGCTATCCTTCTCCCCCATCTCCATCCTCCCTGTATTTTCTCTCATGCCTCCCAACATTGTATACATAAAAAGAAGAAGTCATCCTGGCAAACATGCAGTGGTTCTTGGCAGGAATGGTCCTACGATATAGGCAAAGTAGTCACTATCAGCTGGCCATTGATCTCACCTGATAGAGAAAGCAGCCATGAGGTTATCGGTTTGTCATCAAGTGCAGGAGAGGGCTGCTAGAATCATAGTTTGCCTAGGGAAATAGAAACCCATGGCCCTGGCTGTTGGTCACACGGGCCCATGAGGTACGCATTGACCCCTGTCAGCCGCCTCATTTGTATTCCCGGATAAACTAGGCAGCAGACCTTTTGAAGATGCCCCAAATGCACCAACGCCAGCAGCACTGTCCGAATTGAGAGCTGCTCATGCAAATAAGAGGGATAAATAAATAAATAAATGGTATGTTCTGTAGGCAGAGTCATGTGGGACCTCCCATGCCCCGGGAAAGAGACACCTTCAATCCTGCTGCCCACTGACATTTGTCATTTGGCGGCAGTGGATCCCTTCGCATGTACACACGCCATGTTGTTTTCACTGCTATCGGCAAGTTTTGGCAGAAGCATTCAGCTGCTTCCACTGGTGTAGATTCATCATTTTAATTTATCAGGGAATGTCATCTTAAAAATGAACAATAATCAATAAACGGTTTGACTGGTCTTTTAGCTGCTACGGGCCACGTAACTTCTCATCTTTACCGTCTACTTACTGGAAAATAAATTGCCTGGAGACGAAGGTGACCTCAGTAACAAGGAGGCCCTGAAACCTGATGTCATGTATCATGTGACATGAGGCAATGACCCACTGTGCTGCTCTGATTTAATGCTTTTGTGCCACTACCTGAAGCATTTTGGTTTGCTTTAGTTGCCGTTCCACCCAGAGCCACCAGGCTGTCCTACGTACCTCCTGTATCTCTGTTTAGAAGGCACAATCCCTTCCTGGGACTCAAATCCCTGTTTCTCTCTCTTCTTCGGATGGAGCTATTAAAATCAATAAATAATAGCGATAAAAATGATGTCACTCTTTTCTAGGAGCTCAAAATGCCTTAGTAGACCCTGCCCACTAGCCAAATACCCTAAAACTGGTACTTTGGCACTTTGATATGTTGGAGGGCTTGGTAGAATATGTGGTGAAAGGGGTTGGACCCTACATCATGCCTTGAGAGTAAAACAAGATCCCTCAATGGAGTCAGGAAAAATATCAATAATATTCGGCTGAATTCTGACCCTGGGGGGGGATACTTTCTGTGCATCATACCTTCTTGCCCCTTTCTCAAACATTGTATGGGGATACGTAGCAGGTGTCCCAGTTTGGAGACGCCACCGCTCGACCGCGGATCCATCCAACCTTTCAGTGCGGCAGAGCAGGAAGTTTTCATGTGAAGTTTTCAGCTGCAAAAAAATCCAGACATGTCGGCATTTCCAAATATTCTAGGGTTAAGGTTAAATATTTGTTAGGCAGGGCTGTATGGTGTGCAATGGGCTTATTCTGTATGAGCTGCTCTTTTACATTGGGTCACCCTTGCCTTGTATGATGTGGGACACCCCCCTAGAAAAATGACCATTCCTTGAAAAAAAAACAATTTATGTTTATTTTTTCCATGGGAAAATATATAATATACAAATGTACTTGATGAGCGTTCTCTCGGTTCAGGAGTAAGCCTCTGAAGGATATTTATGTTCCAGTAGAAGGAAGTGCACCAGGAACTGCCGCCGCACCTTCTGAATAAGATACGTATGACTTCATTTGTATGAAAAGGACTAAAGGGCGCCAACAATCAGGCTGGTAAGCATACAAACGGAGGGCGTGCTCACACTTCCCTTTGCTTCCACTTGACTTAAAAGTCGACACGATAAATAGAGCACAAAAAGCCGTATGAAAATTAACATTTAGCAACCCGTGCCTGATTTAATGTATATTATGGGAAACATGAGTTCAAGAAACAGTACATAGGCGTATTGCGTATTAGACGTAATGAAGATTGAAAGCATGCGAGCAGGGTCCTCTTCCCTAATGTATCGGTTTGCCTTAGTCTGTTATTCTGGTCTTGTCATATCCCTTGAATATATGTATTGTAAGAAAAGCTGCTTAAATTGTTGGTGCCATATAAATAAAAAGATGATAATAATGATAATAATAATAATAATAATAATAATAAACGCAGTACCAGCATGAATTTAAAATGTGATTAGAGAAGAACACTAGTTTCCAGAAGTCATTGGTGGACATCACATGGAGTGTCATTACCATGGGTGTAGAAACTGGTGGATGGATCCCTCTCCTAGCCTAAAATGTTCAAAGGGGAACCTAATCTCTCATAATGTTTTTTTTTTCAAACAAGAATCCAAACTAAGAGTCATCATCAACAATTCAGGTGATGGAGCAAAGTGTTAGGACACTGTGTACATGCGCATTTGACTGACAGATCTTTTCACCGGTGCGCTGCCTTCACCCTCCCCAGACCACGAAGCCACAAAAACGACTATTTGAACATTATCTAATGATGGGCAACTCATTCCGTAGATTAATGGTTCTAGTGTTTGAAGAATGGGCTGGCTAATACTGCCGTTTTTGTCCAAGGAGCCAGGTGGCTCTCTGTAGGTCTTCTCAAATTTCCACCTGTTGAGGCTATTTTGAAATTATTGCATTAGTGTTAAACTCCAACTGGCTTAACATAAATTTCTAGCATATTTTGTCTTGGATTTAAGGTAATCAACCGTTTTTTAATAAATCACTAGTTCCTCAGCCTCTGGCAATAAAAATTAAATAAACGCCTCCATCTGACGTTTAGGTTTATGGATTGTGGATTATTATAGCTCTCGTTTCCAGTTGGTTAAACCCATAAAGGCTCAAGCAGTGTTTGCCGGGACCTTAAAATAATTAAATGGATCAGGTGATGACTACGTGGCAGTGGCGAATATTCAGAGAATACTTTTTGTAGCGGGGTACCTCAGAGATATGCAATATGACTGGTTCTTTTTAATATTTACCTATTTACATAGGATTTCACAAGATAAATTGTTTTGTAGAAGATACAGAGTTCTACATTCCAGGTTGAATAAACTAAATAATAAGGGTGTGTCAGTGCAGTTCAATGTTGATAAATGTAAGATAATGCACTTGGAAAGTAAAAATCCAAAGGCAGACAGTGTTGTGGGTAGTGAGTACTGTGCTGCCAGCAACAATACAACAAAAGGCAGAAAGCCAAAAAAACTAATCCAAAAAAAAAAAAAAAAAAATCCAAAAAAACTAAAGGATCTCAGCATTTATAGCTTGGAAAAAGGCTAGAAAGGGTGTTTTATGAAACATTAAAGTACACAAATGCATTACATTTTAAAGTTTCTTGTAAAGTCATAAATATCCGGAGGATAAGTTGGCTTGTGAATTAACATGGTGAAAGGGTCAGTGGTCCGGTTCTGTGCCGGCACCATGGCTGGCCGTCCACCTCTCATGGTCTTTGTACCCTCTTTCCCTTCCGACCCCCCCCAGAAAATGTCTAAAGGTTAATACTTCCCAACATTCCATACATGTAAATATAAGATAATCTCGTATATCTCTCAAACTGTTTAATATACAAACACGTTTCTCTCAAACTGTTTCATATACAAACACATTTTCATACAGCACTGTATTATATTTCCGCCCCATGGTTCTCTTAAAAGCGAATCCTGTGTCCAGCTATGAAAGTTGTAACCTTTGGCTCACGCCCATCCCACGTCTCAGGTTTCCAGCAAACGTGAAACATTCTGTGTACCTTTCTTATTACAGAAATATTGAACAATAGCCTTCATGGGGCAATATTTTGCGTAGCCAACTGCAGCAAGCCAAACTCTGTTGTAGTTTTGACAACCCATTTGGGGCTGTATATAAAGTGCGTGTTGTCCGTATCACAAACCGGCCTGCTGCGACTTGTCCTTTTATAAAATGCCCGCGGTCATCTTGAGAGAGAGAAAAAAGAATTTGGCTAACTGGTCTTAAAGGGCCAATGTAGCCGCTACCGCCGTAAGTGCCTCTATGTGATGTACAAGTCATACGGTACCAGACATTAGGGATAACAGGTATATTTAACCCCTTCATGACAAAGGCCGTACATGTACAGGCTCACAATGCATTGTTTCTAATGGGTGTAAGGACAACCCATTGTCCATAAGAGGTTAAGACATAATACTTGACAGATCCACTACCTTTCTAACTGAAGACATGTTCAAGTGTCAATACGAAACCTTAATGAGATGCACTTAAACACCTTCCACTTGGGGAATAGAAAGTATTTGTATTCTTCCTGCTTGTCCCCAGGTGTGTAATTTGGATCGGCTTCTATTTATTGTATTAAGCAATATAAATAATCATACTGATTGCAATCGTTACAAGTACTCTAGTATACAGGGAGATACAGAGATCTGTGCGGGGGTAGCGGTTATGTTTACTCCATTGTTAATATTAAACTTTGTTGCTTTGTCAATGACGGCATGGATGCGCTTGGATAATTACTCGTTAGAGCATTGTAGGGCATACAATGCCGTGGAGCTAGTTTGTCCCTATGTTTAAAGTATTTTACATTACCTTTCACGGGACAAAGATTTTTAATGTATCCAAGCAAAAGATCAGGTGGACCCAGTTAACCAAACATGTTCTACTACCATTATAATCGGCACAGCTTAAGTTTAAAAGCTCTACTGTTGAGAACCGGCTATGATAGTAACTCATTCTAAGCTTTACATTTCCCTTAATAGACAAGAAGTCAACGCCATAACGTTGCAGATCATAACTCCCAATATTCTAAACACGACCAAGAGGGACGACTTCTTTTAGGGGTTGATGTTAGAGACACGGGCTTCATCAGGCCTTTTTATGTATATCTGTGATCTATTGGTAAACAACTAAGAAAGGAATTTATAAAAGAATCATATTTCATATTCATAATATAACCTGTAAGCCGTTTGCCCACTGTTTATATATACACATTATTTTGACATTTACTGGGTGTGACAAAGAAAAGCTGTCCATCACATCAACATTTTGTCTACCATTGCTGTGTCTACGATCACAGCCTACCAAATCGGCACTGGTCAGTAGCAAGAAGTAATGAAAGCCTGCCTCTGATTCTACATCTTAGCAATAAACACAGGCAGTGGGAATTATGTAAATGCATCGTTAAAAAGTCTTTCACTTAAATGGAAAGAATCCCCTTCACCCCCAGCCAGGTACTGAAATGAACGGTGGATAACTAGCTGTTGACCAGGATCACCACATAGTGACAAAAGTAAATCTGACTTGAATCAGTTTTTTTTCCCATTGTATAAATATACTGAAAAATGACTATTTCATGGAATGCTCTGCAGTGTTGCTGCCCCCTAGTGGTAAGATGTAAGCTCTGCAGTAATTAACTTCATTGCAAGTGAAATTCAGTATGGTTTCTATCTATGCCATTCTAATGCATGATATGCATGGCTGCCCTGCATCAGGCCATTTAAGCCAGTTCTAGCTGATAATACACACACTTTGAAAAGGGAAGGGTACTTTTTTATATTAATCCAAACAGCATAAATTATATGATATATACTGTAATGAACAGACTTTCAATTCCTTTAATTCAAGGTGCATTGCGAGCCATTGCAATATAAAACAAATATATCCAGTGTTTAAAATTAAATAACACCCTAAACTGGCAACAAATCTAAAAATACAGTAGCCTTTATTCTTATGAATTACACAGTAGTATGTATCAAGTAACCCGCTGTATGTTACTATGCCCCGTCAGTGTTATATGTTACAATATGTGGCAGAATGTAAAATGGGAAAAAAAAAAGCAGTATCAATTTGAGCAGAAGCAAAACTGCCATAGGGAAATTACAATGTGGCTTTCCACAGTTATTCCACGTTTTTAATTGTTTAGAAAAAAATAGTGGTATATTAGAAATATCACATTTTAAATTTAAAGTGTAGAAATCACCTCTATTATTCTATAGAGCTAGGTGCTTATGTTCTATAGGTTAATAGTGGTATTTTTGTTTTGCTATTTTTTTAAATATATATATATATATATATATATATATATATATATATATATATATATATATATATATATATACACACACACACACACTCAGTTAGTAAACCTTAAAGAGAAAACATCCCTTGTGAAGCTTCATCCAGAAGAACATTGACTTCAATGGTAAATCTGATCACATATCGAGTTGAGGTCTAAAGGAGAACCTTTCAGTTTTTGCCAAGACTTAGTAGTGCTTCGTATTAATAGGCAAAGCATCACACCAAGTTATTCATGTCAGCAGCTCTCTATATGTTGAGGATGATGCACGATAGTGATGATTCAATGCATGCTGCACGTGGTGATATAGAAAGTGTGAGGGGTTATTTTGGACCTGATAACTATTTCAGATGGAATATCTCAGACAGACAAATTAACTTGAAAGCGCACCTGGTATCAATGGGATAATTCAAAAGCTTAAAGGGAAATATTGACATATACAACATGCGAGCTAAGTAACACACAGTAATAAGGCACTGCATGAGCGTGGCGACTGTCAATAGGTCAGCAGGCCAAACTCAGCGAAGAGACATCACTACAAATACTGGCAGACATGGGTCCTGTTCATTCAGTCCGGAGCAAGGGCTCAGAACTAGACACCCACTTAGCGATTTTCCAATAAGGGCCGGTTCGGCTCGGGCTCACACACTAAAATCTTAAAATGAGAAGAAGGAAGTACGTTTCTCTCTCAATAATAAATACAACGCATCTCCAGAAAAAAAAAAAACAAGTCTTCGCGGCAGTGAACATAGTAGGAAAAAAAAACATCTTTCGCTTTATGTCTGATGAAGACTTGATAGAACTAGCCTTGAACCGAAGCAAGGAATAACATTAGTGCTTGCCCTCTCAAATAGCGTCTTCCAGAATCTTCTGGAACCAACTAGTTTTTTTTTTCTGTAGACAGTTGAGTCTTCACTCAACAAGAAGTCTGAAATGTCAGTGGATCATCCCATCAACAAAATAAAGTTTTGAATGTACAAAAAAAAATGCTACAGGACGGTGCAGTCCCATGTCCAGCACGATCCAAGGGACGTTTTGGCCAGGCCCAACATGGCCCCGCTGGAAGATGCGCCTCTGCTTATTGGACGGCAGTTATTCGACGGTTCACATTCAAGTGTCAGGATTGGTCGACACCAGCAGCTGCTGCTTCCTCTTTGGGAGGAGGTTCCAGGTAAATAGGCGTCACAGACGGTGGTTTCTTAACCCTGTGTACAGATTTAGAAAGATCTGAGAACACAACTTCAAGAGATACGTCAGTTTTAAACTGTGGGACCATATAGCCACGTAATTATGTGTATGCTATCTCCCCCCCCCCCCCCCAAAAGATAGGATCGTTACCTAGAAGTGGTGTATCCTAGGTAACTATTCTATCTTTTGGAACCCAAAAGAATCGCATTCCTGTTCGCCTTATCCATGTAATGGCAATCACAAGTGGCATCTTTCGCTATACATAATACATACTTCCCCGTATTACATTTTAGTGAGTACAGCTTCAGTTTATTTTCTTTCTTCTGTTTCTATTTACCACAACGGATTTACAATTGAGCCCCACTTCTCCCTCTAGAGACAATTATATCGATTTGTATCTCACAATCACATACAACACTCCCACTTTTGAACAGATAAAATGCATTATATACTTACAGCGCAACACACACAGGAATGGATATGATATATTATATGATATATTATAAATGGCATACATATCAATGCAAAGAATAAAGGCTATATCAATCTCAAAGAATAATTATGTAACAAAATCTTATAGCAATTTTATTTGTATGTATCACAACACATAACATTCAATAGTTGCATGTTATGGTTTGTTTTTAATCTACTCTCCCACTTTTCTATCTCCCCACTAACTATAATATTAATGGATCGGACATATTATGGTTGCGTGACTTACGAATATGGCGAGAAAGGAAACCCAACCACCAAGAAATGGTTTTTCTTTCGAAAGAGACGCCAGAGTCCCTTGTGGTTCCCTCTGACATCTAGGTCCCATATATGCAGGCACTGCAACAAAGGAAAACACCGTAGGGTTACATCAGAAAATCAGCTTTTCTCACGGGGAATAAGATAGCAAGAGAATTCCTTAATCCTACAGAACAAACATTACAGACTGAGATTTGGGATGGAAATGTTCCTAGCCCTCGTTTCTTGCATCGGCAAATGCTTCATTCATAAATTCTTACCAAGCTGGCTTACAATATATATTGATCAAAATGATACTGTGCTGAGAGCCGTCACCTTTGGATAACAGATTTTCTCGGCAGAAGATGATTAGAATTACCTTTGCAAGCTGAGTCCATGTAGTAAAGTCGGCTTCTTGTTCCATCCTAATGTATATCACGTACGTCTTTCCCTCGGTGTCAGGAACAAAGGAATCTTCACAGGGGTTTTTGCTGTGATCTAACATCTCAGCCTCACTGAAAGAAGTAGCAATATGTATCAGACCAAGTACACCTTCCAGAGCAATCTAACATTTACAAAGGCAGGTAAATACCTGAGTATTCTGTGGACTTCAATCTCATAGGCATCCTTTTTCAAGCTAAAGAAGCACAAAATAGCAATATTAGCCAATTAACCACAAAACGTTAATCTTGAAAATGGTCTGCTAAAGGAGGACTCTCTCTTCAAACAGGCTTTTCCATTCAATAAACACAACACACAATGTAATAAGATCTATAACGAGACGTACCTGTCCACATTCGTTAGTTGCACATTAGGAACGGTGTTAAACTTGTGCTTTTTAAAATATGCTTCCTGTTCAGAACAAAAGAAGACGACAGATACGTAACTAACATACACAAGATTTTTTTTTCGTCTGTGACCTCGGAAACACGTTAGGTAGAAAAAGCAGCAGTTTGTGGTTACAGCAAATACAGCACAAGAACTGGTCATTTTTGGCTGAAACTACATTAGGACAGTTCACCCATGTGTTAGAGATAAGGCTATATTTATGCATCTAGCTTGTCCCCTTTGAGTATGCTATGAAGGCAGCTGCACCAACTTGTTCCTCACTTTCTTTTATGTTATTGCTGCGCTTTTGTGGATGCTTGTGACCTTCAGCAGTCTTTGTAAGGGTGGGTGAGGAGAAGGGAGAACATTCAAGGTCAAGAAGCAGCAACTTGTTGAGCTAATTTTGTCCCTGATCTCAGTTTCCTCATCCAAGATCTATGAAAGCACAATTAATCTCTCTAAAGGTATTGAACATTCTGTAAGGTGATAGGAAACAGACTTACATGGAAATAGCCATTCATGTTGAGACCTACAATGCCAAAATGATATGACCTTGAAACATCTGGGATAAGGCATTCCCGGCCCTTTCTCTGCTCAGGCATCCTCATCCACATGTCCCAGTCCCACAACTACCAGACACGGGAAGAAAAATGGGAAGTTAAGATACACGAGACATTACGTGCCATTGAGTAACGTAGATAAAAGGATAAGCACTTGCTTTTTCAGGCGTTGGCCACTTTGGTTCCAGTTCGTCCTTGTAAAGGTTTTTTCTTAAAACCCAGCCTAAACCTGGCATGGTTTCCACTCTATACAGAAGGGACGGATCTTCGGCAGTGTGCTCGTATCCCTTAAAACAGAAAAAAAAATTATAACTGATGGCTAGGATGCACAGGTGGGGGGAGTAACACTATTAATCACAGAATGGAGTTAAAGCCAATAACATCAAACAAGCAATGCAAGTTTTTACAGCCGATAATTTATAACGGTTTAGTAGATGCCCACCTGGTCATTCCACGCAGAGATGCAGTACAGACTCTCATCCTCTCCCAGCAAATCAATTGTTTGACTAAGGAAACTGCAATAGAGATGGGAAATGTAATGTTTAATGGACTCAAAGCTCATGGGAACAAAATGTATAGGTTTCTTCAAATTTACAGAATATTCCTTTTGCTTATGATTGATTTCATTGTTTAATTATGTGCATTTCTGTATGTTGGAACATGTTATTCTTGGCCTTTAATTTTAGGGGTATATGAATGGTGGTGCAGAGCTTCACGCAGATGTAATACATAAACAACCATTGAAGAGTGTGGTCTCATGAAAGCCACATGGGTTTACAGAGCTATGTCCAAATTATCTTTGTAGACCTAAATGCAAAATACTCATCAGCCACATCAGAATAAATATTTTATTCCCAGGAGAATTTAGTACTTTTAGCTTGGCTGTTTGCTCTACAAAAGAATGAATGATATTTAGCTAAGACAGATGAAACCACTAATATACAGAAACACATTTAGGCGTCTTACAGAGGAACACGGGTAAGGAGGTTAAACAAGAAAAAAAAAGGGGGTCTGTTATAATATACAGCGGATTACCTGAAAAAATCTACCGAGATATCCAGATCTTCTTCAAGGACAATAACAAACTTGGCGTCCTGCGGAGTGTAGATGGCATTAACTTAGTGGAACATATTAACCACGCAACACACACGTTAAGAAGCAATAGCAGGTGCGTGCAACAAGTAAATCCCCAGCTGTTTATTAGCTCATTTTTATACATTGCCAGACAGAATCCCAAAGGAACTAGTCAAGAACTGCGGGCTTGAAAGCTACCAACGTACTTTACCCATACTTCAGAAATTATCTCTCATTTTCATCTCTTTATTCAATGAGGATAGAAGTGGCTCTTCTCACTACTCAGCCTGAATAGCTGACACTTTACAGGTGACTCCCTGACAACTTACCAGAATCTGTTTCGACAAGCGTATTGTTTGCTTACAATGGCCATTGTTCAGGAATATGCAGTTACTCACCGGGTGAAGGTTAAACGTGGCCGTCAGGCTGGCTTTGTAATGCTGTACGGTGAGAGAGACACCAGAATGAGATCTTTAGACGAGTCGTTACGAGTTGCTATGGAATTGCACACTTACACAAAAGTAACCTATTAATGTGACATTTTCCCCCAATTAGAGTTAGCAGTTGTCCCTCCCAAAAAGTTTAACCATGAAACAACCATAACACGGATTTGCAGTGTCAGGTTTATCGGCTGTGTAGCTTTTGCATTGTTCGCACCAGTATGTTATTAGGTATGCTGTATGGGTTTTCCTTTCACATATTCCATATCTTTACCTGGGACACACGTGCATTTTTAATGCTTATAGGGGTGTGCTGGATGCCTTTCAAACCATATAACTCCACGACGTCCATTGGTTCCTAAAAAAAGGAAGCAGATACGTTACAGAGATGACTAAGTGCTCAGCCTATTGATTAAAAATGGCGATGTATGATATGCTTGCGAAAACGACATCACTTGTGCCTTGAGGTAAGGAATACAAGTTGTGTCATCCTAACAAATTATGAGACCTCAGTGCTGAGCCCCTGAATAAACAGCAATGACTGAATGCATTACGTAGAACAATAACCATCGGACTCAGAACAGCAGCTGTTCAGCTTAAGAGTTTTTGTGAATGTTGGATTACAGCAGCGGAAGTTAATTAAGCACTAAACAGTTACAGGATTTATCCGCCTTGCAAAGATTTGCTTAAAAGAATAGTAATTGTTTTGAGAGAACTTTTCCTCGCCCTTCTCCACAGGATCCATAGAGTGTTGCCCCGCGTGAACGGTACGTTCAACGCCATTTATTAGGTACCGGCTAGACAAAAATGGCATTACTGCTTCGTTAAGTCAAGCTTACCTCGTAATATCCATCTATAAAGACTGTTATCATCTGTGGGTTCACGCCCTGGGCAGAGAGAAGAGAACGCAGCATCCTATATATAAAAAAAATAAAATATTAAAATAAAATCATCACGTCACAAATCTATTGAAACTTTATGAATGTTTGTCCATTATAGTCAAGAAAAACAAATAGACATAGAACAAGGGTTTGTCTGTGCCGTGTATTTTAAGGACTTTTTACCTGTACAGGTAGTTTGGCCTGTTCCCAGCAATAACAGCCACGGGAACATTGGATACTTTGTTTTCTTTTAGCTAAGCGGAAGAAACATTAACAGAGTTAATTACTTAATTACATTTCTAGCTGAACGCCACAGTTACACAAACCACGACTACCGATATCATGGCTTTTATATACATAAATGTATTCTCAATTTCACTTACGTGTATTAATAGTATTGTAATCAGTGATGTTTACACACAAAAAAAGGAATAGATTAATATTAAAATGAACTTCAAGATAATAAAACAAATACCTATGTTTGTTGGCAGTGGGAAGCTGCAAGTTTTTTCCACAATCACAGAATGTGAATATGTGTGTGGGACCTGTGCAAGCAAACGGGGGCCGGTCTCCCTAATCCTCATCGGACCCCGTGGCCCGCTACCTGGGACTGGGTCCTTGAAAGACTAGTGGACCCATTGCAAGCATGAAGTGATTACATTTAAGGGTTATGGGGGCCCTGTATTTAGCTTTGCACTAGATCCCAAGATTTCAGTCCTGGTGGAAATTACCGGCTAACATTAATGAATTTCCAATAAATTATCATTAAAACTTTAGTCTACGACTCATCGATTGTGCGAGTGTGGGGGTAAGAACTGGCGTCCAATTGCTAGTTCACATTAAACAAAGAACCAAGAGGAGGAGCAGGACTCCCTAACTGCAACTGCACCTTCATACAGACATACAAAGCAGTATTTGACATAGTTGATTACCGGCGGTCCCGTGTCTCTGTTTCTGTGTATTGCTTATGTTCCATCCACAACATCTAGGCTCTATTAAGTTTTTTGTTTTTTTTAAGAAAACCATTCTATGCTGTATACATCAGTACTACTATAGACGACTTAGGTTCTCCTAAACCGTATTACAGCTTCATATTTTCAGCCAAGCAGATAAATGTTCTCAGGGAGAACATTTTAAGGGAAATTAAAGCATTTGTTAGGATATTGATACTCACAGGGACTGGGTTGAATTCAATCGGGGTTGGGTCCTTGCAGCTACAGACACTGCCATAGCCCTCCACCTTACTACAGAATCTCTTCCGCCTTCTGTTTAGCTCTGTATCGGGCCAGTGACATTCTGCTTCTGCAATAAACAGACGCTCCAATATTAGTAAGCATTGTTGGATCCACTTATCCATCGAAGAGTTCCCATTAGTTAAAATGCTTTAGACAGGCAAAGTCAACTGCAGTTATTAAATATATTATGATGGTTGTCCAATACCAACAACATCTTGAAGGGGATCATGCGAGTTTAATTCAGTAATCACCAGATGAATATGTAGCTTTTCAGTTCCAAAATAAAATAGTTTTGTAAATTGTCTTGCTCAAAAAAATGTAGTGTAAAAAAAATAAAATGTTAAAAATTGGGTAGTGGGCACTTCTGTAATGAGGTGTAATATAACACGAACATGATTTTGGAAAGACCAGGCGAAGCATTTTGGCTATGGACAAATGTGAACGAAGCGTCCTCTGCATGTGTGTGTATATATATAGGTATACACACATATATAATCTATCCACACAGTATGTATACATACATTTCCAAGCAATATATTTTCTGCCTTTGTGATATACATTTTAGGCTATACCTTCAGGAGGGACAAGCTGGATATCCGTTTTGAGCAGTACTGGATCACCCCAAGTAGATAAGGCAGGGGATTTAGAGTGTTTCTCACCATAAATCTGCCCTAGAATGAGACATCAGATATATAAGCATATACAGGCAGAGGTTTATAAATACCAGGAAAAATTGTATCCTTTAATTGAATTCGTTCTGCAATCATTCTAAACTGAGTATACATCTAAGCATGCTTTTACAACCATTCTGCTAAGCGGAAGCTGTCTTTTGTTGCAGACTATATAATACATACTGACCGAAAAACTTACGATTCCAAGCAAACAAAGTGAAAAAGACGATAGCAAGCCAGGCTTTTTTTTATATTTTATTTAATATATATACACACACACACACACACACACACACAAGAAATGCATTACAATCTTTAGAAAGTATCTCCCTTCCATTAGAGAAAGTTGTTTAGCCCTACAGTACTTTAGCAAATAAATAACTGACTCTCTGCTTTGGAGCTGAAGCGGCACTAATATTAAAATCTAAATGTAAAAAAGGTCAGATGGGACTCATTCTACTTGATGGAGTCCTATAAACATCTCCTTTGCGTTACTATATAAAAGAAATGACTCGGTAGCCATCATGACCCAGTGTACCATGCAAACAGCAGGAACGAGGACGGGAGAAGGGAGAGGGAAATTGCAGGTTTCACATTGTGCCGGCAATGTTATTATTCTGCCGCCGCTAATCTTCCCTCCTTAATGTAAGCATTTCCCGCGAGGGAGCTACAGATTGGGGAGTCATAGGCATTTGTTGTAGTAAGCGCTCTTCTACCGTCCTCCAACAGTCGCTTGCATCCAAAACATTCCACTTACTAAATATTTCATGCAGGCTTCAGCTTTATGCGTTTAGGCATTTTTAGTGGAATTACAACTAATGTTAATGTTAATTTTATTTAGATTTCAGCTTTTAAAAGCCAATGTAGTTTAGCTCTCTCCCATACACTATTTTTTTTATGGAAAAGTGCCAAAACCTAGGGGTTTAAAAGTAGGAAAAAACATTGTTCTTTTACATTTTGCAACAATTAAATCTGGTCTCAAAAAAAAAAACATCTACTGTATATTCACACCCTGAAACAGGGAAACAATACTACTAGACTGCATCTGGATACATCGGGTAACCATATGCTAACAGAGCAGATGTAAACGGTTCCCGTTATAAAAGCAATAATAGATTTAGCAAAAGAAATAATGTGCAATCTTATATCTCCAAGAACTTGGAAAATACCTCCTTTCTTTACCACAAAGGTCCACATGTCCCTCCAACCAAGAGATGGAGCTATTTGGCTACCCAGACTCTTCAGAAGGTTTTTAGCGGTGTCCTTCAGATGGAACGAACCTTCATCCTGGAAACATAGGACACAAACAACAGTATTTGTTAAATGGAGTCTTTTCTGAAGTTGACATTTTTCTATGTGGCCAAATAAACAGAATCAACTACAGACTCATTTTCCTCTTGGGTGAATACTTGGGGGGGAGGGGAAATGTACCTGTGATTGCCGTTTACTAGAGATGCCCCCATATTGATTCTTAAGACGGATACATTGGTTTGGCTTGTCTTGTGTCACACAAATGCATAGAGACGCAAGCTCTCACCCACAATCTTGTTTTATATTCAGCACCCGCTCATCACAACTCAAGAACATTTCTTGACATTGAGAGTCCAATTATAAGCAGCTATTTTTGGTAATGAGAAAATTCTACTCCCGTTTCTCTAGAAACATAAAATTCAGTCCTTTAAACCTTGGTTGCCCTATAACAATGTTTTTCTACGAAAACAACGCCATTATGCACAAAAATATCTATTCATGCGCCAGGCTGAAAATTAAGGAGACAGAATCCTTGAAAATTAAACTAATCTGTTAAATATAACACATCATGGGAGCGTACGGGTAAATATCTTGCTGTTCTAGTGAATGTAAAGAAACATTTTATTTAAATTACCATAATTACTATATAGCAGGCCATGGGGGTCTATGGAAGTAGCAGAGTTATAGCATAGCTTCCTATGAGATTAAACCAATAAAGCATCTCATATGAGGGCAGGTAGGCGGCAGAAACATGTGTGCTGAATACAAAATATTCATGTTTATATTTAAAGGTGCTGTTCCGCTTAGATAAGTGTGCAAAAGTGGTGTTTTCTCATCTGATGGAGAATTACATAAAACCAAACACTCAAACCCTAAAATGTTTTTTTTTTACTTTCCATGACAAAATGTCATAAGTGACCCTAGCAAAAATCATATTCGATTCATATATCATATGCGCTTACCTTCACGGTGAAGATCAAAACGCGTCCACGGGCCACCATGTTCAGAAAAAGCACCATTGCTTCATCTTCATGGGGGGAATAGGTGTCAAAGACTCTCTTTGCCATTACATGGCCCTGTGCAGGAATAAATGTAGCTTTTATTAACAAGCTACTCCAATTTTTATTAGAAACAGGTAAAAATTAAAATGATATGCTCCTGGGTTATGTTAAATGTTAAATTCAGGCTTGCTGTTCATACGCAAGGAGTTTTCCCAAACAGTGTCCATAAAGCAATTACAAAAAAAAAAATCCATGTTTCTTAATGTGAACATCTCTAAATAATTTTCTCAACGTGTTCCAATTCTATTTGTGTCTCTAACAGTACTTCTAAATAACAAACATTTCCGAGCCTCACTTTCAATGCAGCTCCTCTCCCTGTTCACAGTCTCCCAACTCAACTAACAGACATGGCACAGTTAACCCCCCAGAACTGTGTCACAAAATGTGCTGATGGTCTGCCTAGTCTTTTTGGGTAAGTACACAACTATAGAGGAAAAAAACAAGTAATGTACGTAATTACCATTTGCACAGATTTCTCCTGCTGGGGTTTACTGTACATGCACTATATCTAAAGGACGGTGACGAGTCTACCTCGGTATAAATTTATAAAGCGCAATGAATCAAATGAAATACCACTGTAATTATGTATGCTATGATGACATGCTTCACACCTAAAAGCTTGTAAGAGAAGGGCTTGGTTCCCTTTCTGTACCAATGTCTTAGCATGTAAGAATTTTTTTTTTGTGAATTTTAAATGGCCCTTTGTTGTATATTTAAATGTAGCAGCGCTTCAGAATCATAGTAAATGTTGTGCAATACCGTTGCTTGATTCAACACAATCACATGGATTCCTCTTCCTTGCTCTCTTGTTTCATCTTCAAGCACCTGCCATGCACAAAAGCAAAAAACGTCATGAACAAAAATCATTGGTTGCAGCCTGGATGGAAATGGTATATAGCATGAACATACTTTCAAGCTCGTACTATAGCAAAAGTATGTTTTATTACTATAGATTTTTTTTTGGATATGAAAAAGGTAAATTAATTATCGGATGGTTAATTGTTTGCTTGGTAGACACCCTTGGATGCACAGTGTCCTGAACCTGCACTAAAAATTGAAGTAATTTAGCCGATCCATTGGCAGCTGATTAGTTTTTTGTTCCCAGAAGAGTTTTTGTTGCAAACAATGCATTGTGCAGTTGTGCTTTACTGTTAACAGGATGGTCACTTTATTATTTGTTAAACTTTTTTGTAGATATCTTTATTGCCCTCAGTCTGACAGCCCGATATTTAATATCAATAGAAAAGGGGCGAGACTCACCGTTGTCCCATCCACAGCTATATACACCTTTGATCGACTAGAGTAGACTTCAACATCCAGGACTTTTTTACCACCAGCTGGTCGATGAGGGGATTCTACATTCTCCACAACATCTGTGAAAAGTAAGAAGTCTTAGGTAAAACATGTAGTGTTTCTAGGTGTTTACCATTTCTAGAAGCTCCTGAAAACTGAGAAATATAGATAACTAACTGTATGAGATAAATAAAAATTAAAACTTTGATGCTGGTAAACAAGACTCACCAAGTGTGCTCATTCATAGGGAGGCAGCTGTGTTGCATGATCAAAGAAGTTGCCTTTATCCTTGCAACATTTATATGGCACCCCCTAGAACACTATCACAAATGCCCTATAAAAGATTTGCTTTCTACTATAGATATTATTATTTATTGTTTTATATAGTGCCATCAAGTTCCGTTGTATAGTCCCTCTGAAGTGCCCAAAAAATAATTTTGCATTGCGAACAGCACAGATCTGCGTGTGATCAGGTCAGCAGAGATTTTGAAACACGTTGATAACAATGGGATCCGTTTCCACGGTTCCGAACCAAACGTGGATGAGTTATACAGCTCGCCTTATAGACTGATGTCTCTCATACTAATATCCCCACGGGGTATTTTCTTCATACTGAACGCATCCCCACTAAAGTCTGCCATACTACAGCAGATGACAGCAGATATGATTAATTCCAACATACCGTACTCTTGATCCATCTCTTCTTCATTGACTGCCCGCCTTGTGTCCAAGATCAGCTTGATGTTTACAATAACTGTTACGAGCAGAAACAGCACCCCCACGGTCTAAAAGGACAAAGGCGTTATAATCCAAATCTTTTCAAAATATTGTGGAACCATCGTAAAAAAAAAAAAGTAAAATTATACATTGTCAGATTAAACAAATTACACCTAATTGAAACCCTGGTTAATGGTCTGATTAAGTTTTTTTTCTCTTTCTTTAAAATAATTTTTTTTTTTATGAGGCTCAAAGTTATAATGTATTCATATTCACTTTCCTTTTGTGATAAGATTGTAAACTTGAGAGCCGGGATCTCTCCACCTAATTGTCGGTTTGTCTTAATCTGTCAATTCTCGTCCTGTCAGACCCCTTGAATATATGTATTGTATTAAGCGCTGCGTAAATTGTTGGTGCCATATAAATAAAAGATAATAAAAATAATGATAATACTCTTTGACTATGGATATGAGGCATTTGCTTCAACAATTAGTTCTAGAGCCAAAAGAATATAGCTCCACGGGGCCGTGTCTGTCTTATGACACTTCGGTACTTACTACAAATGACTACATTCGTGAGTTTTTTTAACCCCTTTACTGCACGCTGTGGCCCCAAATATCAGCTGTAAATATTAAAACATTTATAACACAAATCTCAAAATAAGCCCCGCAAGAAACCATAGGCTTTAATCGGAACCTGAATCCATCAATTAAAAAAAAAAAAAAAAAGCATTTTAAGAACAAGATATAAAAAAAATGGATTTTCAATATCATTTTCTAGAAATGAAGAGGAATGGATCTACAATTTCATGAATAGTTTATTGGAAAACAGCATTGAGCGTGTGCATCCAATTACAACATAAACCCATTTCGCTGAAAATTACAATTCAATCTCTTCGGATGGCCGCGTTCCCAAACTCCATCTCTTTGCGCAAAACCAAATTATAAAAGGAAATCTGATAACTATTTTTGTAATTGGTTCATTTATAGAACTCTGCTTTAACTACATTCAGCCTTGTGCTAACGAAGTAACCATAGTGCAGTGTTAAACTATGTAACACTAATACTTTTTCGATGGTACAACTGTGGCACAGAGAGAAAATACATACAGCCAAGTGAAAAAGCTAAACTTATATTCAGTAAAAAGATGTAAAAAATACGCATATTAACAATATATATAAAAAAAAACAACCGGCCAAACGTATTCAGCACAGTTCTTCCAATGATCTATCATAGTTACTATGACGACGCAACAATTATGGATGTATTTCCCTAGAATTCTTCAATGTAACATGTAATTATTGTACAAACAGCACACATTCCTGGTGAGAGGTTTCGTACATAATGGTATGACTTTATGATAAGCATAAAAGATGGTAAATTATTACTGTCACTGAAAATTGCATGTATTTGAGAACTTAAAACATAAAATCTATTTAATTTCTTCAGGGGTTTAACATCCCATGAACATACACATGGAAATATGTTATGTTGTAGCTACCTCTTTATAGACCTCTTTATTATTACTTCTCACATTCCTCCTTTTTCCAGGTAAAGCTGTGTTCCAAAGCACCACTCATATAATGCAAACTATATACAAAACTTAGGGATATTGATAAATTGAAAATTGGTTTTAATTGTCACTTATTAAACCAATCACAGCGCAGATGCAGCGCAGATGCAGCGCAGATGCAGCGCAGATGCAGCGCATTCTTCCACCCTGCTTTTAACATATGGCTTTTTGTAATGAAGAGTCATCATCCATTTAAGTAACACTGAAGATAAAGACATCGAACTATGAAAGAGGGCTTTATGACTAGTAGGATGTACTGTAAACATATCTTGCTCATCGTATAACATTCATTACAGACCTGGCACATTCGCCGCACTGCCCGTTGGTTACTGAGTTTGTACTTCCACGCCAGATACCAGCTCCGCTTCTTTTGTGGGAGTGGTGGCTTTGCGAGGCAGTTAGGGTCCCACTTTTCCATGGCCTCCATTCTAGGCTGGGCGCCTTGCTGGTTCGGCTGCATCACTCGGTTTCCTCTTGTCATGGGCATCGGCAGTGCCCTGGGTTCCTAAATGGCAGCATAAATCCTACAGGAAACAACATACGAACATCCGGTTAGTAACACTTCAGCTGGAAGCATCATGGAGATTTATCTGTCAGTGGATGAAACAAACAGTTAATTTTACTCCCATAACACTCATTGCAGACACCACTTATACCCCGGCATCATATTTAGCACTCTGCAAAACAAACGCCTACCAGGCACACTTCCAATCCCACAAAGTGCATTCTTAACCTCTCACTTTATCTCCAGAAATAAGTATCCCACACATGGCGCTGCTATATAAGTAGTTGCAGAATGTTCCATGAGAAGACGTTGGGGGGATCTGTGTAAAAGCTGGGGTAGAAAAACACAGCCCCCCCCCTTGCAGGAGAAACTCATTCTTTGCCTCATAATGGATGGGGGGCATCCATTAAACTCATGACCTGGAGCTACTCCTTGAGCCATGTTACAGAATATTTCCTGGGACAGGTACCTGCATATGATAACCTGTAGGCATAATGTAAAAGAATGCGAAACCCAAGTAAATCAGCTAGTTACTAGACATTCATTCTTACACCCTACATTAAAATGAACTGTATCACTAAACAACAGCTCTGGCTCTCTACTGCATAACACAGTATCTACCATAAATCTCCATCACACACATTATTTATACAGGGGTCGGCACTGCTCATGGTGGACGTTTACCGGGGTCTGTAGTGGACAATCTAATGATGTTTTATGGACCTTCACAAACCTTGCCATGGACACTGGTGTCCTCGTAAAGGCACTTTCCCTATATTATATATAATTATATATTATATATATTATATGGAAATTGACTGTGAAAATTTGCATTGATGATAAATAATGAGAAGCCAACGCACAAGTAGCAGTCACAGTAACTCCACTCAAGGACAATCCATTCATTGTCACCGTAAGAAGAGGAAGCCCACGCAGCCCATCCAGGCTGGAACAGGAGCTCCTGATTTACTTGATAAGCGAAAGGTTAAATAATTACAGCATCTCCTCTTCTACAGACAGCTAGCGGGAGCATAAAGATTCAGTCACTACTTCAGCAATGATAAGAAAATGAACTGTAAAAAGCTGCTTTAAGGCATCTTAGGGAATTTTACAGGGGGTGGTAATATAGCCGTATCTTTTGCGCAAAATGAACACATCTGGGAATAAGAAATACAATTAAGTGTCCCTATAGCACGAAAAAATAAGTTATAATTTCTGTTGAGGAATTTATTACAATACACGTGTAGATGATCATGCTTCATACGGCATCGGCTTCATAAAGTTATTAATTATAGCAGCGTTTAGAAGATCAGGTCCCATGAGGCCATGGCTATGGTGACAGTTCTATAAACAGTTCTGCATAAGCAGAGTATTCCATTGCCCAAATAGTGACCCCCAGGAGTAGATACCAGTCCCCCCTCCCCAGACCGAAGAAAGGCCACCTAGCAGGCTTAGCCACCGAGCTGGTCTTGGGCTTCCAACTCCTATCACCTTTGGCCAGCTTCATTTGCCTTAGAAAGCTAACAGTGGTGATAGCTGCAGACCAACGTTAACTGGCAGGGCCACTGGTTTGCCAGTAGTGTCATTATGGCATTGGGCCCAATTAGTGGGACGAGAGCACAGTGTAGTGCCCCCCTCTACGTGGTCAGGGGGCAAATGTTTATGAGGGACGGGGGCAGAGAGGAAAAGCAGCAGGCAGGTGCTACATGACATTATACCCCTCTATCTCCCCATTTATACGGCTAACCTCCAGCTTCCTCCCCAGCACTGTCTTCCTCCCCTCGATTTTACCCTCCAGTCCCCTGCCGCTCGCTGCCCGGAGGATATCTGGAACCAGTCCCTTCACTCCAGCCGGCGTTACCACTCAACATCGCTCTCAGAGACGGAAAGCGGCGCCGAGAACGCGCACGTAGGCGTAACCCTAACGCGAACCACCCCCATTACCCTTAGTGAACGCATGCGCAGAGTGTTGCGCGCGCTCTCACCCAAGCCTTGCGGTAATCAGAATCTCTACGGTTCCTTAGTGGAGCCAAAATTCTCGCGTGTCACGCTTTGCTCCCCCCCAGCGTCCCTCTTTTCCAGGCGCTCAGAATGTTTGCTGAGGATGAGTGTGTTACTGGGTTCTACTGCTGTAAAAGTCACAGTACTGTGTGTGCAAACAGAAGAACGCTTCAACTCCCTAACCACATCTGTTCCCAAATAACCATGTTCCAGTGTTTCAAATGGTATGGTGACCAGATGTTCCCAGGGCCTGGTTACAGTTTGTCACCCTGCTAAGTGTAAAAGTCAAGATTGTTGTAATATATAACTTTAGATTCGCCCATGTTGGTTTAAATGTATTATTTATTTATAGCTTCACTTATTTATAATTCATTTTGTAATTTGTGTATTTTGGTATGTCAGGTTAACACACATTTTCCCTGTTTTGCTGTAAATATAAAATAATTTAGAACCTTAAAACATTCACAGAAAAAAAACTAAAAATATTTAGTTGGTTAGCACTTGAAAAATATATGCCAGCTAATGTGGTTAATGTTTAGGGCCCCTATGCACAAAACATGCTCCTATTGGTTCCACACAGCCAATCAGTGGCAAGAATCATTAAAACCTGGAGGAGAAGGGAGCTCCAGCTGCGAGGCTGCAGCTTCTAACTCAGGTAAGAGTATTTTTTCTGTTTCATTCTTAAAAAAAAAAAAAAATGCTACCCCAAAAAGTGAAGGAGGTCCAGAGAGAGATCGGGTGGGATAGTGGGATAGTAGTTACTATACACTATTACACCCTAAAAAAAATAATCATAACGACTGGAGTATATATATTATTCCTTGTTACATTGTAGTCAGGCACTTTCTTCTGTCTGTGTCACCTATATTATAGAAGAAATGCTAAGCAAAACAAAAAACATAGGTATTTTTTTTCCATTTTTTTTGTCCATTTTTATATTTTGTATTTTAATTATCTTAAACACTGTGGTATAAATATACATTTCCTAAAAGTCTTAAAAGTACTAAAAGCGAAAAAGAGGAATCATGCCAACTCATGTGACAAAAATGGCAAGAAAAACCTCTTTTCTTTAAGGGTACAAAATACAGGTCATTAAAGGGTTAAGGCACATGCATAAATGTATAGAGTACCTTTTTCTATTTCTTTTCCATTCTTTGCAAGCGCATCACTGTCTCTGCTCCTTCGGTGGATATTGTGTGTCTGTATTGTATTTTAGGGGGAAAAAACAACATTATATTATTACCGGTATTATTAAGTTTTTTTTTTTAACAGGACTAGGGATAAAATACCGGCCAGATGGCAACTCTTGAAAAATTTTGAACTCTTTAAGGGTTTATTTTTTTGGGTTTGTTTAATTTATTGTTCATCATTATCGTAGATGTTATGGTTTTAAAGTAGGTTTTATTGCAAAAATGTGGCTGAATTAGCCAAAATATTAATTATTTTCCTTTTTTTTCTCCAGTGGCTTCTGCAGAGTTAGTCCGCTCTTCTGACCAGTTGGCCGTGAAATCTTTTGTGCTTTATTCTGAAAACTACGGTCTTTTCTCCGAAACTTAATACACATCTGCAGAAACGAACAAATAATAAGAGGCACCCCAAGGTGTACAGGTGGAGGTAATCTCTATAAAAAAAAGATTTTGGTCTTTTTACATGAAATTAAACACCCCGGAGGGATTAAGAACAACACCTTTAAAAATATTTGCTGGCACGTCTTTTGAAAACCAGATAAAATAGAATTTGATTGTGATTTCTGAGGAGGAAGAATGTGTTGTTTTTGCTGCATAAATGTGGGCCAAGTTCTTGAAGGTAATCTGTGAAATGTAAGTACGTTCCAGGAGTCCTACGGTCATCCTTGTGACTGATTCTCAAATAGTGAATGGAGTTGGAGTCGGTCCTGCTTCCATTAAAAACAATGCATTGGTCATGAAGGGGTTAAACGTGGTGCAAGTGTTTCTTTATCATGAGTACAGTGCATCTTTTATGTGTCTAATGTATAGTTTGTTTCACTGTACATGGTATATTTTCTATTATTTTATTACAGTTTATGAGTCAGTTTATGGCAGGGCCAATCTAGATCGCCATTGAATTCCCTAGAGTTTCTAGAGTATTCTCAGTATCTATCAAAAGGAGGCATACAAAAAGATCCTATCGAACAAGGGGCGCACGGACACGGACGTTGTTGTGATACACTTGTGAGGAGTGTTGTTTTGGGAGCTGCGGAACCTGTGGGGAGTATATTTATATATTATTATTGTTTTTCACTTCAGACACGTGAGGGTGTTTTTTATTTTCATTTTTATTTTATTTTATTATTTTTTCTTGTACCATTATACAAAAAGATCCTTAATGATTGTGGATTAACTCCTTGTCGCATAGTTATCATAGAGTCGCCAAAACTCTTTGTGGGCTCTTTGTGGGCTTTTGGAAGATGCGCTGGCCGAGGGTGTGTGGCGCTTGAGTCTCCACGTTGCCGTCAAGCACCAAAAGGAAGGGGAAAAGGTTTTGGAAATAATGACCCTTTATTAATTAGATTTCTCTAATACAGAGCAAATGCATACGTAAGCCCCAGAGGCTAAAGCATCCAGCATGTAGGTGGTTAAATATATGTTTGTAATGGTTTTTATGGGAGTACCCTGTGGTTTGGTAACAGTGCTGTTTTTATTAGTGGCTATTATATTATCAATTGCTAATTGCTTGGTATGATTTCTAACCACATATTAGCTATGTTTCCTATGCTCTCTCCATATATTAACCTGCACACTTTTTCATATTTGCTGCCCCTATTATAAAAGTATTTGTCTCTTGGTAATAAATATTTAGTCCAAATAGATTTTATTTTATCTCATTGCAACCTTGTTGCCAACATTCAGCTTAAGAGGGCTTTATAGTGGAAAGCAAAAAAAAAATAAAAATCCATCCTGGGTGTGATTACAGTTATTTACCACCAGAGGGCACTGCAGTCATTTGCCGCATCGCAGAATTAGAGCTCTCTTTATATACCGGTATATTGGCCTTTTTTCCATATAAGTTTCTTTTATTAACATTCCAAGTGGCAAAGAGTTGTGCAATGGGATTACTAAAGTTAAAAGGACAGTAAGTTTCCATAACAAATAAGCCTTATATTAAAAATTTTAAAAATCCATATCTTAACCATCCTTTTAACCATGTATGTGCTACTAATATTGCACCAAAAAGAAAAAGTGCATTTAGTGAAAAAAATAAAAACAAAAAAACAAAAATAAAAAGGCTGGTATTATTAAAAAATATATATATTCACCTGCCAGCCAACAGTTTGAGGGTTAAGTGTTTCCCTCTTTCGCAGGTACCAAAACGCTTGGACCTATTGATGTGATTTGTAAATTTTCCATTCAGGGTGATGAAAAAACCTTCTGTTGGACAAACGGAAGTTGAGTTCATGTGATAATGAACCTCTTTGCCTTTAAAATGCTGTAATGTAAAAAGAACAATTGCAAATCATACCTAAAAGACTAAGAATCCTGGCTGCTTTTCAGAAAAACAGAATGATTAGATTGAATAATGTAAATGTCTAAAGTCGGTAGTTACGATGTAGATGTAAAGCCAAAAGGACTATTGTACTTGTTGTGCGATTGTGTTAAGTAACTGATGGTATCCAAAATTAAAAATCATAGAAGTATTTGACTCAAACACCCAAACAAGTTAAACCTTTAAAGCGCAACTATTCTAATAGATTTTTACGGCGTCCTGTCCGAGGCACTCCAATGGATGTTGCACTATGACTGAGGATTGTGGGATTTGTAGTCTGGATTCTTGATACCTAGCATTAATCTAGAACCTCACAAACTAAATTTTATTTCTCCAAAAATGGTAGCGGTGACAGAATGATGCCGCGGTTGCCAAGGAAACTCAAGCATAACAAACAGTGATAAAAAAAGATGCATAATAGATATTATAGACTCAACTCAACAGCACCATCCACCCCCAATCTTGTTGCTAGGAGAATTTTTCCTTGGAAGATTTATCTTTAGAAGTAGCTTCTCACAGTGTTAGTGTCCTTCTGGCACAATTCATATTAACCCCTTCAAACCAATGAAAAGTGCATATGAAATGGATATAGCGGCAGTATTCTGTATCTTCAGATCGATTCCGTGACATGTGTAGACATTAGTTGGATTTAACACGGGTGAAAATCACATGGGGAGCCATTCGATACCCTGTCTAAACTCGGGTTACCAGGTTAAAATAAGACTAAGAGTGCAAAAAACAAAAAAAAAAACAAAAAAAAAAAGCTGGCTACATAAAGACCAATTTAAAACAACATAACCTATGTTATTCAATGGGAGGTGCTACATTTTAGCACATCTTACATTGATACTTTTTACTCCAGTTTTGTAGGTGGAGAAGGCAGATGTAGACAGGTCTAAACTAATTGTATCCAGTGAAAAAAGGTAAAACTAACAAAAAAATTAACCCTTTCAATATGTGCCAACATTGCAGTGGAATGCAGAGTAGTATTTGGCATCATTCCTCATTGTCATTAACCTGCTACAATTTATCAATGAAAAGTAAAAGATTGTTTCGCCAATGAAGATTGAGAGAGTTCTGGCATGAGACCCTGACAAGTGAACATTGCTTATTGGTAAAAGTTCTCTATTGTAACATAATAAAATGGTTTGAAAACTAACCCTTTCCATACTGGCACTTATTTAATGTGTTGTGCTTTAATGCCCTTTTTTATCAAGGGGATCTGGACTCATTTTTTTGGCTAATTTTAACCAGATCCAAATAATTGAACAATTAGGTTTAGTTTAATTTGGTTGCCCAGAGATTTGCTTGGACCTGCTTATAAAAGCAGTAATTTCAAAAGGAAACTACCATATTTTTATTACTAGAATCAGATTTAAAATATGTTTTTAAAAGTATAGTGTTGTTTTCTTAAAAAAAAAAAAAAAAAGTTCTAGTTTTTGCATAATATAATGTTTTATGATGTCTGCATATTAGTCATTTGTATGCTTTGTATCTTGGCATAATCTGCCCCCCTTATCGTTCTGCTTTGTGGTTGAAAAATAGAATGACTTGGTCTAAATCACCCAGCCTGACACTGACCATTGAAAGACTATGAAAAAAAAAAAGGCTATATTATATTGTACAGACAGGAACATTTTCTTTGTCAGTCTGTATGTTAGACAGCTCATCAAGCTCGTTGTTCTGTGTGTGTGTGTGTGTGTGTGTGTGTGTGTGTGTGTGTGTGTGTGTGTGTGTGTGTGTGTGTGTGTGTATATATATTGTAACATTGCATTATCCGCTATCCATCACAGACTTTACTTGTGTGATTTGGCAAGCTACGGTATTTGTAGCCAGTGGGTGACAGATTCTGTGGTTTGCCATCAACAGATGGTTTCCCTGTCTTTTAGTTGAATACACTGACATGCAGATACAGACTATTTCCATTGTATTTATATTAGTGATAGTTAACCAACCTCTAAGGTTTCAGGAAACAATTTTATATTGGAAAACATCATAAAACCCCTGAAAATGTAGCGAACACTAACTAACTAACTAAAACACCATTTATATTTTTACTTTCAATGCATTTCAATGGCCTTGTTTGTCAATGAGACCCAGACAGTAGTTTGTGTCACTGAGTCTGGCACCAGTAATGGACAACAGGCCCAGACTGAACGATGGGTCCCACCTGCCTTTAGAATATATATCCTCCACCGGCCTTAAAGCATCGGCACCATGGCTGACTTTACGTCTCCAGTCCAGTACTGATGAACAATGGTGGGTATAGTCTATAGGGAGAAACAAGTATTTTGCATATATAGCGTTTTTTAGATAGATTCTATAGAAGGTTTGTAAGCTTTTTGTCTGTCACACAAAGTTAGACGGCATGGGTGGGTTGATCGCAGTTACATATAGTCTCTGTTTTATATAAAAGAAACTTGTGTTCTATAAATCAGAAGGCTGTATTCCACACAGAGAAAGATGACCTACTTATATCAGTGCCTGCTGTGGGTATTTGCCAGTTTAGGGAACTGGGCCCCAGAGAGAAAGCTCTTCATTTGCAATGCAAATCACGGGCAGACCGATCTATGCAATTTCTCCCTCGCATCAGTGAACCTAAAAGGTCATAGCTGCCCTCCAGACAGGGCAACTCCTGCATCCCCAGGGATCTCATTGTCTTGTTGTCTTTCGTAATGCATTGCACACAGAAAGCCTTAACGTACATCAGCTTTACATCATATTGCCAAACTGGATGCAATACAGCCCTACTAATAAAATGCTAATGCATCCAGCAGCTGTACAGATAGCATTATTATATAGGCATAATATTGCGAGAACGGAGATATAGCCACTGCGGATATATATATTATATATGTGTATGTATGTGTATATATATATATATATATATATGTATATATATTAGGGCTGCAACTAACGATTATTTTAATAATCGATTAATCGGCCGATTATTTTTTCGATTAATCGGATAAAAAAAATTATTTAATAATTTAATGAAATGCCCTGCACCCACCCACACTCTGCCCCATCAGTTTCCCACCCGGCAATCTCTCTCTCTCTCTCTCTCTCTCTCTCTCTCTCTCTCTCTCTCTCTCTCTCTCTCTCTCTCTCTCTCTCTCTCTCTCTCTCTCTCTCTCTCTCTCTCTCTCTCTCTCTCTCTCTCTCTCCCGTTATCGATTATTATCGATTTTATCGATTCGTTGTTTCAGGTCTAATATATATGTATATATATATATGTATATATATATGTATATATATATGTATATATATATATATGTATATATATATATATGTATATATATGTATATACGTATATATATGTATATATATGTATATATATGTATATATATGTATATATATATATATATATATATATATATATATATATATATATATATATATATATATATATATATATATATATATAGCAATCCTGGGGCAAAGTAGTGAAATCACCATAGCAACTAGCAGAGTGTTCCCTCTGGCTACTCTGCTCTTACTGGTTTGTATCGGAATTGCTCTGTATAGATCACCACCATGGGATGAACCGCATTGATGTTTCTGACAAAGCAAATACTTGTCAGTGTACTCATTCAGAAACATGCCCGTGCAGCTGTAACGTCTGGCAACGCATGTAATACCCATATAAAAAAAATTAAATATATTGAAACAGACCCATGTCAGAGCTGGGACGCAAACCCCCCAACTGGTCAAAGGCATGGCTAGAAGGCAGAGCTTTACCAAGTCTTTTCATTTGAGTTTATGACCCATTGATAACTGCTTAATGAAAACAATTTTATTTCTAAGTGACTTTTTGTATACATTATAATATAACATAATGTATGTTATTGTGACTAGTATACACCCAGCAAATATTGCAAGCCACTAGAAAGGAACACGTGGGAGGGATGGGTATGTCTGTAAATAATCCTGTCCTAAATTCAGAACATGCAAAGCTTCCAAAGCACTTTACAAATTCTAGGCAGAGACATGCAAATAAGAGATGTCATCTTTCCATTCCTAACCTGCCGTCACGTGGGCTTCTATGTTTCTATGCGCCCGTCGCCTGCTTCTTATACGTTGCACAAGGTAGAATTACATCCATCTAGCTATCCTTGCCTTGCTGGTTCGCATTACCACAAGTGAAGCACCCTTCTGACCCGCACTTCTACAAATGCCCTTAGTAGCAATCCAGATCACGCGTAAGCGCACCACAACCCTTTCAACATACAATGTAATTCTGTCAGAGGCAGGCTCGTGGTTACAATATTTCAAGGGCCACTTAAGTGTCCTAGGTAGCCTTCTCAATGAAGAACGCATATTAAAGTCCTTAATAAGAACATTAATATTAGTTCATTAAAACAGCCACAGTGCAATGTTCCCTCTGTGGTCCCATCTTTGCACCACTGACCGTGTGCTTTAAGAATTTCTATTTAAATGGATTTTTCTTCCCCACTCTGACCTTTATGGGATGGGATAATAATCACAGATATCTGCCGACTCAATGGAGTCTCTTCCACCCCCGGCTTTATTTTTATTTTTCAAGTATGTAGTCTAGCAAAAAAACTGAGGAGCCAAGTATATATTACAGACAACTAGGAACCAATATGCTCACATGCTTCTAGGGCTAGAAATTGTTTCCATTGGTGAAAATGTCAGGCTTGCTTTTTCTATTTTCAGGAATCCTATCCTGGAAAAGCGTTCCACCTACTCTACTGAATTTAACTCTTCAATAACTAAATACAGCATTAAAAGCATTGTTCCTAGAAATAATTATTTAATCCAGTAAAATGTTGCCTTCGTCACACTTTTGCTGGGAACGCTTAATTACGTCGCGACTGTGAAGTAGGCATTGATAGGTTATTGCCATAGAATTTTTTTTTAATGTTTAATAACAATTTCTTGATTGTATAATCATGTTATATACACTTTAAAACACACTGTGTTATATCAGTGAAAGAAAGCAAATTAGTTTTGAGATACCATAGCTAATAAATGCTGTTAAAAACGGTGCATTTTGATGACATCATATTTTTGGGCGGCATCAGAGCTGCAAACTACTTGTCTGTTGTGATCTGTCTCTGCAGAGTATCCTCATGTATATATTTGTCTCTATCACTGACGTGTGTGTTTGCCTCCCTGCCTTTGTGTTTGAGTTTGATTTGACAGATTACATTTGGGAATAAAGGTCTGAAGGTCGCAAAAGATTACACGACTCTCCATCTTATTCTGTAAATATACCATCCCCTTGTACAGGTCATCCTACTTACATAGAAACATAGAATTTGATGGCAGATCAGACCCATTTGGACGCTACTCTGCCCGTTCTTCCTGATGTAAAGACTCAGACCTTAATCAGTCGTTGGTCTTGTCTTAGATTGAGACACCATATGCCTATCCTTACTCTATTACCCTCTACCACTTCTGCTGGGAGGCTGTTTCATTAATGTACCACCGTTTCAGTAAAGTAAAACTGCCTTACTTTACATCTAAGCCTCTGACCCTCTATTTTTGGATTCTGACCCCCCTTTCTAACATTTCTCCTTCTTTCAAATCAGCTTCCCTCCTGTACTTTGTTAAATCCTTTTAAGCACGTCAATGTTACTATCACATCTCCCTGCTTTTTTTCTAAGCTATCCCTTGGTCTTTTCTGACATTTTTATTCTTAAATGTTTAATGTTAGTTTTATGGATACGGGAAATTCTTTTTTTCTATACATTATTATTTATTGTTTTATATATCTTCGTCGTATTGCGTAGCGCTCTACAATGGGTAGACGTGTGAGGAGCTTATAAACTTACAATCTAGAGATTATTATAATTATTATTGCCTGCATCTCATATTATATGTCTTTAACTTTCTATTTCTGTGTGCTTCCTTTTCTTACCTTCTCTGTAGGCAGACAACTTTTGTTTTATTCATTAATTGTGTTGTGATTAGTCTGTAGACGTTCCATATGGCTTGATGCCAGATCAGGTACTGGAAGCTCCATTAAAAATGTAAGTTGGGTTGAGAAACCAGACTTTCTCGGTTCATTTAGTGCAGTACACGAAAGCCGGAAATAATACAGGGATCTCTCCACATACAATCATTAAACCCTACCCTCTTTTCATAGAGATAATAGTAACTTATTGCAGCGACATCACAGCCTTTTTATCAAAATCATCTGGATTTATAGGTAATCATTAACTTACCATTTTGTTACAAAGCAAGCAAAATGAGGAGTTTTCTCAGCAATTCTATTGACCTCAAGGGCTTGGTTTCTAGTGTCTGCAATCAAGTCATACAAATAGTACAATCTTGTAGAAACAATACTGATCAGCCAAGCATATCTTGCATTTGAGGGTTCCTTGCACTGACAGCGTTTAGGCTCAGGAGCCGGCTTTGGGTAATCTTTTATATTGTGGTGTATACATGGCAGCGATCCCATCATGGGAACTGGAACCTGTCAATGTGCTAAGCCAACAGCACATAGGTGTTCGCTTCTCTAGTCATCAATGCAATAAAGCCTAAGCAGTTATATGTATGTTAGAAATGCATACTCAATGCTTCATTGTAAACCCTTTTTAGGTCTTACTTTCATTAACCATTATATTTAACATGAGTACTCACCTACCTATGGTCTTCTCGCCCTCCGCCACCCCTGCTTTTATAACGTGTTGTCCTCCTGGATCTTGAAACAGCGAGGGCATCGCACAATAAAATTGTGTAAATACAGAGGCCACAAATGGCGTCCGATGTCCCACAGGGAAGCCTTACATTGCACGCAATAAGCGTTTTGTGCAAAGGGCCATCTGACATCGTCGGAAGAGAGTACACCCCAGTGTCCAAAGTCCAGCTGAAAGAGGCAACACAAAAGTGGGAAAGCCACCCTTTAATGGTATGGTATAACTTGTCTAGAGGGCAAATAACAATAAAGGAGCAGATCAGCAACATTCATTCCTTCTCCAGTGTCAGAAGTTAATTCACTCGGAAGCTAAAGTTTACCGACTACTCACTGCTTGGACAGAATTCCTTAAAACTAAGTGTGAGAGGGCACTCGGTGACCCCAGACATGAACACGACTTCTAATGGCTGCAGGTATGTGATCCCACTCTGTATATAGGAGGCGGATTCATCGGGGTGTACAGAAACACTTTCTTTTGGTTTTCATTGAACCTCTAGGAGGTTATTATGTTACAAAATAAAATGCAAAATCTAAAAGGTGGTCTTATCATCATGACAACCAGTGGATTTCTCCAATCAGAAGACCCCTGAAAATGTGGACTTAAACTGCAAACAAAAAACCCTATAATTCTAATAATTGCCCTTTCGTGTTACTTTTTCTGCTAATCTCTGCAAAAAGACACCTTTTTAAGTTATTAAAACACAGGCTTAATATTTGTATGTCCAAAGATAGCTACCTTTATTAAATCCATGTTTTGCATAGTCAACCCTTAGTCTATTTAATCTTTTTTTCCCCAGCCATACACACTGTCCCCATTCTCTGCAGCTTTATTTGATTACATTTACATATTCTCCACATTATTCTTCAACGGAGCAGATTTCCCATCCCTAATGGAAGTTAAAAAAATCCAAGTCAAGGCCACAAGCTCATATAATTAAAAGTTTAATCACCCCAAGGGAAATGCAGCACCAGCTGGGAGAGAGATCAAAGTCGGGGGCTTGCGCGTTTATGCCGTGGAATACGGTAGCCTGCTGTAGGCTCTAGCTATTTGTCCTTCCGCAGTGTTTTCATTCATGCAGGTGGAAGGCGACAGCTGAGCCAGGCAGGGGGTGGTGGAGGGGACCATGAGGACACGGTAACACCCCCTGAGTTTGGGTTATTCACAGATCCAGTGGGCAGAGGGACCACGCCGCAGCCTGATCACCACCCTGGGGGATTTAAACTTGAAATCTGCAACCTGGCACAGCAGAGAACCAAGAAAACCATATGATCTACAGTAGCCTCTGTCACATGGCTCAGGGCTAATTAAGTGTAAATAACCCCAAATCAGCAGTAAACTGACAAGTGGGGGAGCTGCAGAAGGTGACAGTCTGCAGTGAAATGCCCTGGAGGAGCTGCCAGTGAGATGGAAGCTACATGGGATCTGCCTTCTGGTGGGTTGATGAGTTGATACTCTATACTCAGTCACTCTGAGCTGCCCCTGCTATGGATCAGTCTGCAGCTGGGAGGCTGGAAGGAAGCTTCATGGAGGCCACTCCAGATCTGAGAGACCTGGAGTCCAAGGTGGGAAGAAAGACTCCAGAGGGGTTACTCAGATGGATGAGAGAGGATCCTGTGCTGCACCATGGAGAAGCTGGGCAAGTCATCATGGACAGCAAAGACCAGGGTCTTGGAGACAAGATCAAGGCTTTAAAAGTGGAATTGGTTAGTGTGTATTCTTTATCTGTGTGTGTGCTGTGTGATATACTTCCAGGGCCACTATACATACTGTACATGCATTCATACATACTGTACATGCATTCATACATACTGCACATACATACATACTGTACATACATACTATACATACATAAGGAAACTGATCTAAGGGAAGCTTATTTTCTTTCCCTACATAATTTATGAAATCCATCGATGTTGTTGAATGTGCTATAACATTTATATATTTTCTTACTTTGCCTCTTGGTTACTGTGATTTATAGAATTTCAAGACAGTAGCCATTCTATAGCAAAGTGCTGCAGTCACCAGAAACATTTCCCTAGTTGCTATGGCGATTGCTCCAAATTTAGCTATGTTCCCAGAATTGCTGCGGGCTCCGGTTTAGTGGTTTCAGGTGCATTTGTTTTGCTTATTGTTTGAAAATATTTCAGGTCTCTGTAACAGTTAATGTAACGCTGCATATTTGGCCTCAAGACCTCATAATTCTGAAACAGACCCTGAAACCAGTTAGAGTTTTGCTTAAGGTTTGGGAACAGGTTTGTTCCTGAAGAGGAACTGGGTTAATCTGCCATTCCAGGGCCGAGAAGGGCCAGGGAGAAGTGTGTGTGTTTAGGGGGTGGGAGTTTGCATCCTGCAATTTTAATCATTGTGTGCGGCTTTTAACCCTTTTGGTAACAAATGGCTGTACAATTCATTATTCACCCATCAAACACAAACCCTCTGATGCTGGAAATGTTACCATGTTACCGGCATATATAGGGGGATCCAAATCACCGAAACGCAGTACCTTGGTGTCTCTTGGCTTAGCCTCGGGTACTTTTGCTATACACAGTCCTAAAACTGAAAAAATTCTTTGTTATGCGTGATTTGTGTTGTGTTTTTTTTGTGTTGCCGTCTGCGCTGAATGACAATGTCTTGATGTTGTTGTAAAGCATTTTTATTTTGTTCCTGGTGACCATGGTATCCAAAGTAAATTAGCATTTCTAAATGTCTCGCACAAACCGTAATGCACTTCTCATTTCAATATGTTTGCAAATGGGAACAGTGCTGCAAAAATCTTCCCACGCTGTGACACCCCACACAGCGCTACATCTCTCCGGGGAGGGGGGCACTGGAAGTGATGTAATAATTAGCACTGGACACTCATGACTGTTCATTTTTAAGGGAGTAAAAAAAAAAATTCTGGCGTTCCTTGGAAAATAGAATTTGACGGCACATAAAGAACCATTGGGCCCCATCTAGTCTGCCCGTTTCTTAATCAGCCGTTGGTCTCGTCTTAGATTCAGACCCCATATGCCTATCCCATGCATGTTTAAATTCCTTCTCTGTATTCGCCTCTATCACTTCTGATGGGAGGCTGTTCCACTTATCTACTACGCTCTCAGTAAAGCAAAATATGAATATTAGGAGCTGTTAGCACTTAGTTGCCCTGGTTTGAACCCTCTGCACCCAGTGGTGTATTCTTTGCTGATTTAGAGGCCTGGTGATTTTTTTCATTCCCGCGCTCTTTGCTTTTTTTTATTTTATAGCAAATATAAATGAATACATTTCCCGTCTGATTGCTTCCCCTGCATGATACATTCTTATAAGCAGTCTAAGGAGAATCATGCCTGTGTTTTTCCTCTTCCGGGGTACTTTGAAGCAAACTGAGTAATAATGTTTTAATGCCAACCATTTTTTTTCTCCATCTGGACCTGCTGCCCTAAACCAAAGCCTAGTGGGCTTAGGCCAGAATATGTTTCTGGCCAAATGAAATGCTTGTCCCTTTCTAATGGGATAGCACCGGCTTGGACCATGGGCCTATGTTGTTAGAGCTCTGTCTTGGCAGCAATCAAGTATGTGGAATCAGATCAGTTGTTCTTCCAGAAATTCTGCTGTGGGTTATTTGGCATGGAGATAGATCTCACTAGAAAGTAGAAGCAGGGTTTATGTGTAGATAGCAGTATTTACTAAATATTGCATGCAGCGTTGTTACGTGACCCCCTTGTAGAAGCGAGACTGTTCAGAGAAAGCAGCGAGTGAGAAGGAGGGAGCATGTATGTATTTACTGTATGTATGTATGTGTCAGAGTGTACATATAAGGGTTGGTGTGTGAGCATGAATGTTTAAGTATGAATAGGCTTTCATTAAGAATCTGGTGAAAAAAGTCATAAAATAGTGAAAAACCATGTTGTATGTATAGGGACCTATACCGGATTTTTTTTAATTACTAATAGGTATAAATGAGAGGTATAGTAAGTGCAGTAGTAATACAGACATTATAATCAAGGTAAAATAGGTATGAAAGGAAAGGGGCTCCCTGCCCCAGAGAGCTTACAATCTAAGTTGATTTAACACACTAGTTCGACATTATAGCTTAATCTTAAAACAAGCCTAGATTCCTAGAACAGTATAGTTCCATCATCCGGGCTGTATTCACGTGTGATAGTTAAACGCTGACCTTTGTTTGCTACCAAGAAACAGGAACTGTTTTTTTGACCTTGTATCTCAGTCTTTTTGCTGCTGTCTAAAGGCGGTATGGTTCAGAGTATCTGCCCATTAAATACTTATTTTGTTTCTTAATGCTGATATGATCCTTCGTGTTCCTGGTTCCTTCATGTTGCTTCTGTGGATTGTATCTTAAAAAAACAGTTAGGGAGATCTTTAAATTCCAGTCTACTGGTTTCCAGTTGTAATCATTATTATTTTTACTGGGGATTTAAAGAGAGAGTATTAATAGATAGTGATGCTAGTCCATAGTCTTTACTGACCATGTTGGAGAAGGTTGCGCAAGGCTTTTTGTATTGAAGGGTTACGCCTCGGTTTGTTTTAGCCTTACTATTAACATTAGCTTTGCGTTTTAACCACAATCTGTTTGCATCAGGCCGAGGGAGGAGCGTGCGTTCCACCGGAGCATGTCCACAGCTATCAGATTATTCTTCTCCTTTGTAATCATGGAAGTATACGGCCGGAAAGGTCAATGCACTCAGCCGGTCCTACCTGAGGCTTGTAGGTGAATAAGCCTGCCTGATGTATTTGCAGCAAGTCAATTTAACATTACTGGCTGTGTAGAAGCCTTAAACCATACGTCCTGAGTATTTAATGCCCATTTTTTAGGGGCTTAACCCTAAAATAACAATAAAATGTGAATATAAACCAAAGAAAACATGTTTATAAATTGTCAATAAGTTTTTGGAAACAAATGTATCAATTATGTACTTCTTCAAATTGCCTTACTAAGTACATCAATTATTACTCGTTTATATAAATTTACTCAAAAAGCTATCAGTCACATAAAAAGTGTTTGTAAAGGCCTGTCCCTAGCCATGCCTTTGGCCACACCCCTAAAATAAAAATGTCCTTATTTGGCCATTTGAAATGTTGGAAGGTATGTTAAAGAATACCGAATATGTTAATTTAGGAATTTACTTTGCAACTTTATATACTATATTTATGTCATTTATCTAACCAGACCATTTAGCAGCAGCACACGGGGGGGGGCACGATCACCCCAGAGGGCAATCTGCCTCCTGGCTTTGCGTCACGGGGACTGCCCTAGCCTGTACCTGCTGCCCTATGTCTACTAGAATATGTCACCTGTTCACTAATGCAGAGCAAATATTATGGGCTCCAAAAAGAGAGAACCTCATGGAGGTAAGAGAGGCTTTGTGTCCCTAAGGTGGACTGTCTCTTCCAAGGAGGTCTGTCTGCTTATCTGTCTATTGATCTACCTATTGTGCCGGGTTGCACCTTGGCCCACATGATTGTATTTGTCATCCCTGAGTAGCGCTATTCTTCTTTAACCTTCAGCAGGAGCGGAGGTCAGGGGCCGGGTGGGATGGATTCATACCCTCGAAGAATCATTCTAGATAGGACCTTACTGACACCCAGGTGCATCCATTAATTGGCTGTAGTCCTAGGTGGGCAACAAACGTCATTAATATATTAACCCTATAGTGAAAAAACATGTTTCAATAGTTATTGCTACAACTTACTTTTTTATATGAAATAGTTTTTAGTATATTTTACACTATATTTACTCTGTGAACCTTGCTAAATTGTGTGGAGCTTTAGAAATTAATGACAGTGTTATTATATATATATATATATATATATATATATATATATATATATATAATCTATATAAATAAATATATTTTTTTAGAACTTTTAGAGAGAGAGAGGGGTACATACTATAATAAAGTTTTCTTGCCAGTTTAGTTCTAACGTAAATGTGTGTGTAATATCCCAAGATCAGACAGGCAGACACATATACTATACTCAAGCGTGGTTGTATATAATGGTGCAGAGTATTGTACACAGATCTGAGAAAGGGCGTCCCGATGACGCCCCATTGATCCAGCTCCAAGATGGGCAATTTCTCAGCAGAGCTTTCAGAGGATGCACTCTTCACTTTCCCAGGCAATTTATATCATTCCAACGCTGTGAGAATGAGCTTCTGGGTCACAGGACATGCATTTCACATGTAATCCTCCATGTGTTATGTTTTTTTTTTATCTTTTTTTTTTTTATATTCAATAATACAATGTTTTTTTTTTCCTTAATTTTTTTTTAAAGGTCTTCCTATCAGCGTAGCGTTCTTGGACTATTTCAGTAGTCTATAGATGCACTGGATTCTTAAAAAAATATTTTTATGTGTTTAATATTTTGTTACCTTTTTTTTATTTTCCAAACCTTTTTCTTGCCACGTACAGCCTGTGATTGAATATTTAATTCAGATTGATTTTTAAGCATATCCCAGGAAATAAATCCTTTAAAACCTATTTATGGCATGGAACCAGCTTCAAAAATGGTATTTATTCTCACAGTAATACACTGTTATTCCGTTGGGTTAATTTAAAGACACAGTTTCTGATGTTCCCTTTCTTACATAACATGCGTTCCAGATTCTGTATATTACTGGACCTCGGATCCTATACCCTCAGACGCTGAATCTATAGATTCATGCGACTGCCCATCTCGGGTGTATTTGGATTTTGTTTTGCTCTGTGCAGTTCAAGAAACTAGCTTTTCTGTAGCCCATCCTGTAATCCCAGTGAAATGAGGTTGTGGGAACCAAATCTCCTTACTTAAAAATAAATTGTTTCTCTGATGGAGAGGGGGTGGGGTGGAAAAACTGTTATTTTGAACCATTTCTAAAAACTAAAGGTTCTAAAACTGAAGGTTTGGTATCCCTTAAGAGCAACTGAAACAGAATTCCTCACTGCCAATGTCAAAAGGCTAATACAGCTCCCCAAAAGCCTGTGAAAATAGGCCTGAGCAGAGGAGGTAGAGAGATTTTAGTACTTAATGACATCACATGATTTATTTATTTTTTGGTCAAAACACCAAAGTTTGGTATCCATGCCCTTTTTTAAACTTTGTTTGTGAGCCAAACTGTAAAACATGGTTGGTATAGTTATTAAGTGGTCTGTGTTTTTCACTTTGTAGGCCTGCTTGAGAGCCATCGATGTGAAGATACTTCATCAGTTGCTGGCTGTTAACGAAGGGATCGAAGCCGTGAAATGGATCCTCGAGGAGAAGGGAAACCTAACCAGCCGTTGCAGTAGCTTGACCAGCAGCCAGTATAGTTTAGCGGAAAGCCAGGAAACTTCCCGTCGCGGAAGTTGGAATAGCCTTCAGGACCCCACAGACAAGCTGGACAGCATCTCCATCGGTAGTTATCTGGACACTCTTGCCGACGATCTGGATGAATACAGTCTGAGCACCAGTGAGCCAATTGTCTCTTCCACCCCTCATCGCCACGGACTTCCTTTAAACACCCCTGACCAAGGTGTTGGAGAAGGGTTATCGGGTGCTCTTCACTCGAGAGCAGAACGAGAGAAAGCCAAACTCGACAGGGAGGGCATCCAAGCCGATAATATGTCTACAACGGGCAATGGGCAATTTTTAGGAGATAAATCTAGAATGCCTAAGCAGATGGGGCTTTTGCAAGCTGCTCATGTGACCCAAACCTCAAACAGATCCTTGGCCAAACACGGTGTAACCGTCGAGCACCAAATGGAAGCAAAGCGTTCTGCAGAGACAAGTCCTAAAATGAAATTGAGTCAGAACGGGAAGGTGGATTTGGAAAAGTTAAACAGCAAACTCCACTTGGAATACGATGCTCACTGGCAGTGGGTTCAGTCTCAGGACGATGTGACATTCTTGTAATTTGACCACCATTCTGTGTAATGTGGAATTTTTGTGTTTCTATTCTTGAACTGAAATGCTTGGTTTATTACCCAGGAATTTGTAGTGATTAAGTTTGTCTAGAAAGCTCTAAAATGAAACTTTGACAGCTACGGCCGTTTAAATCCTAGTGTGGTGTTGCCTTGAAAGCCGTCAGATTCTGATGTCAGAAGTACACTCTTTTTTTGTATAAAGATTCCTCCTCAAAAAAAGGAGGTTTTTGGGGAGGTTATCTGATAAATATTGATATTCTATGAATGTTGATGTTTTAAACGGACAGGCCACTACAGAAAGGATTATGTGAATCGGCGCAAAAGAGACATTTTCTATATGTTGTGATTACAAAAAAAAATTGGTGGTTTTAAGATTTTTCTTTTAAATTTGATTTTTTAAAGTATAGATGCTGATTATTAATTTGTTCCCCCCCCACACACCTTTTAGAACCAGATTGAGAATTAAACTCGACCCTGGCACCAGCCGCCTGTAAAACTGAGTACTTACGGCTGCATGTTGTAAACTTTTATAGCAGGCGGCCGTATGTATCTGGGATAGGATCTGCCATGAGTGGCAATAATAGGTACATGGGAGGCGCTGTTGGGTACTAACGCACCATGGATTCGCCTAAGTTGCCCAACGGCCAGTCTGGGGCTGCCCCATTCTCGCTTACATATAATCAGTCAATTTTGTATGGACTCCAAAGCATTTTACTGCATATAAATTTCTACATGCATGATTTTGTGACTTCTGTCTTATTTTCCTCGTCCCATGGCTGACACTCTACTCAAATCAGGAAGTGCTTCCCATACATGCGATTGGATTCTGCTCGGATGAGTAGAAGTCCCATTCATTTCCTTAGAAGAGCCATAGCACACGTGTGTTAAAATACTTAAGTATGCTTCCTGCTTTCAGTAAAGGCAGCCAGGGAAGGAGGAACATGAGACAGGAGTCTTTGTTTCCAACATGTCAAGAAATTAGAATCCTTCTTTATTTACAATTTCTTTATTTACAACCGTTTATTGTCATGTGAAAGCAGGCACCAGTAGGCACTTAAAAAAACGTTCTAAAAGTTTTTTTGGGTTTGTGTTTATATATAATAAACCATTTAGAGAAAACAATACAGGAACATGTTTACCAAAATGTACTTACGTGGGCTCAATTAACAATGTGTCTAAGCGGAACAGCACCTTCAATAATAAAGCCTTTTGGAGGGTGGGGGAAAAAAAGCTCAATTTAAGTGCCAGGTGTATAGATAGACATATATATTCAAGCTGTATGATTGTGTAAGGAAAGTATAGATATTCACATTATAACCAGCATGTAAAGTTTCCTGTTAGGGAATGATATGACGCTTGGAGGTTAATTTACCTTGAGACAGAGATTTATTCATAAATCATGAATTCTTGCTACAGTGTTTAATAGATAATTGTTGGCAACGCAACAAATGAATTGTTGGTCAGGTTGTTTAATTTTGGTTATATTGGGGACGTGGTTCTGCATGATCTTGTTGAGAAAGCTGAGCTTCTTCTGAGTGCCCCAGTCTTTAAATATTAGATTTTTTTTATAGAAACATGTTACATATTTTATATCAAATAGCTTAAATTACAATTCTACAATCACAAAGTTATTATGGCAGGTAGAAGTATTCAAGGTGCAAATTATAGTAACCCGGAGTCCTATTGCATTGTGGCTACGTTGGATCAGTCGATATGTCCGATAGATCCCTATCCAAGCGTTTCTCTTTAGAAAGGACAGTCCCTCTTTCCTCCCCTTATGTCCCTTTGTTTTCTATTATCTCAAATTGTTTGGGTGCATCCCGGTGTTCTACAGTCCCAAACGGTGTAATGAAATGTATAGAAAAAAAATGCAGAAAATGTATTAAATTTTGTAAATAAAATACATTCTATTGTATGTTCTAAATGGCTTGCTCGGCTCCATAAAGAACGATCACAAAGTCATGTAATCGAAATTTTGAGAGGTACACAAATACTATCCTGGGACCGCCATATCTCCCATATTAACGTATATAATATGCCTTGGGAAATATTACACGCGTAATGTAATGACATCTCCCCAGCCATGTTTATTTGATTTGCTAGTGAATGATGCCGTTCCAGGTTGGCACGGGATCTTCACGCGGAAGCTCAGCAGATAATGGCGTTTCTTTTAGCACCAGATACGGTGTGATACAGAATTAGCTATTTTTAATGTAGTATTAAGAAACAAGCCCTGTTTTACGTTTATATGCTCATCTTATCTTATCTTTGTCTATTTTGTGACCCCCTATCTCTTTGTTCGGAATGATTCATTATCTCTGCCGAGGGCCAAAGTCCTTTTCCAGGAGATTATCGCTGTAGCGTTCAATGTGTTCCTGCGTGAGTTACTGTGGAAGCCTTGTGATCGGCGCCGCTTCTGTGGAAGTGGGTGACGTGTAGCGGTCTTGCAGAAGCTCACACATGGGAACACAAATCTTTCCACGGGGCAAATGTTACTTTGCACCCATTTTTGAAGGCGGGCCTCTAATTATTACTAATAAAATTATTTTCCAATGGGTTAATGTTTTTTATTTTTCCCCTGTAATGTAGTAAAACATAGATTTCTTATTGCAAATATTCTAAAAGCCACTGTATGGTTTGTTGCAAATAATTACTTGGCTGGTTTACCAATACCCTCCCAAGGGGCCTTGAGAATCTAGATGTCTCGGATGTTTTGGCGTTCTCAGTCACCAAAGCCCCGTAACTCGTCCGTGTGCTTCCTAAAATCCACATCTATCTCCTTTGTTTTAAGATTGAGGAGCCACACTACTTTATTCATTTCTTTGTTACTATGTTGTGCATTTCATTGTGTTGGCTGTATTGTACTTCTGTATGTGGAACCAAAGCTTCATCGGTGGCTTAGACCGGGGTTGTCCAGCTGGAGGTACACGGAATAGAAGATAATGTAAGCTTTATTGACTTTGCCTCCTTATTTAAACAGTGTTTACATAGAATTCAAAATTAGCATCATATGTGAACGTATAATTCCATGTTATACCGGTAGATAAATGTTTCTCTTGATCTTTTCATTTCCAGTTCCTCCAGCACCGTGTTTAGATCAGTATGTAGCCTACAGAGACCATTTAATGATCTACCCAGCCTTTGGGAAAAAATGTTGGGCAATCTTGATGTAGGCTCATGAACAATACATATGAAACGGTGTATCTTTTCAGATTACTGCTTGTGCCATTGTCCTAACCATTGTTGTTACCTCTCCTGTTAGCAATAATATTTGCTGTCTCTATGCAGTTTCACAATAAAATTCTCCTATCCCCTGGCGCGGCATGCTGTTTCCATCAGTCCGCCACTAAAGCTGCTTGATTAAATCTGTTTGCACAAGTATAATTGCGGAAAATGTACAATGCTCCATCTGACGGCTTACCAAATGTTCCATAAATGGGTGAATTCAATATATATATATTTTTTTATTTAAAACTATAATCGCTAAGCTTGTCTGTTTTTCAACATGTCGCCGGTCTTTCGTTTATAGTGTCATGTTATCACCAAGACCTGTAAAGTTTGAATGGAAGTTAATTAGACCTGGGTACGTTCCCTGATCACTGGCTTAGTGGATCCTGGGGTCTTTCATATTTGGGTCTTGATGAGAGTATCTTTAAACACTGGGAGAAGGCCCTTATAATGACTATTATTTTAACAAATAGGTCATTTTTCTTAGTGTTAAGTGGAAGAGGGATTATAAATCTAATACATATTATGGTGAAATCTTAAGGTCATGTGAAAAGAGCTCCCGTCCATATTAATTACTTCCAATTATACATTGCATTTTGATTGATAACTCTGTTTCGGGTGTAACATTCAATTTGACAGCAAGTGTTTCCCAACTGGTTCTACATGATTACATCATAGGTGGGGTTTTAGAAAAACTTCAGGTTCGCATATAAAGTATCATTTTTAATACAGAATAATTGCATAATGGAAAGAAGCAACACAAATTTAGTTGGATTTCAAATTTTTAAAGCAGGCCATTTTAGGATGTCTAGGTTCAAGTTAATTACTGTAAAAAAATGCCCCTTTTCTGCCTCATTTTTTTGATTGATATTGTTTTATCAATGATTTATGAATGATTGGTGAATATAAATATTATATACACATGTAGGGGTATTTGCATACCTGGGAGCTGTCTTAATGAGCTGACCCTGAGACTCTAGAAGGTTATGTCGGCTCAGCTCAGCCTCCATAGACTTCATTAAAAGGTGATTTGTACCTTGAAGATACGGCGCATCAGAATATGATCGTTTCATTTTAACGGAGATGCTCACCTCAGAGCCAATGTTTGTGTACCTGGAAAAACCTGCAGAATCCTCCCAAATGCAATTGCCTCATTTTCAGTCGTCCCCCCCGCAGTTATTTGCCAAGCAGTGGTGACGTGTCATATACTATGGATGAGCTTGTGCGCTGCATCTCTGGAACTGCAGCTTCTACTAAAGGCAAGTAGTTATTTTTATGTTTTTTATTAACGTGAATTCTTTGTTTCAAAGGCTGCCTGGGACACCGGAGTGTCCCTTTTAAAAACAACTGATTTTCTTGATATTTTATATATATCGAGGTAGCTCATCAATGTGCTACCTGTATATAATATAATATATTTATATCATTGCCCGTCTCTTATGCATATTTTCCATCATACGCTTGGGCGTCTCGTCTGTGTTTTTATACAAAGTTTGTATATTCTAAATCTCTAAATAGTGAAATAATTGATACAAAGAAGTATAACCCCCCCCCAAAAAAAAACACAAAGCCATAAGCGCCTAAGCAGCTTTGTTGCGAGCTACCAAATTGTTCTAAAGGTTTAATACACCGTATAGACGGTTTTATGTGCTATTTACCGCCCATTAAAGTATCCACAAAACCAGTAGCCTGTCCTTAAAAATTAGTAAATTAAAATTAAACATGGGGGGGGGAGTATGAGCGTATCACTCGTTTAACAAGCACAATGAGGGTTCTGTGTGTAGTTAATTGAATGAGCTGGGCTTTGAATGCCCTCATTGACCAGGATGAAGTAGGAGGGAATGTTATCCTGACATAGGACGACTGGTCAAGCTCCTGAAAATGCCCAGCAGAATTCTTGGCGTTGTTCCGTTGGTTCTTTTTGATGCTAATATCCGAATATTTCTTAGCTGCGCAGATACCGGTATGGCGGATAATTAATCAGCCGCATGAAAAGTAGGTTATGCTTCATAGCTGATCTGCCCACATGAACATTTAAACTATTCCACCCTTCGCGACCAGGAAGGGAAGTCCACTTAATATGTTCCAGTAACGTAATTAACGTCAGAAAATAAGTGGGTATAAATCTGTAGCGGATCAGCGTTCCAGGAATTGTTTGCATGTTCGTTTGGAAGCAAACCATTCGTTTAATGCTATGAATGTGGAAATGATCCAGCCTAACCCTGATCATTAACCTGCTTTATCAGCCAATCAGAAGTAGTTTTCTGAACTTACACACATACATGTCATATGCGTCCACGCCTGTGTTCCACGGGGACTTGCTATTGACACTCTCATGACTGTGTTGTGCTGTGTTGTGAAACTATATTTTTTTGGCTGCTGGCTTATTACGTTCATTATTTCAATGTTAAAATGTAAACATTTAAATTACTTTTTTTTAGTATTCCAAAATATCTAATATATATATTATATTATATATATTACATAATATATATATTCCAAAATTTCTATAACTACATAGAAATTCATTAATTTAGCCCATTAGATTCTGTTACATTCTCAGAATTAATATTTTTGGACCTGGATAATGGCATACTTGTTATGTAAATCAAATCCCCCAATACACAGCAGTAGTAGACAAGTCCAGTACTATGTACACGTCAAAGACATCCATTAATTAGCAATGACTGAATAACACATTTATTGTAACAGAAGCAAATTGTTTGCTTACTGTATAAAATCACATTTATTCATGGCAGATTCCCCCCCCCCCTTTCCTTCTGGTTGTGCGAGTGTAAATGAAGACTGCAAGGACTGTCTGGATGAAGGAGGCCGGCTGAGGAATCTTGGCCAGCTTCCTTGATAGCTGCAGATGGGGAAAAAAGATTAAATGGCGAATTTGCAAAAGTATGATGTCACTTGGATGGCATCATACACTAAGGTAACGTGAAATAAGCTTTACTTCAGAGCTGTGATGTCACATCTGCATATCGCTCCTCTGGGTCACTAAGGGAAAACTCCAGGTCAATGGGACCTCCTACCCGCATGTTGCATGGGGGGCTCCCAGTAGCCAGAGCCGGAAGTCCCTAGGTGTGCACATCTGGCTTGAAATATGTGGTTGTATGAGGTCATATCATTTCCCACCCATGTCTCAAGCCCTGGCCCAGAGTCTACATACAGCTTCTATATACAACCACCTCTGCACCTCTCGTGGTTGTGCTATTGTATCTGAGGCTACAAAGATCACTGTATGGAGCACTTCAGGCTTCTTACCTCCTCAACTCTTAAGTCCAGAGGATCATGATTATTCCTTCACACGGATACTCACTTGATTTTAGCCAAAAGGCTGAGAAGCTCTTGTGCCCCACCTTTTTTTAATTCAATTAATTTATTACGACATCACAACAATGATATCATAAAAACCATCTTGAGTTGACCCTTAAAGAATGGTTCTAAACCCTGGAATGCCTTATGGAAAATTGCATGAATTATTTTCTCACCATGCGTTTCACTAGGTAGACAGCAGGTCATTCTGCCCAATTCACTAAACTACTATCCACCTCCCTGAAGGCCAGTAAACTGTCTGGCCAACAAAATCCTCGCTGAGACCCAAAAGCCTTACAGGTCCTTCTGGATTTCGAGTTCTGGAAAACTAGTTAATGGAAGGAGCTTCTTTAAGGTGAATGTGGCTTTGATTGTGTCTGAAGGAGTGCCAATAAAAGTCAAATTAAAGGCCTCCTGGATCCAATTAATACTGAACTTTATACCTGCTGAATGTATTTCTGTATGGTTGCAGAACTAACGGGGTGTAAGAAAGACATTAAACAAGAGAGGAGCCAGGAATTCAATTCTTAAATAATTCCTTCTTTCTACTACAGAGAATGTATAATAACAGAACTTGATGTCACAGCCCTTAAACCATGGTTTATTTTCCAAAATTACCTGTTCTTATAAGCATGAATCAAGGAATCAAACTCTCACCCAATACCAATACACTACTTTTTGTTACATTTTGTGTGTTCCTTAACCATACACAGAAAAGTACGGTATACTTTATGGACGGAGGATCTGCAATCTCTTGAGTAGTTTTGAGTTTCTTCTCACTTGCAACAGCAATGAAAGCAACAATGAAGAGTTGAATCATTGTTTGCCGGCTTGACTTTTTCGTGTTGGAAAGCGGTGATCTGTGCTCCACGTGGTAAGGCCACAGTATAAACCAGGCAGCCCCTTTTTTCCCTCCTAAGCCAAAGGAGGGCTGGATTTAGTGGGTCCCCCCAAGGAAGGACCCACTAAAGTCTTCAAGGGAGAACCAGGCGATTTTTATTTCACATAATATACATGGAAACAGATTTTGAGGACAGATAGCCATACGACTCTTCTAGTTTGCCTTATGTTCCTGATAGTTCCTTAGTCTTGTCTTAGATTGAAGACACAACGTGTCAGCTTCTTTTTAATCGCATTATACTGCCAAGAGCTGCAGTGATTCATAAATATTAATACTTCTGTGTAGGAGAATCTCACGACTTAAATATTCACATATAATTATAATTACAAATCATGGTGAATCGACTTCTTTTTGCCTGGTATTTAAATATTCAAAAAACACCTTGAACATGTTTGTCAGAACATCTACTATAGGAAAAGCAGGTTTCAGGCAGTAACACAAGGGAGCGCAGGCAGACACCCTAAAAAAAGTGAAAAATTCCAGCTGTAAACTGTATTTTTTTCTAATGATTTTATCTCTGCTTAACAAAACCGGACCTACAGGATGGAAGACGCACGATGATGTCATAAAGCTGAAGGCACCTTTGTTTTCTTCCTAGGTACTTCCTTGAAGTGACTAACATTTTATCAATATATAAATAGCATGTACTGAGTCGTATTCTATATTAAACCTGTTCAGTCCTAAAGGAGACGAGGACTCTGTCCTTGTGAACTTATAGTCTATTAGGAGGTTAAGGGGGAATGAAACAAAAGGTGGGATCGGTGGTCCCTTGGTTGTTTGCGATTTAGTATTTCCTTCTGTCTGGGGAACCAAAGACCAATGAAGAATATTTAGTATGATTTGCTGAATCTTTAAAACCAAATCAATACTACATACTGTATAGAGACGCGTTTGTGCCAAGATCCTCAGAAGGACTGTAATGCAGAGTATTGATCTGACCTCTGAAATTACTTTTCATCTCCCGTTTGTGTGATCAATAACCACAGAGCTGCCAGCAGCCTCGGGAAGAAACGTTTTTTCTTATTCTCGCTAGATAAGGATATAAAACAAAATGTTACAAGTGTTGCTGTGATGCAGTGGTAGCGGTCAACAGTAAGGAGATATAAACAGGTCAATAGGCATATGGCGATCATGAATACATGAGAATGGACCAATGAAGGTTTGAGTCATTACAGCAGAAATAATGGGCAGGCCAGTTGGACCAAATGGTTTGGGGTGATTACCTCCCATTATCCTTTGCGTCATCCAGGGCCGGCCTTTGGGGTGTGCGACCTGTGCGACCGCACAGGGCGCCACACTCCAGGGGGCGCCGCCGCGGGGTCCGCCGCCGCCGCCGCAGCGCGGTCCGACGCCCCTGCCACCGCGGGGTCCGCTGCCGCCAGTATGGGGGCACCCGGCACCCCTCCAGAGACGGACAGTAATGTCCGCCGCTGGAGGAGCAGGCTCGCAAGGGAGCGGTATCGGAGGTCTTTAACAGACCTCCGATACCGCTCCCTTGTGATCCCCGCGGCAACAGCTGCTGTGCGCCGGGGTTTGCTGTCAGATCCCGACGCACAGCACTGAAGCCGCGCCCACCGGTCTCCGTGCCCTCTGACCCGGAAGAAGAGAAGACAGAAGAACTAAGAAGAAGAGCGAAGAGGAGGCAAAGAAACTGAAAGAGGAAAGGTAGGAAAGCATAGAGTGACAGTGAGAGTGGATTGGTGTATATGTGTGGATTAGTATATATGTGTGGTTTGGTATATATATGTGTGGTTTGGTATATATGTGTGGTTTGGTATATGTGTGCATTAGTATATATGTGTGGTTTGGTGTATATGTGTGTGGATTGGTATATATGTGAGGATTGGTATATATGTGAGGATTGGTGTATATGTGTGGATTGGTGTATATGTGTGGATTGGTATGCGTGTGGATTGGTATATATGTGTGGATTGGTGTATACGTGTGTGGATTGGTATGCGTGTGGATTGGTATGCGTGTGGATTGGTATGCGTGTGGATTGGTATGCGTGTGGATTGGTGTATATGTGTGGATTGGTATATATGTGTGGATTGGTGTATACGTGTGGATTGGTGTATACGTGTGTGGATTGGTATGCGTGTGGATTGGTATGCGTGTGGATTGGTGTATATGTGTGGATTGGTATATATGTGTGGATTGGTGTATATGTGTGTGGATTGGTGTATATGTGTGGAGTGGATTGGTGTATGTGTGTGGATTGGTGTATGTGTGTGGATTGGTATATATGTGTGGATTGGTGTATATGTGTGGATTGGTGTATATGTGTGGATTGGTATGTGTGTGTGGATTGGTGTATATATGTGGATTGGTGTATATATGTGGATTGGTGTATATGTGTGGATTGGTGTATATATGTGGATTGGTGTATATGTGTGGATTGGTGTATGTGTGTGGATTGGTGTATGTGTGTGGATTGGTGTATATATGTGGATTGGTGTATATGTGTGGATTGGTGTATATATGTGGATTGGTGTATATGTGTGGAGTGGATTGGTGTATATGTGTGGATTGGTGTATATGTGTGTGGATTGGTGTATATGTGTGGAGTGGATTGGTGTATGTGTGTGGATTGGTGTATGTGTGTGGATTGGTATATATGTGTGGATTGGTGTATATGTGTGGATTGGTGTATATGTGTGGATTGGTATGCGTGTGGATTGGTAAGGGTGTGAGGGTGATGGGTGTTATGCTGTACCATTTCCAATGTATTTTTCATTATATAATTATGCTCTAAAGTACATCATAACTCCCATCACTCTATACTGTTCCATACAGTGGCAGAGCTGGGAGGCAGAGGCCTTGCACCCTCACCGCAGGACTTCTGAAAGGTAAGTGAACTTCAAAGAGGGAGAGGGTAGATAGTTAGGAGGGGGTAGATAGGGAGAATGGAGTGAGACGGGGTACATAGGGCAATCATACTCCTATCATGCCAAGTAGTCTACGAGTACATCCTGGAATCTGCGGGCATGATAAGAATGTGATTGCTGTTAATCATATATATATATATATATATATATATATATATATATATATATATATATATATATATAAATATTGTTATTTAATTGTTTTGTTATGTGTTATGGTGTGGGGGGGGGGTCATATTCGGTTTCGGCCAGGTAAATGCTGCACTTTTGGTTTCAGTCCAGAATTCGTTTCGGTGCATCCCTACTACTAAGCCAGACAATGAAGTGGTAGGCCTACACCACATCAATGTTTGGCGTAGTATATAGTGATTGGGGTTTTGTTACAAGTTTTGATTCCTTTCTTTTTTTGGGATGGGGGGGCGCCAGACGAGTAGTCCGCACAGGGCGCCAGAACACCTAAGGCCGGCTCTGGCGTCATCGATAATGCTTGACAATAGAAAACAGCGCTTACTTATTATAGATGCGTTCGAAATTCCATCCTAACGATAACTTCATCCTTGACATCTTCATTCCTGGGTGACATCTCACAGATTTTCTATGCATTATGCAGGAGCGACACATTTCCTCCAAAGGTAGGTAGATATCAAACAGGTGAGCATGTTCTATAATATAATTAATTAATATGGTCACTGATTTATGTCCCAAACCTGTGAGGCTCCACAATCTAAATCTAGATGACTTATAAATAAGTCATAGTCTTCTTCAGAGCATTGAAGACGCTTGAATTTGAATGCCATCACTCCAATGTCTGGCTTTACCCTTTTCTGTCACCTGGGTTCATTGCGGGAAAAAAAATCCAATTACCAGAGTTCCGGAAAAGACTAAGACAAGGTCATAACGTAAACATTGATAAATAGCCTCATCAAGCAGGATGTAACTTTGAAATGATCTTCACGGAAGAGTAAATCCAGATAGGATGTCTATATGTCACCTGAAATATACTGGATAGAGAAGACACTAGCTGGCCAAGACCTTCAGGGAACTTGAGTTTATCTTAAGTGTTTTTTTAATCTTTTTTTATAGAAATATAGAAGTCCCACTACACATGAAATGTTTTTTTTATGAGGTGGGGGGCTGTGGTGCCACCATGTATGAGATAAGGTTCCTGAAGTCACTTTGCCTACTGTGCATCTCATACATGGTTGGCCTTCTAATGGTTAATGAGCAACTTTTTAAATGTACTTATTTGCTTTTTAACATGATCAAAATAAACGCAATAGCCGATGGCTAGTCCGGGCCTGGTACCCCCTGGCTAGCTTTGCTCCCTGGGCGAGGAGAGGTTAAATGAAACACGCTGTAGGTTTGGATTAGGAGAACCTCCTGTTTTTATTCCTTTTTTATAAGCAGCTTACCGGAGGAGGAAAGCCAAGTTTTCTGCGTTTTGAAGTTGCGATAAGGAGGTTATTAAGTGCGAGGAACGCAGAGAGAAGGGGCGAGGATTGTGTGTCTGAAATGGAATAGCGATGATGGGGAGCCTGGTAGCTGCCCAAAATCTCCTTTTTTCCATGGATGACTTTATCCCCTTCTATATCAGTCAAAGGTCCATAGTAAACCCTTGCAGACACACTTAAAGGTGTAGTGTCGTCATAACTAATTTCATTTATCTTAGGTTTAGATTCTGTAATGAGTTAAAGTGAATAGTTTATTTTTAAAGTAATTTTACCTAAAGAAACCTGAAATCTGGGCTTAAATTGGGAACCCCTGCCGCAGTTAATTACTGGTTAATTAAATATGATAGCATTCCATTTATGATCTATGTGGCCTTGGTAGAAGACACTCCTAAGGTAGATAATAACACGCAGGGAACTGTTGGTAACTGATTTGGCAGACATTGTTGGCAGTAATTAGAAGATGAACCAACATCTTTTATTTAGCAGAAGCAAAACATCGCACTGGAAAATGAATTCCTTTTTTATGCTGAAATTACCTGGAATTTGTTACGGTTTAAGTTCAAACTTTAAATGTATGTTGGGGCAGTGGTGGTGGCAGAAAGGGATGCGGCATGGGATCTCTGCCCATCCAAGGGGCATTTTATTTGTTTCTAACCCCCTTCATCCAAATGGACAGGGGATGGGGCTTTGTGGCTCCTATAGGGGATTTATTTTAATTATTATTTTAACCCCTTGGTTTCTTTAACCAAAACCTACTCCAACATGCATGAGGTGGGAGAAGATGGTGGGCAATATTTTTTTTTATTATTTATTATTTCTTTTTTATTTAATTATTGATTGTAGCGGTGGTTGCAAGTTTCAGGTGAGGACATGAAAACTCGAATTTTAATGCCCATAACTCTCAAAGTTTTCAAGTCGCATGCCCTCGCAAACAACTCCAGCTGGAGTTGAGTTTGACCATTTCACTCATCTGATCACTCACCTTCTTAGTGAATAGACTCAAAGGTCTTGCTCAGGGTAAAATCTGCAAATTCATGTATATTTATCTCTTATGTCATAAGGAAACAGAAAATATGGCACTGATAAAATTATTTACATCATTGCTATCTTTACTTTAGTAACTTTACTGCTATATGTATCTCATCATACTTAACCTATGCAGGTGCTACTAGCCACGTGAAGGAGACAGAGGCCACTGGCTACAGGGTTTTCTGCACCAAGAAAAGAGAGAGAGTGATTTTTTGGCCTCAAAAATCTGTTAAAGAGTGACTTATCCCTTATCTTCTGGCTAGATTATTTTTAAGAACAATGTTCCATACATTGTTATAATAACCCCTTAATGACAAAGCCCGTACATGTACGGGCTCAAAATGCATTGTTTTCAATGGGTTTAGGGACCGCCCATTGTCCTTAAGGGGATAATATCATTAACCGAATTAGCAACAATGAAGCAAGATTTTAATCAGGCTCAATCCTAACCCGACCAGCGTGGAGTGTGAGTGAAGTAGCTCTCCAGCTAAATTCTGTTTTGACATCGTTCTCACAAGGGACGTGGAAGCCACCAGGTCCGCTTGGGACATCAGGCCCCAATCTCACGGCACCCCCTGCTGTGCTCACCCTTCGTGGAAGCTGTAGTCCATGTCACTCTGTTTATGAAGGCTAAATTGTCTGTAGAATTCTCATGAGTCCAAAATGCCTTCTAGCTGTGGATTGGCATTTGGCAGGGAGTGAATTAATGCTGGCGAGAGCACTCGATCGGCATAATTGAATATCTGGCACACACTCAGAGTTGTTCATTGTTAACCACTTCAGCCATGGAGCAATACTATGACCACAGTGACCCTACCAGGTCACAATTCCTATCGTCTACCGATCGGTAACAGGCATAGGGGGTAGGGGTGGCATAATCTACCAGAGAAGTACATTTTTGAAAATGCTTTAGAATATACATTTTTATATATATCTATATATATATAGATATATATTTCTCACACTGGTATAGACGTCATAGAATAAGCAATGGGTATGTTTTTTATTATTTCAATACTAAATGGGTTATAAAGAGAGCCTTGAGAGACACTTAACATTCTTTGTCTGTATTATAATTGTCTAAAATTGCTCAGGAACAGGAATGTTATCAGATTAGCTTCCAGAAAGCTGGTCAGAAACTCTATAACACAGCTTTTCTTTTTTTTTTACAGCTTGAAAACTAGATTGGCCAGATTTTACTTTATTATAAATTTTCATCCATATGATTTTAATGCGACTCTGCAATACACAATACATGCATATTAATTCAGGCTGATAAAAGGCACGTGCCCATCAAGTTCTAGCCACCTAGATATTCCTTTTATTACGACATTCTTCGCAATATTGAAGTGGCTAAACCCCTAACACAGGCTCTAAATAAAAATTACTGGTTAATTTAAATTATAGCGTTTGTTTGTAGAAGACTGTACTAAGGTAGCTAAACCCACTCAGGGAAATGTTGGTACTGATTTGGCAAACATGGTTGGCAGTAATGAGTAGACAATCCACCAGCTTTACTTTGCAGAAACAAAACAAAAAATCCTTTTTTATATTCAAAGCTGAAATGACCTGAAATTTAAGGTTTAAGTTGACCACTTTCAATACATAAGTTCTATAGCTCTATGCTTCTAGGAGATGACCTTTTCTATGTGGAGCACCATAACCATGAGTTATGTATATAGTAGAGTTGTACTTGTTAAACTAGTAGTACTAAAGAGTGAGTGTTTGCAAGTCGGCTTGCAAATTGAATAAAGCCAACTCATATTAACAATCACAAAATGACAATCAGTTCCCATGCAGGAGAGGTCAGTGTATGTAAGTGTTTTAAAAAATAGTCTACTCGCAAATTAATTAACTTGAGTGTTACATGCGAGTTTAAATGCAAGTTGGGGCGGTGGTGGCCGTAGAAGGGGACACCGCATGGGATCTCTGCCCATCCAAGGTCAACCAAAAGTAGAAAGGCACCTTATAATTTGCAACTCCCATATTTGTCCTCTGAACTGCATGCTAGCAAAAGGCCTCTTTGGACATGAATACCAATAATAGGGTTTTTCACCATAAGATGAGTTGTAGGTGAGACAACGTGGGACACATTTTTCCTTCCCAGGTTAATGAAGCATCTTGGCGCACATCCAAAGCCTTTCTTGTAGGGCAAACTCTTTAGGGTTTTCCATTTATAATGCATCTCATGATCAATTCAATAATTAGTACATTAAACCCAATTTGGTTAGTCTCTATTCTATACTCTGAGTCTGCAGTTTATAAAATGGACACTAGAGGGCAATCACGACCCATCCTCATTTTAAATACCCTTTGACTGCTGGGGATTTTTATTCTTAATAACAGCTTGAATTGCATTTGGCTCTGTTTGCTTGAATTTATGTTGAGTTTCCTTTATAATTGTCTGTTCAATTAGAACTGCGTGCAGTCGCAAACATCTCTTTTGATATAGTGCAAACGGGAAGCATTGATGCCTCAGCATGTATATTTGATCACTGTAATTGGGCTTGTTTGCCCTCTCCCTCAATGCAAATTGGCTTGAAAACTCCTCACAATGAATAAACATTTACTTAAGCCTGCTTTTTGGGGGTTACATTTCCACAAAGCTAAATGGCGCAGGTTTTAATTATATTCCAGCACCTATAAGGATTACTGGATCAGTTATATCAATTATACCACCTGGTAATGTCCTTAAATTTATGTTAAACTCCGCTGGATTTCATTTCCATGTGGCCCAGTGGTGCAGCCACTATATAATCAGCTGCCGCTAATGTATGTGTAGCGCCTCCAACACTGCTAAAAGTTACCGTCTACTATAACATTAAGAAGGGGGTCCAAGTCTGGATTCTTCTTCTTCTAAGATAAAACTGGTATTTCTGTACACAGCATTTTCATTATTTATTATTACGCATTGGCAGCATTGTACAGTATAGTACAATGGGTCTTTACAATGGGTCTAATCATTTACAATCTGTGTCTGTATGGACGCATTAGCTATCCCTGGACAAGCTGCTCCCAAGCTCCAGGTACACTATATGGACAAAAGTATTGGGACACACTTCTTAATTATTGAATGCAGGTGTTTCAATCAGACCCATTAAAACAGGTGTTTAAAAATCAAGCACCTAGCCATGCAGTCTGCATTTACAAACATTTGTGAAGAAAATGGGTCGTTCTGAGGATCTCACTGAATCCAGGCGTGGTACTGTGATAGGACGCGTAAAAGTCGCCAGCGCTCTGCAGATTCCATAGCTGAAGAGTTCCAAAATGTGCAGCGGGAGCTTCGTGGAGTGGGTTTTCATAGCCGAGCTGCTGCATGCAAGCCTCACGTCACCAAGTACAATACCAAGCGTTGAGTGGTGTAAAGCACACCGCCACTGGACTCTGGAGCAGTGGACACGTGTTCTGTGGAGTGATGAATCTTGCTTCTCTTTTGGGCGAGTCTGGGTTTGGCGGATTCCAAAAGAACGTTACCTGCTGAACGGCATTGTGCCAACTGTATAGTTTGGTGGAGGAGGGATAATGGTCTGGGGTTGTTTTTCAGGATTTGGGCCCCTTACTTCTATAGAAGGGAAATCTTAAGGCTTCAGAATACCAAGACATTTTGGGCAATGCTATGCTTCCAACTTTGTGGGAATGTTTTGGTGAAGGTCCTCACAGACGCTCTACTGGATGAATGGGAAGAAATTCCCACAGAAACTCTCCAAAATCTTGTGGAAAGTCTTCCCAGATGAGCGGAAGCTGTTATAACTGCAAAGGGGGACCAACTACATATCAATGTCTATGTATTTAGATTGTGATGTCATCAAAGTCCATTTTGGTGTAATGGTCAGATGCCCAATAATTTTGTCCATATAGTGTATGTGTGTTGGATATCAGAGTTTGCCAAAAAAACACTTGGGTAAGTCCTCTTTTTGATCTTCCTCCTCACATATCTGTTTGTACTTTCAACATTCAGCCATGGGGTCAATCACCTTAAGGGGCTCCATACTACAATGTAAAATGTGATCATTAAAATTGGATTTCCTGGAAACCACTCGCAAATGTCATTTCATTTTTTTCCCCTTCTTTTAGATTTACAATCTAGAATAAACAGGGGGATAAATATGGGTTCAAATGTATGTACAATATAGTATTTCAATTATTTCAGTGTGCTGCTTGCAATGAGATCTGACTCCAGTGACTCCGTTTATTGGGTCTCAGGAAAGCTCTCCTCGTACAAGGATTTCCTTCCTCTGTCCCTGCCAGTTATATTTTGGCTCGCATCACTGGAGGAGAATTGATTTTGCAGGGAAGCCTTTGGCAATGTGTGATTCAAGATCTGGCAGGAGGCCCGGGGAGGCGCACACCTCTGCGGTGAGCTCAGCTGGAACGGGGACGCAGCCGGCCACTGATCTGTATTAACATGTGAAGGGATGCTCCACATCAGTGGAGTGGAGGAGGTTGTAAGGTTGTAGGGGTATCTCTTCTCCTGTGTTTTCTTTGAACCCTCTTGGTCTGCAGAATACCCGTCACGGATCTCCATTTAGGACCCCAATCCCCACTATCTTTCTTTCCTCCCGCGAAGTCCCTCTTTTCTAGGAGCTCAGAATGTTTTCCATGGATGAGTGTATCACAGTGTGCTACAGCCATAAAAGTTTCCTTCTTTGATATTTTACCAGGATATCAACGGAATAAAGCTCTAAGTCCTGGGTCCCCATGCTGGGCTGGTGGCCATGTCTTTCCAGATTCTGTCGGGGATTGGGCACGGGTTAAAGAAGCTCATTAATGCACTTAGTGGATGAAGTTCAGTGTGAATAGGGGAGAGAGTTGACGTGCCGCGCATCCTCTCGCTGATATATGGGAGCAAAGTTGATCTATAGTATTTAGGTATACATACGCTAGAGATTTGTAGATGGTGGATATGACCCACAGTCCAATTGGTGCCAAAAGAAAAAGGTAACTGACACTGTCTGCAGGTTTTGTGCCTTTTTTAAGAGAAATAGTAATTTCAACTTTTGTGATTCAGCTGCTGAAGTTCCAGATGTCATCACTTGTGGCTAGTCATCCGCCCTTTTGCTCTTATTCACCTTCTTACTCTGCTATCTCTGTTCTCTCTCTTTCTTTTTCTCTCTTCTCAGCTTTCTTTTTTCACTCATTTTTCCTCTCCTTCTTTTTTCTTTTTTCACCCCTATCTTTCTTCTCTTTACCCATTGCTGTTTTTGTCCTATTTTTCTCTCCTTCTCTTTTCTCCATTCACTTTTTCTGTGGTTTCCCTTTTTATTCTCTCTTTTTCCTTTTCCTCCTTCTATATTATTGCTATTATTACAGTTCATACAACTAATTCATATCTGTGAGCAAGGAGATTGAACAAGTCAGTTTTTTATGATCAGTGTTGATAATTAAGCCGTGTTGATAACACATAAGTACAGTCTTGTTAAGGCCTGAATTTTAGAACTATATGAGTTAAAATTTTGGGAATTGTAGTCTACCAAATGATGGACTAAAATTCTAGCTCTGCGTAGTAGCTTCAGGTTGGGTTTGAAGGAAGCAGTCTGCTGTGCAATCTCTGCCCAGCTGTTAGGTGATGACATGATGCTTCTTACTCATCACGGCTGGCAGCTGCTCTACATTAAACATTGACTTGATTCCACTTTAGATTTCTTCTTCTAGGAGATGGTTAACCTTACTTCCCATATTGTTTTCTGCGATGATTTCTTTAAAGGCCTCTAATGCTGTGAGTGAAGACTGTCACAATTCCCACAATCTCAAACCTATAGACAACATATTAATATTTTTTGTATTTATGCTTAAGTATTAATTTAAACCGGGGTATTGGAAGATGTCCTGAGCTGTATCGTGAACCCTTCCACTGATCTTCACAAAGGGCATACTGATGCGTTCTGCTTTCATAATTTTTAGGTATATGGCAATACCATAAAGTGGAACATACTACACTATATTGGTTTTATTTGTTATGTTTTTCATATATTTTTGTGAGCGCTCCTGGATACTTACCTGATTCTTCTGAACCATCATACAAGGATATGTCACATTAGTCTGCTGTGGAATCAGGGAGCCTTGGAATCTAAAAAAAAAATAAAAAAAGACAGATCTTATCCGCAAGGTGCAATTGTTAACCACATAGATTCAGTAAGGTAGGAGAACCTTATCTGAGCCATATCTTTGGCTCAGTAAGAATGCAAATCAGCAAAAGACCGGCTTAGCTTAGCACATTAACAGAAATGTGCCTTGCATCTCGGGTTTAGACTGCCCGAATGAGTAGAAATTTGAAACGCTTGCTAGCAGGAACTTACCCAATGAGTAAGAGATGGAATTGTCCAAACATAGAGCTTTCTGTTAGACATCTTTTCCTGCCCATTCATTGCCCGGTGCCCACATTCATTCTCACCCATGCTCTCGCTCACTCTCACACTCTCTAAATGTTTTCCTACCTTCTCTGCCGACCGCTTCCGTATCGTCTCGATCCTTCAACTCATTTTGCCCTAACGTGAACTGAGAACAATATGCCGGTTCCTCCGGTGACGTCTTCTCCCTGATCCTCCATCCATGTCTATGTTCTGTGTCATGTTGCAGTATGCCTTGTACATGGTATGTCTTGGAATAAGTTCAATCAAGCTGAATGTTATGCTTCTGTTTGTTTTGGTTTTTTCTTGCCATATGATTTTTGTGTGTGTTGAGGTTAGTGGATATGCCACAAATGTTTCTTCTGCATTGGGACAAACAAGCAATATTATAAAACACTCCTTGGTGGGGATCACCATAGCTTAAGTTGCCTTGTCTTGTCTGTTCTTGGGTTAGACTAATTTGTATTGCTGTGGTCGTCATGTCGCTTATGTATTCTGCATAATACAAGATGAAATAATTCACAATTCTAGCAGATTACCCATAATAGATGCATCCCGAAAAATAACAATGCTTGAAAGGGAGTAGTTATCACTTCAGACCATGCATGCCCAGAATAAAGAGATATGACAGAGCTTTACATTTGTCTACGGCTTAAAACAAATCAAACAGCAGGTTATGATAAGACTCTCGGCTTTATGCATAGATATATTGCCGGGGGATCAGGTCCGTATTAGTGCTTGTGGGGAGACGGCTTAACCTATCCCAGACTTATTGAAAATGGCATGTTGTTTCCTCTCTACCCCTGGCCAGCTAATTTAAGACAAAAAAGCTCCTTATGTGGATTTGAGACTTCAAAAAAAGGTTACATCCCTTGAATATGTCTTATTGCTGGCGTGTCTGAAATTAAAGTCTCTGTTTGTAGCCATTAGAATTTGTTAACCATTTGCGATGAGCAATAGCTGTTGCCCAAGACACAGGAACGTTCCTTAAAGCATGCTTGTAGAATTCCTTATTAACTCCATGTTCCTCTTAAAGGGATAGTTTGTATCTGGAAATCCTAATAAAATAAGTGGAGCAAAGTAAACTCCTGCAAATGAGGTACACATATTAGAGATCCCCCAACTGTGTATTCGCTCAAATGTAGGGAAAATATGGGGGGCTGATATTCATGTATGTTACACCAGGGGACCTTCTATATCTTGTGCCTCCAGGCATGCATGTTCCATCATTATAAAATTAATAAAAATAATAATATTTTTTATTATACTTATTCTTTTATTAGTATTATTATCTATTTAGTAAATGCAGTAGAAGTTTTGAAAACATTGGAATCTATTCACTAAGAAGTTTAGAGGACCAAATACACCTGAAGTCACATGTCCTTGCCTATCAAAACTCACAAAACAACTTGCACTAAAATGTGAATTGTTTGTGAGAACACGAGAGTTTATTAGTCCAATGAGAACTTGCATGTCCTCACATGAAACTTGTTTTAAAAAAATGAGCAGGTCCTCAGGATTCCCTATTAAGCAGGGGGGGGGGTTGATTGCAGGCAAGGGGTGATGAAATTATCCAAGGGGTATAGTCCTTAAATATACCACCTTCGCCCCTATTCCCTCCTCTGAGGGATAGGGGGGGTTAAAATCACAAAATTACCTTTGGGAGGGGGCATTTTATTAATTTATTTACTTTAGCTTCCCCATAACACAGGTTAGGGGTGGAAGTAGGAGAAGAGGCACAGGCTGGTAAATAGGGGGCTATGTGACCACCTTTTTTTTTTATTATATTTTTTTAATGTCAACACACCACATTGCAGACAGCAATACAATCCATATATGTTGCCAAACTAAATATCTGAAAGTTGCAGTTTTTTATTGTAACAATGAAGTAGGTACAGCAGGATTTTTGTGCAGATCCTGCCAAGTTTGATGTTTCCTGGTATTCTCATGTTCATTTAGCAAGGACACACCAAATAAATTAGCATTTTGTAGATTAATTGACTAATTTATTGACCATCTGCCTTTACACGCCTGTCACTTTGTCCTGTCAAGCACAGCTTCTGAAGGACATGATGGGCAGAGGAGAAGAATGTCTCTACATATTAATTCATGAAAGGCTTCCGATCGAAAGTTAAACTTGCTTGTGCCTTTGTCTTGACGTTTTGCAAAGCAAAATATAAGTTTCAGTTCTTTGTACATGAAGAAAATATCGAAAAGAAAACTTAGCTAAACAGAAGTTTGAGACCAACTTCTGGGAGCTTGGTTGGGAGATTCCCTTGAAAGAAGACTCTCTTGGTGCTGGAAACCAGGCAATTCAACATACATGGAACATTGTGGTTAAATAAGTTTACTGTAGCACGGCAGAAGCCTTTTTATTGTTTTTGTCCAAGGGTGTGAATAAAGTGTTTTTCTTTGATGTTACTATATTGACTATTGCACATATTTCCACTTCCCCCAGATGTGACCTGCTTGTTTGCCTATTTGACTCTCAAGATTGCACATGAAGTGAGTCCTACCGCACCTGGAGGAGCGCTGCACTAGCATTTGGGACGGCTGGAGCGTGGCCAGGAATAGTGTGAGTCCTGAGCATGGATGTGCATGTGTACGTGTGTGTGATACGCAGTGTGTGTGAGGGAGTATGTGTTAACATGAGTGTGTGTGTGTTAGCTTGAGGGTGTGCAAATGTGAGTATGTGTAAATGTGTGCCAGTGAGTACCGGAGGGGCAAAGTGGCCAATGGGCCACAAGGTGGAAGCCCCCTGGGTGCAGCTAGACTTGAAACCAGTGCAATCATACAGCCTACTCTTGGTTTCTACTATGGTTTCTATTTCATGAGAGATCTTAGCCATAGTTGCTGTGACTCATGTAATATGTCATATATTGTTGCCCTCCACCACTAAAGCCACAAGCTGTCTTTCTGTGCTTTAGCGGTCCTTGAGGTGAGTCCTAGATCAAAGCACCAGTCCTAGATCAAACCCAAGGTTTTTAAACTCATAAAGAGGGGGTTTGAAGGAGACCGAAAGGATGTGTGACCCATTCCTTCCATCCCTGGGCAGAAGACCCCAAAAAGGCGAACCACTGAAGTGTTTAAGGGGAGGTTTGAGTATACCTGGGCACTTTATGGCTCTGGCTACCAGGAGCCCCTGCTTAAGGGATGTGGGCAGGAACTGCTTCAACGCTAAGCCAGGTAATCAAATCGCCTCCCCACCCACATACCCGATCTTAGCCAAAATGTCAAGGAGCAGTTGAGTAAATGTGTTAATCTTGGATAGTAGCCTCTTTCACCATTCAGTGCATTTAAAATGACATTAATCTTGTATAAAGTCAAATATACAATAGGCAATTGTATATTAAAAAACATTTTTTAATTGCTTGTACCGTACATACATTTTTAGAGAAAAGTTAACAATTTTTGAATAGAACAATAATTTCCAGAATACCATAAACAGAAAGTAAAACAACATATAATTCTTTCTATGTTTAAACAGGGGTCACAAGCCCTTTTCAATATTAAAGATCGGGATAAAAACAAGAACAGGATTTTGTATACAAAGAGGAGAAGGTTATGTATCATTCCTTTTTTACTGTGCCACGATCATGAAAATAACCGGGACTACGTAATAAAACATATTTAAGTAAAGATTTCAGGTCAAGGTATTGACAAGATTGTTTATTAACTCTTTAAACCCAGGTGTGGGTAATATATCAAGCACTATATTACCAATCCCTGGGCAAATAGTTAAAATTCTGATTTAATGAAAACATAACGGCTAACAAACTTTAAATACTTCTAACACAAGGGAACCGCTAACAGGTAATCAGAAACTTCTATAGGTGCCATGTACACAGTTGTATCCACTGCCAGTCACCACAAGGCAGATAAGGGATATTCCTATATTTTTGGTTGCATTGGAGGATGATACAGTGTGACTTAACGACAATGCCATCCGCAACCAGCCACACTTCTCCTACTTACTTTGGCCAACCTTGAAAGCCCTTAAATTTATTTCCATCTTAGGCAAGTGGGCCCTCCATAGCCTTTGTATCTCATAAATTCTTGTTTGAGGCATGGAAGATAATTCTGCTATATGTCATGGATATTGGCCAACTAGTTGTTGATTGTAGTTGTAGCATCTGCCAAAACAGGACACTGCAAGGGACTATTCACAAAGCCACAAACTCAACCCCGACCTTGGGATTCTTCGATAACATCCCAATAACCTTGGCTTCCATCTTAACTAAGATTCATCTGGATGTTTATGGTGTCCAAGACAAAGATCCGAATGAGCTCCTCAACCTCTCATCAAGAATCCACGATGTATGTGGCCTGGATGGTGCATCAAGCTGTTCTTTCTCATGAAAGGTCCAATCCTTCTAAGATGAACTAAAATCCAAACCTGGGCAGAGTGGCTTGCCAGTTCCGCCGCGGAAGTCTGTGGATATCATTTTGACCGACCTCACATACCACTGAGTGTGCTCACCGGTCAACACTGCCATTTGTTTTTTTAATGAAAAAGCATAACAGAAGCTGCCGTATAAGAAGGTAACGTTCTGGACACCAGCTTATGAGAGATAGGTGTTGCAGTCCAACAGAAGCTGAAGTGATGTTGGTTGACAAAGTGGCAATCACAGTTTTAATACATTAATATTAGTAAATGGCTCTTACTGTTCCGTTTAACCAGATGTGAGACCAGTATCTAAATATTAATATACTTCATTTAACAAAATAGTGAAGCATCAACTCATTCCAATTATTCCAAACGCCTACAGAGAGTTTTAGCAATATACAAAAACACAAAACTATTGTGTTCTTCTGACAATTCATGACCCGTGGCTATGGTTCAATGCTTTATATGTGTGTAGGTCCTCCAGAATGCACTTTCATGACTTCACTGCTTTACCCCAAAGGAGTGAGATCAGGAATGGAATTATACCGGCCACATACAAGCCTTTGTTACACCACAAACATATAAACCTAACAAAATAATGGTTTTCTTAATTTCTATGTTAAAAAAAAAACTGGTCCAATGTGTATCTCTTGCCAATTGCTCAGTAATTAACTCATTCTGTACCAAGAAATGCATGCAAGCAAAGGTATTAGAGTAGTGCAAAATTATTCTGACTGGTATTTAAAGACGGAAGCACTTTTCTTTTTATGACTTGGACGGCAAACAAGAAATCTCAAAACTTGGTACAGTTAGAAAAGTATGTCAGGGTTTTTATAATAACTACTCGGGAAACCTAAGAACATTATTATTATATAAATGTATATGAAGCATGAGCTTTTTTGAAATAAAATATGTTTTTTGGTGTCCTCACTCCTCAAACACCTCTGTGTGCTCATTAATATGTCCAATAAAGATTCACGTCCCAAAATATTTAGAAATGTCCACCAAGTGGCTTTCCGTCATCCACTCAATGGGGATCTGCTTCATGTTTGTGGAGGCAAGTATGATATCTCCTCCATAGAAATACGGACATCCCCGATGTGGCTGGGCAGCTGTTCTCGATGTAAGGATGGCAGTGAGAGATCTGGGTCTGTGGTTGCGTCATTCACAAGGTGACTGATACAGTTGATGTCGCTTTTGTTACTGTTGGCATCTTGATTAGAACCAAAGATCCAATCTGTAATCACAAAATGTTTCAATTACAAGCGAGGCCACGTACCTTAAAGCAAGAACGATAGTGGAAAAATGTCACAATCTATTAAATCTGTAATTTATCAATCTACCTACCTACAAAATAGATACACATTTAGAATGATGTTTATGTTATTATTATTATTATTATTATTATTATTATTATATTAATAAGCAGGACTGGTGATCAGCGGACAATCAGGTAAAGTGAAGAGTCCGGTTTCTGAGTCATATTCTGTTTTTCTGATAACAATACGTGTATAATCAATCTACTACGTTAACACACTCCCCATCTTAAGTTTAAATAGCCCCTAGAAAGCAAGTATCATGAAAACATCCCACTTCACGGTACATGACACTTAATATAATTAACCAACAGAGCTTTCATTAAGACCTGTCAAAAAATGCCAAACCATTTATGACTAAAGGGCAAAGACCTCTGCCAGGTGGATGCTCTTCTTCTCCAGATGATCTGCAGGTAGAGCTATTCAATCAGCAATAAGGGATAATTGCTTTTTCCACTTGACCTGACGATGTGCAGGGTGCGTGAACGTGGCAGATTGAGGAATACCCCGCGTTGCTTTCCCCTGGACGTACGAACGGTTTTCAGGACACTTCATGGCTCTTGCTAGTTGACTTGTGCAAAGGTGAAAGTAGGTCAATGGGCAAAAACAATGTAGGGCTTTCAAAGAGCATGGAGAGAAACGGAACGTCATTATCGGTGAGGAATCGGAGTAAAGTATTGAAGCCAACAGCATGAAGCAAGCATTGCCGATCTCCTCGCTGCATTAACCCTGCCAGTCTGCAATGGTCAAAAAGGTAAAACGAAATGAAATGTGATCAGACGTCGTACCCACTAAACTTAAAGTTTAGCCGTCACATAGGATGTACGGTGTAACTGTATCCAGCATTGCAGGTAATCAGCCACTTGCATCAATATTATTTATATTTAATGTTCCCATTTTTAGTTATAAGGATTTTATTTTCTACCTCTGGCACCCCTAAGAGGCATAGAAAGGGCATTCATGACCCTAATCCTATTGTCCACCCATATTGGAAGTTGTAACACACATTCTAGACTCTTCTTGCTTTGTCGTAGTAGAATGCGAATGCGTCATGAGCGCTTGAGGTTGCTCTCCGCCATGAGGTATCTTAGGGATTGGCAGCAATATGATAAAATGGCAAGATCATATTTATACTTAAGAAAAAAAACCCAATATGTTTTATGCATATGTAAGAATTAGGTTCAAGGATAATCTAAAAAGGGAGCATTCCCCTAAAAAATATGTTGGAGACACTGGGAGTTTTATAATAAACTTCTTGAAAAAGGAATGCACTGGTTAAAAATAGAATGTCCAGAAGTTTATTGTATGATGGATGTTGTTTACTGGAGTGTGAAACTTAGCAGTAGGACACCTAGACCCTGTCTAACGTCAGTCTAATACGTTTAGGAACTGTTCCCTCTCAGACTAAGACTAAATTATTGTAAAACAGTCTTCAAAGTCAACGACCACCTATTTTGTTAGTCTTGAGAAGGTGCTATCCAGGTACAGGTCTCTAGAAGCTGTCCAAGTGGCTGAAGGATGATCTCATAGTACGTTGTGTGGCCCTCAGCCTGATTATATTAAGCCACCAATTCAATATAGCCTTCCCCGCCACTAGTTTAGGCTCCTTCGCAGTCCAGTTACCTCACTATTAAAATGTTGAAAAGCACTGCGTCAGAAAATAGGCCATGGGTTTGTCATTGTTGATAAAGGTTACATTTATACATTTTCCATATAGATTTATATCTCGATTTCCCGACAACACTGAGGTTCTTAGGATGCAAAATAAGGGCGTCCGGCTATTTCTCGCAGACCGTCTCTCGCTGATAAAATGGTAAAATGCAAAACTAATCAGGAATTCATATTCAGTGTGAAGGACAAGCCGGGTATCAGCCGCAGCAAATGACAAACAGGGCGTAGGAACGAGGAGGACGCGCGGCATCAGGTGACTGTGGGTTCATCATATATTAAATAAACAGGTATTTATCATAGCACGGTATGCAATAGCCCAAGGTAAATATGGGTTAAATTCACTTATATATTGCTATTACACTTTCAATTTACATTCAGGAACAGGAAGATATATATATATATATATATATAAATATATAACGAGTGATCAGATTGCTTTTAATTGTTTCCAAATCACTACAAAATTGTGATAATTAACATAGGGGAATGTCTTCAGCTAGGACAACGGAAATCAATGAAAGATTGTCAATAGTTGTGTCTGTATGGAGTTCAGCTACCTGACTCATTAAGTTCCGTCCACGTGAGAAGGGAAACGAGTTCAAAGTCAAACTGAGTTTATGTGTAATAATCCTCTCTCAAGCCTTAAAGTAGAACTGTTAATTTCCAGGTCAACCCCAATGCAGTTTGGTTATGGATGGCCCCCATGGACATATATGCATGCCAGGAGGTTGTGTAGATCTTTTATAAATCTTTGCAGGCTTATCCACGGCCTTCTATGGAACTACTCTCTCTAGTCCCATTCACCTCCTGCCCTACTCACCCTTTTAACCAATAGCAGAAGGTTCACCTGTCAACTCACCTGTGCAACCTCCTGTTCCGCCAATGGGGACTCCATTAGCATTAGCCACGCCTCCTGGGGTATGTTTGTCATGCACATAGGCCTCCACCATGCAACAATCACTGGGAGACATGCCTACTACAGACTGGGGCCGGTTGGCACAGAGCAGGTGGTGATAAATCCTCATGGTCCCACTAGCTATGGGATTACTTGAGAACCCCCCTGCTATATGAACTTTAAGGAATGCCTCCACGTCCCCTAAATTCATTACGTGTCAAATATATCCTTTAATATTTATTTCTCAATATATGTTTAAGTAAATGTGAAAATCGCCTAAAATTGCCAAACACGTCACTAGCAATCCAACTAAGAAATTACATATAATCGTGTTTAATTTTTCCTTAAAGTATAATTAATGTGATTGGTTAGTCAATTGGTCTTTTGCTTATACTGACATTGACTCTTGCCCTTTGTACATAACATGAGTTAGCAAGACACCCTTTAATAATGGAAGGACTGTTGTTTTAATTTTAAGGACAAACGGGGTAGAGAAGTCACCAGAAGAAAATCCAATTATAAGGAGAACATATAATGCAGATACTATCTTACTAGTGATTACTGCTATATGAACATTGGAAGTCCTATCACCCCCTCTATCTTTGCAGCCTACCCTATAACCCAGGGGTTTCCCTATCTGTCAGCTTTCCTGTCAGTGGAACATTTTTCTGAAACATCTGCATCGGCTCCATTTCTTGCTCCTCTCCATATCGTCTGCAATACCATATTAAAGTGCGGAAAATCAAGTGTTTCCATGGGAACACCACATGATTAACCAAGCATGAATTTCACTTAAATCAGAAAAATAGCTCTAATGCCTCAATACTGAAATCTCCGGCGAAGAGCCCCCATGCGAAGCTGGTAGCCCATTACAAGATCCAACATTTTGTGCTCTTGGTTTCCCAGTGAACAGTGAAGTGGAAACGTCTCATCTCACAGTTTATCTGTAGACCCTGCGTGTTCATAAAACATCTCTGACAAAGGTGTATGGAACATCACATTGAGTGAGCAGATCAAAAGTGCTGTTGGCAACAGGGGGGCTTAAACTATATTTTCTGGAAAGGTTTAATAGCTGGAGGGACCAGCCCAATGGCTACCGCTACATTCAGCATGAACCACATTCTATTGTGGCAGTTCTAGATGTTAGAAAATATGTACATGGCAAAATAAAGGTTCAAAAATCAAAATACTATATTATAATAGTTTTTGACACATGTCAGGTTCCAAATATTTTTTAAGGGTAATATAATATAGAAAACACCAATACAATGCGAATCCCAAAATATCTAGTACTGCCGTTGCACAAACTAAATAAAAGTGGAATTTTTTTACAAATATTTTTTCAGTAGATGTGTTTTAGGGGGAGAATATTAGAAAACTAATTAATAAAACCTGGAGTATATTCACAAGAGAAACATCTAATTCAGGAGGACAGGATTTTCTAATTTTAATGCAGTATTCCAAATTGTGAATGTGGAGGTATCATAGTAACATATCAAAAATAGGCAGAGGTCCATCGAGTTCAATCTTGCCGTTGATCCAGAAGATGACCAAAGCCCTACGTTGAAGCAATTTCAACCAGGGGCACCATTCTTTCCTGACTACAAAATAGCATCAGATTTCTCACTGGATCAACAAGCTATGATTGATCCAAATCCAAAATCCCTGTATTTGCTTAAGAAAATCACCTAGCCTATATTTGAAGACATCGGTTGAATTTGATAGCACGACATTTGTGGCTAGTGATTTCTTCATCTTAACTGTTCTTACTGTAAACATACACTCGTTCTAGTATTAAAAGTTAATAATAATGAAAATATAATAATTTAGGGGAAACTACTTAATGTTCCTTAGTTTAACATGAAGGAGAATAGAATGAATTATTTGTCTAATGGAAATGAAATTATTATAGCCACTGTTGTTAATGGTTAAATTGCCTATTGCTTTTCAGAGCCAAGGGCACCTATGTGTCATACTTACCATTATGTCTCACAGAGGTTCAAAAAAATTGTATTAATAATAATTATTATTAATATTATTGTTATTATTTTATTATTTATTTATTTTAAAGGCTGAAGTGTGAGATTCCTGGGCAAAACTCAAGAAATATCAGATATGATAGTCACTAAAATCTAGCCTCGGCCAACACTCCGCACCTCTAACTCGAAGGGTTCCTTTGGGGATTATCGACCCTCATTGATTAACTGATAATATTTTTAATACTGATCTCAGAAAGGAGATCTGAGCATCCAACACAGTTACGTTGGGTTTTACTATTTACCCAAAGCTATCTGCAAGCAAAGACCTGCTTACCTGCCTCATCCCAGTTAGTTTGGGACTTTACTCAAGTGTTGGGGAAAGAGGATCAAAGTCTCTTCCCTGAAATCATTTTTTAACAAGTCAATTTTGCCTTATTTATGATATTCACTGGGAACACTTAATTATCATGTGATGCAAAAGCGGGCACTGATAGGCTGCTCCCATAGAAAAAAAAAAAAAACAATATATACTTTCTGTGACATTTTCATGCACCAATAAATGTTTTGCTTTGCATTTAATCTTTGCCAGAATGGAACAGCATCTTTAGACGGGCTAATCTGAGACCTTTCTGAAGCATAACCTTTCTTAGCTCATGATGACCTCATTATTTGGTAAGTAAGTAGTTCTAATAGAAACCTTAACCTTACCAGGTCTTAAAGGTCCCCTTAATTTATCCACATATACTTAAATGAAGAGAAATGCTACATGTGGCCCTCAATTATTTTCAACTCAGTTAATAAAATGTATTTGGGGAGAGGTCATTCAAAGTGTCTCTAGTAATGTCCTAACGCAGCCCTGTAAAATGTGTATACTGCTTCACATAACAAGCACAAAAAAACGTAAAGTGTATATTCCTAATCTTTACATCAGATTTCAGATTATATACAGCTTTTATATATATATATTTTAACCACAGAGCACAAGTCACTGTGAATGCAGAATAGATCTGGCAGTTCAGAAAAGACTGAGATCAGATGATTGTAGCCAGAAACACTACATTTATACTTGGTCCACTTACCTATAAAGTCATGGATAAGATCTTTTATAAGGTGGCCAACAATTGCATAAGCCACTGCTACCATTACCAAGCCAGCCATCAACAGGTAGAGCACAGCTTTGGGTAAAGGAACCGGTTCCTTTGGCGGTGGTTTGTAGTCCTTATAAAGGTGGTCCTCCTCTGATTCGGAGTAAGAGTACTGAAATAGGTGATCCAGTCCAGTGGTGAAGTTGGTGGCATTCATGGGTTCTGTGTGAGGGAGATATGATGTCTGCTCAGGTTCTTGTAACACACTGACCACTGAGCTGGTTGTGGATTCCACAGTATTAATACCTTGGTGGACCAAACGGAGGGTCTTGTTGACTCTGGGTAAGATCTGAGACAAAAATGAACCCCAGTCTTTGATGGTGCTAATGTTACATATGATCATATTGTAGTCACAGGAGGGGGAGACCAAAAAACAAATCTCTGTTCTTCCTACTGTGCCAGAATCCCACACCCTGGATTGGGTGATAGTTTATTTTGGACTTGATCCTGAAGAAGTGTCCAAATAACGATGACAGGAAACCCCACAATCCCCTGCCTGTGTTCTGTTCAAAGAAGCATCACACAATCCACATTTCCACGGTTTGGGCAATAGCCAATGAGACCACCTTTGGGGGAAAAAAAGGAGAATGTCTCATGGGGCCACCATGCATTCTTCAGAATTCTGCTCCATGGACATAATTTGTGTTCCATCCAAACTTCAACACATTCTTCACTTGATGCAAATATAAAGTCTCTACATATTTTTGTCCCTCCCCAGTGTACTTACAAGATCAACCCAAAGGATGAATAACAATCAACTTCTTTTGCAATGGAGAAGAGGAGCAGAACAGTTTAGAACTGGGTGCAGTATTCCATATCAGCAAGTGGTCCAACAGCTGAGACCCACACTGTGGATACAGGCTGAGTGTGTCTTGTGGCTGTGGGATGTCACATGGCTGTCTCTCTCTTCTTATCCTCGGGTGTTTGTTCCTTTCCAGCAGACAAGGTTTCAGCACCAGGCACCGAACACATCGACGGCTTCCCTATGAGGAGCTGTCCAGGGTGCTGCTGACTCGTCTTCCAGCTTATTCCAAGACACTGAGAGATGCTGTGTGTGTCCTTCGCATTGCACACCTCTGCAAGAAACCATCTGAAGGGCTATTAATAAGCAGCCACTTATCCTGTCCTCTGTGCCCCCCCTCTTTTTCTATAGTCAAATGGATTTCACATTCATTTCCATTTCAAAAATGTCAAATTTACATACAGGACAAAAATCATTAACTGTATTTGGAGCTGCACCAGTGCACAATAGAAATTGGGAAGCTCTGAGCATTGTATTAGCATTATAATAAAGTTAGATGCCAAAGGGAAAATGCAGGTTCAATATTGATTATTTGATGCAGTGATCTGGTGCTGGTGATGAAGTTTTTATTGTTCATGATGTCATAATGAGAAAAATAACAGTATCTGTCATACTAGATACAAAAAAAAATTCTAAGCAAAAACAGAATTGAACAGATAAACAAACACACACACACACAGAGATATATATATATTTATATCCAAATCCAAGCTCACAGGTGAGAGCTCAGTAACAGGTGAGTGGTACAGGTGGTCTTTTAATAGCAGTTGCAGTGATATTGAATGCATTTGAATACAGTTTGAGTTATACAGGTAACCATGGTGGACCAGAACACAAGGAAGACCTTAAGGGTAAAGAAATAATACCCTTAATACCCATAATAAAATTACATTTTAATTTGTATACATTTATTATTATTATTAAAAACAAAACATAGCTATGAGTGTATGTTCATCCAAAAATAATAATAATAATAAAAAAACTATATATATATATTGATAAGAAACACAGGGAAGCAACCTTCACAAGGCAACAGTCTCAGAAAATGCTATTTTACATCTTAAGAATTAAGAATATATAGGATACAGAAATCCGGAACAAGCACCTTCACCCTGCTATAATGTTCAGTGTTTACTCATGAACTTTAAAAGGCACAGTATATTCACTATAAACGGGTATAATAAAATATAGATTATTTTGCCACTATTACATTATTATTATAGGCGATGACCTTAGAGACACATTGTGTAATTGGAGTGGATTTGGTTAAAGACTAAAACTCTTCACAATATTCCACTCAGCCATTTGTCGCATTGCATTAATTTGTGTTGTTTGTGCAGGGATTTTTTGGTGAGATGGACAGAGGTCCAGGTAAAAACTGACATATGTACGCAGGATTATATGTCCTTGTCTGTCTGAAGATATAAAGCAGCTCTGCGGCTAGGAGGGGAAGATAATTGAATAAGCAGACCTTTGTGGGTAACTGAATGAGGCATTTTTGGTCCATCATGAAAGATCATCTAAAAGCCCACTGTGTTCTGGTATTTGTCTATTTTGAGAACTATGTTACACCTAACAAAAAAACTTATTTTTCTTTAAACATTTTAACAATATGCCCTAAAATATTTACCCTGTTCTCCTGCTGGTTGTTACCTATGGTGTCCATCCTTCAGTTTTGTATACCAGTCTTCCCCCCCACATTCTCAATAATGGGACTAATGGGAAATCTACTCCCCCCTCGCATGCCATATAAATATTTGGAACTATCGAAGAGTCATATCTACCAAATCTACTGCCTAATGACTGCCTAATAAATTTAATTTTGAGAACTATAATCATTTTCATATGACCTACTGATGTTAACGGTCACAAGAGGGCTGGTATGGAAGGTAATTTTCTTAAGGGCTGCTCTTTTATTTTTTTACTTGCAATTCCACAAATAACCACCAGGGTGTCTGGAGTAACAAGGCTAATAGGCAACATTTTCCCACTGACTTTGTCCTTTTTGTGCTCCTTTTAAGGGTTTTAAATGCAGTCACATTTGGTACATGTATTTTGGATAGGACTGGATGGTGTACAGAGAGCATGCTGTGTGAGACAAGTGTTTTGGGCTACTCTATTACATTACTTGGCTGGACTTAAGTAGCCAGCTCTCCTGTTAATGGTCGTCTGTAAGAGTCTGATAGCCACCTTCTTAACAGAATTTGTAGCTAAGATAGCTGGGTATGGCAGATTTTATAAACTAATTTAAATATCAAAATAATATCCCTACCAAATTGCAGTTTCATTTACTCAATTAGTGACTCACCTACAACTCTGTATGACGCCAAAACAACCAAATGTCATTTAAAATTAGTTAAATTGAACATCAGTACATTTTGAACAAAAAACAACTGCAAAATATGTAATTAAAATACCAATCCAGCCGTCGGAAGATTATCCATGCTCAAAACATAAGAATGATTCATTGTTTTTTTCCTAAACATAAATATTTGATTTTTTTCTTTTTTTTTTTTAATTCCAGGGTTATTTTTCCTAATTTGCATTTTATTCAAACATAGAAATAATTTCTGACATGTCTACTTGTGGGAATCTAAATGTACCCTGCTGCATCTGTTGCGTTTTGGATGAGATGAACTCGCAGGTACTTCTTACAAATTTTGGGTTTTTTTCTTTTGGAGAAGGTTGTTTGATGTTTTGACCATTTTATTGCCTGCTGTCATACATGGAGTAGCCACGGGTTATTATGCCATTAGTTACTACTTCATTTTGTCATGTACTTCGAGAACAAAATATACCAAATTCCTTAATTTCCTTAAACATATTTGTTTAAGGTTCAGCATCCTCAGGAAGAAGTGCTAATGCATGCTGTCATATAACGTTTCTTAAAAAATGCCATTTTAAAATGTAAACCCACTGTTTTGTGCTTTAGGGGTTTCATTTACATGTGACCGTATCCACGAGTGTCATTGTGTCTGTAGCAGCGATCATATGGACCGGCGATGAAGCGATCAACTCCACAATTGCTGCAATCGAGGTGACATGAGACCAGTTTTTACCCACGACGTACCAGATATATCATTGGTCCTCTAGGGACAACTTTTTGTTAAGTACCTGGAGGATCATTGGTCGCAAAGGGGTAAAGCGGTCTTGCTCGGCTCACACAAGATCTGGACTTGAGCCACAAACACAAAGACGTTAACAAACGCATGTGTTCTAAAGAATTCCCACCAGAACCTGAGCGCATATTCTTCATATACAATAAACATTTTATAAGCATATGCTGTGTAGGACCTTCACTGTCTGATGTACCTATTTGTAAAACCGATTATCTGTTGGGACATCCCACTAATTCAACCCGATTAATTATGGTTAAGAAATCATACAATCGATTTGGAATCTAATGTGATACTCAGGCTTAGTTTAGGATTTACTTTATGGAACTTTTAACCGCTACGATAGCTAAACCTTCTAAGTCAAACACTATCAGCCTTAAAAATAATTGAGCATAGTAACATTAAAAAAATAAAGGTGTTTTGCTATTAATAGGGTCTTGTCTTAGATTTTAATGCCTATCCCATGCATGTCTAAATTCAGTCATTGTAGTAGCCTCTGCCACTTCAGATGGAAGGCTGTTCCATGTATCTACCACCATGTGACCAACAACACGGATAATGCTCTCAGCTTCTACTTATTGCTGTTGTATATGAGATAAGATAGCGTGAGCTCAACTTAAACATGCTTTCTTCATAATGGTAGACTAGGCATGCGTCTTTGTAGCTCTGTACACAATGAATGGAAGAACTGTCTTTTTTGTTGTTTTAGATCCATTGAGTGAATTACAGTATTCAGACGCAATATTTTATTTACTTTCTATCACATGAATATATGGTTTAAGTCAGATTGAAAATACAGTATATTTATCATGATTCAGCTAATAATGGGACTCATAATAAGAATCATTCTCTTTTGGTGCCGATGACATGGTTTTGCGTGGAATATTTGACGTTTTCGCTCTGAGTGTCCCCTGCCTCTTACTCGCTGGTGCTTGGCTTCCCTTTAAAGCTTGCGGTGACTGCTGTCAGCTTGGGAGCCAAATGCATTTTATTTCTTTTGTTTATGCGCTGAGCTGTGATTCACTGTCTATGAGTCACGGTAAAAAATAAAAAAGGCTACTGAGCTTACCTCCATAGCAGCTTTACAGCCATTGGAAAAGGGAGTCAATTACCTGGAAATCTACACATCCCAGAACTACAATATTTAATAATAAGAAATAAAAAAAGGCGCTATGGAGCAGGTCTTTGAAAGGGATGCCTTTTTTTTAGGATGTTCGAAGATCATCTTAGGGTTCCTGTCCATTTAATGGAACGTTTAAGCCTCATATCACTGTATACTTACCTCCAGGGCTGGACTGGAGATGACAAGGTGGCCCTGGCACTTTAAGGCCAGGGGCCGGCTGATAATGTGTATGCGGCCGACGGCTGGGCCAGGCTTTTATGCTCACATAGCACATAACCCTCATGAGTGTTTAGACAGACATGGATTTTTCCATACTTAATGTATAATCAAACCAATGGCTAGTGTTAGGGATGTCCTCCTAACTTAAGCCAATGGACCTTTAATGACCTCCTTAACACTACAGAGGTAGTTGGTGGGGTTGGTTGCGGTTCCCTAATTGCCCTGTGCCGGAGGGGATTGGGGCGCGGGCTCTTCCGGCTGGTGAGACTGTGGGATTTAACATGAACAGCTGGTGATGAAAGGATAAGCACGGTCTGTGAAACGAGCGAGCGTGCAGATGTGTGAGTAATCCAGGGAAATGAATTGAAGATCCAATAGGGAAGGTTTTATGATGGCTTTTGGTGGTGATTTAATGTTTTTTCCTAAGCATTTATCCTATCCTACCCTATATTTGAGAAGGGGGTAATAGGACAGCAGTGTCGGGGGTAAAAATTCACTGTGAATTACGTATTCTGTTATAATAATCGGGGACAGAAAGTTATATAGGGTCAACCAAGTTTATATTGCAGAAGAATTTTACTGGAGTTGGCCCTTCATAAGCCATAGAAAAGTTGGTCAGTTGAAATATAAAGCTTAGTATAGGTCCCCACATGACCTTTTGTCTGTGACCTCTAAAAAATCTGTAATTCTTAAGTTCTGATATGTATATATGCATGTAGCTAATCAAACTTATCTTTTATGGAAAAAAACAATGTTTTTGTAAGTCTATCTATCTATCTATCTATCTATCTATCTATCTATCTATCTATCTATCCATCCATCAATCCATCCATCCATCTATCTTTCTATCTATCTATCTATCTATCTATCTATCTATCTATCTATCTATCTATCCATCCATCTATCCATCTATTTATCCATCCATCCATCTATCCATCCATCTATCTATCCATCATCCATCTATTCATCCATCCATCCATCCATCTATCCATCCATCCATCTATGTATCCGTGTACACATTATGGAGCTTGGGTATTTTTGTATTAAAAGAAACATGTATATATTTCAGGAAAGCAATGAAATCAACATGAAAGCTAGACATTTATGTTTACTTTAAAATAACACACAAATGTTTAATTTATATTAATTAAAAATTTAAGAAATCTAGTGTAAAAAAAATAGAAATCAAGTTTTACTAAAAATATAATCTGTTATATTTTAAATCGAGTAATAATATTATAAGATACTGTATCAAAAATACAAATTATTGTAAATCAAAGACTTTTAATAGTTTTTTAACTTTACGACGTTGAAACTTCTTGTTTTATGGTGTGACCCCTCCTTGGTATCTTCTTATTTGTAGAGGTGGATGAAAACTCTCACCCGTGTTATAAAAATGGTAGACTCTTTTTCTGTTGTCTAATAATGTTTCTGTGGCTGGTAACATCCTATGGATCATCACAATTATGTCACATAACAGGACTTTTACATCATAACTTAACCTAACACTTAAGGAAGCAAAGAGTGCGGCTGCCTACATTGTGATGTCAGTGAGCAGAAGTTTGAAGTTTCTACTTTACTTCCTAGACAGTTGACGTTCCCATTGGACGTTTAACAAAAAGAATAAAAGCCACAAAATATTCACAGTAAACCCTACAAGAAGTAAAAATTGGCTATAACCGCGGAAAACAGACTCTATCGGTGTATGGGTCAGGTCCTTCACCGCTAAAGTGAAGTGCACACTCAGGATTCACAGTAAATACCTCCTGCACAAAATAAATAACAAACGGAGAAACCAGTTTGGATGCCATTGGCATTTCTCGAGCAGATTGAGCAAAGGGTACATGTATAGACTACCCCTTTACTCTTAGGGACAACCTATAACAATTTTAACCATTAACGGAGAAAGCCTAATAGTTTACCCTTTGTGTGCCCCTACTTAACAACATTCCAGATATGGAATGGTTGAAAAGGTGATGAGAATTCTGTTCCATCAAGAAATTGATGGCCACAGATTCCCCACCCAAAGTCAGTGTCTTTAACCACTTGGGTAGAAGACACTTTTTGGCTATTTAGCTCGTTTGAGCAGGGCCCTCCTCACCTGTTGTTTCGGTCCTGTCTACCCATTGTACAGCACTACGGAATTTGTTGGCGCTATATAAATAAATAAATAATAATAATAATAATTTAATGCTGTTTTGGCTGAGCATGTGTTAAAATAAACTTAATACTAAAATCCCCACTCTGTATTTTTCCATTTATGTCTGAAAACAAGGAAGAAAATCATTGCGTTCCTCTAAAAAGCCAGCCTGTTGCAATAGAAATAATGTTTTCTTTTCTCCTACATCAATAACATGATAATCTCTCTCCTGCTGTGCCGTTAGTTCTGAGCGGAGGGGCTGGAACGGTCGCCCCCCCCCGGCTCTCCCCTATTCAGCATGACATAGAAACAAAATTAAGAGCCCAGGCATATAGGATCCAGATGATAATAGAGGACCATTTTAATGACTTAATCACAATAAAAGCAGCCTCTGAGTAATGCATGTATAACGCGTGACAGTTATACGCCCAGGATCGGCTTCTTCATTCAGATTTGGCCAGAGCACCATTTCCTTCATTTTCGCTTTCCGAAATGTAAGCGTCATACAAGCAATTTTATTTTATTATACGTGGATAAGTAAAATAATGCTTCCTTAAAAGCATACAATTTTATGCTGGGAACTTCTCGGGCGCTGTCCATCAGTACTGTTGTTGCTGTAGAAACTTCCAAGGACCCGTTCACATATAAATGGGAAGCGTTTGAATTGGGAGTGCTTTATTAAACAAAATAAATTAGTAAACAAAGGTGAACAGGAATAAAATATTCCAAGTTTGTTTAGTTGCTTAAGTATAGATCTATACATACTCGATGTGGACAGAAGTATTGGGACACCTGACAATTCCACGAACAAGGACTTTTATGAAATTGCATCCTAAACACATAGATATCAATGTGAAGTTGATCCCCCCCCCCCCTTTGCAGCTCTAACAGATTCCTCTCCTCTGGGAACGGTTTCCACAAGATTTTGGAAGGTTTCTGTGGGGATTTTTGCCCATTCATCCAGTGGAGGTTTTGTGAGGTCAGGCACTGATGTTGGACAAGAAGTCCTGGCTCGCAATCTCCGTTCCGGTTGATCCCAAAGGTGTTGGATGGGGTTGAGGTCAGGGCTCTGTGCGGCCGGTCAAGTTCTTCCACACCATGCTCATCCAACCATGTCTTTATGGACCTTGCTTTGTGTACAAGGACACGACAATGCTGGGTCTTCCCCAAACTGTCTCCACAAAGTTGGAAGCAGAGCATTGTCCAAAATATTTTGGTATGTTCCCTTCAGCAGGTCAAGACGTTTTGGACAATGCTATGCTTGCAAATATACGGTGGTCTCTTCTCCACCTATGCACTATGTGTCTGTTGGCTCATGAGTCAAGGAGGAGTGAAAACTGGCCTGGCTAAAATGCATTTTCTGCTTATTGGGCTTCTCATACGGGTTTGGAAGGACTTTCCCCATGTGGTGGCCATGACTGCATAGGCACATTTAATGCCCGGACCAAGTTCAGATTGGCTTGTACTACTATTATGTAAAATCACATTGTGCCTAACTTTTTAATGAGGGCGAATGCATTTGCAGAAATCGAAGGCCTGGCCTTAAAGAACGTCCCCCCACTATCCACATTCTACCTATGTTCTAATTAGCTCCTTCCTATACCCATAATTATTTCTTGGGAGGGAAGGAAATTCAGTAATGATGCGCACTTTTCTTTCATTTTTTTTGTGTACACACTTTTTTCAGTAAATGTTCTATATTATATGTCTACTTATATTTTACTATTGTACTAGTTTTCTTTCTCATGTGATTGTTCTTAAGCTCTTTTGTTTTGCAAGACTATTAATTCTATTCGTTTTTCACAATATAATATTATTCTAGCTGCACGATGTGCTTTTTGAGCTTTGTGGAAAGACTTTTAACTATGCAAGTTTGCTTCAAAAAAAAAAAAAAAATGAGGTCCATTTCACATTGAGACTATAACAAGAGCCTGCCACCAAACCATCCTCACGGGTCACTTCATGTGTCTCCTTCCACATCAATAACTGGAGATTTAATTAGACAGTCCTGTCTTTGTTTTGTCGTTTCATCTGCAAAGTAAATTAAGAAAATTTGCATCCCAGAAGAGGTTCATTTGCATAAGTGCTTGGGGACTTTCTGTGTCTCCGTGAGGTGAACATATTCTGAAGAGGCTCAGAACTTGAAGAAGGAGACGCCACTAAACAAAACCCATTCCACTCGAAATGTATTTATATATTTCAATACTTTATTTCAATAGTTCTCAAACCAATCGTCAATAGCAATATATGGATTTAAAGGATTTAGGAATTATACAATCGTATTCCTTTGGGGCTTTGGATAGAACGAGGGCCACTTCTTAACTAGTTTGAGTAACTCTGGGTAGGGGACATTCTACATAAAAAAAATTCTCATTTTATAAGGGTGATAAGGTGCTAAAATAATTGTGAAAATTAAATGCTGCTCACTTAAATACCCTACTACTTTTATCAAAGAAAAAAAAACATTTCAAAAAAAGCGTAAAGAGCACAAATAAAGTTATAAATAAATTAATCATTTTATTTGCACTCCTTTCACTGTTTTATGGGAAGAACCCAGAAAAAAATGGTGGATTTGAAATTCCATGCACTGGAATTTACTGCCAAAAGGGATACCTGGCATATCTTGGTACTAGAGAGGGGAGAAAAAAAGAACTCAGTACTAACCATGTAACATACGGAGACTGGTGGACATGGCCTAGCAAGGTCCCGAGATCATTTAAAAAAAAACATAGAAGATATACTAAAAATGGTGGCCAAATTAGCCCCCAAAAAACATAATGAAGAAGGCTTAACATATTTTCGATGATAATGGGGCAGCAAACATTACGTGAGAGGATGTGTTCGAAGGGGAGGTATAGATCAAGAGTCACTACATGAGAAAGTGTGTTTATAATAATAGGTAATACATTGCATGTTGTGATCTTTTTGGCGACATCCTTTGTATACACGGAGAAAGTTTCTTTCCACCGTGGGTATAATGCAAAAGGTGACCTTTATTTAGTGAAAAGCCTTAAGCAATAAGCACTGGTTTGTCTGACGATGTCTGGATTTATCCATGTTTCCTCCCGGAACTTAATTCTTAGAGTCAAGTGGTGTCTGCTTGGAGCTGTATGCATATTTTTGAAATGTTAATACGTGAGGACATCTCCTAGAAGGTATTACCGGGGATTTATTCACGATGACAGTAAGCTAAGTAAAGACTCCAGGTGTATTTGATTATCTCTAGAGTTCAGAACAAGCAGTCTGGAGACTTCATGGTGTATCGTACATCACCAAAGGGTCTAATTGTTCCCAACTCCCCATGTATATTCATCCATCTCCTTAACTGAAAACCTGACCTGCATTTTCTCTCTTAAAAAATCTGTAGGAAAAAAAATACAATTAATATTCTGCCAATTCCACTTAAACTTGCACCTTGAAGTTAATTTATAAATGAAAATAGCGGGGGATTAATCACTTTTGAAGAACTCTATTATGTCTAAATAAAATGTTTTACTTTACCAAAAAAGTGAAATATTTGTCAACTCTATTACGAGACATTTGCTTAGAAGGGTACAGAAGGCAAACATAGAGAATCTTAAATTAGATTGACTCTCATCCGTGCATAACCGGTTGTTGAGATTTTTCCATCCATTCCACATTAACAAAGCTATTTTATTTATTTATTTTGGATTTTGGGAGCAACAATAATCTTTATGCCTAGGAGCACCTAGAATTAAAATTGTATCCTGCTTAGAAAACTGTTCTACTTTGGGGGCATCACCGGGGATAGGTGTTTGTAGCTTACTGTTGTGTTATTGCATGAAGGCACTTTTTGTTTAATGACGTATACTTGACACCTATACTCACAAAAAAAGGTTCACGTTAGTATCTATCATTTTTCTCCCAGTTTTCTAAATTATTTTATCATTCTACATCTACACTTGCAGTACCCGCCATGCTGGTGGTCTAATGAAAGGGAGCAGGGGCATCTGTGCTTCTAACTACCACCCTAGACATTTAAACTGGGTAGAAGGAGTCGTAGAATAGAGGGAGCAGGGTGACATCAGTCCTAGACCTCGAAATCCTCAACTTGGGTGGGAAAGGATGCAAACATATTTCAGCTCGAGACCCTCCAGGGCAGAGTTCCTCGGCCACGGTTAAAATGTTGTCTTCATTATTACAAGTTTGCCGTTGTAAATTACAAACAAAATAACAAAAAAAAAGAGTAAACCCCAAGTCTTACCTAACCTCTGTGGAAGGTGAAATGGTTAATCAGACTTTGCACAATCTACTTTCCAGCCGCAGTTTGGTAATCAGTACTAATCAGGGAGAATTCGGAGACTCAATCAGAACTTGATTGCTGTGCTCTCCGAAAAAAAAAAAAGTTAGACATTCAAGTAATAAGTAACATGAGGGTGAGATCCGGGGTAGCTTTCTTTATATACGCTGAATTGTATCAGTGATTGGCGAGACCCTAAAGCTTTCCATACATCAGCTTAAATGCCTTGTTACAGTGAATCACGAGTCCTTCTATATGACTCCGGTCTATTTCTACCGTCCAGATTTCCACAACCAAGTTTAAAAACAACTGCTCTGTCATTTCAGTAAATGTAGTCAGGAACCCCAAGAATTTCTGCTGACATTGCAGTCCTATTGTAGTGAAGCCCTCACTGCTCTGCGAGACTTTTGGCACGATCACCGAGTGATCCGCGCAGGACATTGGATCGCACGGCACAGTACGTTACAAACAAGCGTTTGGTATTACCGTATTTAAGGCCTGAACCTGTGATGACAATCCTCTGTGCTTCATGTGTGAAAATGAAAAATGCAGGTTTTTGATTTTCTTTGTAATGACAGCAATGAAAAATGTTATTCAAATAAAAAAAGGAAACATACAGCTTGAGTTGTTGGATCTCTTATACAGAGGTCCTTGCATTATAGAGCTAGCTTCTCCCTATGTGGGTCTGATCAGGAGACGTATTGTGGCCAAGGTCAAATAGGCCTTGGCGTAGGGTGAGAAGTCCAAGGAAGGCTATCATCCTATTGGGTGATCATGCTCCTGATTGTGCCTGTGAGATCTCTGATTGCCCATTCACAAGATGGAGGATTATAAGGAACCAGCAGAACCTCCATAACATGCTGTTGCCAGGCACCGTGCAGCCTTATTTGGGGGATGTGACATGAATTCATGAACAGAACAAACCCCAATTATATGGCAATTTGGGGTAAATGGGGGGGGGGTTGAAGAGTTGAGTAGGCCAGGAAAGGAATGGGACTATTCCTCTTCTCTAGACTGTCCAGAAGAGAGTAGAACCTCTGCAGGCTGTGGTTATGGCGGTCATTGACTTGCTCCCTCCTCAAAACTAGACAATTCCAAGTAAACCATACAGCATCCTTTAAACAGCACATTAAATGTCAGACATCATCAGTGGCACCTTCCATATGTGTTAAGACTAGTGCTTTCTCTCAAGTCCTTCAGTTTAAGCTCCAGAACCCTCAACAAAGTCCTACTAGGGCAGGCACACTAGGTCAGGGGTAGTCCACAAAAAGCCATGTGTCATTTGGCCCCAGATTGTCTTAAATGGATTCAATAAAAGAATGCATATTATAGTACTTTGTAAGTAAGAAGGAAGGGGCAAATGCATACGAGGAATTCTGTATTTGCAATAGTGACCACACAGAAGCTTAAAGGGACTACTCAGCTATCAAATGCAATAAAGTCCCTGTAAGTGTCCTTTTAAGCTGGCACTGATGAAAATCACATACATTATACTTATTGTAACTGGTATCTTGAGTGAATAAGTTTCACAGTGTCTGTTTTTTTCTGAAGATTTCTCTTCTCTTCCAGAGAAATAAAGGATTCAATTTTCCTTCAGCGTTGCGGCTCTCGTCAAGATTAATAAACCTCCAAGAAGCTGGCCATTCCAGCTGGCCACACTCAGCTTTGAGGAAGAAATTTTGGAAGGGAACAGTTGTTCCCATAGTTACACGTGTTGCTATATTCATAGCGAGAATTGTGTCTTATTTATGATCTGAGGAATTATTATTATTGCTGAATTAACTCTTTGGTTTTCAAATTTCTCTGTCTCTACCTGCAGTATATTAATCATACATATAAACATTCTAAAAGGAGCAGACCCCATGATTATTTCTTAAATATTAATACTTTAATGGCCCTTCTAATAGTCCTTATATAACTCTGACTAGTCAATAGGTAAAGAAATCCTGATTTAAGTCACTTGTATTCCACCATTGAGCACCAATTGAGCACCAATAGGGATTCTAAGAAACCATAAATTGTTAAAGAAAGGAATTTCCTGTCGGCTCCAGACCATGTGACTACGAGACTTCCCCCTTCAGTATATGACATGGAGACTGGGGTAAAAACAAGGGCAAATACGTGCTTTAAAGGAACAGTATGGCCTTACAAATAATAAACATTTCATCAAATGTGGTCTTGGTAATTTTTTGTTATTTATTTTACACCTTTTTTAAAAATAAATCTAAAATGTGATACCTGCACCTCCTATAATATCCTAATTGATGGTTATATACATATTGTTGAAATACCGTATTGGCTTGAATACAGGCCGCACTTTCCCCCCCCACTTTAAGTCTTTAAAGTGGGGGTGCGGCCTATATTCGGGGTCTAGCGCCCGACGCCCGGGACAGGCAGCGTGGTTAGGATACAGATCCCCCGCAGCGGTGCAGGAGACCTGTATCCTACTCTCCGATACGCTCAGACAGCCTCCCCTGCCGGCACTTCCCGGGGGGGGTGCCGGCACGGGAGGTTGTCTAAGCGCATCGTGCGTGCCCCCCCCCGGACTTACCGGAGCAGACTCCCGGGTGTCTTGCGGGGCCGGCGGGGGACATCTACGCAATACATTGCGTAGATGTCCCCCGCGGGCCCCGCAAGGCACCCGGGAGTCTGCTCCGGTAAGTCGGGGGGGTGCGGGGCAGAGGAGGACAGTGGTAGCATATCTCGGGGAGGGAGGACAGTGGTAGCATATCTCGGGGAGGGAGGACAGTGGTAGCATATCTCGGGGGGGAGAGAGTGGCAGCATATCTCGGGGAGGGAGGACAGTGGCAGCATATCTCGGGGGGGGGCAGAGTGGCAGCATATCTCGGGGAGGGAGGACAGTGGTAGCGTATCTCGGGGGGGGAGGACAGTGGCAGCATATCTCGGGGGGGGGCAGAGTGGCAGCATGTTTTTTTGGTGCTTTTTTAAAGAAAAAAACTTTTTCTTTAAAAAAGCACCAAACTTTTAGGGTGCGGCCTATATACGGGGGCGGCCTATATCCGAGCCAATACGGTATATGTATAGTAGACTTTTGTGCGTTCATATAAGTCTACTTTTTAAAACTTTGCACCAGAATATATATATTTAACCAACTTTTCCAGAATCATTTAAGTGTCAACAGTCATACCAGGTGGTCTGCTTCTCAGCATGATTGATTTTAAACTTCAGCAGGACACATTAATTATATACACTAATGGAGAGTTAAATGCTCAGGAGACTTTTTCTGACTAGTTTCATCTAGAAAATGTATCTTAGACGATGTCAGTCATCTCCTATGAAAAGTCAAACTTTTATCTCAGGGGAACTGGCTCGCTCTTTTTTTTTTCTTTTCAATCAGAGGCCTACCCGAGGGCAGGTAAGACTGCCAATCTTTTTTTAATTCAGATTGACTGGTGCATAAATTAAAATTATAGAATCAAATATTTCAACCTAGTTCATAGAGGCTGAAACAAACTATGTTAATTATATATTACTCTATAAATTAGTATTTACATTTTTTTATGTATGCTATATTATTTGTATGTTATTCACAACACTCAATTCATATTTCCAACATTGAAAATATTCTGAGGATCCTCATAATTGCAAATGAGTTTAGGTGCTTCTTTGAGGATATTTTTTTATATTTTTTTGATATAAAGGAATATACATTATATACACATTATATATATATAACATACATTATGTTAAATTCAGATCTATAAAAAATAATTTGCTAAACATACCAATTGGCCCTTGGCAGGAATTTCAAAATTCATAAAAAAAAATCTAAAAATAATTGCATTTTTGTTGACATTTACAATACTTATCTAAGCAATTATTATTTCTCTATTGGTAGACCTGTTTTTGCATTTCGTGCAAGTCCTTAAGCCTTAGATATATTTATTATATTTATATTATATTTTATTATTATTGTTTAAGATGGTACTTGTATTGAGTGGTGTATGTTTAGCTTTAACAACAGCTTGTTTTTAATAGCCAAACACAGATCACTGGTAACGTACATCTCTTTTAAGTGAAGACAGATTATTTCCAGAGACCACTTCTGAGTGACAACTCTGATTTTAACAAGAACATAGGGACGGTCCGATTGCATCATACGCTCGTTATCAAATTATCCCCAATTGGAAATAATATGCTGTGACAGATAGCAGAACGGCTAATTCCCGGAGGTACAGCACAAGCATAAACATGCTTAAATGTGTACGCTTCCCTGCAATATACTCTATACTGCCAGGTTAAGGATAATTTAAATTGTATATACAGTCATGGTAGTTGCAAATAGCAAATGTATAGGTCAAATATTGATAAGAAATGATAATGACATGCATACATGGCACAGACATGAAGAGAGCGACTTGGCCCGTCTTGCCTGGCCCAGTTCATGCCAAGTTCATGCCCCACTTTTTGTTAGCTCGGCCCCACTCCCTAAAACATTACTAAATGTGCTCTTTTATTTAAAATCGACTGTAAAACTGCCCCGGTTTTGTGATTGATCTCCGCCTCACTTTTCCATACCACGTTCCACGTCCATTAAATGATACAGATCTGTGAGTATACATTGTCGCTAAATTAAATCTGACACTTTTAAGATAATAAAAAGGCTGGATGGAGTCACTTTCAATTATGCAACAAACCATAAGCCACGCTGCAGACACAGCATATTCTATTAACTATTTACCTGCCAGCTCTGGCATTAATCATTCTTTACTATATGCGTATAATATGCATTAAATGGGAAAGAAAAATTCTAACAAGCAAAGCTATCAGAAATGGTGGAGTCCCACGAAAACAACCAACCAGCAATTCTTGTAAAGAGTACTAAATTGTTGGCTTGATACACCCTGTTCAAATATGATTGGAAGAACAAACGGAAGAAAATACTAAACAGAAATGAAAATACATCTCGTAAGAAAGCAAAGATCCTATGGGATCGATTCAATGATCTGACTGAACCTTATAGAGCATCAACAATGTAACAAAAACACAATTAGCAATCCAACGGCAGCAAATGCTACATAAAAACCATAAAAAACCCTGTCCTGAAACAGACTTAACGAGGTGCACGGCTTCTCTGAGTGCTTAAAATAGACCGATTTTTGCAAATACATTTATTTATATAGCCCCAGCAGATTTTGTATCATTATTATGTTGATAAAAAACTTTTAAATCACTAGCAATAACAAACTGGTACAAAAAGAGTGTGCTGCTCCTTGTGAGCTTACAATCTAGTGTGTGGTTGACAGGAAAGTGAGACAGCAGGAGAGGACAGCTTGGATGGGGATGAGTTGATCAAGTCAGGATGATCTCTAGAGGTTGTTGGTCATTCAGATGGCTTAATTAGGATGCTGGCTGAGAGTGCTAGGAAGAAAGGTAGTACGCTTCTTAGAAAACTGGGTTTTCAGGGAGCTTTTGAAAGTCTGGTGGAACAAGAGAGGGAATTAAAGGGAAGGGGTAGTGCACCGGTGAAATTTGAATCCTGAGTGAGAAGAGGTAATGAAGAAATAGAGAGAGGTATTGAGAGGAATGAAGAGGGCAGATAGGGGTATATTTGGATAGAAGGGTAGAGATATGGGGTGGGTGCGGAGTTGTTAAGGGCTCTGTAGGTCAGAAGTTTGAATTTGATTCGGAAGGTAATGGGGAGTCAATGGAACGGATGGACCGGATGGTGCAGAGGAGCGGCAGATGAGGAACAATGACAGAGAGAGATTTCAGACCATCAGATCCTTTCTCTAACATCCACTAGACCTGACTAAACTAAATGTAGACAGCGTAGACATGTCCAGTCAAGCAAAAAAAAAGGTTAACCTCTTCAATGCTGACTTGTGCTATGTAGCACTAGACGTCCACCACACCTCTACCCCTGCACCACTTACACATTACTAAGCGTTCTCAAACTGCGTAACATTCCCTAAAAAGATTGAAGAGATATGACCGAAACATTAAATATATATATAAAAAAAAAAACAAATAACTGGCTCCTACATTTTTTGTTTGGCTCCTAGAGCCAAGTCTACTTTGTCGAGCCCCGGTGCATACAACGAACATTCTATATTTTCTCCCTATTTTTAGGACTTGATTTCGTCAGGTCATTGGATCGAGCCCCTTACGTTTCAGCCCTTCACGGCAGTTCTTAATATGTAGAGAGCAGATGAAAGATTAAATCATCGTTTCTCTGTGGCGTCATTTTGTTACAGAATTTTCAGTAGAACGCCAAGGATATTGTTTCACTGTATCAAAGAAACACGATGCAGACATCCTGCACTGAAAATCATTATTTTTTCTTGTGTAACCTAGATTGTGAGGATCGGTTCAAATGTCATATTCTATGTCCCAGTCCCAATGCGGTGGAAGGCTGCGTGTACCGGGGCCGTCGTGAATATCTAAAAGGAGGCCGTGACGAGGAAGAGGTGGAATTCTGAACCTTCTCCTGGGACCACAAATCCCTCAATCTGACCCCAGCTGTCAAAATGTAAACTGCATACAATGCATGTGGGAGCTGAAATCATATTAGCAGCCAGGATACAACCAGATACACCGTAAATTAGCTGGAAAACTGAATCTATCCCAAGTGCCCAAACTAAATCTTGGATGACAAATGTACATATATTACTTTCCTAAGTACATTATATAAAGTCTATAAGGAAAACGCGATATATAAGCATTACCAATTTTCATTTTTTTTAACAATATCAATTCATAAAGATGAATTACTATTTAAATATGTCCTATTTTATTTAATGACATAATTAGCAATGCCATGTTACTAGAAGAATACTATTACATACGTGGAGAAAATAATGTATATATATTGACTTTTTGACACAGCAGTTTTTAGGATTTAACTGATGTGAAATTCATTACAGGGAGAGCATTTATCTAAGATACCTCCTGCTTCATTTGGTGTATTTTGCATGAATTAAGGTAGGTTAAATAAGAGGCCAATCAGAAAAGGGAAGGTCAGGTGCATGTTGGGAAATATAATGTCATCAGAAGACAGAGGAAACTACAAAGCATTTGCTATATTAGAAGGTAGAGAGGATTCTTTCTCTGCTGGATACACCCAGAGGGCAACTGTTTTAATCTGGCCAACAGAAGACCCCGGCAAGGTGGTCCATCTTGTGTTGAAGTGTAAATAAAGGATACTGATAGTGGCTCTGGATCAATAGGTGTTTGCTCAGTCTGGACTCGATTAAAATACAGTTAAAGAGGCAGAATTCATTGATTTGTTTTAAACAAAAGTACTCAATTTTCACCCCCCCCCCAAAAAAAAAACATTTAAAAAAAATGTTTAAATGCATTTGTTTTTTCCACCAGCACACAAAAAGTTAAATGCCGGGTATAAATGACTTGTGGAGACGCGAGTAATGTAATCAAGTGTTTTGCTGTTAATGGTTGATTGCTGGAAACTCCTGAAATAATTGTTCAGTTGCAACACAGCCCCTGTTTCCCTCGGGAATGAAAGTGTTAATGATATTACACTGATTAGCAAATGAAACGGAGCTTAGAACATTTAGAAGGCATTCGGTGCACGAAAGAGAAATGTTTACCATTCATTTGTAGCTCGTCTTTACTTAAGGTATACGAACATTTTTTTTACAGGCAATAAGTAGGGAGTTGTCTTGTTTTTTTTTATTTTTTATTATTATGGATTTTTCAGGATGTGTGACATTTAATTCATTTTTATGGATACAATAAAGTATGCCGTTTAGAATTGATTGACAAATGAGAGCAGGACTGGTAAATCTGCTGTGTCACGGATGTTCTAAATTGTAGAAGTTGTATGTGAGTTGCACATGTATGTAGATCCCATTCATGATCTGAAAACCCTAGAGATTCAACCCTTGGCCATGGTGACATTAGTTCTGCGTCCATGGTATTGATGAGCAAGTGTCAAAAAAGGGAGGACTGCAAACCAGTTTGGCTCATGTGCGACATGACCGGTCAAGGCCAACGTCCTTGCATTGGACTAACTATCTTTAAACTCCGTTATCCTTTTGGAACGATCAGTAAAGCAGATCATTCCAATTTCAGCCAGCCACGCGTCTTATAAATATCATAATCTGCCATCAAAAAAATATCCCAGTTCTTCATTTTTGTGCAGAGAAAGGATCCATCGCTCTACTTGTCTTGACCTTTCTAGAGGTCTGCTTGGGTGCTGCTACTGAAACTCTTGTGAATATTAAACGCCTGTATAGTTTCCCATCTGGCAAGACTGGAAATTCCTGGAAGGATGCCCAGAACACAAGGATTCATATCGCCCTCAAAACACTTTTGTGCTTGAGTTCTTCTCTATGATAGAGCAGTCAGGCTATGAAAAATGTCCTTCTGTCTTACAATGTAGCAGTGATTAATTATTTTTGCTTGGCTTCTTAACAAAAATGTGTTCTCTGATCATGTTTAGTAATGGAATACACAGTGCAGGTATGAAACAGAAAGAACCTGAGAGATATCAGATGTTACACGAGGCTTTCTCTGTCTTGTTAAAGAAAAGCTATTTATCGGTAGAAGACAGCACGAAATTGACTTACATCTGTGGGGACTATAAGGTTATCTTAGCTCTGAACACTTCAACGAGCCTTGTATGTAAAATCATATAGCCTGAAGTCTGAAATGAACTTGTTTTAAGGTTTAACAGTTACGCCGTCCTCATAGACCTTCCAGATGAGAACGTCCATCAAGATCAGCCTTCTTCCAAGTAGAACAAAATGCACATATTGTGTGTCTTTCTTTAAAACGATCTAAACCCTATTAGTTTATTAAAGCAGTAATATATAATTCAGTGGCGCAGAAAGGGCATATATTATTTATAAATGACATGGGCCACAATTTTTAGGGGTACATTAAGAAGCCCTAGGGAGGTCAGACATGTAAGATCATTTTTGTGTTTAGATTGATGTTTTAAAGACACGCAAATGTCTCCTATCAGTAAAATGTAATCTTTCATCTCAGCTCATCTCAGTGTTAAGTGTTTTTAAAACATGTAAAAGTGATACAGCATGATAAAGCAAATCCTATAGGGGTGTTCTGCATCCCCTGTCGATAAATAGGCTTATGTCACACTCAAAACGATCCCCTCTCATAATTCTTACACATATTTACAATTTTCATGTTTTATTGTGTAGATATCGACATAGGCATGCAACATTTGTGTGAATTGTCATATTGTGTAATTGGGCCATATTAAGGGATGGACCATTGGTCTAAAATGATTAGGCATATTCTAGATAAGGCCCAAAGGTCACCAACCAAGACTCAATACATGGGCAAGAGGGTCACTCGGTTTAAGGATAAGGACAGAAAGCGGCAAGGAATTAAATACTGGCTGTGACTGCACCTGACCCTCAAACACAAAAACCCAACAAGACACCAAACACATACCAAAGCATGAAACAGTACCGGACAACAACATCTAACGAGAGACGGACCAGAAACTTGAGTGTGGCTGTTTGTAGAAGTAAAAACCCTTGAAATCAGATAGTGTCCCAAAATCTTTAAAATAGAGCAGAATAGGTGACAATTTTCCACCTGCGTCGTTGGCAGCCCTCCCGTGCGCCTCCTGCTCTGTCTATAAAAATGCAGAATTCTATGACGTTCTACATGTTTGATTACTCCTTGTCCACATTCTATAGGTATAATGTAAAACTAAATGCTCTTTCAAGCGGTGAAAAATATCTATTTTAATTTCCTTTTAAGGCTTAACAAGGTTTATACATCTAAAATACACGAGTTGGTTTTGCATATTTATTTATTTTATGTCTGTCTGCTGTATATTTTATTTTCATTTCAAGATTAGATTAAATTTAGATCAGCGTAGCGGAGAATCCATCGGGACGCTCATTAGTGCAGGATTTACTTCCATCGCAGGCAGGAGATTTACCCTGAGATCACTTAGATTAGGAGGTAGACCTCTGCTGTGGGAAACCCAGGGGATGCCTCTTTTAATTACTGTTGAATCCAAAAAAAAAAAAGAGTTTATTATTAATTTTGGCAAGAATTTCAATCTTTAACCCAATATTAGTCCAACGCTTCCCACATTCTACTGCATGAAACAATATATTCCTAATGCAAACCTCCTTCCACTTTTATCAGCGTATTCTTCCCACCATTTTAGGCCACCTACGGTTTTCCAAAAGTGTATTTATATAGCACTCGCAGACACCAACAATACGATATAGAGGTGAAGCATGGTAGGTAAAATACAATTAAAAAAAAACACCCCCTTCTATTCTATGCACTCATAAAAATCCAACAAAAGGTATGTATATAACGGAGGAAAATACTTATCTATACTATACACTATCCAGTGAACTGTGAGATATAAACATTGTACTCAAAATCAACCAATGGTTAAAAAAATGGATGTAATCCATTCTACGCAGCATGGCAAGAATTGCCCGGTGTATACTTTATCCCTTCGTTGACCAGTCGAAGCATAGCTGGGAAATAAAATTGTGTTGCCTAGAAGATCCCTGTGTGGTGGCATCTTTCAGTTCTGGAATATGTACATCCTAGAGGACACATTAGGCTAAAATAAAAATATTCCAGTCATTAGGACGTGATTATCTTCTTTTGTTACATATCAGCTCGAATCATAATAGCCCCGGCATTGGACTGACACAAACAGGATTTCCAGGGAGTGAAAAGCTGGAACAGAATTATCTGAAGTATCACGCTCATTAAACGCAGGAATGAAAGACACGGTGACCTTATCTGTGTCTATTTAACTCTGGTATCCTTTACATGTTCGTACCAAATCCTCCGCACAGGCGGATTGAAGAATACTTTGAAACCTCCCAGTTGGGTGCCAGCTGTATAATAAAACATTGACTTCGCTACATTTTCTTCTTAGTCAATCACATGCCTTGATTTTTCTTATTTTTATCATTTTTTGTGACAGAGGACTAAGCAATCTGTCGCTATTCATACAAAACGAACTAGCAAAACTAGATTATTACAAAGATACAGATAATTCCAGCATTCCAGAGGACTATTATCTCTACATAATAGATTTATGAAATAAGGAGGTTCTTGTAAAAAGACTGCTTTGTGGTCATTCTAGAGAGAGAGAGAAAATAAAATTACACAAGCACTTAATATCGACCCAAATGTAGCTTTATAAAAACATATTCCTAAAATAATAAAGGAATGTTATGGTTTTTATAAGCGGAGTAACAACTTATTCAATATAAGTAGGTAACAATTATGAATTGGTAAAGGTAGACCTTGCTATATTCTTCCATCTGATCAATAACTCGTTTGGAAGAAAAGCTGCACAAAGAAATTAAATATATTCTTTACTATATGATTAACCCCAACCAGTGATGGATTTACCTCGGCCGCTTCTGTACGCCTGAACCAGGGCAGCCCCCTTCTCTGCCCCCTTCCACGGTGCCATCTGTGATGTGGAGCGCCCTGTGACCAGAAACGGAAGCTTTGAAAGAGGATTTCCCATATAAGAGTTATAAAGAAAGATTTGTATATGTAATTCCATGGCTTGATGTTGGAGGGGTGCAGATGGTACAGTCACAATACACATATCAGAGAATTACAAGAAAATTTATATTAATGGCAACATCTATCTCCCAATTGATGATGCTGATCCCCAGCATTAGGCTTGCAACCTGCAGACATAAATGGGTTTTTATGTTAAAGCAAGTGCTTCTATGGGAAATCTGAAAGGGTTTAGGGGTCTTCAAGTAGAGTTTGATTTATCAGAAGGTGAATACTAAGTTTATCTCCAAGTATCTTTTTTTAAGAAGCTTCTGAAAGGTTTTCAGATGCCCTTACTGTACACAAGCACTTCAGAGTGGGCCTATGATTTACTTACACTTGTCCAGATAAGTGTTGAAAAATCTGTGGGCTAAAGACCCAATGATCCATGTATTGTGGAGTTACATTATGGAATTCAAAGGGTCTGGAATGAAGTATTTTAAATAATCAATAATATCCTCGAGATTCCCCTGAAAATGATACCTGAATGTTCTTTGCTTTGTATGTTTCCTGTAGGCATCTCTCCTGTGAAAAGAAACTCATTCTCGCTGCTCTCACCTCCCTTGGACGGTTTTGGAAACAATAACACCTTGCTTCAATATAGCACATAAATGACATACTGAAGACTAATAAACAGTATAAGGAAATGTCTTTTAAAGCAACCGGTAATCCTGAAGGCATTGAAAAAAATGATGTCTCAGTGGAGATACTTTTATTGTAACATTATGTGCTTGGTTGGAAGGGAATGCCACAGGGGACCACCTCAGCCATGTTCTCCAGGAAACATATCATTTTTACATATTGCTGACCAGCCCAGATAAAGTCCTACCCTGCACTATGGAGGATGTATAACTACTGACTAATTGGTTCCCTTCCATTAGTCCACACATCCCACATTACCTGTGCTGGTCAGCAATATGAAAAACGTATTCATGTCATTGGTCACCCCATCATGGCCTGCAGTAGGATGACCACCATGGCCGAGGTGGTCACCCTACTGCAGGCCATGATGGGGTGACCAATGTAGAGGTTACTTTGGCTATTGGAAATTGGCCCTCGTGTTTCACGGTTCTACTTTGGCAGGACTTTGGATCAGAAACTACCTAGGATGTCTATGGCACAGTACATTTAGGATGGTGGATTTAGAGGCTTCTTGTTTTCTCCTTTTTCTGTTGGGTTTTACTGTTCAATAAAAGACAATGTATGTTTTGTATATACTTAAAAGTGTTTATGGTCCTCAAACACCATTCTAGATTGTTCTTGACCCTATGTACTTTTTTTGTACTGCCAAAACTTCAATAAAATTTGTATGTAGAAAACGAAAATCATGCATACTACAAAATAATCCCACACACGGTATGTTGTTCCCATCTGGACATATTCGGGCTTCATGGAAAACTCAATTAAAGGGCTCATTGTTTGTTGGGTTTTTTGTCAAATCTTCCATCCCAAGTATTATAAGAAACAGAATTTCACATCATTTACACCAAATGTAGTCTTTGGATTTAGAAATTTCTGAAAGTATTCCTAGACCTAAAATATCTGTTGTTGGCCCGGTCTGGCAGTGGCGTAAGCGGTCCTGTTAATTCCATGCTCAAACATAAATACTTTGAAATACTTCAGAAATGTTCTTTTTTTTTTCTCCTATTTTAATCAACTTTTCCTTCACTGAGCACACAATGAAGCCTCGTTTCATAATTCCAGCGCTCCACAACAGCAAGCAAAATTAATTTACCATCTGTTGGTTAAGGGACGAGTAGGATTTTCCATTCCAATGCAATATGAAAATGTTTTTTATAAAAGTACCATAGAAGAGATGATTAGAGAGGCTGTAATAAACTCATTAGTGTCTCAATTACTTCACTTTCATGAAACTGAAAATATGTTTTCTGGACCTTATGTGATCTCACAAGTGTTTCTTTTTTTCTGAAAACCAATCACAAATTATTGTCCTATTATAATTGTAATTTAACTGTCAGGCAGACCCAGGGATTCCTTGCTATAAAACTGCTGGTTAGCTATTAAGGCAGCTGATTGACTCTGTAGCAGCAGATGTCATCTTGGCTTCCGAGTTATTTAAATTATGAAGGCGCTTACATGTAACAAGAAATCTAAATTGTGCCTAATTTAGAGACAATTTAAATCGGAACAAAATTTGAGCAAATTTCTTATTATGTTTAAAGAAATTTGATCTTGACAAAATGATTATGTTTTGTTTTTGGAATAGAATTGTGTAGTATAACGCATAATAAAAATCTAATAGAAAAGTCTATAGATGAATATAAATATATAACATATAGAAAGATTATATTGCAGTGTAATGTAGTATGTTCACTGTTAAAGTAGGCTGGCAGATATAAACAATTTTCACCAATCTCAAGAGACGATTTAGTTAAGTAAGAGCAAAAGATTTGATGGCCTGATACACCAATCAAGTACTATATGTGACAACATTTTGTTTATTGATTTTGATGTGACTTTATGACCTATTGGTAATTAATTATGCTTTGTCACATTATTGTGACTTTTAGGGCTGTAGAACCCTGCGATGCCCTCATAACCAGCAAATATTCCGAGCTCTTAGACAGAAGAACATCGGGAGATCAAAGTAAGGAAGAGGTTGTTGGATTTCAAAGAGGGACTCAGCCCCAACCTTGGGTTCTTTGAAGCAGACGTAAATATGATTGGGTAAAGCCATAAGATATGCAAACACAATTTCCCCCCTTTAGCCTCTCTGGCAATTCGGAATATAACATGGTTTCCTCTTTTATTAGAATTCATGTAGCACACATGCCCATGAGGAAACATCTGAGACATGCACCATCAGATAACTGGAATGGTGTGCCACTGGTCTGGCCTGCATTTAAGGGTTTCACTTATAAGTAGGGATACTGGTGAGGTTTGCAGAGAAAGAGAAAACATTGCTGTTTAGCAGCTCTAGGAAAACTATGTCTTCAACGCACTTCCATCCCACTCGTTTTCAGTCTGTTCTTCCTCTTCCACCTCACCAGATGGTCCACTGCAAATGGGCAAGCAGGGGTAGGCCATGGACTAGACATCCCCGACTTACATACCGCCACTCATCTAAGCTAATTCTGGAGCCTCCAAAGTAAACTCCATGGAAAGTTCCATATGTAATGGTGGGGCCAGCCTTACTAGTGGGTGTCAGAGGGAAAAGTGACATTATGTCTTTAAAGAGGAAATAAAAATACTGGGGGAGACAGCGGTACAAAAAAATGACGGTGGATGAGAGATAAAAATGGCTGTAGATGGAGAGAAAATAGGTAAAGAAAAAATATTCCGCTACTGTCTCCCCAGCTTTGTGAAAACACCCGTTTATTTTTAACGTTTATTGTTTATGAAATTCTTAAATCTGAAGAATATTTTAGTTAATTAAACTCTGAAGCTTTACAATGGTTAGTCCTTAATGAATTGGAAGAAAAGACAATAAACATTGGTGGTTACCGAAAAGTGACAAGAATAATAAAAACTAATTTATTGGACAGGGAGAGACGTACTCAATCTCGTTCATTGTAGGCATTAAGGCACTTGCCTTTGTCCATAAGCGTCTGAAAATATTAGAGCTGTCACAACATTTTCAAAGTGTTTAATTGCTTTATTATTTGCGATGGCAGGCGTTATTCCTGTGGGGCCTAGATAAAAAGATCTGTGTTACTTGGAGGCTTGGTTAAAAAGAGTTCAAAAGAATTGTTATCTAATTAGTTTATAAAGATGGTTCCTAATTTAATGATGTGAAGAAGTCATAGTCTAGAGGGGCAACCCAATCGCTAAAGAAAAGTAAGGTAGTACTGATGCTTGCTTTAGGTAATTATTACATTTCGGTTGGAGGCTGCTGCTGTAACTCTGTATCTAAATATTTACCCAGCATCAAAAAATACTTCTATATTGTGTGAACAGTCATTACATACGCAGACCAAGTTCTTTTGGGCCCTCCACCTCTATGTACATAAGTTGGTGGGGTGTTGGTGGGGTAAATGGACTACTTCAGGTACCTGATTTCAGCATTCATTATGAAGGAGCGAAAGGAGTTAGTCCTCTCCATGCAGATAGTTAGTCCCACTTAATGGGCTAATTTGGCAATTATATACCGTTATAGCAGAACGGCCGGGCATTGCTCTAGCTTCCTATTCACAAAGCAAGAAGAAAGATCTGTCAGGACCTCTATTCATCTACTTAAACTATCAATAGCTCGTGCTTTTTGTTTGTCAATCATTTGTATTTTTTTTCAATTGCTTAAAATTTTACCCCCAAGGAAGCTGAGATGTGTGGCAAAGAGTGACAAAGTTTCATATAAAAACCAAAGTTATGGTGGGTAAAGGTGATGGAAAACCCTTCCACTTAAAATTAAGAGGGTAGTAGAAGTATTGTTAAACACTCATCTACAGACACCAGACAAGCCAGAAGACTTGTTTTTCCCCTCAGGAATCTCATGGTGCTGCCACAACCACAAGGGATTCTGGGTAGGCGCATGCAAATAAGGTCAACAATTATTACCTTTACCTCTATATCCACTTTATACATGGATCCCTTGAAAGTAATTGCCCGCTGTACAAGACAGCCTTTAGACAAAACTCCAGAAAAGGAGCAATAGCCAGATCACCACTCGTGGACAGCTGTTTCATCCTTACTGGGACTCATCAGCATGAGATTGTAATACTGGCTTAATACTTGAGGCTTGGGGTAGCCAAGAAATACCATTACATAAGTTATGGTGAGTAATATTTACAGCTCATTTTATTCTGTAAACACTATTGCATGGGTTTATTTATGGCGGTGCTGTCCTACTTATTTGGACCAACATGTTGAGGGGTCAGACCCACAAATACTAACACAAACATACAAATACATGTGCGCAGTTAGTAGCATGGGCAAACACAGTAAAGGGTAGTAAATATGTGGAAGTACCTTCCATTGTAAGTCGTACATGCAATTATTTGTAATTACAAATACATGATGGCAATAAAGTGATATGAATCCATATACGAATTAATATGATATTAATAATGATGATAGAAAAAAGAAATCTAATAGAATTAAAACATAAAAATCAATAAAATCTACAAAAATATGATATAGGAATGATAAAATGATGTCCCATTTGCCACATCACTGATCTATTATCAGGAGAATGCTGGCACATTCTGAGCTGGTCAAACCGAATGCACCCCCTTCCCCTGGTAACTAATACATGCACTCAAACAGTTATACATACACACACATGCACTCACACAGCCACACTAACACACTCAACTCTAATACACAATCACATTAAAACATCCTCACTCTATCATTACACCTTTCTTATGGCCGCCCGCACACTGTGCCATGCATACAACATGTTAAGTCCTCAGCGTGTATTTGAAGAATTTCAGACCAGCCTGGGGGTCCCTGATTTAGTGTATAAAACATGTAGAACTTGGTAAAAGTGACAGATCTCCTTTAAGTACATTGGAAAGACTGTATCTATTAACTTTATGTGTTACAAAAATACCAGAGGAAAAAAAAACCCAGTAAAGAATTGCTTCTTTTCATGGAGCAGTTTGAATTTCAGGGATGGCTGTATTCAGGAAATGAGTTTTCTGTTCCATTAGTTGCGTCCGCCTTTACCAACTTATCTCTGATAACAAATGAGTCTCTCTTTGTACTAGTGGTGGGTGGGTGCTGTGTGCCAGAGATGAGAGAAGACCCAATTCCAAAAGGTGAAAGGAAGATTCATTTCACCCAAAACACATCCCCTTTCAATAAAGATTAATTGAAAAAGTTTTAGCTCCATGTATTTACTCGGTGGGAGTCCTCTGGGTCTGCGCGCGTGAGCTATGTCCTGTATCCAAAGCACCCGAGTGCCATTCTTTATTTATGAAGTGCCAACCTATTCTCCATATGCTCGGTATTATATAACTGGGTGTTGGGGAAGACAAGATATGTTACAAAATAAAATAATTGCAGATCGCTATCTTCCTAGCTTGTTGAAAAAATCAATTTTTAAAAAACTTGAGATTGCTAAATACACGCAACGCAGTTCTTAAAAGGTCTTTAAATATTTAAAATAATTCGGAATAATAAAAAGTAATAATTCAGTTAATTAATTAGTCGTTCTTACAGATCCAAAAACATCGCTCCCTTGGACTCCCTGTGTATGGCAGAGGGGCAAATTCTCTAAAGCAGGAGCTTGAAGTCTCCAGAAGAGGTCAGCTCACCAACCTCACTATACTAGCGAACTCACTATAGATTAAATGAGTGAGTTGACATTTATTACATGAAAAATGGACCCCAGTATGTTGCTAATAGCTGTTAAACTGTTACGATGTCCAACTTATAGGAAAGGACAGGGGTATTGAAAAAAAACATTATTTGCCCCAAGCATTATTCACTATTATTGATATTTTTGCGACATTTCTTTAGGTTTCTAAAAATGAACACTTTTATACTGGATAAACACCCAGCGTGTTTGCAAAGTCACTACTAGTATTGAAATAGGCAAGCAAATGTGTTATTTACAACAGAAGTTAGTGGGCACCAATAAAAAAAGGAATATTTACTTCTCCCAAGCAGACTGGAGGTTTGTTGATGCCCAAAGCATTTGGAGATGTTTCAGATGAGAAGCCAGGCAAGAAGCAATTTATTCCTCCCTGCAAAATGAGTTGTTTGTGTGATTCCCCGAATGCCGGCTCGCTTACTATTCATGAAATGCACTGGTAGGAATTAAGCTGCGATAAGAAATGGTTAGCCCAGAAACCAAGTCCTAAAAAGAATGATGGTTTAAATGCATGATTCATGTGGTTAAGCCAACATCTATCTCTGTTTGGATTGTTTTACTGCTAGGTTTATTGTTGTGCATTGCAAGATGGTCCTTTCACTTAGGTCATTGGGATTGTAGAATGTTCTCAGGGTATGGAAGTCACCTAAGAATTAAGAACTAGGTTCTCAGCTTGATGCTATTCTATCCATCCATGAGGCTCTTCCCTTAATTTCAGGTTTGAAACATGATTTTTGAACCAAAATGGAGCATTGTCTTGATGACCACTAGCAAGATCTAAGTGGTTTACTGCCAAGTGATACAAAGGGTGCTAGATGTGTTTACATGATATAAACAGAGGTGGCATCACCATTACGGCTGGTGCATTAAGCTGGGTCACTGTAGGATGACACTGATGACCACCACCGAGGGTAGCCCTAGTATACAAATTCCCTGTTTGTTGCCTGGGTGTTGGAAGTGCTCTTACTGAGACCTCAGAATACATGGCCTAGTCCTCGGAATATTAAGCTGCATTAAACACTGCAAGAATTCAGCGCATACTCAATGAATGCCATTCAAAAAACATCTAAGGCATAGATATTGGGGATTCAGTCACACTATGTGGCCATATATTGCTTAGCCGGCCACTTCATCAAAGTGCCCCAGTTTGGCGAGTCGTATCTAATTTTACATGGTTATATTGCTTTCCAAGCAGGGCCGGACTGGGACTGAAAAGCAGCCCTGGAAAAATTTGGAGACCAGCCCCATATAGTTTATCTCACGGTGAAGCTCTTATACCCACACGCACCCCTTATACATACCCGAGTCACACTATGTGCCATTCTTTTTATCTCATTATTTGTATTAAAATGCCAGAAAGCAAAAGTGTTAAAAGACCCTAATAAATGAAATACATTACACATAATGGGATCAAAACATTTACTACAGCAAACATTTTTAGATGAAAGAGTTCCATTTTATTCAGTGGAACAAAACACTATCACATTATTCTTCACGATATTCTGGTAAGAAACTTTTATTTCTTTATTAATTCATGTAGACTATTTTTTTCCATATTTAATAAAAGCGTTATGAGACATGTTTGGTTTTTATTTCCTTTCATTTGACAACCTACCTCGGAGTTATGCACCTCTGCCCCCAGGCTTGCCACTCTGCCCCCTGATATGCCTTCTAACCCCCTATATGCCACTCTGCCTCCAGAAATGCCTTATACCCCCTATATGCCACTCTGTCCCATGATATGCCTTTTAACCCCCTATATGCCACTCTGCCTCCAGAAATGCCTTATACCCCCTATATGCCACTCTGTCCCATGATATGCCTTCTAACCCCCTATATGCCACTCTGCCATATAGGGGGTTAAAAGGCATATCATGGGACAGAGTGGCATATAGGGGGTATAAGGCATTTCTGGAGGCAGAGTGGCATGAAGGGGGTTAAAAGGCATATCATGGGGCACTCTGCCTCCAGAAAAGCCTTATGCCCCCTATATGCCACTCTGCCTCCCCGATATGCTTTATACCCTCCTATATGCTCCTCTGCCCCATGATATACCTTTTAACCCCCTTTATGCCACTCTGCCTCCAGATATGCCTTTTGACCCCCTATATGTCACTCTGCATCCAGAAATGCCTTATACCCCTATATGCAACTCTGGCATATAGGGGGTTAAAAGGCATATCATGGGACAGAGTGGCATATAGGGGGGTATAAGGCATTTCTGGAGGCAGAGTGGCATAAAGGGGGTGAAAAGGCATATCATGGGGCACTCTGCCTCCAGAAAAGCCTTATACCCCCCTATATGCCACTCTGCCTCCATGATATGCCTCAACCCTCCTATATGCCACTCTGTCCCATGATATGCCTTCTAACCCCCTATATGCCACTCTGCCATATAGGAGGTTAAAAGGCATATCATGGGACATTTTTGTTTACTTTATATGGCAAGCCGATCCAGCTTGCCATATTAAATAAAAAATAATATATGCCACTCTGTCCCATGATATGCCTTCTAACCCCCTATATGCCACTCTGCCATATAGGGGGTTAAAAGGCATATCATGGGACAGAGTGGCATATAGGGGGTATAAGGCATTTCTGGAGGCAGAGTGGCATGAAGGGGGTTAAAAGGCATATCATGGGGCACTCTGCCTCCAGAAAAGCCATATGCCCCCTATATGCCACTCTGCCTCCCCGATATGCTTTATACCCTCCTATATGCTCCTCTGCCCCATGATATACCTTTTAACCCCCTTTATGCCACTCTGCCTCCAGATATGCCTTTTGACCCCCTATATGTCACTCTGCATCCAGAAATGCCTTATACCCCTATATGCAACTCTGGCATATAGGGGGTTAAAAGGCATATCATGGGACAGAGTGGCATATAGGGGGGTATAAGGCATTTCTGGAGGCAGAGTGGCATAAAGGGGGTGAAAAGGCATATCATGGGGCACTCTGCCTCCAGAAAAGCCTTATACCCCCCTATATGCCACTCTGCCTCCATGATATGCCTCAACCCTCCTATATGCCACTCTGTCCCATGATATGCCTTCTAACCCCCTATATGCCACTCTGCCATATAGGAGGTTAAAAGGCATATCATGGGACATTTTTGTTTACTTTATATGGCAAGCCGATCCAGCTTGCCATATTAAATAAAAAATAATATATGCCACTCTGTCCCATGATATGCCTTCTAACCCCCTATATGCCACTCTGCCATATAGGGGGTTAAAAGGCATATCATGGGACAGAGTGGCATATAGGGGGTATAAGGCATTTCTGGAGGCAGAGTGGCATGAAGGGGGTTAATAGGCATATCATGGGGCACTCTGCCTCCAGAAAAGCCTTATGCCCCCTATATGCCACTCTGCCTCCCCGATATGCTTTATACCCTCCTATATGCTCCTCTGCCCCATGATATACCTTTTAACCCCCTTTATGCCACTCTGCCTCCAGATATGCCTTTTGACCCCCTATATGTCACTCTGCATCCAGAAATGCCTTATACCCCTATATGCAACTCTGGCATATAGGGGGTTAAAAGGCATATCATGGGACAGAGTGGCATTTAGGGGGGTATAAGGCATTTCTGGAGGCAGAGTGGCATATAGGGGGACACACTTACATACACACACATGCCGATTTTTTTTGTTTTTAACAAATACAAAAAACATACAGTACAAAAAATACATTATTTTACTCACCTTCTACTTCTCTTGACTTCTTGGCAGCTGCACACTGTTCTCCTCTATGCTGACAGGATGCCACTGACCTGACATCCGGTGCTGCAGCAGTCTGAGCGCGAGGGGGCGGAGCTTCCACCTCACGCTGCTCCCATCACTATGCAGCCATCAGACTGCTGGGAATGTAATCTGAACGGCCGGTGCGTGCTGATGCCGCCGGCCGGGGCTACTTTAACACTTTTTTTTATTTTATTTATATGGTAAGCTGGATCGGCTCGCCATATAAAGTAAAAAAAAAAAAGTATTAAAGCAGAGGCGGCCGGCGGCATCAGCACGCAGCGGCCGTTCAGATTACTTTCCCAGCAATCTGATGGCCGCATAGTGATGGGAGCAGCGTGAGGGGTGAAAGGTCAGTGCGAGGGGGCGGAGCCTTCACCCCTCACGCTGCTCCCATCACTAGACGGCCATCGCACACGGCCGCTGGGTGCTGATGCCGGCCGGCCGCATCAGCACCCAGCGGCCGCTTTGATTAGACTTCGGGCAGCCTGAGGGGCAGCTCAGCGGCTGTCTTCATGGCCGCCCAGCCCACGGACCTTCCGGCCCACCGGGAAATTTCCCGGTATCCAGGTGGGCCAGTCCGGCCCTGTTTCCAAGGAGCTGAATCAGAGGGATTGCGCTGCATTTTAACCCAAAAGTGAGACACATGTATCACCTTTGCTTTGAACTCAGAAGCCAGAAGTCACACCAGTGATGATACATGAGCAGGTCCATGTCATCATGGGTCCTTGGCAGTCCTAAAAAAGGGACATGTTATATATAGGAAGGACCATTTGCGGTTTAAATGTAACTAATGTATCACACAGCTCTAACGATGTAAGGGTTAACAAACTGCATTCTTTTAAGCATAATATTGAGTCATTAAACAAAATTGGCTTATCTTAAACCATCTTATTTTTATGCATATTTTAATCAAACTTTAATGAGATGCTGTGATGATATGCTTAGAAGTAATTAAAAAGATTGTTGGAGGGGAACTAAGGCCACAGAAAATATTGCTAAAACAAGGCATAAGATGCCAATCAAAAAAGACTGACATTACAGAGCACTTCTCCGGGATAAGCCCGCGTCACAATTAATTCATATGTTTCCAGTGTTAAGTAGCTGATCCGGGAACTCTAGGTATCAGCGCAGGATCTGCTAAAGCTAAGACTGACGGAGAATAGAGACAAAATAATGAAAGGGTTAACCATCAAATCTTAACCAGACTTTATTACTGTTCAAATCGCACTGTGCTTTGTCCTATTGGAAACTCGTTATCCGTCTTAATAACGTATAATTGCCCAATAAAGGTCTGAGCTTCAGGCTAGCAAAAGATCCATGAATTATGTCGGGGAAATCTTTCTTTGCCACGTTGTTTGTCTGGCACTGTCTGACTAAATAACTAGAGGGATCAGAGAGGCTCGTGCCGGATTCATTTTTAAAAAAGGTCAGCGAATGGAAAAAGACACATTTACAAAAATAAAGGGACACATTCATAGTTAACTCAATCTGCCGGACACAGCCGAAAAGTTTATGGATATTATGCTCTTCTTCCGACACCTTGTAGGGAAAGGGTTAAGAATAAACCTGTTTGACCAAAAATACATCTTTATAATGGTTTAGAACAGGGGTCTTCAAACTGTGGCCCTCCAGGTGTTTCAGGACTACACCTCCCATATGCCTCTGCCAGCCTCTTAGCTGGAGGAGCATTATGGGAGATGTAGTCCTGCAGCAGCTGGAGGGCCACAGTTTGAAGACCCCTGGTTTAGAAGGTCTATGGGACACTAAGTACACAAAGTCTATGTAATGGTGAGCAGCAAATGTATGATATGATAGATAGAAGCAAACAATTATTTCTTTTACTCTCCCTGTCTGTAAGCAGTTGTTGAACGTGAAATGACATTTATTTAAATAATCAAGTTCCTTACATCTTAACATTTGAAATGACCAAAGAGAGTCACTTTTGCTTTGGAGGTTAAAGGAGGTTTGCTTTGGAGGATAGATTTTTGTGCGACTAAATGATGGCTTTGTAACTGGATAAGGGATTTAGAAGATGAATACAGAATTTTACTTCTACAATATATAAACTAGACTTGTGCATTCATATGAATTTTAATTTTAAAATATATATTTTTTTTATTTGTCAATTTGTGCGAATGTCCACAAATGAAAAGGGACCATAATGAAATAAACCAAAAAAAAAAAAACGAAGCAGAAAGCTCTGAATTTATTTTGCATTTCATTGGTTTTTTTATACTCACTCAACTAAATAAAAAGGTCTGAAAATGAAAATGAATGGACCAAAAGTGAAACAATATAAATATATTTTTTTTTATTACCCTGTGATATAGAAGGATCTGATTTAACCCCTTTAACCTGGGATGCTGAAGGAAAATATGTACTGCATTAAAATTAGCACTGCCTACAAAATGTATTTTCTAATCACGCTAATCCTGCTTTGACCTGATCAAAATAGAATTTGTGCCATTTTTCACCTGTTTTCAGCACCAACAATGCTTCAAACACTGATGTGTAATCCTCAAGGCAGGAGACAATAGAATTACTGGCAATAACAGCACTTGGTTTAATTTGACAATATTAATAGCAATACCGTCTATTGTGAGGCTGGAACCATGAATCACCTCTAGTAAAAGCAGAGATATAAGGATAGGCTGACTGGCATTTGGGCTAACTGCGTGGTCCCCTATGGCCACATGATCGCATGGCTCTGACATCCATAAGCCAGTAGAGTACTGTGCATGCCCAAAGCAAATAATGCTTATTATGGGGCCAGAATCTATTAAAGGCCCAGCCACAGAGAAACGTTAAAGGAAGCATTCTCCAATGTGGAGCAATCACCATGGCTCTCGTTTGTCTTTATAAATATGGCATTTTGTGTAGGAACATTCAGGGGCAGACTGGCCAACTGGCAGTGGGCTGCTGGCTGATAGCGACACAGATCGGGTCCTGCGGTGTACAGCTGCTGGCTGGATACAACCATGCATACCCAGCCGCACATGTCATTTGGCAGCTACTGGACTTAAAATCCCAGGTCCACTTGGTCATCCCCAGTCTGGCCTGCTGACCAATGAGAAAACAGAGATGGTACGAGCTGGAGACAGACCTCTTCCTCTACTAGGCATTGCCAAACGCAAAAAGGGCAGCCACGCAATATTGTTTCTACCGAAAATCTGTCTCACGAAAATCGAGCAGCATTTTCTAATGTTTTTTGGATGCTTAGTTGGTGGCTACGTTCTGAAACCACATTGTCTATGTTGTCCTTTACGATAAAGGACAACACAGGATGAAACCCAGCCACCCATGCATTGGTACCTCTTGGTACCTCCTGAAAACCCCTAGAAAAACATGTCTAGTTCATGGTCTCCCTGAGATCCTAAACATGCGAGGCAACCTGAGATAAGGGACATAGGGACAGCAACCCCATCCAAGAAAAGGCTGGATGTTCAATTTCGACAATACTTTATTGTATTTTGATACATATTTACAAGATTAGAAACCTGTGGCAATCCACCCTCTGACAAACCTTCTACCATGCCTGCAAACCTTCACTGTCAGTTCAACCTTTCTACCTATCCTTCCTGCTTTTGGAAAAAAAAACATCTTCTATTTAATATTATTTCTTCTTTCATTGATGACTGCTCCTTTAATTGCCTTATACATACGTTCGGTGTGGGAAATGTGAGCCTCAAACTCTTACTTTAGCTTTTTTGGAGTATGAAGGAGAGTTAAATAAATGCACTCAGATGGTTAAGCTGGCAGAGGGGAGCTCTCATCTGTTGTAAATTACATTCTGCGACTAGCACTTTGAACACAAAAAAAAGAAACATTAATGAAATGTTAATTCCACGGAAAAGGTCTGTCTTTTCAGAACACGGCTGCGAGTGAAGTTTAATTGCGGTACTAGGTGGTAACATAAGCATGCGGGAACAAGTTATTTGTGCTGAAATTTCAAGGGGACAAGAGGATAGGTTCATGGATTAAATGGCAAAATGACTACATTGTGTGTGACTCATGAGCCAGAAATAGCAGGAAAAATATGTAGCGCGCCTCTGAGTATTCACTCTTTGTTGCAATTTTACATGGTGGGAAGATTGGACTAGTTTATGTTACCTTCTGCTTGAAACGTTCTAATATATATGCTGGGCCATATAAATAAAATGAGGTCCCGGTGCTAGGTGCCCAATATGGGACCACCATGTGCTTACTGCTTAGTGCCCTTCAACCATTGAATAGCAAAAAGGTGTGTGGGGGGTTTATATTTCAAAGGGTGAGCTGGGAGGTTTGGCTATGGGACAGGGCTTTACCAAGAACTTTTACGCCTTTGCAACCTATTGCGTACCTCCTAACTGTCCTGTTTTCTGTGGAACAGTCTGGATTTTCAGGCAATGTTCTGCTGTCTCACTAAGCAGCTCCATTGTCCTTTTTCTGCTTTGATCTCCCCTGATCAGCCCAATGAGCTAGAAAATGAACAAATTCATCAAAGCTCTCATTTGGCCCCCGCACAGATCTCTGCAGATGAGCGTCTCAAGGTGGCTCTTAAGGCATTCCTGCCCGATCTCCTTCCATGCCTGCCTCTCTTCCTGCTTCTGCCCCATCCCACCTCCAGCCACATCCACCAGAAACGTGTTCCAGATGTTGGGGGAATGGGGGGGGGGTAGACTACTGGTAGCTACTTGTGCAACTAAGGCCTCTCTACAAGAATAATACCTTTTATTTATTTAGGTCAACCCTATTCTGATTAAATCAACATTACTATGTCAAGTCCTACTTGAGAACAGTTGAATTCCTCGACAATCCATGAATCACTATACTACATGAAAATCAGAGTCCATCTGAAGAAAAGACCTCTGAGGTCCTGAAAGCTTATTATGAACTATTGATACAATATAATGTGAAAACTGAAAAAATAAATAAAACTTAATTTTTATTAATATTTCCCTATGAAACATAGAATGAAAAAAAAGAGAAAAAACAAAGAAAAAACGCTCCATTTAGTTATTTTTTTCTTCACTTTTGCGTTGATTCTCAGCAGAACTCCTTCCATTTCTAACCCCGCAGTATTGACATGTAAAATAAAAATCCTATTAATTCCATTTATTTTACAGTTATGTTTTCCTAAAATCACAACCCATAAACACATTATCTATTCCTGAAAGGGACAGCAAAATGTTGTGAAACTGCTGATTCTAAGTCGTTTTGTCACTTCCGAAACATTACATTTCTTGAGCCATAAGTAAAGATAACAATGTTGCCAATATTTTTTAATTATATATCTTTGTGCACAACTCGATTCAACCAAATCCAGACTTTATTTTTTTAAAATTACATTTCAGTAATGAATTGCTCCTGTAATTACCCAGAAAACTAGCTTTCAATATGCTGGAGAATTTGGCAAGTTAGGGGTTAAGAATACACTTAAAAATGTTCAGATTGCTTGTTCTTGAACGGACTAATCCTAACTAACCTGGCAGGCTTGTTCTGAAAAAGCTTTTTAATTTGCAAAACAAGAGATAATCTCAACTCGAGAATAAGCGGTACCCTGGATCCCTAGAGCGCTGTCTGCAGGGATCCTTTATAGGAACCGCTTGTTAAGGAACACAGAAACGTTCACACTTATTTCAACATGAGAGTAACAGCAATATCATTTCCATATTGCATGTGGAACGCTTGGAAAATCAGATCCTAAATCCTAAAAAAGGATCAAGAAAAAATAGCGTGAATAGTATTTAGTTAAGTACTGTTTTCAATTTAGATTGCAAGCTCTTCTGGGTAAGGAAATAGTGGCTGGAATAATATGTTTGCATTTTTTTTTAAATTGTACTAAAAAGGTCAGGACCGTTTTAAAGGGCGCTATTGCCATGTCAGCTTTCAGCATTACTAAATTTATGAATAAAAACTTACTTATAGCTCGTGATATTTCTTTGTTACAAACTGTAATTGTTTGGAAGATATATAGTTTGAAAGGGCACCCCGTGGAAGCTAAGATCAGCAGTAATCAGTAGCAGAGCAACTGTTATCTAATACATGTTCTGTCCTCGGGTTCTCTCCCTCAGCAACTTAACAACAGGGGAGCGATCATTTAATGGGGAGGAATAATGGTTTACATACAAAGTGGGTTTTAAATACATATACATTGCTGGAACACTATTAGGTTTAGTTAGCAGGGCCCTCCTCACCTGTTGTCAATTTGTTATGTTATATACTACTTGTTGTGTCCTGTCTACCCATTGTACAGCGCTACGGAATTTGATGGCGCCATATAAAACAATAAATAATAATAATAATAAAACTGTAAAGGATAGCGACAGATCCTCCTTAGCTCTTTCTTGGCAATTTTTGGAAGGCAAAGGGTGGTCACAACAAATATTGAATTGATTTCGATTTTTCTTCTGTTCACTCACTTTGCATTTTGGTAAATGATTAAAAAAAAAACTATTAACGTGTCTATTTTAAAAGTATTTTTTATATATATATGTGTGTGGGTGTGTGCCTGTTATTTTCTTGTGATTTGTCACCCTCACCCTCCGATATATATTTTTTTGCCTGTAGACAACTCTCATGTGGTTTTCTAGATAAAGCGTAGGCATTTCCATTAATTTTATGTAGTTTTCCTAACTGCTCTGGGCAGATAATTAAAGGTTAGCAAGAACGGACCATTCCATTACTCAATTTAATTATCACCTACTCCGACTCATTTATTAGAAAACTGGCTTTCTTTTTCCCGTGTGCATATAATAGAATATTACCAGATATTATCACAGAAAGTCGCAGGCACAAACTTCCCAGCCGCTGTTCATCTGTTCCGGTTGCTTTTGTGTCTGTTGTCTCCTTTGTTAAATTCTTGAAATTATTCCTTTGTAAACACTGTCCTTGTTTGCACCGCGCATAATTTGTTTGCGATGGAAAACTTTCTGATTCTATTCATGTTTTAGCAATTTAGTTTTATATATCACTGCCTCACAGAATATCAGAGTAATTGGAGGCAGGGGCGAGCTGCCCACTTGACAGGTCCACTTTGGGGGATGGGAGCTGAGTAGGGGGTCACATAACGTGGGTCATGTGATCAGGTGTTTAAAGCGCGCCTGCTCCAAGGTAAGGGTTTGATGCGTGGGGTGTGGGATGAAATTGAGGTGTGAGAGATTTAAGCGTGATTGATAAAATATAATAGAGTCAGTATGCATAGGTGAGAGTATGTGTGTGTTAAGAGTAAGAATGTGTGTTTTGGTGTGTATATATGTGTTATAGAGAGTACGTGGAAGTGTGTGTGTGCTGATATGTAAGTTTCAGAGGGGGCAAGAGGCCAGGAGGACGCTCAGCTATATTAGCCACCCGGGCCAGAAGGTACCACCCCACACCTGATTGGAGGTATAATAACAATATTGACCAACTTTGTCTGATAATAGCCAAAAAATGTAAAACAAAGCAGAGAGCTCTGAATTGTCACTTGCGTTTCATGTCTCTGTCACTCTTTCTCACTATCATACTCTCTTACTCTCTGTCAATGTCCCGGTCTTCTTTTCCACAGATCCACTTCTTGTCTTGCCTTGGTTATTCTTCTGTTTTCCTTCAACTTTTGCTTCTCCCCACTATCCACAGAAGCGGCCGGTGGAGACGGTAGGGAGACATTGAGAGAGTGAATGGGAGTACGAGAGAACATGAGAGCTCCAATGACCCAATCATAATACATAAGTGCCTAGAAAGTGAATTCAAATAGACACCCTCTGCAGAGGTTGGAGAAAGCCAGAGGACTGATTTATTGAGTAGAAAGGGACAGTCCTGTCCAATATATATACACAGTGGAAACATGTGTTTTAGTAAGTAACGTAGACTGTGCTTTGACGCTCTATAGTAAGGTCTGCTAATGAAGCTGCCAAATTGCGACATTAGCAAAATCAACATCTGGCAGAGCTAAAAATGAATTCACTAAACAGTAGATGTCGCGGAAGCCAGTCAGTGACGTGATACGGGAATCTAGCAAGCTGCAAGAAAGGTCAGAATAATACATTTAGCATGTGTTACAACGACTCCTTAACTCAAAGGAACACTCCAGTTATCATATGCTAGACCCTTTAAATTTCCATGTGGTCACCTCATATGCATGGCCTTCTTTCCCTGCTGGTTTGGTAAATGATCCAGGGGGTCTAATGAAACCCCTAGGTGCATTCACAAAGTGCTCCCATTGATTCCAATAGGAGCCCTTTCCTGCCATGAAGTCCATGGGGTCAGCTTGACCAGAGGTCTGGTCAGTGGTGGTAAGGAACGGTGGTAGGTTCCTGGCTGGGTGTGATGCTGGGAACCTCTGGTTGGGTTGGAGCATCTCAGTATGTTCTCCCATAAGGTGGTGTTTTCTGTGGCCCTGGGATGCCCTGGCAAGCTTGGGGGTTTTAGATATGTTCGGTCATTGTGTTGATGCACTTAGCTTTACATGATTCTTTCATTTAGTTTTCACTATAAACATCTTAAACTTTTTAAAGCTTAGGGTAATGCGGGGGCCAATTAGCTGGGAAATTCTTCTCAGTGTCAGCGTGACAATCGGTACCGAACCCATTAACCGCAACACAGAGAAAGCATTGAAACGGCATTATTACAGTATATTTGTGGTGTGGTAGGTCTAGGCACACTACCCTGGTTTTCAACATATATAACTGATTTATAATATTAACTCTTAAAAAGAATGTTACTTAAAATATTAATAACATAAAAACTAAGAATTTATGGTGTAAAAAATACATTATTGAATCTATATCTAGGCTTACAATGGGTTTTTTTTTATGAGCAGCACAAAACAGCAGTAAATTATTTTCTAAAAAGTCCTTGATTACTGTAGCTTCTGGAATTTAATAGGAAAATGGTGATAATCGGTAAATCACTGCTTGACTAAAGCAGCTTTGTGACTTTATTTCCTATTACATGTATTTTGGAAGGGTCACACTATAACCCATACATGGTTTGTCAATAATCCATTTATTGCTTGTAGGGAAACCTAATAAATGGATACAGATTAACATTGATTTTATGTAAGCTGCGGAAATCCACTTGCTATGTTTCATTTTTATGCCTGCGTATAACACAGTCACATCCCAATATTCCTCTGAGTCTTTTAACTACAATCATCTATCGAGATACAATGTTACTAGAAATTAGTTAGAAAATTATTGACTAGGGATTGGAAATGAAGCACAGGATGCCTTGTGTGATGAACTCAACACAGGGCTGAAAGACTTGCGTCGCAGTATTACTGTCTGAGGAATTGTCTTTGGCAACCAGGACTTTCGTAACAAAAAGTTATTATATATGAAGAGATCTGGAGATGTAAAACTGAGGTTATGTAATGGAATCTAACCATTACTGCCATCACTGGGAACAAGCTGGCGCGGGCTTTATTCGAAGAGGTGGAAGCCATTAAAATGTTTCCTCCCTTTCAGCGTTTTGGTTCTCCTGTGTGGACCTTCAATATTACAGTTTAGCCTTACACTAACCCTAGTACCACTTCTAATGCTTGGCATGATTACTTGTAATTTCCAAAGATGTCAAATAGAAATTATAAATAAGTGGGATGCGGATATTGTCTGTTACTTTTGGTCCCATATGAACGGTTTACCATGAGCTAGCTTTGGCTTACAAGACCACAAAGATGGTTACGTTACGGACAAGCTCCCCAATTATTGAAAAAAAATAAAAAAATAGATTGTTATCTGATATATTAATATAACCTATGGATATGTTGATAATATGACTGTAAGGAGTGCCATCAAAATATGGTAGGATTGGACAATACTTGGCCAATGGCCATGTAATAGACTCAAACAAAGAACCATCAGAACAACCCACAACCTCCTGATCTTGTGGAGCCTGCACATGAGCCAAGTGAAGTCCTAATGAGTAGATAGCGGTCCTCTTACTCGGGTAACTAAACACAATCGCACTCTCCTGCCCTAATGCTAAATTAGGCATGGGGTTTAAGCTGGCTCAGGTCTACACCAGCTGATACAAGATTGGTAACTCTCTCCGGTTTGTCAAAATTATAATGAACGGAAGCTAGGCACCATGTTTTAAATGACTGGGTTCAGAATTCTGTGTTATAGTTAGACAGTGCCGGAAACGTGTAACGATTTATGCTTTGCCTGCTTCTCATGGCCACCACTGCCTTGAAAATGCCAGGTGTTATAAACCTGGATTTAATTGAGTGCCATCCCGCTAACAAAATTGACATTATTTTTCAGTTTTCTGTTGTTTTCGGTGTGTGACATTTTAATAACATACAGGACTAAATCAGCGTCTCGGCTCTTCAATAAACACATTAGAATTCATTGACCTCTCCTTTAAACGCTTAAAAAAAAAAAGACTGCAAAACCTCATAATTAAAGCTAGTCTGGCCTAATGTATTTTCTTGGCCTAATTTCACAGGTTCACCTCTCAGCGAGTTCTTGGGTTTCCCACTGATTTATCCTGTTAGCTCTGACAGGAAAGGCTGAGAGAAATACAGTGATGGCTCAGACGCACACTTTGGTTATCATAATTATTTAATGCTATTATTTCTGTTACAGAAAATTATGTCATGTGTTTCGGGGCTGCTTCAACCCAATGCTCCTCTTTGATAAGTTTAACTGACTGGCCAGTGACATGTTATCTTAAATTACAGCCACTAAGGAACGTATAATGTCTTCTAAACTTATCTGTTTATACCTATGGTAAACTTGTAAAATCTATATTTCTGGATACAAATTTCTTGCCTTATTTTCCTCCACTTTACCAGGTAATCTACATTCAAACACTGAAATATTCAAATAATTTTCATGACATAATATAATGCAATATTAATTATTTTTGAAACACTTTATTACTCATCTGGCTTTGTATCCCTATATATATATATATATTCATATATATAGTGAGAGGCATATACCCACATATACAGTACAAAAAGTAGGTGGTAGGACAGATCTTAAAACAGAGTGGCCTTTGTATTGACAGAGGAGATTTTTTTGTGGCGGTAACGCAGACCCCTGCCAGTACTTGTCCCCTCGGTATCTGGCAGTGTGTGGAAAATCCTTATAACAAATGTCACCATACTGTCACAAGTGGCATAAATAAACCCTTCATTCTGTCAGGTTATTGGAATGAAATGCTGCCTACCTTCCAGAAGTAAGCCTTGTTAGCCAGTCTCACTGCGGGGATTTAATATCTTAAAAGGACATATCCTTTGTCTTTCAGGTAAAAATAAAAAACCATAAAAAATAATAAATTTATAAATAAATAATATATACTGCAGTGCTGTAAAAAAGAATTTTGCCTCCTTGTCTATTTCTTTTATTTTTTGGCATATTTGTCACAAATGTTTCCGGTCATCAAACTTATTTGATATGAGTAACCTCAGTTTTTATATGATGATTTCATGTATAGAAGGAAAAAAAGCTATCCAATCCCACTTAGCCCTGTGTGAAAAAGTAATTGTCCCCTTAGTTACTAAATCAACCAATACTTTTTAAGTAGGTTAAAAAGCCTCAAAAAAACAGCACATGATGTCGCAATCTAAAGACATTCAAGAACAGATGAGAAACAAAGTCATTGACATGTACCAGTCTGGAAAAGGGTTTCAAAGCCATTTCTATTGCTCTGGAACACCAAATAACCACAGAAAGCCATTATCTACAGATGGGGAAAATTTGGAACAGTAGTGGACCTTCCCAGGAGTGGCCGGCCAGGTTGACAAATGCCCACTGGGCCGATGGCCAACATCGATCTATAAAGAATCGATTTGCCGCTCCAGTGGTGTGGTCACCGGCCAGATATGCCCAGCCGCATGGTATGTGAGCATAAAAACGTAGCGTGCAGCTTCTTATATCCTACGTCATAGGTGACAGCCAGCCTTAAATTTCCAGGGCCGCCTCGTCATCTCCGGTCCGCCCCTGATCAGTGTTGCGCAATGTCAGAACATGGAGGAGGCAGGCTCTGCAGCTTCTCCCTAAGCTTTTTTTTTCATTTACCATTACATTTTTTTTTCATTTTGAACAATGCATATGAAAGTACCTAAGTAATTTCATATGCATTAATTGCTAATGCTAATGGGCCCAACTGATTGGTAGCTGTTGTCCTGATGGTGGCATTATCTCAGACTGACATTGTACTTATTTTAATTTCTATGCACCAGCATAATTACACGATTAAAATCCTCTAAAGCTTTATATTGCTGATGAATTCAATGTAAAACCAATCCATCATTCTATCGGTATCGGCTGTACATTCTTGATAATTTGTTCATTTGACACGGGGGAGCGAGAAAGGTTAATGTCATAGTTCACTGTTTTTAAATCCCTGGCTCACTGTCCCTTGTCAGACTAAAATGGCTTTAAATTGGGCACAAAATTAAGAATAATGACAGTAATTGAGCTGGAAATGTGAATTGGCCTTTTTTTTGTAATGAACAGTCATGCCATGCTCCTAAGCATTGGGACTGTGTTTAATAGAATGTATAATCAAGTGAGTTTGACGTTAAAATTATCCGTCAATAAGTTTTATGTCTCTGGTGTCATGAAAGCATCCATTCTACAACTTATCATAACAAAAAAAACCTCAAAAATATTGGTTTAGTATTACCAGTATTTTTATTTCAGGAGTGATATATTGATACAGGTGAACTCTACGGTTTTTGCTGGAAACTCCAGGTTATGCGCTGCTTCTTCACTCACTACAGGCATGCTCCGGGTCGCGGATATAGCGAGGCAACACTCCAACACTCCTCACTTCCCCTTGAGCAATAGCGTGTGTCCTGTGACCTCCTACCCGGGTAGCCGGAGCCAGAGAGTTCACAGGCATGGTGATATTTATAATAACAGCCTTTTGTTATGTAATGTTTACACCCACTTCCTATGTTCTGTGTGATGTCATATTACATGTTATTACATGTTTTATAGTGAAATTTCCAGGCAGATCCTCACTTCTGTTGCTGTGATGAAACTACCATATTATTTTATACCAAGGTTTAAAATAGTGTTTTAAATAATATAAATGCAATTTCTATTTTTCACACATTGATTTTACATTAAAACATCAAAAATGTTGAATATGTTTTTTCAACAATGTAAAAATTTCTCCGTTTTTAAATGAAAGGCTAATCTCATGAACGGAACAACAAAAATGACGATGGTATATAAGATATATAAGCCTAAAAAAACAGCCTGAGTGTCTATAGCAATGAAAGGAATGGATCTAGAATGTACTTAGCCTTTCCAAAAGCATCACTAGATAAAGACCTGGAAAATAATGGAAGGTATTCCTTATTTAATCTTTCATTGTTTAAATGTATTTTTTATGGTTACGGGTTCTTTATACTGAAGGTAAGTTGACTGCATACACAATTCAGCTAAACCATGTGCATAACTCATCTTAAAGCTTCCAAAAGAATAAAGTTTTGTTTAGATTGGAAATAAATTATAAAGTGTGGAAAATCTCGCAATGCAAAATCAGTATTACCAGACACAAGGCGTAGGAAAGGTCAGGAGAAGCAATTTGCATTTTGAGAGGAAGATGTGAATAGCTTTGCCGATAATGAGGAGATGATGGCCTTGTCTCTCCCGTTGATGGGTGATGATTCATACAGGGTGATGACTTTCATTTTGCAAGAGGTCACCAAAGATCAAATCTCAAATATAATTTCAAGGCTGTGAATGCCCAATGTTTTAGCTCAGTCATCATAATATTGACTGTAAGTTCTGCTGTCCAGTAGAGTTTATACTAAGATGATTTTTTTTTCATGTCACAATACTATGCAGATGTGGCAAATATCTTCAAATGTCATATTTGAGTGAAGGCTCCCAGTATTGGTCCTTTGTAAATACCTGGGGACTTTGTACATGATTCAGCTCTGTGGGGCAAAATACATCAAGTGTGTACCACACGATTTGTCTTACTGAAGCCATGACACTTTAATTTATTTATATTTCTTTTCGAGATTGTGTTGCCGTGGTTATTTTTCTCGTCTCTTAACTGTTTTTGAAACAATTTAGGGTACAGTCAGGATAGATGGTGTGCCCGAAGGATCTGCTATTTACCGGGTAGTTCACCGGGAAGCCAGAATAATGAAGACAGATTCACTGAGAAAGAGAGGTTAAAAGGGCAGAGCCTCAGAGACAGCCTCTCCCTGTTCCGCCAATCGGGAGAGAGGGTATGCCAAGAGGCCTCGCCCTTTGGTGGAAGTAAACTGGGAGGCCAGATTCACTGAGATGCGGGCGAAGAAAGGAGACAAGAGGAGCAGCAGATGACGAAAGAAGACGGAGGAAAAAGAAGAGGCAAGAGAAGAAGCGGAGCTGTGGGGCAAGAAGACAGAAGGGGGAATCTGAGAGAGTGAGTAAAAGTGTGAGAGAGCATGAGTAAGATTGGAATAAAAATGAAATTCAATGAAAATTGGGAGCTGTTTGCTTCATTTGTGTTTGTTTATTACAAAACACAAGTCATTTTCACTTAACTTGAATCCAAATGCACAATTCTAATATTAATATAAGTAACTGTGCTGATTCTGTTTATTGAAGACAGTTATAAAACAAATGTATATCCATGTATTTGGTACATTTCTTATAAGGCAAGTAAAGAGTTAATCTTTTATCCTTCTCCATTGTGAGAGAAAAATTACTGTTACTGTAAGCAGCCAATCCAGACACAGGGTTAATCCAAGAAGAGTAATCCAAAAGTCTGAGACTGAGCATTCGAGTAGTGGAGTCAAAGCTAAGACCAAATTGAGTACAAAATTGACACATACAATGCAGGACAACGTATAACCGTGCTAATGAGACTGTCAAACGACTAGGTTTAAGAAGGGATTAGACGATGGATTAGACTGACAACTGCACTTGGGCGCCAGCGTAGTCTTCGCCCCTGGGGGAAAAAAATCTTCATCTTCTACGAATATTCGGCCTTTCCCGAGTTCGTTTTGGGTGAATATTCGTATAGGTTCTATAGGTATAGGATTTAAAAGGTCCAGTAAGAGCGACTATTGGTCACCGGCAGGGAGCTCGTCTGACATGAACCAATGAAGGGCAGCTGCAGACAACCATGCAGGGTTTTAAAATGCTCCACGGTATACACATCATCACATCGGTTTATTAATTGGAATGAACTGTGAACATGTGGAATGTGCCAGTCCCGCTTTAAATCTATATGCAGATAAATGGTATAGCGTTTAACAATTTTTAGCGTCAACCACCAAAATCGTCAGGATCCTGCTGGTTACCGAAAGATTTTCATCTACAGGTGTGGGAACCCAGACATGTTTTAATAGATCCTGCTGTAAAAAAGGAAAGGGACAAAAGAGGAAAGATCTCTCTTTAAATTGAAAGCCATGAGTTCCTACAATGGGGAATAAATACTAATCTCAAATTAAATGAATCTCTCTTGAACATAACAGACAGAAAATGAGAATGTGGTTTGCACTTGGCAGATAAGAAATAGTCCCGTCAATTTGAAAGGATGAGCAGGAGTATTGTAGTAAGCCTTTACAAAGAGATGTGGGTTATAACTTAACCCCTTGGAAAGTAGTTGATAAATGTTTTAATCTAGTAAAAAAAAAAGGCTGGCGGCATTTTTTGTGACTGGGGTTAAGTAATCCTTGACCACAATATCAGGGCACTGCTAGATGCCTGGCTTTCAATTTCCATACAGACATTGCTGAAAAGCCAGTTTATCCACTTAATGCGATAAGCCTAACCCAGGGCAGAGCCCCAGCTTCTCACCTCCACCACTAACTTTAGCGGCCATCGTCTTTTACACTGGGCGCCAGGATAAAACATCATATCCCAGTGCGCTGCATTCTGAGGGCGTCCTGAGGTCACCATAGAGGCTGGGCTGGCTAGGCTCAGTCCTCCATGGTGTGTATGGGCTGGTTGGATGCTATAGCTGTGATGTCCCCAACCTTCTCATAGAGAAGTGGCGCACCGGGGAGCTTGATGACCCAATAGGCTGATTTGCCCCTCGGTGATGTGTTGGCCACCAGGAACTGCCACCCTAGGTCGAGTCAGCCTGAGCCAGAAAATGTCTACACATATAAAACACATAAAACCAAAAGGCTTCTCACTAAAGTAACATAAATTAGTGATTCGTATTTGTACAAAATATTGCGGTCCGTAACAGATTCCCTATACCCCTTTTTACAAAGTTCCCTTGTTGGTGTCAACATTGCAGCTTGATAGGTATCCAAGTCCCACAGGGCTTAGTGCTAAACCTGATGGGAGATGGGAGTGATTGGGGCTGCATCATGGAGTTGGGGATAGCCATGTACATAGACAGGGCCTGCCCCAATATACCTATAATGTGTGGGGAGGTGATTAAGTAGGTGGAATCAAACACAATTACTCCTGCCCGGTAATATCAAACGTTGCTCAGGAGACCCAGTAATTAGCTCTGATTCCCAGAACCTCTGGGGTAAGTTCCCAGTTATAGTAATTACTTGTATATGAGGAGATAATATTGAGAAATATTAATAATCTTGTCCACTATCTAAACAAATATTTGACTCAAATCAGGTGTTTTTTTGAATCAAAGGTTTGATCTGCACATGTGGAACTCTGTATAAGTGTGCGCCTGGAGAAAAGGAGATCAGAAAAGCATAGACTGTAGAAAAGCTTCTAACAACTCCAATGAGCTCTTCCCTAGTCTCAAAAAGAGGAATGTACAAAGTAAGTGTGTCGGGATGAGCGCAGTTAAAACTACTAGGCAGTTGGAATATAAAAGCAACAAATGTAATAATCGCTTTTTCATATATAAAAAACTATTCATTCCATAAAAATATACACATTGATAATTAGATATTGATTGTCAACGTGTCTAGCTGTCATCATTTGTTTATGGAATTGTATTGATAAATACACCTGATCCCTTTGTTGGTTTGTTGTAGTGAGTTGAGGGGAAATGATTCATTACATGTCATCGACTTCACTGATAAAGGGCAAACTCTGGTATGTTTCTCCTGCAAGTACGTCTGGTCTGGCCTTGCAAGATACATTGTGAGATTTATCAAATATCATGTTGTTGACTTAAGCATAAGTTATGTAGACCAACGCGGCCCCTCCTGCTGGGGAAACTTCCCAAGGATGACCATTTATACAATCAGTGAGATGTCCCATTACCTCATCCTTATATCTTTTATATTTGGTGTTGCACCAGATACAAGAGTATCAAGCACTATTAACAGCCATGTGACTCCTGAAAAGCTTAGCTCTGCTGTAAGAACATTGGTTACCTCCATGTAACTAATTCATACAGATCCATTACACTTCCCAGACTCTAAAGGTAATTCATCTTTCTAGGGCATTCAGGCTGAAAAATAACATTAAGTAGTACTTTCAAGCTTGAAGAAAAAGGAACACATTTCACTTCATCCTGCTGGGGATTTAAAATATGATTGTAGATGTTCTCAACCCAAAGATTCTTTATGAACACGTAATGCCACACACACACACGCACATACATACATACATACACACACACATACATACACATACACACACACACACACACATACACACACACATACATACACACAGTGGGCTGATGCACAAAGGTGACTTCCCTATTTTTGTTGTCACACTTAAGCTCGGGTATATTGATACTAATGTACTGTTTCTTTTAACTTTTTAGTTGTTACCATTTTTTGTGCCCTCAACGGTAATGAAAATGTTTCCTATTTTTGAAAAGTGATATCAGTGACCATTCCTGATATGTACAAAGATTATGTTGCATGGCACAATGGATGAGGTGAAACCTAGGTGGTCTTAAGTCGGGTGGTCTTAAGCCTAGGTCATCTCCATACTGTAAGAGGAGGGCTAGCCAGACCTGAGACAGAAGTGGAACTGGAGGTAAGCATCACTTTAGCAGAGAATAGTATGTATTTTCAGTCATCTAGGGACCCCCATCTGCCAGATTGGGCAAATTGAGCTCGGGCTCAGCATGTCTCACCAGGTACCACTGACGGTGCTAGCCTATGACATCATAGAATCCTCAGTCTACTAGTTGGTGACTATAATCAGATGGAGGCAAAGCTACTGGGGAAAAAAATATAATTTATATATACTACAACACTGTGCCTGTATTACTTTATACACAAATACAAAAAGTCACTTTTAAGCCAGTCCTGGGTTGCTGGTCATTTTCAAGGGTACTTTGAACTTACTCTGTAAATAGCGGTCTTATCAGCAATGGCAAAAAACGCGACTTTATAAAGGGACTATCTGGGTTAGGAGGTTTTTCTCGTGGGAAAATAACCTATTTCAGTAATATTGCTTGTTCAGAGATCTATTCTAATGTCTCAATCTTTTTTTCCCCCTGGCTCTGTAGTCATGACCTTTTCAGAGGGTACAAGGAGTTGGCTGCTCTGAAGCGCCAATTACTTTATCTCGTGCTGAAAAAACGAATACGCTCTGTGCTTTTTGAAGTGAGCCTTATTTTGTGATACAAGCCCTGCTAGTTGAACTGTTTCCTTTGCTGAGGTTGGGGATTTTTTTTCTGCTCAGCGGAACAGAAAAGATTAAAGAATGCCACATAATTTTTCAAAATGTTCCAGAATTTAACCCCATCAGCTTTCTCAATGGTTTTTCAGTTGTTTTGCTTCCATAATTCAGCAATATATCACTACATACCAATCTATGCAAATTAAAAAATACATATTTTGTTGGTTTTTTTTAAGATGGCACATGCACATATTTTTCACGTTATTGGTATGCGTGTCTAGCATTCTTGCCGTTCCAAAGCATGTTGAGCCCCAACAGGGGAGATTAAAATGTACAGAAAATGTGACTTTTATATGTAGCGCATGACAGATTACTGCCAAACAAACAAGTTTTAGATGAACTCATTGAAGACGGACAGTTGCTCAATAGTCTGTCATATGTTACTTCTCCTGTTGGGAGCATCTCAACTTTTAGCTCTCTTGTGCCATTACACGGAAAAAAATCTCCATCGACATACCAGTCTGGTCCTGCCACGAGAGCAGCCCCAAAACCGAAATCCGAGGCAAATTCCCTCTGCAGAAGGGAACCAACATCTCTAGATGTGCATTGTGACCTTCATGGCCCTTGTTAGTGTGGTCCAGTTGGTATTCCTCTAGGCACATGAGACCAAGGTGGTCCATGTCTGGACTCTTCACTTGGGATGGGCCCCAAGAGAGCCGTGAAGAGCAAAATGCCATACAAAACATATTTGAGATGAACTCCAGGCCGATAAATACGCCTGGAGTTGTTGTGCAGAGGAAATTTCATTTCAGTTCTGGGCTGCTCTTATGGCAGGGTCAGATATGTTGGTCGAGATTTTTCTTTTGCAATGGCACAAGAGAGCTAAAACTTGACATGTTCCAAATGGGCTGTATGACACGTTATGAAGCAGCTGTCCGTTTGTGGTGAGCATCTCAAACTTGTTCTGTATGGCATGGCAGATTACTTTGCATGTAAATAGAGTTCATAAAATACTAATATGGATTGACTTGTTCCCTGTCAATATGTGCCTGTGACACATAGATTAAACAATGCATGTTAAATAATATGTCTTGCAGTAAGCCCATTAACTCGCAAGCTAATTACTTTTGCCTTTCCAAACCAGTAGAATCATCAAAAAAATTATTTTTGCATTGTATACATTGGTGATTTCATAGTGTGGGTTATGTAGATCCACATAGCAATACAGAAAAATGTTTAATGCTCATCAGTAAGCCATGGAAACAGCTATAAGGCTTATTAGGCACGTACATAGACTGCTAATACAAAGTATGGCTATAGCATAATGCAGGGGATATTCTTTCTAGACCTCGTTTCACAACATTGCCATTTTTAAAATATATCAACCAAAGTGTTTTGTCATTGTGTGTGGTTCAGTTTCATAATAATACAAAAACTGAGTGATGGAATCCTGATTTAAGATCAGTGTATGTTTCAGTCACTGCTAATATTTTTATTAGTTATTCCAGCATGCCTAAGATATGCACGCAAGGACATACAGTATGTACATTTTTGATTCCTTACCCCTGGGCTCACTCATTTGTATATTACAGTGGTTTTCAACACAGCCTTTGAGCACAGCATAAGGGTAGAAATGCATGAGCCGGAGTATTTCACCTGTGTACAGCTTCATTGAAGCTGACAATTTCACAGAATACATACATCGGCAACTTAATCAAGAATACACAAATATAGATTTGTGTACAGTCCGTAACGGAAACAATACACATGAGACAATCAATCATGCATAGACGTGGAAACATAATAGTAATTATGACCAAGGGCTGATGGTGAACAAGAAGAGAGAGGGCTGGGGTTACTCATCCCCCTCAAGACCGTCAATGGTGGATTAGACGTCAGGCAAGCTGAACTTGGACTCTTTACTAAAGATCAGTAAGTTCCTGGCAAGCCACAAAGCATCCTTAACACAACACATTAAGCACCAGGCTTTTTTCTTGAGTTTTTTGTCCATTCAAAATATAGTGATACATTAGCTATGTTTGGGGCAGTATAGATGGATGCTTTGGCCCATGCAATTAAATCTGAGAATGGCATCTGATTTTCAGATGATCCAAAAATGTACCTTTATTCATCCTCCCAGCAAGGTCAGACTTTGTGATAGCCCACTATAACCATCAATGTATACCATGGTATCTCTGGTTAGGCTCTTGGTTCGAGCCATCCTCAATCCTTCGGCAGCCTGGCCGGTGGTGCTACTACTCTGTATGTCACCCGAATGAGGAATCTGCACACACACCAAAGGAACTCAGGTGCTTAACTGTGCCAGGAAGGGCCAGCTCCCCAGTGGATCAAAATAAATAAAGGCTCCAGGCACTCAAGGGTTCCAGCACAGGCAGATTTATTAAAGGAAGACAGCAACAATGTTTCAACCTCACAATGAGGTCTTTATCAAGTTGATACTACTCTGTATGTCTTAGTGGCAAGTGTGTGAAAACACCTTTGACTCAAAATTTGCTTCCTAATACCTGTAGTCCATATCCCCCACACAGTGTATGTCTGTTTATGCAGTCGTTAGTCGAAGGTGATACCGTTTATTGGGCCACTGTAGAAAAAAAGATTTACCGTCACAAAAACTTCCAGGACCCCAGCTGTCTCTCCCTTAAATGGAACGGATTATTGTCTATTTATGTAAAATATGAAGCTGAAACTTCCTACAGTTAGTAGAAAACAGCCTTGAAATCACATCTTTAATTTTCCATCAAGACAAGAGCCTGTCAAGTGCCAGGTCTTTACCGATGAAGACATACATTCTCTATTTTACTGCAGAATAACATCAAACACTGTAAATCACCCCTGATTGCTAGTGCTTCACAAGAACATCTGCATTTTGAAAGCAAAATTGACGATAGAAGAAAGAATCACCTGGTGCTGTGTGAAAAGGTAGCAGATAAGTGTATTTTCCTTGGATTAGATGAATAGCTGCTTATCGCTTTGTATAGCTGTCCGCTGGCACCCCATGGAGAGCGGATTGCATAACAGTTTAACTCTACGCTTAAAACGAGGTTACTCTGCTTTTAAGTTTGCATGCTTCGTACCCATAAAAGAAAAATGGATCTGATCGTTTGGAGAATAAACAATCAAACCTATAATTTACATCAATGTCCAAAATTTCCATTAGTTAGGATGTGCTAAATATATCTGCAGTAAAAATTAGACTTAAAGATGATCATTTCTGAACAAAAATAAATACACTTTTCACAGGTAACCAGGAAATTTTCTCAATAGTATAATCTTAATACTAAGAGCATTTAACTCGTAAGTACTTAATAAATTCCAACACTTGAACAGAAAGTGGTATGAAAAGGAAAAAGGCTAAAAATATAGCCTTTCCTCAAGTTCTGCCCAATGACCACCTACGGTTTGCACCAAAATCAGGTCTTAAAGGCAGAGTCTGGTAAATAAACCACCTCTACATCTCAAAGTAGATAAATGGAACAGGCTCCCATTAGAAGTGGTAGAGGCCAATACAATGAGGGGATTTAAACATGCATGGGATAGGTAAAGCTATCCTGAACCCAAGACAAGACCAAGAACGGATTATGGTCTGAGTCACTACATCAGGAAAAATGGGCAGACTAAATGGACCGAATGGGCCTTATCTACCAAGGCCAGTCACAAAACAACTATAATCACAAGCAGGGTATCTCCGTAATGTGAAAGTGCTCATTTTGGGTGGTCTCAGGATACATAACTTCGCTTTTTTGGTCCCAACTTGAGGGGGGAGAGAAGGAAGTCTTTCCACAGCCTGATCTGTCATGCATCGAAGGGATAGCTTAAAGCAACAAGACATAATACTACCTTCTCTGGGACCAACTGGCAGGATTTGGGGACGTACTATTAAGTCGTTTGTCGCAAAGAGATTAGGATGGACTTTGTTTTGATTTATTAAATCATTTTGGCTTGGGGGAAGGATACCGGGCAATGGGGACATAAGGAAGGATTTATGGAACCAGGAGAGTTAACTTCTCCGCTGCGTTCATGGGAATTATATTCCACCTCACAAATGTGAAGTCCAATGCATTTTGCCGTGCATTTCCATGACTTGAGGAGTTTCCTTAAGAGATTTACCTTAAGAAATTAGCTATGATATGATCCCAGCAGCATAGAATAGGAGGGAGTCGGTTCCAAACTGCGTGACCAGGAGAATCTGCCCCTTAACATTTGGGCAAAAACCCTGCCATTTCCAGTTCCCAGGTATACTCGCCATGCCCTGTTCCCCCATCGTACGCGGGAATAATTAAAATACTATATAAATTCATAAATAATAAGCACACAACTCGGTCATTACTTATTATTTTATTTATATAGCTGCCAACAGTTTACGCAGCACTTGTTACAGTCTGACAGAGAGGGTCTGACAGGACTAGAACCGACAGACTAAGAGAAACCCATACATTAATTAAAGAGGGCCCGGCTTTCAAGCTTGTTATAAAATAGCGGCTTTGCAAGAATACTAATATTTATAAACATCAACTTTGGTGCAAAAATGCTAAATTTGGAGAACTAGGCGGGAGCCCTCCAGTGCTGTCACCATATTTTGCGCTAAAATGCTAATATCAGACTGGACAGCAGAAACGTTACCTCGACAACCAGTGGGGCGGAGCCTGCCTGTAGTCCGCTCTGGGGCGCAAAGGATCTCTGGGAATCACAGTTCGATTTCCTGTCTCGTCGCTTCTAGATTTGGGATTATTCAATCAAAAAGAACTACAGCTCCCAGCATGCATCGCGTCCCGCGTCTATTACTGCTGCCCGTTTTCATACTGGTCTAGTGAGCTGGGCCCGGGAGAATTAAATGTGGAAGGCTAAGGTGTACCGAGAATGGGGTAACCTGTGACATCTTAATGTTTCCGCCGAGTGGCCCATGTAGTCGTTTTGCTGTATCATGGTGAGCAAGTAATGTCTTAGTGGTATTTCAAACGTGTTCAGGTTGTTGGATCATTTTGCTTTTCTCTCAGAAAATAAACGGAAATCATTATATAAGCTTTACATTTGACGTACTTTATTCTTCATGTGCTTCTCCGTAACAGTTGTTAGCATGTGGAGTCCTTGTTTATGGCTGCTATTAGTATTTTCTATTAAAATGCTCATTATACAGAGTACCATCTTATAAAATGTTATTGATTTCGTTAAATAGCTAATGAAGGAGCACATAAAAAAGGCCCTGAATGCATTTATTGTAAGGCGGGTATATGATCTGAAGACAGTGCATTATTATGTTTTGTGCTAAATTAGATGTTTAATTAGTTTATTCATCAATACTGAGACAGTGAGGTATTATTACTATTAATAGTTATTACTATTATTGATTTTCATTGCATCAATATAGTTCATAGAGCTGATCAATGGAGTTGGCCATTTAAATACACCTTCTAGTACGTTCATTAGGTTGGTCTGTGTTTTGATCAGCTTGATGTTACAGATCGGATATGTTTTTAAGGGTCGTACTAGTATTTTTTGTGCGTTTTGTTTAGAGGAAGAGTCTGGCTCCCAGTCAGTTGGCGAAGAGAAAGCAGGGCAGCTCATCTGAAGATGAAGAATGGCGTGAAGATAAAGTAAGTAATTATTTTTCTTCTTGTGATAGAGGTATATAATGATACCGTGTTAGTCGTAGAAAGAGAGAATGCAAATTTGGTTAAGATGATACCTTTATTGGCTAACTTGACATAAAAAAAAAGTGAAGAAGAGACCTAAATAGTCCCAAAAGCTTGCAATCTATCATACGTCAGTTAATTTCGTGATAGGAAGTATATGATATTTAAATATATGCACTTGATTGGCTAACTCAATTATGATGTTACTTTACATTGATTCCGTTCCTGACATGTTGAATGATCTTTTTAAGGTCCCAAAAAAGAAACGTTCAAACAGCAGTAAGGACGGTCCAGAATGTTGGATCTCACCGTATCGGAAACCTTTGACACCGCTTATCAACCGGCCGGTGTGTCTTGACAGCAGGCAACATGTAAGTGTTTGTGTGTTTTATAGATGAATATGTTGAGGAATTGTGTTAATTCACATAACCTCTGGGACCCAGTGTAGTCTGATTTAAACCTTACATTCTCCACAGAAACTGTCTATACCGAAGTATTAAATGACCATCATACGGTGACATCCAGAGAGCATTTGTCTCGTCTCATGCTTTGCACTCTGTACACTAAACTTCTCTCCCAGGTTCTATGTTGACTTGGCATCCATAGTCTGGCTCGCGCATGGTTTATAGTCTTTATTTTCCCTTATGTCGTATGTCTTCTATTCCCTCTGTTTATTTTCTCCTCAAGGCGACTAATAAAATCCTTTAGTTTCAACTATCATCTCTGTGTGGGTAACATTCACATTTGTGTGTCCACACCTTCACGTTTATCAGAAATGGCCTTGCAGCTGTCTGTTCCTGGGTGGATGAACTCATTTTAGTTTTACTGTGGATGGTTCTGCTATTTCCTGGTGATAACTACACATTGTCTAGTAATTCTGGATTCATCTATTTCACTAACCACATTAAGGAAGTAACTGCACTTATTTCTTCAACATATTGCAGAATCCATCTACAACCAGAAAATACCGCTTTATCAATTCCAAAGTCATCCTCCTTACTTTTAAGACTCTTCAGCTGCCATTCTGATCCTATATTTAACCTCTGATATCCTGCCATATACCGCCATGCCTTCTGCACCCCATCCATAGTATATCTCTGATCCTTTACTGTAGCACAACAGTAACCTGCAAACCATTATTTATTGTGGGCCTTTGTAAATTGTACTTCTCCTGACTGTGTCTGTATGTCTATCCCGTCTCTGCTTCTACTTTTATTGAACAGATGTTTGCAGAATAACATTTCTGAAACAATATGTGCTACGAGAGTTGAGCGATGCCCTTTAATACCATTGCTGTTTAATATTGTCATGAAATACAGATCTGAAGAGATAATCACTGTTGCGCTTCTTTTCTGTATTTGGGCAGACTTTGTAGATTTACACCATCTGGTTAATGAGGGATGGCCCCGGGCCATTTATAATGTGCTATCTCCATGCAGCTGTTAAGCGGGATTTATCCAGCGCATAGGATTATTGCATGTTCCCTTTTTGCCAAACCTGTTGTTACAGTTTTATTTCCTATTTTGGGGTCTATAAGCCAATATGCTGAGCATAATATATAACAATCAGCAGTGTCGCTGGTGCCCAGTTTAAATAATTAAAAGAGGAGAAAACAATGGTGATTAAGCTGCCTGACACTCAGCTGCCTGACATTAAAGCTATAATAATAATATGAAAGCTAATTATTATTGTTTTTATAATCACTAAACAGTTCTGCATCCCTTATAGTTTCTGTTATGTAGGTTGCTTTAATGTTTTATAGATTGCTTTTAATATCACTTTGACTTTCTGTATTTTTAGGAGGAGTTTATACGTAGTATACTATCAAAGCCGTTCAAAGTACCGATTCCAAATTACAAAGGTGAGATTTTTTTTAAATATTTTGTTTTCCAACATGCTAATCATCACAGAGCCGGATGATTGTAGAAAGCATTGAAAAGTTGCAACATACTTTACCTTGCACATTCAAATAGTTTGACGTATGCTATGACGTCTAGACGTAAAATAGTGTTTTTACAATAACATAATTTTTTTCTAGCATTAGTCACAGTATTTTTTTATATATCTGCCCTACATATCCTTTTATTTTATTCTTATGTTTATTTTTTACTGCCATAAGACAGCTGATTCATCAACTCTTATGTTACTTTACAACCTACTACCGTCCATTGTTTGGTCTTCCGCTTCCTATATCTAGCAAATAGTTCTTAACTAACTAAAGCAATAAAAAAGGAACTTTTCGTAATGGGATTTTGAGTGTAAAAATGTGATTTTATTGATTTTGGGATTCACACCCGCCGTTTGCTTTTTCTTCCCTTAGGAGGCCTGGGCTTACGTGTTTTGGGTATCAAGAAAGCTGGTGTAAGGAGGGCACTGCATGACCCTTTTGAGGAAAATTCGTTAGTTTTATACGAGCCTCCTCCACTGAGTGCCCACGATCTACTCAAAGTAGACAAGTAGGTTATTTGTACTGCTATACGACTCTTGTGTGTTATTTTGGAGGTTTGTTTGATGATTAGATTCGCTTAAAATAGCAATTTCTTTCAAAAACAAACAAAGTTTTTTTTTTTGTTTTTTTTTTTATTCAATAGATTAATTTAGCAATTGAAACAAGTCTGGCACAAATAGTATATACATTTGTATGACTAAAATGCAGAATATCTGTCACTTGGCACTGAGTTGTGCATAGAGGAATTACGGGTTTGACTTTCTGTTCCAATTCCCAGGGAGAAAATCCCAGTTCACGTGGTGGTTGACCCTGTTTTGGGAAAGGTTTTAAGGCCACATCAGAGAGAGGTATTGCATTTTTAAAACTTTGAATTTGAACACCCTTATTATCTGCTTATCTGTAATAATGCAAGACGAAAATAAGCGAAGTGCCTGATCATTGAGTGATGCTGGGTTCTGGCTTGGCTCATCTCATGGCACAGGTGGCTTGCCTGTCTGTATGTTGTATCCTCGGTAGGACATAACGGCTGAGAGCTCATAGACAATGTGTAATTTAATTTAATTTGCTATTTATCCACGGTGATTGTTCTTCTTTAGGGCGTGAAGTTTCTATGGGAATGTGTCACGGGCAGGCGTATCCCTGGAAGTCACGGCTGTATCATGGCAGATGAGATGGGTTTGGGAAAGACCCTCCAGTGCATCTCTCTCATGTGGACCTTACTACGGCAGAGCCCAGATGCCAAACCAGAAATTGAGAAATCTGTGGTGGTCTGCCCATCCAGCTTGGTTAGAAACTGGTATAACGAAGTGGGAAAATGGTTAGGAGGAGCAATTCAACCTCTAGCAATAGATGGAGGTTCCAAAGAAGAAATAGACCAGAAGCTAGGTATGTAAGGTAGACCTGTACTGGAACTATTCCCTATTTGTGAATATATATACTGTACAGCATTTAATCTACTAATACGGATTGTGTGTTTATCTTGGAATGCTGTTTATTAAAGCACTGTTCTATCCTTTATAGCTGGCTTCATGAACCAGCATGGGGTACGGGTTCCCTCCCCAATCCTTATCATCTCCTATGAGACATTCCGCCTTCACGCTGAGGTCCTGCACAAAGGCAGCGTGGGACTTGTCATCTGTGATGAGGTGAGCTCAGAGTACCTTTTATTTTTGATGCAGGTGTCTGATTTTTAAATAAAAGTATACGTATAAACAGGCAGCAATGAATAGTATAGACGTGGCTATTTTCATTGAAACAGTATAATTAAAGAAAAATGAAAAGTATAAAAAGGCATGCAAGTGTAAAAAAGTGTATATATAATATACGCACCCACACACAGTTCTGAGTACAAGCGTGCCTTTCACTTGCATATGTTTTGAATAACAGTTTCATAAACCCTGCTCTGCTGCAAATCTCCCATCCAAGCTCCTCAAACATTGTGATAAGTTTTTAATCCTTGGTATGTTTTTAATTACATGCGCTGTAGAACATGTGCCTCAGATGTGAACACCAATATTCATATAAATCTGGGATTACTCTTCACGCATTTAAAAAGTGAATAGGATTTAAAGGATTGTTTTCAAGCATGTGACATTTTATTTTCTGTGCCTTACAGTTGGAAAGTGGAGGTGTCTATTCTGAATCTGATGCATACTTAAAATGGAACTACCATGAAAATATTTTTCATCTCCGGCATAAATTTATAGTCTTGTATCCAGTGATGGTTTTATCGCCTTTTCCTGGAGACCAAGAGGCACAGTGATCAAACTAAGCTTTATGATAATAAAGGGGCTATTGAGTCCCTTCCTACATAGATTTACATTTGTCCAACTATTGTTTACCATAGACCGTATGATAAAGGAGTCCGTGTATCGGTCTAGTAGATTGTGCACAAATAGCAGAGCTAGAGCACATATGAAGGGTTAATATACAGCCCCCTGAAAACATTATATTTTGCAAATATGGCACTGTTTTTTAAACACCCCCAAATACATTTGACCCTTTTGTTGCTATTTTTCATGCAGGAGATACCAACTGACACTTACGCTATGTTTGTGTTTTTTTTTAGCTTCAGGTAAATGTAAGTGGCACAGAACCCTTTCCTCTGTGATTCATAGAATAAAAATGTCTATTTTTGTGTATGTAGGGTCACAGATTGAAGAACTCTGAGAATCAAACATACCAAGCTCTAAACAGTCTGAAAACAGAGCAACGTGTCCTCATCTCTGGAACACCCATTCAGAACGACCTTCTTGAGTACTTTAGCCTTGTGCATTTTGTCAATGCTGGAATTTTAGGTATGAGCATATTCTTTGGAGGGTATTCGTTACATACACACAAACACTGTCCTCTCCACAGGGCTTTATTAACCAGGTTCTGGGTTATTGCCTCTTGGTTTACTGAAATATGACTGATACACATTCATCGTGGTGCAGAAAGACGTTTCTGACTTCTGCCCAGTAGGATAGATGTCAGAGACTGTGATATTCACCAAAGTACTGTGTAAGTGACTCCTACTATGTAAAACTAAACCTAACAATCCATGACGCAGAGGATACATCCAGGTCCTATAGGAGTCTTTTGTGACGTGTTCCCTACGTCCTTGGTCACAAACGGCTTTAACTCTAACAGCAGACTTCATTTTGAATTTAGCAGACATACTGGTAAATACAGCCAGGTTGCTTACCCTAATCTTTTGTAATACCTGCTTACATTTCTACTTACATGTTGACTATTCTAACACTGTGACACAGGGACAGCTCAAGAGTTTAAGAAACGTTTCGAAGTTCCCATCTTAAAGGGAAGAGATGCCGATGCCAGCGATGCTGATAGACAGAAGGGAGAAGAGAAACTCAAAGAACTGATCAGCGTTGTCAACAGGTGGGTGATTTTTTTTCCCCCCTGAAATAAAAGTAAAAACTTTATTGGCGGATCAGTTCAGTGGCTGTGTATACATAATAATTACTGTACTTACTCCAGGTGTCTGATCAGAAGAACGTCGGACATTCTTTCCAAGTACCTCCCGGTGAAGATTGAGCAGGTGATTTGCTGCAGGTAGGTGTCTTACTGAAAAGAACGGTAGTTTGTATTTCAAAGTGTCTTCCCACAAAGGGCCATGTCAACAATAAATATGATTATATGCATGTTTTTTCCACCCAAGATTGACGCCGTTGCAGTCTGAACTGTACAAACTGTTCTTAAAACAAGCTAAGCCTGCAGAAGAGCTGAACGAGGGGAAAATTAGTGTCTCTTCATTGTCATCAATTACCTCATTAAAAAAGCTGTGTAACCGTAAGTATCTTGTATATCTAAGTGTTCGTAATTATAAGAGGGACATCATTGTGTTCTCTGATGTATGAAATGGCACATGGCTGTGAAAGGATCAACACTCATTAGCTCATATTCGAACATCCAAAGGCCGCCTGGGCACCATGTAACGAACTTTAACAATCAAAAAAAATGTTTGATGTTTGTGATGTTGCTGTTTCTCACTGTAAATGAAGATGTTTAATATTTTTTTATCTCTTTTATTGACAAAATGGTTGAAATGGAAAAGCGTAGATACGATTCAATTTGTAATCTTCCTTTTGCACAGATCCGGTCTTGATCTATGACAAATGCGTCGAAGAGGAGGAAGGATTCCAGGGAGCTGTCGATTTATTCCCTCCAGGATACAATGCTAAATCATTAGAACCACAGTTATCGGGTGTGAAGACTTTTGTTTGAATTCATTTATTTATTTAAAAAAAACAATTACGGACCTTGGCTTTAATGGATGCCTTACTAAGATCTGGATTTTTTTTTTTTCTTAGGAAAAATGCTGGTTTTGGATTATATTCTGGCAGTCACAAGAAGTACGAGCAGTGACAAAGTGGTCCTAGTGTCAAATTACACTCAAACGCTGGATTTATTTGAGAAGCTTTGCAGGACCAGAAGGTAGGATTTCTGTGGTTGAATCTTCTGTTGGCAGTCTTAGTTTTTCTTTATTGGATAGACAAATTAACCGACCATTTGGTGTATATGTATAACACAGCTCATGGTGCTCATATCTTGCTTAAAATGCTAATGATTTTTTTCCTCCACTAATCTTTTTATAAGGTATCTTTACGTGCGCTTAGATGGCACCATGTCAATAAAGAAGAGAGCGAAAATAGTGGAACGCTTTAACAACCCTTCAGTAAGTGCCCTGCATTGATTACATGGGGATGGCATATGTCAGGCTATATGCCGGGGGGGTTGGTGTATCTGTGCTGAAAGTAGTTTTTATGCACCAATGAATGCCTGGAAGCTGTATTATTATGATGATCATTATAATAGTAAATAATGTATGTTAAATAAAAAAAAAAAAGCATATATGTTGTGATATTTTGGGACAGATTGAGTGGAGTAGAATCAAATTATGTTCCTTGTGTATACCACAGCCATAAGTGCATGCGTCACGCATCCCAGCATTCAGCAACGTGTTCTTACAAAGTATGCCTTCTATGTATTAGAAATCCTTCTTCACAGATTCATTCATCCCTTAAGGACAAAGGCTTTTTTTATTTTTTTTTATATTTTTTTTCTCCACTACATGACATTTTTTGTGATTTTACTATATCTCTGTTCAACCATGTCCCATGTCCTCTGTTCAACCATGTCCCCAGTTAGAGAACCCACATGATATATTGTTGTTTTTCAGTATAAGTGGGGCTTTCTTGGTGGGAGACCAATAGTGGTCACAGATATCAAAACTACCCCTTAAAACCATATGTTAATGAAAAGAAGACACTTTTTAGGAGGCCATATTATCATCAATATGGATCTAGTCCTGCCGGTGCAACAAGTCGAAGACATAGGGGGTACATCCTGGTCCTATATGAACAGTATTTTGTGACGTGTCCCCTACGTCCTTCGTCACAAACGGATTCAACTCTAACTCTAATTCATTTAAAAAAAGGTGTCTGAGGGTTTCTAAACCTTATAATCAGCCAGTAAAGAATGAGAACTCGATTCTACCTATGATACAAGGAGTGTCAATCAAAGCACATTGACAGAACACCTTAACCCTGCAATCTAAAAGACCGACTTAAGCTCACGTTAGAGATGATAGTGTGATTTCTAAGTTTTCCTGAGGTATGAGAAGAATGACTTTCTGTAACATCTGTTTGGTTTTTCTAGAGCCCAGAATTTGTCTTTATGTTGAGTAGTAAAGCTGGAGGTTGTGGCCTGAACCTGATTGGTGCAAACAGGCTGGTGATGTTTGATCCAGACTGGAACCCAGCCAATGACGAGCAGGCAATGGCTCGTGTTTGGAGAGATGGCCAGAAAAAGACCTGCTTCATCTACAGGCTCCTCTCGGTATTTTTCATCAGTTCAGGATGATTTAGTATTAAAAGCGTAGTTGGCTGTTTTTGCTTGTGGATGAGATGCTTATTTTTTTTTCTTCCATTCCTTGCAGACTGGCACAATAGAAGAGAAGATTTTTCAGCGTCAAGCTCACAAGAAGGCCTTGAGCAGCTGTGTTGTGGATGAGGAGCAAGATGTGGAGAGGCACTTCTCCATTGGCGAGCTGAAGGAACTCTTCACCTTGAATGAGGAGACAGTCAGTGATACTCATGACAAGTAAGCGCTCGGCCAAGATTAAACATTGACCCCAATGGGGAGAAATGCTGGGCTTATTCTTTGTCTGGAGTCATGGTGTGACCAACTTTGTCTTCCAGGGTCTGTTTTTTCTTCTAATGTATCTAAAATGTTTTTTAATGACGTATCCTATAATTCTTTGCAGATTCAAGTGCCGTCGGTGTGTGAATGGCCGTCAGGTTAGGCCTCCACCAGATGGTACAGACTGCACGTCGGACCTCTCACAATGGAATCACTGTGCTGACAAGCGAGGGCTGCAGGACCCCGTACTGGTGGCCGCTTGGGATGCTGCTGTCTCGTTTGCCTTTCATCATCGTTCCCACGAAGAGCAGAGGGGAGTCCTGTGATTTATGTGGAATGAAGTCCAGTAACAGACATAAGCATGAGCTATTTAGTAGTAGTACACTAAATTATTTTAAGGGACCTATTTATGTGAAGGGTAGTAGAACATGACCTTGCAGCTGGATCCAAGAAATAATGTAAATTCCACAATTGCACGTTGTGGAACAACTTGTCTCGTGTGGGTTTTCAAAAAAATACAAAGATGAGTCTGACATCTATCTGAGGAGCCTGCCGTTGTGAAGCCTTTTTGTACCGTGTATTCCATAGCAGCCTGTTCAAGTATACAACATAAATATTAGGTCAAAACTGAAATGATCATTAAAATAGCAAGGTACAATCACGTGACACAATGCTGCCATCCATAATGAAAATATGTCAGACTGCATCTTAAATCTTGCTCTCATGGAATGGAACTGTGTTCACCCTTAACTGAATATTGCTGTAATTCTGTATTGTTTATTCTACAGCATCGGCAGCTTGTTTGATGGATCTATAATATGATGATCTATTGAAAAGGTGCAGAGAACTGGACCACCTCAATCCAAGAGTTGGATTGTAAAAATAAAATAAATGTCTGGTTTTTGACAGAACAGGGCCCTTCTAGGAACATCTTCCACATCATGATGTCATCCAAAGCTACTAGGGGTTAGAAAAGAGTAAAAAGAAAAAAAAGAGTATTTTGGCCCCATAAACTCTGTGCATCATTCATCTAGACTGTTAATGTAATCTTTAAATTCCTGCATATGTTTTAATATGCTTACTTTACAAGGTGTGGAGAAAAATGTGCATAATTTGTGTATATAAAACCATTTGGTTTTTGTATGTGTATATATACCGGTGTGTGTATATATATAATTGGTGTTCCTTGTGGAGTAAACTGACACATTGCTCTTAGACTATGGGGCATTGAGATTAAAGTAAAGGTCTATATTTTACAATTGTTTACTTTAACTTATATCTCCTTTCATTTTACTTTTAGATTAATTAACCCATGTGCATTTTCTCAATTATTACAGAAAAAAGTATAAGAAACAAATATTTAGCATGGACCAAAAAGTATCCAATTATCATAAGTCTGTATGTCTGTGTTCTGTACAGTTTGAACTGTTCATAATGTGTCTTTCTCCGTATAAAAATAGTAATGTATCCCAGTGGAGTATCCTTATCTATTACTGTGTATTCCCTTCCTGATATTTCATGATCTTAAGAATACAGGCCATGAAGGAACCACTGGAACGAGGACAGCGTACTCTCCAGCTGGTTACGTTTTCAGGGCTAGACCTACGCCAATATTATTGCGAATCCATCTTATTTACCGGTATTTTTTTTACTTGGCAAAAATACACCTTTTATACCCGAATATAAATTTAATTTGTCAAGACCTGCTTCTTTTATTCAATGCCACCCTAGTAATGACAGAAGTAAGGTCATCATCCATTCATGTAAACATATTATGGAGGATGTAACATGAATAAATGCAAGGTTACGAAAGGTCGCAAAAATGATATTTCATGCTTTTCTTAGGTTCAATATTCTGTTCAGCCCTCGCTCATTGACGCTTTCTTTTAACCCATACAAAAACAAAATTTCAAGTTTGATAATCAACTTTATTAGTGTACTTTATCCAATTTTAAACAACATTCAAGCAAGTCACTTTAAAAATATTTACAACAGCATACAAAGAAGATACAGTCTGTAATCAAATGGAGAGGTATATTAGTTTTCCTTGGCACGTGCTGGTTATTAATGCTGCTCCAGAAATTCTGGAGTAAGAACAGAAATAAGACTGGTTTCTGAATCACAGAGAAAGGACAGTTTGCTCTCTTTGATTCTGTATAAAGATGTGTCTTAATCAGCTGTGAAACCCTACGATCAATGGGTGAAATTATTTACTATACACACTATATGTTTGATCTTTTTTAATAGCCATGCACTATAGTATTTTTTCTAGATGCCCAGTGTGATTCCAAACACCAAAGGTTCTAATATATTACATTGTTTTAATTGTCCCCAGCCGGATCGTATGTAATAAAACAAAAACAGCTCTTTTACCCCTACCATCAAAAACCCTTATATTTTGTTTTAACATCTCGCCGTAGCAGGTGTATCCGGGATCTACAATGGCTTATCTGTAATTGCATTTCCACTCTTTTGCTGAGAGGATGATGTACCCCGGGATGCCACTGATCTGTCCTGATGATTGAGCGCTCATGGAATAGCTTTTTAAATCTTTGTTAAAAAAAAAATAATGAAAAATACTGGTTTTGATGAAATAGCCTCACGGGTAAGTGGAAACATTTTCTTTAGATTGCTTTACAAGCTCTCGTACTGTTCAAAAAATGCTTCTGTTTATAGATTATTAAATAGAAATTATAACCCGTTTCTACTGTGCTATCGGCGCCACCAGTGCTATATAAACAGGTATCTTTACAATCCCATTAAAGTCTTTTAAGACATTTTAAGTGCTATCTCTCAACTCCGCTGTGCTTTTGAACTAGGTATACGAACTGGATCTAGCGTTTGATGCTTTAAGCTATATTACTGTATTAAATTAAATAAATTCTTATGGAAGCGCTGCTGTCTCCATATGATGACCCGGATTATTGCGGGGAGGAAAATCCTGAAACTCCTCCCCCAGATAATTTGCAGGGGTTGATGGGAATAATTGTAAACTTGTTTGAGCCGGGCCCTCCTCACCTGTTGTCTTTGTAAGTCATTTTGTTACATACTACTTGTTATGTCCCGTCTTCCCATTGTACAGCGCTACAGAATTTGATGGCGCTATATAAAATAACTATATATTTGTGCTGAATGAACTGCCTGTGTAACAGATAAAACAGATTCAATGAAAGTCCATTTAAGTTATGTACATAACCCCTCAAAATCGTGCCCTTCTCAAACGCTGAGCTTTATCAAAGTACCATCTGCTGAAAGGCTTGGATGGGTATCTGGCCTTCCACAAAAATCAGCAATTAATAGAATTTTATGCTATGAATCAGTTTACTTAGCTGGACCTGGAAAAAAATTTCTTTTAGGTATGGTTTTCCCTTTAAAGACAGCAGACCCAGATCAATACAGATGGTGTAAGTTCTTTGATCGGTGTTAAGGCTGCGCATGCACTTAAGGGCTGGTTACAGGTCGGATTTGAAGTTTCTGGAGGTGTTAAAAAGCTCTTGGTTGACTTTCAGACAATTCTGTAATTAAAGGTAGATATTCTTGAATATGGCCTCTCATCTGAAGGAGGTTTACATACACAAAGAAGATTGTGTATTTCTATGCCCTTGGATCAGTGTCTTCCGTATATCACTACATAATATTCGACTGATATGCATCTCTTTGTAACGCAAAACCAAATGGATTTACTGTCATTTAAAACACCACATACCATTTTCAATATTTCCATATGATAAGGCAGAAACGTAATCTTAAAAACCTACAATAAATATATGAGTTTTCATTAAACATCAGCTGCACAGATTTTTGATCGTATCAATGTCAGTGGTAAGCAGACAATGTTAAGAAGGTTTTCTGGTCCTCCAGACACTGCTGAGTGCAACAGATGTGCCCCCCGTCCTCAACAATTCTCTGGCACGGGGCTGGTCACCCGGTAGCCCTCAATGTTAACTGTATGACCCCCCCCCCCCCGCCTGCCTGCAAATTATCTCTCAACTATTTACTCTGAATGAAGATGAACAGCACTGGATAGCTGGGCAGACTGCGGATAGCTTGCATATCTGAAAAGTTCTGGCAAAAGACCCCCAAAAATATAGTACATAATTAAACAACTGGTTTTTTTTTTAAGGAAATCAGGAATAATTTTGGATTATCCAAGTGGCTTTATCCGGATAAAAGTTCTGTGCTTTGCACAAACTTTGGTGTCTGAATTTAGTCTTCCAAGGACAACAGATGATGCATGCATTCACATCGGCGCCTACCGAACATGTAAGCAGGAAAGAACTCGGTAGGCATTATCAATTATGGAAACATGCGCAAAGGACTGTCAGCTTGGAGCTTTGATTTCAAATAAAAGAAGAATGTTTCCCTTAACTCTATACACAGCCTTTTGCATATACAACATGCAATCTTTACAACATGTACTTATCCGAGACAAGGGGAAACTAAAAGTGCCGCGTCACATGACGCTGATGTGGTCGGCGAACGACTGCGTGGACTCCCAGGCGTCACTGACTACACAGCACATCCCCTCCAAGGACTGTAGGGCTTCCCGAGCCATCATCGGATCCCGATCCAGCAAATTCTGGGAGATGCATAGGTGCCTTAGAGTGGTTTTCCCAAATCTTTTCATTTTCTTTGCAAACTGGAGCAGTCCATCAGGCTTGATGCAATTGGAGCTGGAAATGACAAAAACATTTTAAAGAAATGTCAATTAAAATATAGGAAATAGCCAAACTATCAAGTCTTCATGTGTTTTATCTCCAGTGTGTGTATTTTCTTAAAAAAAGCATGCAATTTAATTCTGGATTTCATATACAAATGGAGAGCAAACGCAAGCAAATGCACTTTTTCAAAGGTCTCCCTCCTGTACAGCTTGAGCGCCACCTGCTGGAGACTCCGTAGCCTTCAGGACTAGAAACCGCATTCCCGCTCTACGGCTTCTAATGACCTGGTGGATTTATAGGATTTGCTCATAACAATGCGGTATGACAAGTGTGATGCAGGAAAAGTGTATTTTCAAACAAAAATATATGCAACGCTGTCATTCGGTCTAAGCTAGGTAAAGAAAAAAATTAAAAAGGAACACATTATCTAAATACTCATGCATCGAAGACGTGCGTAAAATGTATGAATATCCGCTTGCTATACTATTTCTTGTAACAGATGCATTAGATATTTGGAGTATCTGTCACTTGGCACAGACAGATGATCCAGCAAGGTGTCAGGTCAGAGGGGATTGTAAGTAATTGCTATTATAAAGCTATAGAGTTACTGTAGGGATCTGAATAATGTATAATGAAGGACACGGCCACAAAAAAGACCCAAATGTATCCATAGGATGAACTGAAAGGCTTTGAAGTTGACTTTAGTTAAGAACCATTTGCCCCGTCTAATCTACCACTTTTTCCTGATGTAGACATAAACCCTACAGACCGCAACTTGGTCTTAATGTATTTAAAAGGTTCTAATCGTACATCTCCTCCAAGCTACCGAAATCCCTTACCAATAAAGCATTCCTATTAACCCAAGAGAAGATGAAGTCTACAGATGAAAGTGATCCCTTCTATCTGATCAACACAGAAAAAGATGTAGAGTCACATAAGCTTTCAGGACTTCATAGGTCTCTCTTTCAGATGGAAAAAAAGACCTCTGAGGATCCAAAGGACTAAAACGACTACAGTGTTTTTTTATGTTGGTCCAATAAACATTATTAATATTCACCTTTTTTTATTTAATTAACAAAAGGCAGCATTTAAAAGACAGGCAATTCTATATCTTTCATCTAGTGAAATATTTCAGAAAGATTATTATTCAGCAAATCGTTTATAACAGAGGTAACCTTTTTTATCCAGTCCCGGATATCGAAGAAATCTGTTTAGCATTAGAGTACCTATTTTTTTATTCTCTAAGCCTAGGTGGGTCTTTAATTTCCTCTTTACAGCTTTACCTGTAAAACTTTTTTTATCCATTGTAGATGCTAACTCCAGGAAGTACTAATTCTATGATGAATTCATATTGTTTTGTGTATTAATCGGATGGGAAAGCACACTAAAACTATTGTATTTCTTCATATTTATTTACTTTTCTTGAAAGTATCACTAAACTTAATCTTGTTTTTTTCCCTTTTCAAAGGAAATTAATAAAGGAAGAGTGTCTCATGTTAAAGGGACCCTTTAGGGAATCATCTTAACTGGATATAACCATTTTGGAAGGATTTTAATATATTAATTCTACCCCACCATGAGATTTCAATATCTTATTAGTTGATTTGAGGAGAGGTAAGAAATGTCCTTTTATTATATTATATGGATTAGATGTTTATTTAAAACCTAAATAATTAAATTTCTTTACATAAAATCAAACTTGGCTTTTAGGGATTCTAAATGAATTCATATGAATATTTCAAGTTCATTTAGAGATCAGCTTGTTCAGCTTGTAATTGGAGATTTTACCGAATATTTCTTTCAATAACTCTAGGAGTTTTTGATCTCTAAATTTTATTCTGTAAACCTGATATTCTAATATTGTCTCTGCATCTATAGCAGTAACATATAGCAGAGGAGACAATGGACACCCTTGTCTGGTGCTATTGTAAACATTAAACCTTCTGAAGTTATTCCTTGGTTCTAGCAGATGAGACTGTATATGTCATAATAGCTTTAAGCTTCCGTCAATCAAAGCCGAAGGTCCTTAAAGCCATCTCTAATAAATAAATAAATAAATAAATAAAAAACCCCATCCGACTCTGTCAAAGGCCTTCTTGGCATCTAATAACAGGGTCAGTAATGGCCATAATCTATCTATAATTCTGTTATTAGTTGAAGGTCTGGTTGGAATAAATCCTACTTGATAGTTATTAATTTGCTAAAATAAATCAGTGTATTTGGTATTTAATAAAGACATAGGTCTATAGCTCCCTATATAATCTTAATCCTTACCTTGTTTTTATATTGGTATATTAGCTCTTAAAAGCTCTCTTTTAAACGTTTACATTTTGTTAGATGTTAATAATAATGACTGTCAATCTGTCTCTCATTAATTTGAGAAACAGGTTGCCGAAGCCATCTGGTCCTGGTGCTTCCCAAATTTTTAATTTATGTTTTGCTTCTATGACCTCCTTTTCAGTTATAGGCAAATGTGAGGCGAGTTTAGGGATTTTCATATATCTTAAGTACTCATTTATATCTTTTTTTTAGCCTCCTTTAGACTCAGATAGTAATTATTAAATGCTTGGCCTATACATTCTGGTGACCCTCTCTAATACCCAGTTATTTATTTTCCTTCTATTACCTCTACTGGTGAGTAGATTATCTGCCCTACTTCCTCTATAATAATACTTTAACTTTAAATAGTTCACATTTTTTGTTGGTTTCGTCATCTTTCCTTTTATTTCAGATAATCTGTCTATATATTTTCTTTCGAAAACAAATCTAATAATTTTCCTGTACCTGATATCCGATTAGATTACTCCGTAGATATATTATAAATTTTATATCAAGATCTGTACCTGATATCCAAGTAGCGAATTGAAGACAATGAATCTGGGGCATACATATCTGCCATTATAATCAATCCATCATTTCCTATAAACAGTAAAGTACATAGAAGAAGAAAAAAAAGATTATTGTTTTTACAAGTCAAGCAAACACATTCACATTATCCTGGATCATTTTTATACATCACATCTACCCCCCCCCCCCACATTCCCATAGATTCCATAATCTTTGATGGGTTACAGTCCCATAAACCATCAAAATACAGCAGCAGAACAAACTCCAGTACCTAGACGATTTCCACAGATGTTCAAGACCTTTAAAAATGGGTTCTTCTTGAGTGCAGCAACAAACTGAGTGAAGAATTCTTCGGTACCTCTTTCAAACAGCCGACAGAACGATAGCTTGACCTCTGCAACACACCAAGTCTTTCAGTTCATGTCTAGCCATGATCGGACGTAACAGATTCAGAAAAAGAATACGTTGTCCTACATGCGTACAATGAAGAGAAGCACCGCGTGATGTCAAACACTTACTGTACCTTCAAGGCTGGAATTCTTTAGTAAGTGCACGAGTTCACCGTGCGTATCGGTTAGCTTCATATCATGCAGGTTTAGCCTCCTCAGAGATGTGTTACGTTCTGAAAGTGCCCAGAAAACAAGGCTATGAGAAGCACAGATGGTGACAGAACAACATATGTCTGCCTAGCGTTAGACTGATGGGCAAAATAGTTTTTATCCGCAGTCAAATTCTAGGTTTCTATGATTTTGGCAGGTATTGTATAGCTAGGAACTAAATATCGCTCCTAAAGTACCGTAACCAAATGGTGGGTTTTCAGGATTAGCACTCAAGGCACTATAGATCATGGGTCTGTCGTCCATGCGCTAAAAACAATCTCTTCTATTTGGTCCCAGATTTTATATTCCAATACAGTCAGTTAATTCTATACATGGTTTCATCGGCGAGGAGAAGTGTTACCTGTGAGTGCTCGTAGTACACGCCTTAGAACATCCTGGCTTGGAAATGTAGCGTTGTCCAGAGACAGCTCCGTGAGAGAGGTAGAGGCTTCCAGTATGGATATTAGACGTTCAGAATGCAGGGGGTCCTGGGGAAACCTTATCTCTAACTGCTTCAGAAGGTTTTCTGCAAATACAGAAACATATAGCTATGTGATCATTTGGGAAAGTTAATTTCTAACTGAACTAACAACCTTTATCCCAACAAAATTACAGCTTTGTCAGTATATAAACAGTTTTGGACTAAAACAGCCACACCAAAAAACAAATATATATATATATATATATATATATATATATATATATATATATATATATATATATATATATATATATATATATATATATATATATGCCCTTCCAAAGTAGGGGTGTTGGATTTAAAATAGGGTAGATAAAATTTTAAAACAAAAAAAATTAGCACCAAAAAATGAAACAACGGTCACGGTTTATTACTGTTATCAGGAAGGGTTCTTTTTTAATAAATTATATTTTTTAACAATCTAGAACATTGTCTGTCACTCTCTGTACCTCATACTCAGCGTGACTGAGACAAAGTCAATGTTTCAAAAGTCCTATGAGGTGTGGCGATCATGTGAGTCACCGACTTAATTGTAAGGCAGTGTCCTGGACGACGAGAGGCGGTGGGTACAGAGCACACCAACAAAGAAAAGGAATCCCAGCACTCCAAACAGCTTCCAGTCTATATGACACTTTATTTAGCGAGAACAAACAAAAGCTTTTGCTTGCTTTTGTTTGTTCTCGCTAAATAAAGCGTCCTAGAGACTGGAAGCTGTTTGGAGTGCTGGGATTCCTTTTCTTTGTTTTTATGCTTCAAGAGGGTTTATGCTGTCCTAGGAGCTTGAGTGCAGAACCATTTTTTTGTTTTTCACAGTACAGAGCACACCGTCCATCAAACCTTGTAACTTGTCATCATCAACACGGTGTTTAAGACGCATTAACTTGTTATACAGGACACAAAGGGGTTAAACTTCGTAACACTTCACCTAAAAGAAGGGCCTCTGGGTGTCTTTATGTAGAGGATCATTTGGCATTTTTCACCTACCTTTAAATTCAAATTGGCAATCCACGGGCGGTTCATTCTCACTGTGGTTTTCAAGGTCAAAACTTAGAGACAAAAGCTGGAGTGAGGGGAAGGTGGTGAGTATCGTGTGGGCCAGATGCAAAGTAGGAACATAAGCAGTGAAGTCACTCATGGAGAAGACACTGAGACGGCAGCCTGGACACCTCGACAGAGCAGAGAGGGCTTCTACCACCAGGAAGATATTGACACCGAGATCTAAAAGGAACAGAACGAGTACATGACCAGGATATTAATGCCTATTGGGGGGAAAAAACCTTCAGCCGTTGTTTAAATACACTTAGGTTCCTTAAATATTAATTAGGAAGACCATACCATTGTAAGCCATCGTCAGTCTCTCCAACGACACCCAGGACCGGAGAAGCTGGCACAGGGAACGACAGGAGTTCATAGTAAGGGGAATATTGTGCAAATTGAGAGCTTTGACACTCCGACAACGATATGCACCTTCAAGAAACGGCATTCCAATTATTTTTTCTTCCAAGGGCTTCCTCTTGACACTGTCCTTGTATCCAGGATTTTTGTCTAAATCATTACCCTCCCCCTTTGGAACGCTGAAAATAAAGTCATATAAGTCATCTGGATCGGATTTGAGGCTGCCCTGGAAATCCGACCCGGATTTGAGATTTTTCCTTGAGGTAGACGCTACTTTGCCGCCAGAGGCAGCCAAAGGCAGCTTAGAATTGGGACCCATTACATTTCTTGACTCGGCTCCTTGTGATCTGCGAGTCACTGGGTCAAGAGCGACTTCAGAGTTGGTGATATAGGGGTCTGTGGAAACATTTTGGCTAATGTTAAGAGGCTGCAGGCTCAACAAGGCACTTTGACTGCCTACTTCCCCTTCTACACTATCCCTGGAATGGACACTTGAGACACTCGGAGCAAGATCTGCCCCAAACTTGGCTTCATGGACAGTATTACTTGTATTTTTCCGTGGGTTCTTTGAACAGAACACACAGGGATAGTCCTTATGTTCCTGCCAAAATCCAGCACTGATACATAAAATCATTTCCAACAGGCTGTTGTCAGGGGCAGGCCAGGAAAGCAGGGACAACTTGTTCACTTGTCCATGGTGGATGAGACGGTGAAGAAGCAACTTCAGTGAGTTCAGGGTGGCGGGGTCGGAAGAGCGGAGGTGAAGGAATTTTAAGGTTTCCACGGACTTGGAGAGACATTCCAGTACTGCTGGTGTTAGCTGCGACACTCCATGCTGCTTATTGCTGATGGTAAGTTCCGACACATGCCGGGAGCTATGAACCAAAGGTGAAAATCTCTTGTCGTTCAGACGCCTATCAGAAGAAACATCCAAAATTCCACGGAGCACATTGTGGAAAAAGGCTTCCAGGAACTTTTTCCTCCAGCAAGTTACAGTCTGTAACAAAACACATCAACAAAGTCAACACAGCTGCAACACTAACTTTTAGAAACATAGAAGATAAGGGCCAATTGGGTCCATTATTTCTGCTGTAAAGATACAAACCTTAGGCTATATGTATATGCCATGCATGCTGACATTACCTCACTGTATTAACTTTTAATCTTCAGGCGTTCATATACAGTTTGTAATTATATATATATATATATAGATTTTTTAAATTCTATATACTTTCTTAATAGTAGTGTGATCCTGTGTTGGCAGAAGCGTCACCTTGGAAGAAGAATTTGCAAGGTCTTCTACCTGTAAGATAGGCGTCCGCTTTCCCTCACGTCATCATTTCCTATTGACGTATCAACATCATATCTCTGTGATCCATGAAATCTGGAGAGACTACAAACAGGGAGGCACTCCTAAGTGTGGGGTCTGGGTTGGGAGCCCAGCTTGCCCCTGCCCAAGGGTGGCCTTGATCACCATGTGTTCCATGGTGCGGTAAATTAGACATGCCCTAGGCTTTTGATCCTACTGGAGGGCCATTTGACAGAGCAGCAAATAGTTAAGATGGACTGAATAACCTCCGCAGCACTGTGACAGTGAGATCCAGGTACGTAGAAAACAAGCATAACGGAACAACAAGAAACCAAAGTGCTCCACACAGCCATATCCCGCACAAAAAACTCAAAACTCACCCCAAATCTTGGTGGCTTGCTTTTCATGATATCGTTCCAGTGCTTGCACCATATAGATTGAGTGGAAAGGCCTATGTATCAAACAGCAAGCAAATCCAATATAAATGTCAGCAGAGATTACAAAACATTATTTACTTCATGTAGAGAATAAAGAAATCAACCGAACGCATTACAACACAATCATTTAACAAACCCCGCTAACAACTGGTGGCACTGGTTAGGCACCAGTAAGTTTGTGCAGAGGCAGTACATCGATTAAACCTGAACTGATCAGATATTATACACGAATCGCAGTTGCTTGATCCGTACTCACCTTTCTTGACTGCTGCTTGCTCTATTCTTTCCAGATAGTAAATATTCAGCAGAGGCAAAATTCCTTGTAGGATCACCGCTGGCAAATCTAGAAAGAAATCAAAAAAAAAATAAAGAATTCTAAAATTTCTGAATCAGGTTCACGGCTGACGGTAGCATCCGCTATGAACTGCTATTATTATTATTTATTGTTTTATATAGCGCCATCACATTCCGCAGCGCAGTACAATTTAACGTTACTATAATTAAAAGGAGGCATAAAATATATACGGACCTGTTGTTTACTTCTGGAGACGGATTGTTCTCTTGCATCAAGTAAACAAGAACTGCATATAGTTACTAAAATTGTTTTACCTAAGAGCAGTTGGACAGGTTCATTTTTTTGGGGGGGGGGGGTCACGCCCCAAATTAAAATATACCTGTCCAGGTGTGTAGGAAAGGCTTTGTCTTGGTGAGTTTCTGATGGCATTTTAACGCACACACATTGATTATTAAAGCGTAACAGCCATTGCCTTTTTTTTTTCCCTCACTTAGTTACTTCATTATTTTGAAACCCTGTATACTGGGCTCCTCTGATCCAGGGATGCCCACACTCACACTGGCATCTGTGGCATCAGTTTAACTTCCCTGGCTCCTCTGACAACATTTAAATGCACCACGTTGACAGTTTAAGAGGCTGTTTCCATGGAAATAGTTTATGCCGCTGGAACCAGGTCTTACCCCACACATCTTGCTCCAATCTGTCCATGTTGGCAGTCACAGCCCTGGCACAGAGCTTAAACAAGGTGGGCGTCCCTCTAGCATCTTCCACCGCTTTCTCCATGGCCTGGGTTCCCCTGATCACCAGCATCTGCTCATCCCAGGGGAGAACCGAAACCAAGAGCGACGGACAAGTCAAGAGGGACTAAAACCGCAAAGCCACTGAAGGGAGCTACTGGTCAGGGTGGGTAGAGGGGAGCCATCTTGGGAAGGTCAACGGAATGTTTGGTCACGTGGAAGAGACTACAGTGACTTTCGGTAGCCATATTGGGAAGGTCATCACACGCCTCATTCATAATAATTGCCTGCATAGTCAGACATATACACGCAAACAAGTGTGTAAATTTTATAATCCAACATTATATATATATATATCTTATAAAGTCCGTCATATTACGTGCATGTATGTTTCCAAACACGATGGATTTTATTACTGTTGTTCTATATTCTAGAAAGCAGTGTTAAAGTGTAGTTCTAAATATGGCGCAATCACCATGGAAGCCAGCTGAATGCGCTCATTGCCCCGCATGTTTTGTTTTTATTCTCCCACTGTCCCACAATGCATCACGGTGTATTCCGCTAGTATAGTGACAGCTCGCCGGGTACTAACGCTTCCGGACCCTCCCTCTCCATTAATTTTACACCACTTCCGGGTTGTGGAGCCGCGTTGGTGACGTGTTTCCGGCTACTGACCCCTTCTTGTCCTTCTATCTGCAGAGATGGTGCTGGAGCTGGAGAAAGTGTTTGCTGGCGAGCCCGAGGAGGTGAGGGGCAGACAGTAGAGAGGAGTCTTAATCCTCTGAGGGCATTTCGCTGTATGTACGGGACGGGGTGCGGCCGTCATGCGGGGGGCATCTTCTGCGTCATGGAGGAGACTCATGCGGGCTTTATTAATCTCACGCGCGAGAACAGAGCGGAATATTTATTCTATTGGAATATCTTCAGAATGGAGGGAAATTCTTCATTAACCCTTACAGCCTCAGAATGAACACTGGCTCTATATATAATATCAGAAAATAGCATCGTAGAGGACTTCCCGTCATCCTTCGGGTTTCCTTTTTCTCGGATTATATTGTTACCCTTGGGGCAGACATTATGGTCTGACAGGGGCACAAGTGTCAGAGACAATTCTTTTTAAAGGCCATAGAGCATAATCCACCACCATGCATGATATAGAACATTTTTTTGTCATTATGTGAATAAAGGAATTTTGTGTTATTTTATATTCATTTTTTTTTTTTTTTTTTTACTCTGACAGATTTATACATGTATAATGTACATTTAATTCACTTATATTGCGTTATTTGTTACAGGAGGAAGAAGAAGAGGAGGAGGAAGTGGAATTAGTGGTAAGGCGGGAGTTCTTACTAGTTGAAAAATGATTATTTGTTGATACTGAGGTTATCAGCTAAGCTGCCATTATTAGACCTGGAATTAGGAAGACCCCATGAAATGTGCCTGTGACCTTGTTGTTATTATTATTTATTGTTATATAGTGCCATCAAATTCTGTAGCGCTGTACAATGGGTAGACAGAACATAACAAGTAGTATGTAACATAACAAATTGACTTACAGAGACAACAGGTGAGGAGTTGGGTAATGCTGTCTGCTGTAATCAGCCCCATGAAAAGGGTATGGTTTTTATTGCCTGTGTAAAGGTACTTCTCTAGGTGTTTTATTGATACGGGTGGAAATCTGTAACTCTCTTTTGTTACAGTATGTTTTAGTTTTATGTCGGTCGTGGTCAAGGTGACCTTTGCACTCAATCATGTTCCTATAAACCCCATTGCAAATTCCATAGCAGTAAACAATGAGAGTTGTGTTAAATAGAGTCATACAAAGTAATAAGGAAGGAGTAATCAGTAATTGGTTACATTGGTGATTGCACCATTGTTGCCATTCTGCACATTACACGCTCCTTTGAAAATTCCTTGTGCATCCACTGGTTACATAAGCAATATATATTGACATATATGCTTTTTATCTGTTTGTGTAGCAAGATATTTTAGAATAAAGTGGTTATTCTTAATAAGAAAACCATAGATGATTGACATTTAAGTAAAAGAACATTCCGTGTGTCATATTGCATTGTAGGTTTTCCCCCGAATGTTTAAACTCCAGCCGTTGTAGAATTCCATCAAAAATATTGTGCTGATTTTCATAATTAACTTTGCATAATGTTTCAGACAGCTGTGTATTAGTAATTTTGTATGAGATCTAGCTGTGTTATTTTAGACCGATCTACAAATCAAACTCTTCATCGCACTGCTTTGTGATAAACCATAGAATGGCTCAGTCTTAATGTCCCAGATACTGACACTGAGCTGAAAGTCTATGGAGGAATAGACCTCATAGGCTAAGCACTAATATATAAGGTTTGCCATAAAAATGATCTCAGTGTGGCGAGCAGGGAAAGTCACCTAATATATCATGAGACTGACAACAATGGCAGCTTGCAGGTAAACATTTTTATTGGAACAAAAATGAAATGAAACGTTTTCTTCAGTGCTAAACTACATTACCGTGTGCAGCATTTTCTTGAATGTGCAAAAAAATATTTATTTTCCATGATTTCCCCGTTAACAACAGATAAGAAAAAAAAAATGTACATATTGTATTAAGAGAATACTTATAAACCGGCACAGCTCGAACTCCATACGGTTCTAGAGATCAGTTACATCGTTCCCTGTAAAGGTGAGATTGTAATCATTGATTCGATGTTTGATCCCATTTTCCTACAGGATCCCTTAACAGCGGTCAGGGAGCAATGTGAGCAATCCGAGAAATGTGTGAAATCTCGAGAAAGATTAGAGCTGTGTGAGACTCGGGTCAACTCCCGCTCGCGCACGGAAGAGGAGTGCACTGAAGAACTCTTTGACTTCCTACATGCCAGGGACCACTGTGTGAGTGCAATGCCCTTTGTTAATAGAGGAGCAGCAAACAATCCACTGCTTTTATATGTATTCTATACATCATTTGGAAACAATAAGCTTAAATGGGTCGTTTTTATTTTGTGAAACTACCTGCTTATAGCCAGCTTGGGTGCAGAGAATGGGTCTTAGAAATAGTCTGTTAGTATTAGTCTCATTTCTGCTGGGGGGGAGGAGTATTCCGGATGTGAGACTGACTGATCAATGCTAAATTTAAAAAAAAATGCCATGGTACAGTCCCTTTATTGAGGTAGATATAATATAATTGGCTATAAATTTGGTACTTTGTTTTTCTGGATACTAAACTTTTTTTTTTTTGTTTTCAGGTGGCCCACAAATTATTCAAGCACGTGAAGTAGGAGATTTTTCTTTCTAAGGAAATCATTGTCTCACCGACATCCATCTGTATAAAGTCTGATGTTAGGCTTTTGTGACTCCTCATGCTAATGGATTATAACTCCTTGAGCCTGTTGCCAATACCATTATCTTACAGACAGTGGAAAGTATCTCCTGGCATGGATATCTAAAATACAGTATGGAAATCTGCTGTGATTGCTCGTGTTAATAAATATATTCTATGTGGAATTAAACATTATTTCTTCTCTTCTCTGTTTACTCACTCTAACGTGGTCTAATTTTATATGTATTTCTGATGTATGTTTTCATGTATAACATTGGAAGACATCAGTGTGATATATCTGTTCCTGTAGATATCCCACTGCTGTTAAACAATGCCAGGGTTTTCATTGGTGGCCTCCTAGCCATTGGACTACAATTCAAATCATCCTCCATACACAGCTGACTGATCTGGGGTCGTATAAACAGGAGAGCCCAAAGGCTTTGACCCTGCTCCAAGTCAAATTGTCTTAATTAGGTAGAATGTGATGAGCGTAAAGCAGGTCAGTCTGTACTGTAAATATGAGTGATATTCAGTGCGTTTTAACTAGTATGAAAGTCCAGCAGAGATTATTTTTTATCTTGTTATATAGTGCAGTACAATAGTACAATAGTGCTGTACAATGGGATGTCTCACCTTGATGCTTGTAGGATGCCACAAAATCAAAGCACCTGTCTTGGAAACTCCATCTTTGTCATCTGCAGTTATACTTTAAATGAGCTTCTCTCTTCTACCCTTTTTTAAATGAGCACAAACATATTTGGCCATAAACTGAAGGTATTGCACTGCCAGTAACGGCTTACTGATGTGACACACAATGTAGTTTGGGCTGAACAGACAAATTGGACAATTATATAATATTCTTGAACGAAAACAGTCAGGATCCCTAAATTGCCTGCCACTTAGAAGCTGAAGAGCTCCGGTCTAGCAGCCGCACTCCTATGGTACAGAGGGGGCTAAATGTGCAGGGTCAACAAAATCACAAGTCCCTGTACATGGGGGATTTAAAAAACTCATTCAGGGAAATGAGGACAGCCCTACATGCAAAACCCTACACTCAAAATATAAATGAGCTTAATCCCTCCTGCTTGTAAAAGGGGTGCAGTGTATTTGTAGGGGTTTCACTACACTCTTGGCTAGGACATTTGCACAATTCTCATTGGTCATTGTGATTAGTGAATGAGGGTCTGCACCGCACCATACAGTTTAATTATGTGGTCTAGGGCTTGACTCTAGGTGGTAGTTGCCAAGTTGAGGTAAAAGACACCTGCTTATTTCATGCAATTAAACACCCATGCTGAAAAATGTCACAATAAGCTTAGATATGCATGCTCCAGATTCCATGGGCTATATCCAGGGCCGGCCCGACAATGGAGCCGAGTGGGGCAAGCGCTCCAGGTGGCACTTCGCCGCCCCAAGCCCCTTTTTTTTTATTAAAGCGAAAGAGAGAGAAAGGGGCGCCGAGTGGTCAATACCCGCTCGGCGACCCTCTCTCTCTCCTCTGCGGCGAGTCTCCCTGTTCGGTCTCGGTGCTGGCTTGTAATGCTGAGTGCCGGAAGATTTCTCGCCGAAGTCGCCGAGGACATTTTAAAATTCGCCCCAGGCGGCATTTTGCCTTGGGCCGGCCCTGGCTATATCCCATAACCTGGTTCACAGTAGTTAAATGTTTTAACTCCCTAATATCATTATGGAGAGTGAATTTCTCCTACGAGAAGGTCTGAGCTGCTCCTGCTTAGTGCATTGCAGTAAAGGTAGTTGCAAACTTAGTGAATAGAATGAAGTGTACAGCATATGATATGCCATAGTTTTTAAGCCAGCTGTGGGATGTGTACACATTGGTATTTATTCATTAAAAAGCAACGGGTTTCTCCATCGGCAAGAGCTTGGTTAGCCCGATATAACGCCCGGTTACACAGTGAAATTTCCTGTAAGGAGTTTCACTAACGATGTATTCTGACCTCCCCCAGATAAAGTCTTGTGTGTTCTTAAAAAAATACTTTCCAATTTCAGCCCCCTTTTCATCTAATTTTCTGGAATTCTTTTCAGAATACACTCATTATAATCCAAAAACTACTACATTTCCATTCTTCACTTCTTTGGTAATTTCAACCAACCACCACTGTTAATTATTATTATTATTTATTGATTTTTATAGCGCCTTCATATTCCGCAGCGCTGTACAATGGCTAGAAAGGACATGACATAACAGTATATAACACGACAATTAGCTTTACAGAAACAACAGGTGAGGAGGGCCCTGCTCAAACATTTTTATTAATTATCACACTGCCCTTAAGTAGCACAGAGTACATCGCTGCGGAATATGAAGGCGCTATACAAGTCATCAATAAATAATTATAGTTAAAAATGGATTGTAGCACATGGCATGCAGTCAAATTATGTCACCAAAGGTATATCATCTTGGATTTCACATGATGGACACATGACTTGCTACATTTTTGGAGAACAGACAATATAACAGAAGACACTGAGCTGTCAATCATATCTACCCAAATGAAGACATAACGTGTCGCGGCTACTGTGCTTCTGCATTTATACCTACACTCCCTTCCGCAGCGGAACCCAAAAGCCGGGCTGAAGTGTCTGCACGGACTACTATTGGTGACGCACAACAAGATGGCAGCGTCCATGTGTGCGGGACTGTTGTTTAGGAGGCTGGATACACATGTTCTGACCTTCCGTAGATATAAATTCAAGAAGAAATGGGTAATGCGGTTTGGGAGGGAATGTGCTCATGGAGGGCAGGGAGGACGAATTATAGATATGTCTCCCCTAAAATCAGGTTAGATAGGAGCTGCGGGGCTTTCAATCACACATGTAGTAATGGCAATCTTTTTTTTTTTTTTTTTTTTTTTACATTATGCTGCTTGTCCCCTGGTGTTTAAATGATTATTTGTGGCTGTTATTTGGAAATCACTACATTTAAGCCCCAGATCTTTGCTTCTGAATTTATCACTTCAGTAATTAATCAGTGCATCTGCTATGCTTGATAGGAAAAATGAACATATTTAATGATTTTTCCTATCAAGCATAGCTTTAGTATGCTCAGCTCTGTATAATTTAAATGGGGCAGTTAACACGCGTAACAAATATACATTTGTATATACAGACACATGAGGAGTTGAGAACCCGGCCCGTGAGCTGCCATCTAGCCTTATGGTACTTTTACACAGAGTTCCTGGCAGTAATGGGCTTTAGGGCTTACAATCAATGTTTTAACTCATCAGAAAATTCAGACTTTGGTTGAAGCTGATATCTGTCATTTGAAGTAAAGACCTCTGAGGTCCCTGAAAGCTTATGCAGCTTTATATATTTTTTTCTATGTTTTCCCGATAAAAGGTATCTGCGCGAATTAAGGACTCGTGTTACACTTGGGCTTTCTAGTGAATGTGATTTAAACTTTTCTGATCCACGCACAGAAGTCTAGTAGGGTTTCTTGTCATTATTGTGGAGGTGGGATGTGTTGTGGTGTAGTAAATAGGAGAGGTATCACCCCGGGGAGAGTGACCTGCATTGGACAGCGTGATGATAAATGAGGAGCCGTCAGCAGGGACAGCCTATTGGTTGCTATAGTGATTGCGATGCCTGGGCTGCTCATCTTGCTGCGTTGTGTGGCCAACGGCTGGGTATGTCTGGCTGGATGCTACGTAAATAGTAGCCGGGGTCCCCGTACTCACCCATCCAGCCCTGGTGATCACTCCTTGTTTAGAGTTTTGCTGCTGATTAAATACCCAGAAACACAAATAAACTGTGAAAGGTAAAGTCCTAGTTTATGGTCGCAGCCTGTGTGTGTTCCAGTTTAAATTTAAACATATCTCACATTTCGTAATTAGGGGCACTAAAAACTGCACTTACACAGGTCTGCGTATTTTGTAGCTGCCATGTTTTAGTGACTTTTGTTTTTGGAGCAGAAACATGTAATTTTAAAGCTACTTTTTTTTCTTTGCATTTTATTTTTCTAGGCCACCACCCTTCCAACAATACCATGCGCAAGACTAGCGCTGCAGTACTTTGACATGAATTATGGTGTTCAGTTTGGGGATCTGTGGCCTTCCATTCGCATCAGTCTTCTCTCAGAACAGAAGTATGGAGCTCTTGTCAATAACTTTTCCCAAAGGCAGAAAGTCATGCAAAATCTCGCAGCCTTAAGTGCCAAGGACATTCTCTTTGAGGCTGAAAGTGCTGTGGCAGAGTTGCAGTTAGATGGCTGTAAGGAGACCAGAGAAATCAAGGAAGCAAACAAATCTCTCTTGGATTCTGGCGTTTCGCAGTTCGGCCCCCGGTATCATCTGATGGAAAAAGCAAAGGCAGCGTTGCCGTCACTGCACAGCTCTGGACTCGCAGGCTTTGTGTTTCCCAGAGGTGACATCAGTCGCTTCCCGTCAGCCAGGTGTAGTATTATGTCCATTCTTTAGGATCCATCATTAATTAATCTTAAAAAAAAAAACACTTTTGTGATCCTTCAGAGGGTCCACCTGGATGATTAAAACTGAGATATTCTATTGGTTACCGTAAGGCAGTATGATAAGTAGTAGTAGGGATGGTCTAAAATAACACAGCTTGGACGCACACAAAACGAATATATAACTATGTGAAAACTGGAATTCTTTCAAAACAGAAGAATAATATAGAAAAAAACAATATATTTAATGTTGTCCTAGTGCTAATAAACTTGATTGGAGAATGTAGCTCTAGATTAATGCCGAGTAAGCACGTGGACTGTTTATTAAAATGTGCTTCTATTTTTTTTGTTGTAGGCCAGACTGCTTTGGCTATCTGGAGTACTATCTGATGGACGCTGCCTCGCTCCTGCCTGTTTTAGCTCTCGATGTGCAGCCTGATAATAGTGTTTTGGACTTGTGTGCCGCCCCAGGAGGGAAGACTCTGGCTCTTCTGCTAACGGGAAAATGCAGTACGTAACACGTTGTAATAAGCACTAGGGCTATTCTTTACTTGAACAATTCTGGCAACCACGTCTTGTATTTGAATCGTTTTCAGCCAGACCTTTTGGTAGACATTTTATCTTGTATGGTTCCCTTTTCTACTTCCTTACTGACCTATCTGTTAGTATGTGTTAAATGTCTGATGTGGGATCACTATGGTCAGTGTACCATATCCTATGGATACTCAAATGGTTAATTATCATAATGTATTCCATAGTTTTTTGAGTAAAATATATAACATGTAACGGTTCCAAATATGTTATGATTTCCCATCAAGACTGGTCTTAAATTTACAGACCGTATACATTATAAAGGCTGATTAAACTAGTTTTATTTGCACTCTAAGATACTTTGCACTTTGCGTTATCATTATATATTTAACTATGTGGACTTTCTTCATTTGCTATCTCTCCTTTAAATGCCTTATACCCCCATCTGATAGCCAAGTGTGATTAAAGGCTTAAACTGATGCAACATGATTTAAAAGAAAAGACAAATAATACTTTCAGATTGGAAGTCTAATTTAACCCTTTGGACATAAAAATACAGCTATGGGAAAGCTGGGAGACCCTGATCTCATAGTTTGCTTTCTCTTTCAGGACACCTGGCTGCCAACGATTTGTCTTTATCCCGCAGTGACCGTCTTCGCAGGGTCTTAATGTCCTATATTCCTAAGGAACTAAGAACAGAAGACAAAGTACGTGTCACCTCTTATGACGGAAGGACGTGGGGAGAACTGGAGGAAAGAACATACGACCGGGTGAGCTTCTAATGTTACTGGATGTTCCTTTATCAGAATTAAATGATGCACGTTTGGGGGGCCTATAAATATCTAATGCTTTGTTCAGAAACTCTTTTTTAATAATTTAATACTTTTTCTGATGTAAACCCACACCTTAATCAGTCATTGGCTTTGTCTTACATTAAGGATAACCGTATTCCCTCACTGTATTAGCCTCTACCACTTCTGCTGGGAGGCTGTTCCACTTATCTACTGCCTTCTCAGTAAAGTAAACATTTCTTTACATTACTGCTCCTGTACTTTCTTACGTTTTAACGTATTCCCTGCAGTTAAATCTGCCTTTTAACTCATAGTTCATTCTGCCCCTGTGTATGGTGTAGGTGCTGGTGGATGCCCCTTGTACCACAGACCGCCATTCCCTTCTTGAAGAGGAGAATAACATCTTCCACCGGATGAGGACTAAAGAGCGCCAAATGCTTCCGATGCTACAGGTGGAGCTCCTGGTGTAAGTGTCTCAAGTGATCTTCCTACAGTTCCAAAAGACGATGAGATGATCAAGCAGTACACAAAAAAGTGATTATAGTTCTATTGCTATGTAATGAGTGACTGGCGAGGTCATTGTGCTTATGACACCGTACTGGATGATGCGATATCGCTCTCATACATGCCGTAGTATGAATACCTCCGCTTTCTCCCCTTTCCAGAGCCGGCCTGCAGGCGCTGAAGATCGGAGGTGAGGTTGTCTACTCCACTTGTTCTCTGTCCCAGCTGCAGAACGAATGTGTCGTGGAGAGAGCGCTGGAGCTCGCGGCCTCCGAACACAGAATTCTGGCCGAGCCCCAGGACCTCAGCAGCTTCAGAGTGCTTTTCAAGAACACGTATAACTTTTATAAGGACTGCAGGATCGGAGAATTGGTTCTCCCCCATCTCACTGCAAACTTTGGGCCCATGTACTTCTGCAAGCTGAAGCGGTTAAGATAACCAAAGGATCAGAGACAACAAGTGTTTTTTGTTTTTTTTTAAACATTTACCAAGATAATCGAATCATACTGTAATATTACACAAATCATTAACATGCAAGGGATGTGTGACTAGACTGTATCCCAAACGAAACAATTTCCACGAATCTGTAAAATAACATTTATAGAAGTGAATTGATGGTATATTCTGTGTGAATGTGTAAAATCGAAGTGGCTTCACTCACATGGGTCATTCTAGAAAAGTATATAAAAATAGGCGACAAACTTTTTGGGGTAAGCTTTAGTTTATTATAGCAAGAGCGATGTAGAGTGGCGTGGAGACAGCGAAGGTGGGGAGAACATGATTCCTTTCAGAAGGCGGGATGTGTGTATATGAGGACGGATTGCATGCTTCTCTGAACAAGTGAGGTTTCAGTGAGCCTTTAAAGTTTGAATACGGTAAGAGACTGTCAGAATGAGAATTACAGAGAAGTCCGACACGAGTAAAATCCTGATTTCAATTTGCGGGAAGAATTGATGCTATTTGAAGAGAGATGGAGAGCATGGGAAGACCAAAGATGATGATGCTTGAGGGAGAGTATTTGGGGATGAGAATGGAGATATAGGGCTAGAGTATTGTTAAAGGCTCTGTAGTTTCTTTAAAATGAGAAATAAAGATAACATCGCAGTGGAAAGCTAGAGGTTGAAGAGCTGGGTTAAGCTCCACAAGTGTTTGTCGAGGTCTTGGGCAATGATTTTGGAAATGAGGCACTGGGGGTGGAGGAGGGTATTTAAATGAGAAAACAGATGTTTAGGTTTGTTAGAGGGTGCCGAGATTACTAAAACTAGATGTTTGGGCATGATTTTGGAGCATACTGACTGCGCTGGTAAACCCGATCTCATCCGCGGATGCTTAGCAGTAGGAGAGCTTATGCGGAGTGTCATAGCTGAGCTCGGAGGTGGCATGCAACAGCAGGATTAGCCTCCCCTAGGACCCGTGCAAGAAAGTGATCGATAAACAAGTATATAAGACCACCACGAGTGGAGAGACGAGACGGGCAGAAAAGGGAGAAAGCATTGATGGCGAGCGCAGAGGTTCAGAGGAGAAAGAGCAAAAACACCCGCTACCTGTCTCCAGGTTTGGGTAATTATTCCCAAAGTCGATTCATTCAAAGCCTGGCGCTTTAGTGTTGGGTAACAGCTGATTTTTAGAGCGCGAGGTACGGCGTCACCCACCGCGTCCGCATTAATGCCCGTCTCCTCTTTTAATGCTTCCCCCGTGTAAATTCTGTATGAAGGATCGGAAATTCTCCACATTGCGAACCCCATAAGAAATGTCCCAGAAAACACAGCGACCATAAGAATTATTAATTGGATTTATTTTGAAGCCCGAGACGCAGCTCTAAGCTGCAAAGCAAAAAAAGAGATCAGGTGCTAAAGCAGGGGCCGCAATAAAACCTCATTCTGCCCTGAGTGCTACTCATACATAAAACTACCAGGAAGTGCCCAGCGCTGTTACCAACGCGCCAAAACCCCGGGGTATTCGGGGCCCAGAGTGCTTCACAGTGTTCGGGCATCCTGCCCCCGCGCGCTGACAGACGTGGGTTAGGCTAGAGGGCCGAGCTTCCCTTCTGTCGATTGAGCCGAGAAGCGACTCGGTGTCACCTTACGGGAGGGCATTGTGCTCCGGCTGTACAAGAGACACAAACACATTTTCCATAAAGAGACACAAACACACATTTACTATAAAGACTCGCCGAGACATTAATTCTATTACTCGGGCCAACACGCATGGATACTAACAGGTGCCCCCAAGTACTGACTGAAAGCTGCTGCTTCCTACCCGGTTCTCCTAGGTGACAGAATTGAACCCGGGGGGGGGGGGGGTATGGTATAGTTCAGAGGGCTAGGGTTTAACCCTCCTGTGTGTGGTGCCGGGCAGGAGGCGGGGCTGCATGCGGGGGGCGGGCTGTCTTTATGTTGTGAATCAGGCTGTCACGGGTTGTCACTGTGAGACATGCTGCCTGCGGATCGCCCCGACCTCCGCTCCCTGTGCGCCCTGCTGGGCTGCTCGGCTGCCTCCCTACTACTCCTCTTCCGATGGGTTAAGACACGCAGGATCCAAAAGAGGATTGACAATGCCCGGGAAAGAAGGGACAGAGCCCTGGGCAGCATGGAGGAGGCTGTGATCCGCTTATCCGCTGAGGTCAGACATGCCACACTTCGCTGTAATCGGGCAGTGCCACTCTAACTCCCATCACACCAGACATGACAGACTGAGGGGGATGGGAGTTGTGCTAAAAACTAGATTCCACCCACTAATTCCATCCACTAATTCCACAAATTACTCTGGGGCTGTTAATTGGCTATTGCTGTCCTTGGCAGCGGGCTACAACTCCCATCATACTCAGCCAGGGGTATCTCGCTGTAGGTTACCTGCCATTAATTTCTGTTCCTTGAAATGAAGTGATTGAGGTGAGAGGATAGTTAACCCTTTGGCCATTATAAAGTGGTAACCTTTAACCCTTCAGTGCTCACTGAGGGAGGGGTATTAGTGGCAGGAAGAGGGAGGAGGTTCTGTCCTTTACCCAGAGTATTGGGGGTAATTCTGGGGACCCCAGAATTGACTAGAGAGTTCGCAGAAGGGCTACTGAGGCTGGTGAATGGCCTGCAGGATAAAGGTTAAAAAAAACCAGAGGCTTAAATGTAATGTAATGGAGTTTTACTTTACTTAGAAGGTGGTAGATAAGGGGAACAGCCACCCAGCAGACACATTTGTTCAGCTAAATGTATATGAATTTCTGGCAGCGCACCAACAATTTATTATCCGTAGAGAGATTTCTGGTTTCTTGGCTCCAGACACAGAGTGATTATTAGCCGTTGTTAAGAGATTTTATCGCTGTTAGTCTCCTGTACAAAGTTCAAGTATGGCAACGGGTCGCATACCTGCACAGAGAAAAAGAAAACCTGGCTTCGTGTCTGTAGCGGAATTTACAGGCCAGCAAAAAATTCTTATGGCCGCTAAAAACTTTATCGATATGTTTTTATGAACAGAATTTTTTTTCCTCAGGAAACAAAATGGCAAACTTATCCGGTGGTAACAAGTTTATGACATCATGTTCAGGGCTAGGTGTTATGTCTGGGATATATGATGTAATATAGGGGTTGACAGTATTGTGAAGAACGTATTTACTGTATCTGCTCCCGTAGGCCCGACCCAGCCGCCCTCTGCTCGCCGGTGTCTGCACCGCATTAATAGGCAGCAGATCCTCCATATTCATACCTGGGAGCTTGTGGGCCCCGGCTACCCGGAGCCAACCCTTGCGGGACTTCGCCAGGACTGCCTGCTGACGTCGATAGGCGGTCCGGCTGACATCACAGGAAACACCCTCGTTTAAAGGGGAAATGGGTGGGGAGCGGGGGCCAAACCCAGAGATCCCAGCTATGACCATAGTGTAAGTGAGCCTGTTGGGAACTGGTCCATTGAGTAGTGGGATACGGGGGGAGGCACAAATCTGCCCCCTGGTTTGGAAGCAGAGGGTCTGCTCCCCCCTGAACCCGCTGCCAGGATTCATCACTGCCCATTAGGGTAGAGGGCCAAGCCCAGAGAAAACCAGTCCAATGCCCAGTGCCCAATCGATCTGGCTGCTGCTCATGGGACAGTTTAGGTCATTGAACGTGCAGCCCCCCCCCCCCCGATGAATCATATGATGCAATGGGATTTTATGTTTTTGAGGATTTGTTCAGTTCTGGGGTTTATTGACTGAACGAGGAATTTAGTTTCATCTCATCGCATTAACTGTGTATTATGCAGAAGAAACTTAGTTGATCCTTTTTAATACAACGCGGTGAGATTAAATGTTAATTTTAAAACAGATCAGCGAAGTAATTTGTGCCCTCGCCCAAGTTTGTAAAACATAAACTTGTAATTCAGGAAGTGTGGTGTCCTATTAAGCAACATGTTACCGGTATAATTATTTTGCGCTTGCCCTTGTTTAACCCCTTAAGGACAATGGGCGGTCCCTAAACCCATTGAAAACAATGCATTTTGAGGCCGTACATGTACGGGCTTTGTCATTAAGGGGTGTTATGCCAATGCACTAGCCATTTTATATTCATGTATATATTCCTTGTAGCAGACATGAGTCACAAACACAACCAAGGTGAAGAGGTGACTTCGGAATTGATACAAAAGCTACATGTTCCGTGTCTTGATGAGGCCTTAATGGACATTTTTTTAAGGGTTTGTCAGTAAAATACTAGCTATGGGAATTTGTTAAGAAATTTCAGAAGGGCCCAGGGGAGTCAGGGATCAGTACCTGGACCCCATATGATAAAAGATCTTACTGGTAAGGTATGGGTTTTTCACAGAAGCTACAAAGATCTGCAACGGGGTGGACATTCCTGGTGGAATAAGCCTAACGGCAAGTGATTTAAGTAAATTAGAATAATGGTCGAGAGTGCGGCAGCTGCAGTTTCATGTTGATAAATGTAAGATAATGCACTTGGGATGTCAAATTCAATAGGCAAAATATAGCACCAGGGATACTGATGCTGTCATCCATTGGCATAATTACCCCAGGAACTGCCCTAGGCCTGACTCTCCCAGTCACCCCTTCCTTGGTCAAGTAATATCCCAGTGCTCAGTGGCACAAAGCGCCTATTAATCCATCCTATGCTCTTCCATACTGTAAATGGGCCAGTTGGGAAGACTAGATATCTCCAATGGGCAGCAGCATGCTAGAGGGTCTTGTTTTTTTTTAAAAAAAAAGTTTGATACAATAATCTGTATAAACAAACGTTATTTATTCTTTCACCTGTATTGATGTTTGATGTTTCTGATGATGTCTTCGCCTGCATAAGGATAACTGTGTGTGTTTTTGCCTGCACAGCACCCTGTTCCAGATCCCGAGGAGATTTTGTCTCTGTCGTTGGACGAACTGTCCCAGAAGCTTAAGGATGGCTCGCTCTCTCCCGAGATGGTTCTTCATTGCTACATGGGAAAGGTTAGTGAGGATAAGGAGGCTCAAGAAGACAAGACGGGTTTTTGTATTGCGGGTATCCGCTTGCTTTAAAGGACAAAAACCAAGGAGTGGCCAATGAAAAGTGATGACCCCGATTGTGATCAGGTTATAGTAATGAATGAACCGTGGCGTTGGATATCGCAATAGGTTGCAATAATACATTAATTGCAATATAAAATCTTAAAATCCTAAACTCTAAAATAGGGAAATTAATTACAGCCGATGTTTCAGCCATAATGGCCTTCATCAAGCCAATGTTTGGAACAGAATGATCTTCATCTGGGCAAAAATAATATTGACAAACATGTTTATTTTTTTTTGCCCTGATGAGAGAGCCGTTGTGTTCAAAGCATTGCCCGGCGTCGTTTTATTTTGTGCAACTCGTGGATCGTTGTCCTGTTACGTGTGGGATCTCAGATTGTGCTCCTTTTATTTTTGGAGTGCGTCTGCCTACTGCTGTTATTTTAAAACTAACCGAAGTAACCCTGAAACGGTTTAAAATAAACTCCATTAATAAAATGTTTTTTAATCCCTGCATTAGACGTGATGTTAAATTTTATTTAAATAGAACACAAGCTAGTTATATATTTGTGGGTTCTTCTGGCTTTAGAGAGATTTTGTGTGATCATCTCTGCTATTTGGAATACGGTTCAAACATTTTAAGCCATAAAACTTGGCCACTTAATCCTACAGACTATGTAATGTTTTCACAATTATTATTATTATTATTATGATTTATTTATTTATAAAGCTCCAAAATTTTACACAGCGCCTCCTACAGTCCGCTCATTCAAAATTAGGACTGTCAGACCAAGACGAGCCGATACATTATTTTTATTATTATAATATAATAATATTAAAGAGGGTCCTGCTCACAAGCTTACAATCTAGAGTTCTGTGTACATAATAAACATATAACGCTGTTTACAAGTTAAAATCAAAATGCTATACTGCATACCATAGGAGCAGTGACTTTGACTTGTTCATCAACCACATGTAACCTCGCCAATATTTACAGCAAATGAAAACTACTTCTGGAAAAAAACCTAGAAAAAAAATCACCTGTAAAATGTTCTTGTAAATCCTCAGGCCCTGGCAGTGACCGAGCAGCTGAACTGTGTGACCGATTTCCTACCAGAGTGTGAAGCTCAACTGGCGGAGCTCAAACAGCGAGAATCAAAAGACCTTCTTTATGGTGTCCCCATCAGCCTAAAAGACAACTTTAATTGCAAGGTAAGCGTGAAAAAGTGTGGTTACCCAACGGTATGTCCGGTTCTGGGGCTGCCTTTAGAGAGACACACAAACGTACGTACGTTCGTAAATCAGAGAGAGCCCTCCCGGGACTGTGTTTTAGGTGTGCTTACCCTTACCAGGAGCCCCATATGTGCAAGAAGGACTGGAGACTGGGAGGAAAGCATTGCCAAGCAAGACAAAGATGTGCCATGTCTGGAGTTAATAATAATAATAATAATTATATTTGCAAAAAGTAACAACTAAGTATCAATCAAACCCATATCTTAAAGGGACACTCCAGCCATCAAATGCACTTTAATGCCTAGGAACCTTTTGCGTTCTAAACATTTCTTGTTTTTAAGCTCCCGAAGAATGCGTATTAAAATACACCCAGAGTACTTTAATATGCATTATACTTTAGCAGGGCTGTCAGTGACATTAAACTGTCCCTTTAAGGGGACTTCCAGCCACTAGATGGCATTGTTACTGCGTATCCAAAATGTAACTCGTTCCTTTACAACGTATCAAATCCAGTTCAACAATATGGATGGTTTTAGAGCTTCTTGAAGCAAAATAAAAAAAATAATTCTCTTCAAAAACAGAACAAAGGCAGAAAGCTTAAAAATAAATATGCCCAGGTCCTCTAGCAGGACTCTTTTTGTTAAAGCATCTATTATAAATGGAGGAATATAGTGATAGAGCTTTAAGTGGATAATTGATGACCCATTTTTAGAAAGTTTTTTTAAACTGATTTATCTGATTTCTTGCCCCCGTACGCAGTGCTAGTAGGCGACTTGTAGCCTCTGATTATTTCCATCAATATTAAGTCATTTCTTAATTGATTTTTGCCTTAATTCCTGTGTTATTTCAAATAATCCTCAGAAACTGTGAATATGGCAAAGTAATTACCCACGCAAAGGTGGATTACTCTGTCTATTGTATAGGGCTATATAGTAGCCATATACAATAGACAAATAACACCCCTGAATTAGTTTGGGTGTACGTTTTATTAAAATGAATTCCACCCACCACTCCTAGGACGTACTTGTTGGCTGATCATCATAAAAGAACAGAATTAGTCATCCTGAGCACAATAATAAGTACTTTCAGATCCAGGAGTAACCATGAATGTATATTTCTGTTTGTTTCCAGGGCCACGATTCCACTTTGGGTTTGATCAATCACTTGAACCGGCCGGCATGTACAGACAGCGTGATTGTACAAATTCTAAAAAGCAAAGGGGCCGTTCCGTTTGTGAAAACAAACATTCCGCAGTCAATGCTAAAGTGAGTTCCTCCGCTATGATATTTGGGTGATGGCCACCTTGTGGCTTTCAGGAATAGCTCCCTGTGAAGTGTGTTTGTTTATTTATTTATTTACTTATTTATTTATTTGTTCTTTACCTCTTAAAAAAAAAAACAAACAAACCCCAAAAAGTGTAGAATTTAACTTAAATATAAATAATGCACCTGTTCATTTTTTTAAAAAAATTACTAGCCGCACATTAAAAATAAATGGTGTTTTTTTTTTTCTATTGTAAAAAAATTCTAGTTTTCACATAATAATAGATTTTTACTGCTTGGGGGATCCTCTGGCTCATCAGTCATATGGAAAGGAAGGACTTCATTAGCATTGCCATAAATCAGCTCAGTGCGGGGTGTGAGTAGGGAAAGTCACTCAAAATATGACTGCTTACAGGTCTGAAGACTCACCTTTCCTCAACCCAACTACATTTTTTGTATACAAAACTATATTTAATAGTTATTCTTCAATTTGTTTTTCATAGTTGAAATTATTTAATGTTCTTTGTGTTCATCGTTCTTTTTTCTTTTTTCCCCCCAAAAAATAATAATTACAGTTATGACTGCAGTAACCCTATCTATGGCCGGACTTTAAATCCTCTCAACCACAAAAAAACCCCAGGAGGCTCCTCGGGTGGGGAAGGAGCCCTGATCGCAGCAGGAGGGTCTATCCTGGGTGTTGGATCAGACATTGGTGGGAGTATCCGGTTTCCATCAGCTTTCTGCGGCCTTTGTGGCTTTAAACCCACCGGCAACAGACTCAGGTGGGTCCTGTAACAATGACATTCTAAATCTAGTTCTATCATTTTACCCCTTATCGTGTTGTGCAAAGACTCTGAATGTATTTTATTTTGCTATTTAATGAATTATGTAAAACTGGCTATTTCTTTTTCTACTAGTGAAGATGAAGTGGAACTTAATTTCAATGCTTAAAAGATATCTCAATAAAAAGTACTAATCTGTCTTAAAGAGAACACTCCCATGTCCCACGGAAGATTCTAATCAAAATATGCATTTTTAAGCGCTTCAAAATGTTTTTACTAAAAGGAAATCAAAAATATTTTACCTTCAAGGAAGGTAATACTGGACATACTGGTACATTTTGCCCCCGCACTTCTCGAATCGCCTGCTGACCCAGCGCTGGAGCTGACTTAGTGATTATTATTTATTATTTTATATAAATTTCTTTAACTGTTCTGTTGAAATAGATTATAAACCTTCCTTACCTATTGGTAATCTTATTGTCCCATTTAGATATTGTCTGTTTCAGTGTTGTAATGTAGAACACAATGGCCAAGAAAAAGGTGCAGAATTCCTAAACCTGCCACTAGATGGCAGCACTGCTAAAATAAAAAAAAAAGTATTAACCATTTGTACCATCGGGGCTTTTCTGCGTTGATACCGAACAGACTTTGGATCCATGTTGTGGTGGAAATGATAGATCATGTTTTACTTCTATCAGTCCTGCTTTTTATAGCAGGTAGCAATTTAGATTTGAGTGATTTTTGCCTTTCTGTAATAGAAAAATAACTTGACAGCAGATAAGAACCAGTCTATCCATTTTTTCCTGATGTAAGACTCTGGTCTTAATCAGTCCTTGATGATTAAGGAGACATGTGTCTATCCCATGCATGTTGAAGATTCCCTCGCTGCATTGGCCTCTACCACTTCTGATGGGAGGCTGTTCCAGTTTTTTGCCACCCTCTAATTTACTTTGAATTCTAAGACAGTTCAAAGATTGCCCAGTGAACAGTCTTGGTTCTATAGTTATTTTTTCAGAAATGTTTCTTAATTTCCTTTTTTTAACCGCACCAAAGGTCTTTTAGCTTAAATAGTGGCTCATCTTGCTTAAAGAGTAATATCTGAATTTTCCACTGAAAGAAAACAAAAAAACGGGTGTTACATGAAGGTGTCGTGGCTGCCAAAACAAAGAAGAATGTGCAACGCTGCAATTGTGCCAAAGTATGAGCGGTCTTGCTTCAAATTAGTCTGTGATGAGACAGTTCTGCCAAGAAGGGGATCCATGAATAAATAGGTGCAACAAAAAAGACATCCAAAATCATTCCATCCGATCTGCTAAATCACAAGTACATAAAAAATACTGATCATTCCACTTTTATGTATTATTGTGCCGCACGAAGGAGTACCATGTGCTTATGTTGCTTTTAAAAATCCCCTCCGTGGTTTATAGAAAGACCCTAACATTGTTGATTTCTCTTGCAGTACTGTGGGTGTTGTGTCCAGTTCCCCTGGACAGAAATCGGGTAAGATCATGTATCGTATATATATGATTCTAATATATATATATAAAATATACAGAAAGGGGAGCGCACAACCGAAAAAGAATACAAAAAGAATACAAGGCATACAAATTCAGATTCCTGGGTTGCGGGCTAGAATAATAATGACCAATGACTCTCATTTGGGTAAAAATGCCAAGCAGTCCTGTTACTGCCACCTATGAGCCGCTGCTGATGCTTGGCTACATGGGAATTCCATAATCATACCTCCCAAGTGTCCCTCTATAAGCACTAAAGAGTGTCCCTCTCTCCCCCCCATGCCTCTTTTTCTAGGGTCCCCCAATGTTTGTTGAATATGAGTTTATCACGGTGTTCTTCAGCCATGTATTTTACAGTAATATGCACAGACACAACGGAAAATGTTATTTTTAATTAAACTGTATAAATACACAATAATTAATTGTTTAAAAATATTGCCTTCTGTGTAAAGAAAAAAAAAATGAGGAAAGGTGCAAGACGATATGCTTGCCTGGGGTGCCACTGGGTCTAGGACTAGCGCTGATGTGTCTGATATGTCCTGTAGACATCACTCGGTAAACAATAATGTTTAGCAACACCGAGAACCGGGAGTAGAGGGAACGGGGCATAACTGTGATTCTGTAAAGGCCGATAACTCCATGTTTTATACAGAAATTATCAAATATTTTCATATAGTCAGAGTATGATCTCGTAGTGCTTGTCATATTTATATCAATATATAGGATATTTAATGTTCAGAATGTACGTGTAGGACAATCCAGAGGCAGTCTGGGACAGAAAGCCCAGAGTTCACCAGTAAGAGACCTCCATCTCTATAATGTTTGGAGTATGTGTAGAAGATATTAAAGCATGTGTTGGAAACTAATACAAAGAGTATAAAAATGATCTCTGTGTTTCTGTTTGCAGTGACGGCAATGATCGGACCCATAGCTCGGGACGTGGACAGCTTGACGCTGTTTATGAGAGCTGTGCTGTGTGAAGACATGTTTAATCTGGACCCCACCGTCCCACCGCTTCCATTCAATGAGGAGGTACTGGTTAAAAAAATGTCGTTCATAATGGATTTATGTATAGATTGGTGGCTAAAAGGACACAATATGTCCTTATATGTAAATACTTTAGCTTGAAGGTTCATTTGCATATGAGGGAGCATGAGGGTGACAAACTGAGAAACCAAATGTTTTAAGTAATACTCCTCTTTTATTTAATCAACTTAACTTTCAAATACTTTGAAAACAATGCATTTTGAGCCTGTACATGTACGGGCTTTGTCATGAAGGGGTTAAGATACCTTATCAACTTCCTCCATTTAGTCTGCACCCAGCATGTTGAATTTGCCATCTCCGCACACAAGACACTGCCAGTATACTAATTAATTCCCTTGTTCTATACTGTCTGGCTTATTGTACCCCCCCTATTAACTGACCCCCCCCATTCTGAACACCTCTGCCTGATTAATTTTCTTATCCCCTCATTCTTCATCTGCTGTCCCACTGTGTCAGCTCCTCCACTGTCTCCCCATACCCTCTAGGGTCAAATCTAAACTCATGGCCTTTATCAAGTTAACCCTTAACAAAACTTGAGTTCCATATCTCTGCTTGTAATAGAGCTCCGGAATCTGCTTTTATTCTATAAATAAAATGTAATCTTTCTGTAGGTATATTCAAGCTCCCGACCTCTCCGCATCGGATATTATGAGACAGATGGCTTTACAATGTCTACTCGCTCCATGAGTCGTGCAGTTTTGGAAACTAAGGTTCTGCTAGAAAAAGCTGGACATAAGGTGGGTTTGCTGCAGCATCTTTGTATAAATTCTCCAAGATAGTAAAAAATTTTTACTTTTCATCTCGCCACCGTGCCCATGAACCTAAAATACCTAATACCCATACCTAATGTGCATGATGATCACATTTGCAATATACATTAGGCGCTTACAGACATCACTACCTCCTTCCTCTCTCTTCGCCGCAGTAACGCGTGTTGTTTATTCAGCAAAATAAAATGTACTCGTTCGGCTGCTTTATCATCAGTGAGAAAAAATTAACCCTTTGCAGTTCCTAGAAAAACATGAATGAGAATTGTTTTTGTGTAGACTGTTACATTATTGTCACAATCTGTGAAGTACACGTATTGGCATTGGAGTGGGGTCAATGGTGGGGGTCTGTCTATTGACAACATGCGCATTTTATCCAGCTGGTGCCATTCACCCCTCCAACGGTAGAGAAGGCTGTGTTTGAATTCGCCATGAAAGGTTTGTTAGCGGACGGAGGTTCCACTTTTCTGGAGAACTTGTAAGTGGACTTAATACATCGGGGGTGTTATTTAATCAATTTACTGTCTAACATGACACTATAAATAATTTCTTTGCTTTCCTTCCAGTAAAGGCGACATTGTTGACCCCAACCTGACAACCCAAGTGTCAACATATGCACTTCCTTCTTGTCTAAAGAGCTTACTGTCATTCATTGTGAAGCCCGTGGTGAGTGTTGCCTAGCCATAATTAGCTACAGATCCAAAGTGATCTATTCCCACCATGCGCTATGTGTAATGAATGTTAAAACTGTCCGATATACATTATGTCTCATAAGAAGATGGCAGGATTTATGCCGTCCCGCTAAATGGCGGATTTGTAACTGAGAAGGATAATTTATTTGTCTTTGTCGCCCTTTCCAGTTTCCAAGATTAGCAAAAGTTCTAGAGAATACCAAGGAAACAAGGTAAGAATTTTGCTTGTGTATTTTAGTTGCATGTGGAGCAAAGGCTATTCTTTTCCATATCCCCAAGCATTACGTTTCAAGAGTTAACCCCTTAAGGACAAGGGGCAGTCCCAAAACTCATTGAAAACAATTTATTTTGAGCCCGTACATGTACGGGCTTTGTCATTAAGTGGTTAACATTAACCCATGAGTTGGAACACATTTTAACCCACAAAGTTTTTCTATAGTTACATTTTGGCAACGCATCTATAGACGGCTAACTCCTTAACCAGGGACACCTACATATTGGTTTTTACAGTAAACCACACATTCAGTCACTCGATATACTGGTAAAAATATATAAAATAAAATGCATTTGGTCCAAATTATTCGCCTAAACTAAATAGTACAAGTACTCTTGAAATTTTAACCCTTTAATAACCCATTGTGAAGCTTCTATGCAGCATTTAATTAAGTCACTTTGACATATTGCTAACAAAAACCAAAAAATGGGAGTTATGGATATAGTCGGAGCGGTTGCAGGGCCGAGGAAGATTCTCTCTCTCTCAGTGAGCAAACTGGATCCTGGGTGAAGGCTGAAGGGACATGGTCACACTGTTTTTGTTACAATACTTGTGTATTTGTTTTGTTTTGACTGCCCAGTCCATGATAATCTAGAAAAAAAGCTAACGTTAGTAAGTCTCCTAAATAGGAGTGCGTTTTGTTTTTATTTTTTGTGGCACTTGTTGCCCAGTCATTACTTAAAGGGACAGCATGTAGAGGTTAAGTATGTTTAAGTAAAGTGTGAAACCTTGTCAGATCTCATCACTGTCCCAGATATGTCCTGAAGTGCTGCTGCACCATAAGTGATATCAGAAGGATTCATATGGGTCCCGCTCTTGCTTCGGTGAAAGTCCTAAAAGTATGGAACCCGCTGGAAAGTAAAAAAATGCTCACAGACACAGAGGAAATGTTAAAAGCTCTGATACGGGCCAGTCCAGTGCAACAAGAGAATAAAAGCCATGCTGCCTTGATGGCGGCTCAGCAGGAGTATAACCGCAGCGATGTGCCTAGGGTTACTGTTGCCTCGGTGCAAACTTGCTCTAATAATATAATATAGACAACCACACACAAGCTCCTTGCCTCCTCTCCCTTCGCTTCACTAACTATAGGATCACCACTGACAGGCTGTCACCATACACTAACACCATACGGTAAGATGTACAAACCGCCATACAGTAACACGCAATCACTCTAAAACCGTACATACACACACTCTCTCCCGTTGTCCATTCAGCTCTTTCACTGCCCTTCCTCCACTCCCTCTTACCTTGCGTGGAGACCTTCTGTAATCACTGTGTGTTACATCCACCGCGTGCCATGGTTATCGGGTTGCTCGGTGCTGTGCACCCGCTGCACCCACCTTAGCTTACCCCTTCTGGCTACAAAAACAAGGGCAGTGGTTGAAGCACGAGATGCAGAATACATCATGCTTAAAGAGGTACTCCATCCATCATCTTACCTCACTGGGAATACCTGTGCATGCTGGCAGGGCTATCGGGATACGGACAAGCAGCTGCCTCCAGAAAACTCCCGAGGATAATGTGGAGGGGCATCTCTTAATATTTAAACATGCAGTGACCTGGGAAGCCTGGCCACCAGGTAAACGGCAGAAATTGTTCACTTCTTTTTTTCCTGGATGAGGTCCAGAAGTCTTATTACGACACAGAAGATGCAGACATCTCTGGGGGAAAAGGCCAAAAGACATATGGGAGAATTCTGCAGAAGGACCTCTCAGATTGTGTGCATTAAAGTGCATATGATGGCCGGAGTGTCTCTCCAACAATAAGTGTCACTTATACCAGCTCTGTCCTTTCCGCTTTCCACCCATGATGGTGTTTGCCCACTGACAGAGACACGTTCTGGGATCCATTTAAACTGAGACAACTGTTTTAATAGGACCAGCGGTAAACCCATCCGTCACACGATAACCGACCCTTTCCATTCTCCTGCTTTCACCCTGTCGCAATACCAAAGCCCAAACCAATATAATACGTAAGGGATAGGTCAGGTGGAAGGCTGTCTGTTTCATTTATTTCTTTAATGCTCCTTTATTTAGCCTGACTTTCAATGGTTTCACTTACACCTAAACAGGAATTCATATATATATATGGTTTGTATTTTTTCAGATCTGTTAAAACCCTTTGGAAACATCATACAGCTGTAGAGGTAAATATCTCTTTTATCATTTTGTATATGGACACTTACAACGTGTAAAATTAGAACCATATACTTTATGGCTACTTATTATTGGTAGACAAACCATTAGATCTCATTGACAGTTTAATGAGTAGACCATATAGTCAGTCTTCATACTTACATCATTTTCCCCTGAAACATAACTGATTTAGTTAAGCCTGATACAAATTTTACTTAGTAAGTGGCAAGCAAAATAAAAATGCCAATATCTATGCCAATTTTTGATTTATGGGGCTGGAATTTTAAGGACCTAAGTGCTCCATCTCCTCGCAGTTTATATACTTTTTAATGAGAATAAAATCTGTCGTTTTATTATGGTCATTTCCAGACACAGTCTTCATCCTTTAGCTGGACCCTTGGTCATTTCCATTGCTAACCTTATAAATAAGCCGCGGGGTAGTTTAGTCCCCTGCAGGTTGCCCCCTCCGAGGGTACAAAGGCTGCATTGTTACTGTCTGTTTTTCTTTCCTTTTTTTCTTTTTAGGAATACCGCCAAGAATTCATAGCAACGTGGAAAAAGCTAGGGCTGGACGCTGTCCTGTGTCCTATTTTGGGTCCTGCTTTAACCGTTGGATACCCTGGAAAACTGTCAAGTATGTGGCATTACTCTTCCTACCCGCCTGCTCCGATATGTAACCCATCGCCTAGCTGCCGTATAAATGTGTACAGTCCAAATGGACAGCTGCTCGGTACAGTGCTGTATACTGTCCAGCACGGCAGCTGCAATTTATATTGCTGTTCGGTATTCAGCTGAAATGTTCCACGTCTAGAGATACGTGGTTTATGCTGAATCACAGCGAATGTTTCCTACAAAGATAGATAACATGGATTTTTTTAAAGTAATTTTTGCTGTAAAATGCAAGTTTTTCAACAATAATGATGAGTTACAAACCCAGAAAAACAACATTTATCGACGGCGCACAGGCGATGGATTACGTTGGTCCCAATAAATAATTCAACTTTCAACTTTTCAACTCCCAACTTTTGAAGATATAGACTGGGAGCCCATTCAAGAATGTGGACTACCCGTCGTTTTCCCAATATCTTCCGAAATGAAGCAAACGTCAAACCCATTGCGACACATCGCAGTAATAAACAACCACTGGCCATTGAGCAATCTTATTTTTATATGGTACTAAAACCATCATAATGATTTAATCTATATACAGTACACTACCGTTCAAAAGCTTGGGGTCACGTAGGAATTTCCTTGTTTTTGAAAGAAAAGCAAATTTTGTCCGTTAAGATAGCATGAAATGGATCAGAAATCCAGCGCAGACGGGTAAATGCTGTAAATGTCTATTGTAGCTGGAAACGGCTGATTTTTAATGGAATATCTTCATAGGTGCACAGAGGCTCTTTATCACTCCCATCACTCCTGTATTCCAATGGCCCTTTGTCACTCCCATCACTCCTGTGTTCCAATGGCCCTTTATCACTCCCATCACTCCTGTGTTCCAATGGTCCTTTATTACTCCCATCACTCCTGTGTTCCAATGGCACGTTGTGTTCGCTGATCCAAGTTGAAGTTTAAAAGGCTAATTGATCATTAGAAAACCCTTTTGCAATTGTTACAGCTAGAAATGTCCTTGTTTTCCATGAAAACAGCTAAGTGACCCCAAACCTATGAACGTTAGTGCATGTGTTGATTTTGTATTGGACGCTGGCTGATTTGTTGCCCCTGAGACAGGGCCGCCCGTAATAGTGGAGATCCCGCCATGTGCCCTGTACTTAGTAGGGTCCCTTAATGATTACCGCTGTCTCTAAAGCTTGTGGTCTCTCCAGGACTGAGTGAAGTGGAGAATTAAAGTCACATCCCGCTGCTCAGTCCTGCAGAGACCACAGGAACGAGGGACTGGAGGAGCCCTGCCTGCCTCTTCCTAAGGGCAGAAAGCCCTTTCGTCTTTCCTTAGGCTTTCTAAATCCTAAGCGCAGCCCTGCACTACAACTACCAGTAATTGGACTTTTTAATAGGATCTCAGTAATGAGTGTTATGCCAGTCATGTCTTCGATTAGCCCATTGGAACTATTTATTTGGGAAGCGTTACCTGGGCATTGACATTTATCTTGTTTTTGAAGCTTGCAGGGTATTTGCAATGCAGAGTTGCGCAATAATACACAGAGAGCGGAACACGGAGAGCAGAACAGTGCTATTAAAGTTTAAAATAATATTGGCCTCTCTGGTAGAAGCCAACGTTATTTTTTAACTCGCCATTAGAATGTTAAGAAGACATTGAGCGTCTACTGAGATCGGCCATATTTTCCCCACCTGCTTTCCTCAGAGCTGATTGGCTGGGGGTACCCAACCAGCAGTCAGATTGCCCCTGCTATGTGAGACTCATTTTACACCGAATCTTTAGAGGAGATCTACTTAAGGTCAACCAACCACGAGCTGTAAGTCCCACCTGATCGGAGAACTTGTAACTTCTAAAGTAATAGACGGTTTTCTCCAAATTCCTGGCGCTTTGTGAAGATAACATTCCATTTTGTAAAAGAAGCCAAAGTTACTTAAAAGTTTAGGGTCACTTTAACCTTTCAATGATCTTGCTGTTTAATTAGAATCTTATGATAGCATTGTTTATGTAAATGCTGCAAGTTATCTTCCGACAAGGTCATTTTTTTAAGGATGAGTAACCGGTAACTCCCGCTAGAGTCTGCTGGTAACCTTGAAAAAGTTGTTACATAGCAGAATGGCGCCAAAGACTGTGAAGTAATATAGTCATTGGAGCCAAATGTCTTTTGTGTGTATTTGTTTTATTTTTTAGTAGAATGCAACAGAAAAAGTGGGCAACTGAAATGATGTATTCTGGCCTAGGACAGCGGTCCTCCTCCCGCAAAACCGGGGGTGGGGGTGGTGGGCAGATTGCCCTCTCTGGTGTGATGCTGCTCAATGGGCCAGTTACAGGACCATTTACACTATAGAAGACCGTGCTAAGGTGGCACAGTCTCCATAGGATGCATTAAAAGGTGATGTGTGCCTTTAAGACACAGTGCCGTGATATGACTTCATATTACAGCTGTCTCAAGTGAGGATGGTAGCTGCAGAGGGGTCAAGCTTTGGGCAAAGCCAAGGTAGACATGCCACTGGGCAACTGGCCGCCAAATTCGAAATGACTCTCAAGCCGTTTGTGGTGATAGAGCCCTATGTTGGTTAAACCGCCATTCAAGATGCTATATTGTAATCCCAGCTTTTTTTTTCTGTTTTCCTCCTTTAGGCGCTGTATCCTATACCATCCTGTACAATGTCGTAGATTTTCCCGTAGGGGTAGTCCCCGTCACCACGGTGACACAAGAAGACGAGGAAGATTTGAAAAACTATGACGGGCACTATAAGGACTTCTGGGATAAATTGCTCAAAAAGGTGAGCTGTGTTTTTGTAGTTGGGTTCTATTAAACTGTTGATGTTGAGGTTTCCTCAAAGATCGCAGCCTCCCGAGATCCTGTGTCACCAACTCTGTAGGGGATGCGTTGTGGAGCTTTAGGCATGGAGTTTTATGTGGCTAACTTCACAAGGGGCATTATATGGTGGGTTGGGTGGGTGCATGGTTCCCAGGTTCCCCTGTGGCATAGGTGCCCAACGTGGTCACGTTAAATGATCCTGAGGTTGTAGCAGGGCAGCTCACACAAAGGAGAGTAAAAGAGAGAGGCATACGCAAGCCTTTGTGTGCTTACTAGTGTATGTTAGAGCGTGTGTAACTGTACGGTGTTAGAGGGAGAGTGTATGTGAATGTGTTAGAGTGGGTGTGTGTGTGTGTGTGTGAGAGAGCATATGGTGTTAGAGTGTGTGTATTGGTGTATGGTCTTAGCGTCGGTGTTGGTGTATAATGTTATAGTGTGTAGGTGTTGGAAAGCGTGTAAGTGCCGGCCGACATCACTCCACACACATCCAATTCGACAGTCCAGCGGCGGTTCGGGTGCTACGGTGTGCGGAAGAGTGGCTGGATATGCCCTGCCACACGCTTCAGAAGAATAAAAAACGTAGCATGCAGCCTTAAATCCAAGCCTTGGACGAACTTCCATTATTGGTGGTCAGGGCTGGCTTGTTGACCCCAGTCTGACCTTCCTTTAGAGTTTGTTTGTTAGTGTACAGTGTTAGGATGTCTGAATGTTGGAGTTACTTATGGTAACTACTTAAGTAGTCTTTCTTATTCCTATCTGAGAAGGACCTTAGACTCACTTCCACTTCAGATCACTAGTTTTGTATTGATGCAAAGAAAACAAGATTTTATAAAATTAAAACCAATTAAAAAATATATATTTTTTATTTATGGTTCCATTTAAAATAAAAACAGATGTTAACCCAGACCTGACCCAGGGTTGTATGGTGTTCTCTTGGGCAAAAATCCTGCAACAAAGCTCTGAATCCTTGGATAATATTTTTACAGGCTGTGTCAGACGGCGTAGGTCTTCCCGTGGCTGTGCAATGCGTGGCTTTACCATGGCAAGAGGAACAGTGCCTCCGGCTGATGAAGGAAGTAGAAACTGTGACTCGGAGAAACCTCAGAGGGTGAACCCTCAATGCCGAGGACACCCAAAAGTCCACGTGATACTGGGCATGAATAAAAAAAACAAAAAAACACAGCATAAACATGCAGCCAAGATGGTGTTTTCAAGACCCTCTGTAGAACACCGACCTTTACCTGTTCTAGTAACCCAATGGTGGACCGCCAGAGCAGTAAGATGTGAACCACCTACCACTCTGGCACTAAAATAGTTAAAAGCAAGAGAAGATCTGCATACAGTACTGTGCACACTGCCAAATAGTGATTTGATTTAGATTTTTATTCGCATTTATTTTTTAATGATTCAAAATGTGACTTTCTACTAAAGTAAAAAAATTCACGTTAACATTTGTCCTCTTAATAAAACATGTTTTGCTTTACCCTTTTGTCCCAATGTATTGACGTTTCTCAACAGCTGAAGCTCAAACAACTTGTCCTGTTATATATATTCAAGAAAGAAAACAGTTTTTCTTTCCTTCCAATATTAAAACATGAAATAAAGTGTCAGTGCCGCCCGTTTGTGCAGCATAAGAAATCTGCGTAAAGGTTTTTAGCTGCGCTGGGATGATTCTGTAAATAATACTACATTTAATATGTGACGCTTCGCTGATCATCCAACTTAGCGCATGATTCCATATATACAATGTATTAAAAAAAGCTGGAAAGGTAGGACCTCATGGAAATTCTGAAGACCCACCATAAAGATTAGTATTAGTAGTAACGACTTGGCCCATTACACAATGTTAATCACAACCTTATGGGCACCGGTGCTGCTAAGTAAACATTTGATGAGCAATGTCCCTTTAAATGTTAAATATAAGTGTTTTCTAAATGAACAACAAAAAGTAGCATTCTACATTCTAGACTTTATAGCAGGTTTGAAATGGGTTGCTTTTATAAAGTACACATTCCCCCTCCTGTGGGGATCCAGTTCAGATTTTATCTACTACTCCTTGGACAGTCAGATTCCTGTGCAGATGACTTAAGTGGTATACCAGATAAGACCTTGGAGTCTCCAAAGCTGCAGCTCCTGCCGAATTCTCTGCTTCCCCACCATGATCCTGCAAATACTCAGCCACTTGCTACCAGAATTTGTAGCAGATCTGTTCTTTGTGACTTTACTTCTGGGCTTGGTGGGTACTGTCCTTATCGTACGATGGATGGGAGAAAAAGGGACCAAGATGAAGCTAGAGAGAGCGAGAACATTAAGAGACAATGGTCTTGGACTAATGGAGAAGATGTCATATCGTTATATGTCTAAGGTATGGTCCAAAAAAAAATGTTCATAGCATTTGCTCATCTTTCTTGTTTAATGGCATCATGGAAAACCTGTGAATGTTGTAATTAAAGTGTGATGATGTCACCATGATGGTTATGAAAAATAAGATATTAAAATCGATAAATATTTTTGGACATATTGTTGAGAGATTTTATAAACTACAACAGAAACACAAATGTGGTGTCTGTGCTTTTGCAGTAACTTCTGGATGTCAAAATTCTAGAATACAAGTTTCTGGATGCAAACTTAATGCAGTATTTTTTGTGTTTTTCTTTCTTTCAAGAAAATAACATTTTTGTACAAAAAATAACAACCCATATCTATTACTTTTTTATAATTTTATTCCTTTTTTTAAACCCCCCCCAACAAAAACACATGCTTTACATGTTTCTTTTTCTGATTTTTGTGCATAGGACATGTATTGTTCAATTTCTCTTTTGGCTGCCTCTACCTAAATTCCCCTGTATAAATTTTTGTTACAACTGGGAAATTTGGGAGAATTCAAGCTCCTTTACATCACTAATGCACTTTGAAGATCCAGCCGCAGTGACCCCTTCTTTTTCTTTTTCTTTTTTTGCATTTATTTGCAAGGTCAGCACATCCCTTCTTGGTATGTTTTTTTTTTTTTTGTGGAAAAAAAATGAAGGTGGAATTGTATATGAGGAGTTTTATTTTTGTAAGACTTTCCAGAGTTGTAAAGCATCATTGTGCTGGTAACATATGTTGTCATGTAATAAAATCTGTATATAACTGAAACTTTACAGTAAATACGAGGCAGTGTCTCTTTAAGTAGTTTTGTCCGAGTAACCTCATGTTCCAAAATGTTTGATGCCGCCACAATTAATTTTGTTTTCAACGGAGATCATGTTTCATTGTGGGATTAGTGCTGTAGGAGACGCCAAGGTGTATAAGGAGTAGGTCAGTCTGTCCCTTCTCCATTAGTAGCCTGATTGGTGTGAAGAAGCTCTCAAAGTTTGGTCCAAAGTTTGGGAAATGTTTGATTAAATATCCATATTCAAAAATACTGCGCTGTTTTCTTTTTTTTCAGACCGTTCTAGTTTTGCAGTGTTTTCAGGCAGCTGCATATTAGCGATTTGCACTTGTTCTTCCTCTCTCATTTTGTCCTAATCTACTAAACAAACCCCCTGATGTGTTATCATGCTGACTGTATCAAGCAATAGAATGGCTCGCTCTTAATCACCCAGTTGGGCTCTCTGACTAATGAGAACCTGAGGAGGAACATTGCCACAAAGAATTAGAGGGTCCAACTGGGTGATAAGGATGTATTCCCCAAAATGTATTTTATCTGTAGACCTGGAGGCCGCCATTGCTGTAACTCGTGATATTTTGGGGAACTTTTTCTGCGCAAGGCAAAGTCACTCAAAATATCACATTACTGGCAACAATGGCGGCCTCCAGGTGTGCGGATAAAGTACGTTTTAAGGAACAAAATCAGATAAAACCAGTTTAATGATAATGCAGTATCTCATTATTGTATATAGCACTTTGTGCTCAAAGGGACCAACTTTGTTTCCATGGAACTTTCCCTTTAGTAATTAATAACTCGGACTGATCGGTGACCAAGTGTCAGAGAATTTAGTGCTGTGCTCTTAAGGCTAAATGGGTTAAGAATTTCATGGCCTGCTGCCCTTCTCTATTTGCCATATCTATTTTTATGATACCCTGATCTTGTTTCGGAAACTTGGATTTGACGACCCCAGGAAACCAATTGGAGTCACAGACCTTCTCAGCTGTCAGATAATCAGATCTCTTGGCAGTAGGCGCAGGCATAGCAGATATGTCCATATAGAGTTTGTGATCTTTTTTTATGGTTTATGATTAAATACTTATCTCATCCTACGGTACCGACTTTACTGGTTTTCACCTTAGAATTACAAACATTCAATCATTTTTGGTGCTATTTCATTGATGATACCCATCCACTGGTTGAAGAACACTGCAGATAAATACTTGGTGAGGAACTGAGACTCAAATGTGGATTCCAGTTCAGTTTTTGAGCCGTACCGACTAGTGCCTTAGCTATCTTAGGGGTAACAAGCCAGTGGTGAGATCCTTTTAAGCAAGAAGGAGCTAAGAGTGGTTCCTTGCCTGGGGACAACACAATGATCTGGGTTCTTCTTGAATTTGCCCTAAACAATTTATTCCTCTCTGCTGCATGTTGCCTGATTATTTCTACCGTGACTCTAAAATGTATGGACTACGTTCGTACCAGGATGAAGATAGACAGAGCCCAAAAGCAAAGAGATCATGCTCTTCATCTTATGGAAAAAGCAACTGCAGATTTTAATAAGAAGGTAGGTTGGGTTCAGAAGGTCAGTCTAACAATGGACCCATTCTTTTTGGAACTGTCTTGGAATCTTCTTTAGTAATGGGGGTATAAAAAACATAAAAAAAGTGTTCAAACTTTGACAGGGTGAGTATGTTCCATCTTATTTCTGGAATAACCAGAGGATACCCCACCAATCATGCTGATTGGGGTAACAGATGCACTTTGGAGGCTGATCTTCTTCTGTCCATAGGTTCAAGAACCTTCTCCCAGCACAATACACCGAAAGTTATTATACTACTAGAAAACCATATACATGTATAATAACATAAATAATACATTTTTGCTACTCTTTTGGTTACTATATAGTATTTAGCAGAACAGCCTCCTTATTTGAATCATTTTGCATTTTTTTTAAATGTTTGTAAATGGTGCAAAAGTCCAAATGTTGGAGATGGGTAATAATATCAATATATAATAAATACTGGATATTTTTTAATGCTACTCAGCGTTTTTATATATATTTATTTTTATATATATATTTTTTTAACGTGACAAGACCACTTTAAAAACTAATTAATTTGGAAGGCTGTCCTAAATATAGCAATAGACCATGGATATCTGCCTCTGGATGTCAACACTGGAGTTATGTAAGATGTTACATTTGTCTCTTTGCCAACTATGTAACCGTGGCTGATAGCTAACCTCATTTGGGTTGGTTTATTCCATTGTGGAAATAATCCAGAAATTTGTTTTCCCTTGTTTTTTTAGTGCTTGCAACATCTTTGAGAACCCTCCAAATTGTTTTATATATTGCACAGAGAAGTTGTAATATAACATTTTCATCTAGTTTCTAAGATCTATAGCATATACTGATATCTTCATACCAAAGCTCTTAAAAGTAATAGAGGAAATTGTTATCATGTTAGGGTACATGTTCTATTGATTCTTCTCTTCTGATTCCTACTTGTTTGTATTAGTAAATTAGTTATTTTTTTGTGCATGACCGTCCATGGCGCTCCACATCTCTTACTTTTACATCTCTGACTCTCAAAGTCCACGTGTCATGCATTCAGATGGCGCTTTATACGTTGCGCTAGCAAATTTGTCAACAAATGTATAGATTATTTTCATTTTTTTGTTTTGTGATCAGATTTTATTTATTGGCGTACAGATAAAAAAACTATGGTCGTGTTGAGCATGCTCACAATGCTAACTGCAGTTCTTCATTACTTAAGGATGAAGCTGGCTTTATGTGTTGTGGGGCGAACAAGTGCATTATATGTTATGTCACATGTTATGGTCTTTATGTCACAACACATGCAATGCTTCAAGAGGTAACTAGTGTTGTCTTGATCTCTTATGTGGCCCAGGGCAAGCTTGTTCCCAGTCCAAACTCTCGTGTCTGTGTGCCACATGCCCAGACCTCTCCATAAATACTCCCTCAGTCGTGGTCAGCGTGCCCCCTGCTGCGAGGCACCAGAATATGTCATATATCGGTGGTCCTTGCCAGCAGGTGATGAGGTCACAAACAGGGTTTGGGAAGGAAGAAGTCAGTGCTGGTGGTTGGACAGACCTTCAGACTTTAGTGGCTATTAATGGATCCAATGGGCAGCTACTGTGGGCCCCTAAGGAGAACCTGGGCCCAGGGTGGTTGCCTTTTTGCCCTGTGTGAAAGATGGCCCTGGTTGGCATGCGCATCAGGATATTGATGAATGGATATTCTCAGGTTTTGCTGCTTTTGCATTGAGAAAAAGATGCAAAATTGAGCGATATTCACTATAAATCCCAGCAAACCAAATGTAATGTTTTGCCGAGCTCTATAAATTCCTCTGTCTTGTTTCTCAGCATGCCAGAGATAGCTGCCTATCCAGTACTTGGTACAAGATTAGAATGATATCAGCCCCCATAAACTTATTGCAACCCTTTAATACGGTAATTAATCCAACGACCTCTAAAACGTACCAAAAAAATCAGCACTCAAGGTTAACAGTTTAGATAAAGTATAACTGCAAATACATGAGTGTATTACACAGGTCGTATACTTAGTACTTTTATTACCGTAGGTGTAGATCCACTTATTAGTGCCCCCCAAAAAATGCCCCCAGGGTTTGTCGTTGAAAAAAAGCTGCAGGGCAGAAAAAAAACACTGTTATTTTGTAGACTTGTCAGCGTCAGCTGCCTGATTGATAGCTACATAGTCAACAAACAGGACAATGCATACTTTGTTAGGATCCTTGGATTAATAGAATGGAAAAAGTGAAGCATTGTAACAGAGCAATTGGACGACGGCCTGACAATGCAATGCCCTTGTGACCACAGACAATATTTGGTGGGAGTTATTATTCGATGGGATGGGTAGTGCCCGGCTGCTTATATTGCAAACACCTTCAGTTATTGCTCTAGACGGACAGCGAAGCCAAAATGCCTTTGAAAACACTTCAACATTTTCTGCCTGAGCTGGTGGCAAATCACCTGGTTATTTCGGCACTTTGTTGCGTGGTGGCCACTTTCCTAATACTTCGATGGATGGACAGGAAAAATGCTAAACACAAAATAAGGCGAGCGAGAATGCAGAGATCCCATGGATTGGACCTTATGGAGAAAATGGTTTCTCAGTACAAGGTCCAGGTATTGTCCTACATCTATAAGTGATTGCGGTAGTCATATTTCTCACCATGATCGGTGACCGCTGCTTACCATCTGCAGGTGGGACGTATATCTCTGGTCAGCAACAGAGTAGTCTTTCGCTTGGGTTCCAAATGCTATTTCTATTAAGATTATGGATTTTTTGATTATTTATACTGTATCTGTCAGAAACTTAAACAATGTATTTCTGAAGAGTTTGTGCGCAACCACCAGGGTATTCACTTCAGCAGCTCTGTAAATATTCAAGGCTTAGTTGGTCTATTGGATGTTTCTACCTGTGGCTACTTGATATCACTGTAACTAAGTAGCATATATATGACAAAATATATATGACACCCTCATGATAGAAAAAAAGGGTTAAAGCAAGCAAAACCACTCAACATGTTTCTCTGCTTGCAGTAAGTTTTCATAGATTGGTGAGCCTCCATAATGATGTAAAATAATGCATTTACGGTGTATAAGGCAGCATATATTATTGAATATATCATCTTGTTGATAGATAGATAGATAGATAGATAGATAGATTGATTTAGGGATTTAGGAGTAGTTATTTCTGAGGGCTTAAAGGTAGACAGGCAAAGTCATTTGGTGCCAGGATATGCAAGCAGGGTGCTGGTTTGGGTAACTATAGGTATTAGTAGCAGAAAGATTGAGGTGGTTTTGACACCATCACTGGTGGTGGTAAACATAGCCAGCTTGATACAATGAATGGTACGTTTAGTTCTTACAAGGTTACTTTCCTGTTCATATAGTCACATACCGGAGGAATGAGTAGAACTTTCCATGTTTGTACCCTCTGATCTCTAATACCAAGAGCATTAGGGGGACATGGTTTGGACACAGCTGTCTACACAGATGACTCCATCTGGATGACAGTATGACTCCCACATTATTCCCTTTCTGTGTTGCCTGTCCAATCTAGCCAGCGGGGAAGTCTGTAACTGTTTTTGAACTAGAACCCCATGATGACCTAACTTATTACTACTGAGTTTTAGTTCAGCAACAGCTTTAGAATTATCTGAAGAATGTAAGAAGAGGAAGGCAATTAGACTCTTTGGCCAGTAACCCTTAGTAGCTTGCCTGGTGGCTCTTCTGCTAACTAGTTTTTGTTGACCCACTTCAAGCCCAATTTGTTGTGATTCTGATGACAATACAAAGTTAAGCCAAATATTGCAAAATAATCCAGTGGGAGTTTCTGTGGAAAACTGGAACTTTAAACCAGCTTTCTCTGTAACTTCTGCTAAAACATTGATGAGTGTCAACTGTTCATGGACACTCATGACCTATATGTAGGAAGAACTTCATTCATTTTTTACCATGAAGATGCCTATTTTCAAGCCTAACTCCAAGAGCTTGAGGCTACCAAATCCCAAGCAGGGACATTTTATATTTTATCAAATAGCTACCATAAAAATAACAGAGGTGTAGTCCCAAAAGGGTGGAATGTCAGAGCGTTGGATGTTTCATCTTTGGTATAAGAGGTCAACTACCAAGCTTCCCATCTAAGAAAGGCTGAATAGGGTCTGGTCACCTGCATAAGGAATAATTAATGCTGGAATGTTGAGATGCTCCTATAGTTGATTGTTTATAATGTATAATGAAGCTCAAGTCAAATTTATCCAAGAGTAGAATATCTCCTTTGAATTATAGAGCAGATTGCATCAAAACAGATAACGACCTTCTTAATCCCTATTCTGATGTTTACTAATTGGTTTACTTGAGCTCGCTAAAGGCTAATTTGCGACCTGATAAAACCTGTAGTTTTAATATTTCTTTAATAACTCTTACCCTAGAACAGGGGTAGTCAACCTCCGACACGCCAGATGTTGTGAACTACATTTCCCTTGATGCTTTGCCAGCATTATGACTGTAAGAGCATTATGGGACATGTAGTCCACAACATCAGGAGTGCTGAAGGTTGCCTACCCCTGCCCTAGAACCTCGCTTCACATGCATGAACTCTGTTCGGTTAATGATTATATATCTTCCCATAGTACCTCTACATGACTGTTTAGGCTTAGAGACCGTGACAACCGCAAGGTCCAATCTATTTTACTCGCCTTAAATAATCACGGGATCCATTGTTGCGGATAAGAAATGAAATCCCTAGGTCAGATTAACCATGTAACCGTAACCTGTTAACAACCTGCCAGCTGCAGGGTTTTAAACCTAAGCAGGAGGTTTCCAAACACATTAAACCAAGTGGTATGGCCCATCAGCCGCCTGCTGAACTCGATTCCCCTACTCCATTCAGGAGAACAAGGCAAAATGTACGCTGGTGGCCCTCGGTGCTCTAAAATGATATCTTTAATAAATATTTTCAGGTGGGCCAGGGCAAAAATGCGTAGAGGATATGAGCAATTAGGGACAGTAGGTAATTGAAACTGGAACTGTTTAAAAAAGCGAAGCAGCCATTACTAAACAACTTGATTTTTTCATTTTTTCCAAGTCAGCATTACAGCATTACACAAAATCCGCCTCTGAATTCTGGGATGTTCTCTTCCCCTCCATATTGTACCATATTGTGCTTTTTTCCCCCCAGAATCCCGGTGTTGACTCTGGCCGTATACTTTCCCTGTCATTGGCAGAGCTGGTGGAACAGCTTAAGAATGGAACCTTATCTCCAGAGAGCGCCTTGTACGTCTACATCGAAAAGGTAAGCATTTAATGTATAAGAGCACTGAGCAAAGAATACTAAGCATGTTACCGTACTGGCTACCATTAATACATCTAGAACCATCTAGAACCATCTAGAACAATGTCACCAAAATGACGGTAATTGCTTTAAAAAAAATCATAAGTTTCGTGCTATTTTAATTAATTTTGGCAATTTAGTTAAGGAAAGATTGCACGATTCATATATTCATTTATTTATTTGTTATGGTGATACAACCCTTGTTATGGTGTTACAGCCCCATCCACTGGTTGCTATGGTAATAAGACTTTGGATATATATATATATATAGCTCTCTTAACTCAGCAGAGGAGAAGGTAAGATAGGAATTGGTGTTTTTTGGCACTGGATTTTTTTTTTTAATTCATCAATTGCTGAATAACAAACCTTGTTACAAATGATATTAAAAAGAATGATAATAACAGTCTGGTTCGTATAGTAAATGTAATGCGAGCTACATTGTAAAAATTAAATAATTGTGTTTTATCAACACAAAGGGAGCTAAGGAAGGGAGTCCTTTTTTTCTAAGCACTACCATTTTTGTTTTTTGAAAGGCTTTAGAAGTTAACAAAGAGTTAAACTGTTTGACGGACTTTCTGCCTGAGTGTGAGGCTCAACTCCAGGAAGTGAAGAAGCAGACGGAGAAAGGTTTACTCTACGGAGTTCCCATCTCTCTGAAGGACAATGTTGGATACAAGGTAACTCAACGTACCCAACTCCATTTGTTCTTTTCACATGTAATGTATTTAGAAATAGACGCATGGATGGAGGACAACCTTACAAAGGGCTCGTTTAATGAAATATTAATTAGTGTTATTAACTAACTCTGGTTTTATGCATACCCCATGCTGGTCGGGAAGATTATAGAGGTCATCTTCCAGTGAGAAGGGCAATGTCTATTCTCTCTGTCTCCCTAGGTACACACAGTATTCTGTCTCAGAAAGCAGATGAATGTAGGCCCAAACGTCTTTATGGACCCAGCAGAGAATTCAGAGTGCTGTCGAGGGACACAGATTTCATCTTTGATTTGTAGTTTTGAAAGTCTCCATGACTTCACTCAAAGCTTATCTTCTACAAACATATTTCACAGTCTCACAAGTATTACCCAACATCCCCCATGAAGGGAGAACATGGAGAGAATGTTTTAAAAAGACAACATCTTAGATACTGTAGATACTGTAGATACATATGGATTTATGTAAAACTGAAACATTTCATCTTAGTAAATCATCATTTACTCTTTTCCTTTCAGGGTCACGACGCTCACTGTGGACTTGTACAAATGCTTGGAAATGCAGATAAAGAAGACTGTGTGGTTGTCCAAGTCCTAAAGAAACAGGGGGCTATTCCATTCGTGAAAACCAACGTTCCACAGTCTATGATAAAGTAACTGCTAATTGTTTGTTCTTTTTACCATCAAAGAGTTTGAAAAACCCTCCCAAACTTTACATTGACTTTTGAACACCATCTGTCCACAATTTTAGACTAATGTTCATATTAAAAAAGTTAATTTTACTATGCCATAGTGAATCATTCTTAAGATCCAATTCTAATCTGTAAAAGACATACTATATAAGGATTAAGATCTGAAAAAGGGACATTAAGCTAATATAACATTACCGATAGCTTAAAATGTAGGCAACTTGGCACAACCTATGCCGTTACATTCTGATGTTGTGACTTTCTGGTGTATTCCTTGCTATTTTTGGTCTTTTTTTTTAGTTTTGACTGCAGCAACTCGATTTTTGGACAGACCTTGAATCCTCACAATCACAAGAAGACCTGCGGAGGTTCCAGCGGAGGGGAAGGGGCGCTTATTGCAGGAGGAGGTGCTGTCCTCGGCGTGGGAACTGATGTCTTGGGAAGCATCCGCATGCCCTGCAGTTTCTGTGGGATCTGTGGCCTGAAGCCATCTGGGGACAGGCTGAGGTTGGTTTTATTCTCATGATGTTATGAGATCCAGGTTCAGAAATATTATCAAGCTGCAGCTACACCAAAGCAATGGAGCACCTTGAAAAAAATGATCACTTGTTTAAATTAGAGTCCAATTCCATCCCCTAGCAGATTACAGAAATGAATTGGACGTGGCCATTGATGGTGGCAAGTGCTTGCTGCCGGATGAGTCTTCAAACAGTAGATCCATGTAACTGACAGATGAACACCGATCTACGTAAGGTCTGTTTCACTTTATAGCACACAGTATTCAAGTTTGTCATCCGGAGAAGAGAATTCCGAGGTCCTAAAATTTTATGTTTTTCTTTGTTTACCCAAAAAATCTACTTCAGTTAAAGACACCCTCTTACTTTCCATGTAAAACAAAATGTACTGTCTGACAATTCTCTTATAACGATCACATTCTCTCTTTCAGTCCTATTGGATTTTCTACACCTGTCAGCGGAATGAAATCAGGTTTGTCTTTTAAGATCCCAAACTATAATCAGAAAATGCTCTAGACTTCCCGGTGGCTACATTATGAGCAAGACACACTTCTATAAAGGAGAAAAACCAGTCCTAGGGATAATTTCACTCACTGTGTATATTCTAAAATGTGATATTGTAAGGAAGTAGCCACCTTCACAATAAAGACAATCATGTCCCTATTAACTGGATATCATGCAAATGGTGCACGACAATGGTTACAATGGTGTAAACAGGATATTTTAAAGAAATTATTAAGGATGTGACTTTTTTATATGCTTTTAGCTGTGATGATGCCTGGACCAATGGCTCGTGATGTGGACAGCCTGGCTCTGTTTATGAAAGCAGTTTTGTGTGATGATATGTTCCAGCTGGACCCTACTGTCCCCCCAGTTCCGTTCAGAGATGAGGTATGATTCCAATAAACTGGAAATCTTTGTACATCAATGTCATAGGTGTCAAACTATTTGAATTGCCAAGAATAGTTCTCCCATCACAGCACTTTGGGAAACTTTGGCTACACTAATCAGTTATCATATGTAGTATAAAGAAGTGATACAGAAAGCAGTTCTTCAGTTTCGCCACTAGATGGAGACATATGACTGCATAGAATTCAGACTATCCTACCTTCATGTATTCTGTAAGCAAATGTAATAATAAATGATGCATTACTATTAAAATGCATTAAATCTACTCAAAACAGATTTTAATGCACATTTTGTGTCTTAATTAATTATGATTTCATTTCAGATTTATAACAGTACCAAGCGCCTCACTATTGGATTTTATGATACTGATGGCTATTTCCTACCCTCTCCTGCCATGAGGAGAGCTATTCAGGAAACAAAAACTTTGCTTGAAGAGGCAGGTCATAAGGTCAGTCACATATTCATTCGTATATAAACAATAGTAAGCAGGGCTGGCCCAAGATATTGTGCTGCCTGGAACCAAGACTGAACCCCCCCCCCCAAAAAAAAAAAAAATGAAAAAGAAAAAATCCACTCAAACCATTCCCAAACTCCTCCAACCAAACAACGCTCATGCCTATTATGTCACAGCACATAGATTGATGTCCAGTGAGTTTCATACATACTAACATACAACGCAAATTCACATACTTACACACACACTAACATATTTACTCCAGTCCAAGCATTTACTGCTGACTGTGGAACTGATTGATGGAGTGAGGCAGTGGCTCACCTCCAATGCCCCTTCCCACTAAGTGGTGCCTGGGTCCGATAGACCCTTCTGGACCTATGGTAGGGCTAGCTAAAGTCTTTATCTGTCTAGAATTGTCCTTGAATAAGTATATCTGATACATTATTATTTATTGTTTTATATAGCACCATCATATTCCGCAGCGCTGTACAAACGGTAGATATCCAGTGTTCTTCAAGGCTGCGTGATGGGGGACAAGTAAACTCTAGATCAGATTTAAACTATTCATTGAAATATATCTTAGGTTTCTAATCTATCACATTTCCTTGTGTCTCTCTTTAACAGTTGGTTCCGTTCACGCCGCCTCGTATAGAATATGCTCTTAACGAACTTTGCATCCGTGGTTTCTTTGCCGATGGAGGGACTACGCTAGTGGAAAAATTGTAAGCATGCTACATTTCTGATTTTCTTTTCCACTTATTTACCAATTAAAACTTTATGTAACTCCAAATTATTTTAAACGTGTTAACAAATTGTATTCATTGTCTACTTTTTACTACTATAACACTATAAGATATTAACCCTTTACTCCTCCATCCTCGTTGGGATGAATGCCTAGGAAGCTTCTAGGGCCCCTAATCATAAAAGAGGCACCAATCTTAAGGATTACCAATAAAAAATAAATGAGCAGGAATGAAATATTCCGTATTTCAAGTATACATAAAGGTACCGTAAAATGATAACTTTAAGGCATTTGAGCCACTATTAGATTAGATTTCTCTCCTCCGACCACCAAGAGGACAGTAAGTTGCTGAAGCTGCTTTCATGCTGCCTTCTCCAAGGTCTTGGAGCCAAAGCCCTCCATGCTGGAGCAATTCAAAGTTGGGAGCAAAGAGATGAGGATGGATAGAGGTCTTGGTTACTTGTACTTTTTCCTCGGAGACCAAAAACTAAACTATGCGTATAGCCATCCAGCTCTGATTGTCAATGGAACTTATTTTAGTATCATTTACTCGCCCAATTATTGTACATCCCTTGCGTTCTTAACGTAGGTTTGGGGAACTTGCTGTGCTTCAAGATGTTTTTTTTTCTTAATGCATGTTTGTTGCATTGCAGCAATGCAGATATTGTGGATTCCAACCTAAAACAACAGATTCTATTGTATAAGATTCCGGCTTTCATTAAGAAGATTATGTCCTTTTTTATGAGGCCCGTGGTAAGTGAAGCCATGATCCCTCTCTGAAAAACATACCCGATCATAAAGAGTGGCACACGCGTGATCTAGCGGAGATCCTTGTTTCCCTGTACGATCTCCCGGAGTGGACATACATCTCCTCCGTTGGATGGGCAAATCCCCTTTGCTTCTAGCAGGGAGTGAGGGCAATAAGGTCTTATATCACAAAGGGAATATTACAAAGCCTAAGAGTCAGTGCTTTGGGAGAAAAGTCTTAAGTAAACATTTTTAGTTTTGAACAGGCCAGAGGACCATGTCATAGAATACATGTTAAGGTCCTAAGTCTGGGTATAGTTGTTTTGCATGCATGAGATATTGGTAAAATTATTTCTAGTTTACCATTAAATGCAATTTTAGTGATGACAGTATCGCTAATGTTGCTTTGCCTTGAATAGGACAATCACTCCTGTTAGAAGGCTATTCTATTTATCTATCACACTTTCAACTCTTAGATGTTCCATCTAAATCTCTGACCATCTAAAGTGAATGCACTGAAATAATCCACTTATCTGTATCAGGATGTGAAATCTTCCATTAATTTACATTACAACTTGTGTTCTATCCTAGTTTCCACGAATCGCAAACCATGTGAACGCACACTGTGGAGTGGGGTGAGTGTTTTTATGCAATGTTCAAAGCTTTGTACTCACCGGCTTTATTAAGTTCTTCAAACGCTACATTGTAACCCATCCTATTGCACAGTTTTTATATTTGCCTATAAAATCTTTGCCTTGTTTAGCATGCTGATTACCCTACATCGCAATGTATAGATGTCCCTGGTGGTTTAGGAATGAGCGGGAGATCTGACTTGATCCCAGATCAATATCCCTCCACTAGAGGGCGCTCCGCAACTGAGAGCTTCTCGAAATGATGCCTAATAGACATGCCACATACCATAAATAACAACAATTCAAATGCAGTTTTTAATAATTAGCTAACAGTCCTAAATAGCTTTAACTCTAGCCGTTATAATCCAATCAGTTGAAAACAAATATTTTATAGTTTTTTTCTCTCATGCTCTTTACTTTGTTGTACATCGCGTTGTTGTATTTATGTTACTTGTAGGTGTCACCGCTGCTTACGCACCCAACACGGGTTTATCCACTAGGGAGCGTTATTCATTATTAAAGGGCAGCACTAGCAAGCTTTTCCAGCAATAAGGGATGAGCTGGCCCTGTATAAGGTATAATTCCATTTGTCAGGAGACTATGAAGAACTGATTTAACTATACATTATACAGGGCCAGCAAACCTCTTCCTGTAGCAGTGGCTCACTTGAATTGGCTCTTTCTTATATGTAGCGAAGTAAAGGATCTGAAACATAAGTCTCCTACAAGCTTTCCTGGCAACGCTCCCTTAAGTGAATAAACCACACGGAGGTGTTGCTTTACGGCGTACCATATAAAGTCCTTATTTAAGGCCTCAAGACAAATGTTGCATTATAATTAAGTCAAGGTAACAACAAAATATGCTGAAATATATACATGAATAGGTTGCTTCAATATTGATGAATAATAGGAATATCTGGCAAAAGTGTTAGTAAGAGATTAAAAACCTACTTGGATGTGGGAAAATTAGAGAATATTTACCAAAAAGGGGAGTAAAATCCTTAAGCAAGCAGTTCAAAAAAGAAATATGTAAAACTCCAAATGACAGCAGTTATTATCTCTCATTTGCCTCTTAGTGTGTCGTTACCGTGTGTTTGTTCCTGTTTTTCAGCTCTGTGAAAGAACTGTGGAAACATAACACGGCCATAAAGGTATTATGATCAGCTTGTCTCATAGAAAGTGCTTTTTTGGTGCATTCATCACATATGCTCCGATGTTTTTTCCATGTGTTACAAGATCTAGTGCATTTCATTCACTAATTTGCACTGGTGGTAAATTATAGATCTAGGCTGTTTTATAGCATGCATGTTTAAGAAGTCGAGTTTAAAGGAGTTAACCTTTGGGATAGAACCTTGGATATCTGCTTGAAGGAAGAGGTTTAGTAGCACAGAATTCTATTAGTAATCTCACCCGGTAATAGCTATGCCAACCGGCCTATTACGATAAAACATTGGTTTAGTCTTACTTACAGACGTCTCTAACATGGGGGATATAGCGTTTGTGAGTTTTAGGTGAGGGTATGCAAGGTCACAAACGAAACAAATAACAGAGCATCGTGTAAGTTCATTGTTATTTATGCCATCTCTTTGGTATATACAGGAGTATCGCTGCCAGTTCGTCAGTGAATGGAGGAAGCTTGGGTTAGATGCTCTGCTCTGCCCCATGCTAGGCCCTGCCTTTAACATTGGATGCCCTGGCAAAGTCTTTGGTAATATCATAGTGTTTAATTTTTTTTTTTATTATTATTTCTCCCCTCAATGTGTGAGAGCTATTTTTTAAGCATTACATACAGTACGCATCTGTTATATGTGACTGAGTAAGGCATAATAATGTTTTATTTACATAATTTAATTCACACGCTCGTTTTATGTAGTTTATATTCACATTACTGTGATGTTTAGATTTATGCTTTTAATTAGAGTGTTTTTGCCTTGCCCCACAGACTTTTTTACAACACTGCCATAAAGCACGTCCACGCTCCGGGAAAGGCTATAATACAGAACATACATGCATTTTACCTTTTTTTCCCATTTATTTCATGTTTTTTTTCTTGTAAAAAAAGTTTGCACAAACATCAATTTGAAGTTATGTTGCGTCCTGCTGGGAATGACTCTCTCACCTGTTCCTTTTTAAGATGGAGCTGATGTTGTGTGATGTTTTCCAGCTGGCTTTTGCTTCACCATGCTGTTCAACATATTGAATTTCCCTACTGGGGTTCTGCCTGTGACCACCGTTACTCCCGAAGACGAGGAAGAGCTGAAGCATTACAAAGGTTACTATAATGATCCCTGGGACAAAGAGGTCATTAAGGTGAGTTACATTGTGTCAACAGCGCCCAGTGTTTTCCTTTTTTTTTTTCTTTTAATAGACACTCATTAGCAAAAATCACCACCCAAAAAAGAATAAATGTATATAAATCAATTGGAGTTTTCCTTATACAAGGTATATTTAATTATATACATGTATACAGGAACATGCTGGAGTAAAAAGGTGGCCTTGGTCCTTTAAGGCCAGCTGCTGAAGAATGACATATGTTCCCAAGCATGTTTCAAGGCACTCATCTTTTAATTAAGAACTGCAAAACATGTCATCGACGAGTAATGACATCATTATCTTTATTAACTTGTAGGGAATGGAAGGCGGCGTGGGACTCCCCGTGGCTGTTCAGTGTGTGGCTTTACAGTGGCAAGAAGAGCAATGTCTTCGTCTGATGAAAGAAGTGGAGAATGTGGCTCGTGGCCGCCTAAAGAAGTGAAGACCTTCCGTGGAGGCAGCTGTATGACATCACAGCCCAATGTTCTTTTATCAACAGTATATTAATGTATGATAGTAGCATGAATCAGGAAACGCGATGGTGGCTTTTATTTGACTTTCATTCTTCGTTGTCTTGATATCCTGTAAAGAATTTGCTGTTAGTCAAGCTCCTACCACTAGTCGTTTCGTGAAGTAGACTTCCTAAGAAAGGGACTTCACTCCACAAAAGACACACTAGATCATAATATTTTGCAGGGGTTTTACTGTAGTTCAATGCTAACGTTGCCGTACTCAGAAAATATAAGCATAGCATTAGGCACCTGCACTATTTGCGCCTAGGGGCACCTGGGACATACAAACAGCCCCACATTGGAGGACCTCCAGGAACATATGAGCTCTCACAATGGTTTTAGTTGAATATTTTAATTTCTAGCCATCCCTTCCTGCCCACTGAACGACCCACCTGGGCTCATCGCAGGAGACCCTGAAAACATAATCCCTCATTAACAGTTGGTATGTTCAAAATCTTACTGCCGTCCCTTAAATTTAGGAATAGAAAAGAACAATCGCAAATAAGCAGCAAAATCAATAAAAGAAGCATTCATTATCAAATAGGTGTGTAATAAACATTTTCTTATAATCCAGGAAAGGTGCTATCGGAGTTTTTAATGTCCATGTTCCGGCCCTGTTGGGTTCGGAATCAGTGAGAATTCCAGGTGTTTGGTTACCTCCTAGTTATAGATTTTGACTGTGATTGTGGGGGCAAAGTTTGACTAAGGGTCTTATCACCCTGGTCCAGTCAGCAAGAACTGTCGGTTGCTATGGCGATGAGGCCATTTTTCCCAAACTTTGCATGAGAATGACTTTTTATACTTTGTGTCTTTTTAATACACTGCATGCTGAGTGGATATAGTATCCCGGTTTTTGCATGTACCGGTACCAGCGTCTTCTTCCCTTTCAGCATCCTACATAATCCTCGCAATGGCTCTGTTTCAACCCCGTTTCAAGGATTCTATAGCAAGGAGCAATGATACCTTTACAAATATGAGATGCTTTGATTTGCGATGCTTTGTATGTTAATCAGATTCAATAAAAAATAGTTTATTCACTGTTTTATGGTATTTTTTTTGTCATGTAGGTGAACCCATTCTAACATATCACATCTAAGTGCTACAAACATACAAAGTGAGCTGACAATCGATATGCCATGAAGGTTTGACCCTTCTTAATCACCTGACCCTGGGACTCAAATATTAACCCTTAGTCCATCAAAGACATTTACAGTGGGGTCTCGGTCAGAGTGAATCCTGATGAAAACCATGACTTACCAGGAGATATTTTTAATTGATTGTTTAACTGCAAATATGAAATGTTAATTTAGGAATGGTTTTAAAGGTTTTGTGTTTTATTGTTATTGAATCTAATCCGCTACAAAGTTAAGGCAGAGTGTCCCAATAACTCTCAAATACATCTCTTACTTTCTGGTCGGCTGATGTTGCTGTTAGAGTTGGTTAGATTTACAAGGTACGACGGTCATTTTAACAAGGTATTTGTGATCACATTGTACGTACCAGAGTTCAAACATTTAGGTTGGATGGTTTAATGTTTAACAAGAAATGTTTATATCAGGTTCTGCAACCGTACGAGCTGATGGAATATATTAATGCATCGGCATACACCATCAGCCTACTCCCCTGTGATGGCTAGAGGAGCGGGTCAGCGCATCTCCAAAACAGCAGCTCTTGTGGGGTGTTCCCAAAAAGTGAACCAAGGAAGGAAAAGCGGCGAATAGGCGGGAGAGTCATAGGCGGTTAAGGTGTCAGAGAGGTGTCAGAACACACGGTGTATTGCAGTTTGTGGCGTATGGGGCTGCATAGCCACAGACCAGTCGGTGCCCATGCTGACCAATGTTGCATCCAATTTTTCTTAGTTGGCGTGTGCAGAAAATTTCTCTTGTGCAAAAATTTTCACAGAACAAAAATTGTGTGCGCACAATATCCGCGACGCATAAAGTTTAAAAAACATTATAATTTTTTTTCTTTTTTGGGGAAAAACTGTTGTGCGCACAATTTTTGGACGTGTGCGCTCTCTTAAAAAGCTATGTGCGCGCGCACAAGCGCACAGCTTAGAGGGAACACTGATGCTGACCCCTGTCTACTGCCGAAAGCACCTACAATGCGCACGTGAGCATAAGAACTGGACCACAGAGCAATGGAAGAAGGTGGCTGGTCTGATGAATCACATTTTCTTTTACGTCAAGCGGATGGCCGGGTGCGTTGCTTACCTGGAGAACACATGGCACCGGGATGCATCCATAGAGGCCACATCTTGCAGCTTACAGGACTTAAATGACCTGCTGCGAATGTCTTGCTGCAGATACCACAGCACACCTTCAGAGGTCTAGTGGAGTCCATGCCTCGACGGGTCAGGGCTGTTTTGGCAGCAAAAGGGGGACCTACACAATATCAGGCAGGTGGTCATAATGTAATGGTTGATCGGTGTATACACTATGCATGTGACCCACAGAATGTGCAAAATTCAGTGGTGTCTAGATTCGTACAAAAGTGCACACAGGTACACAAGTGCCATAATGCTTAATGTGTTTCAATGTCCCGTTCTGTAAATGAAGCAGAATTTGCCACCCGGCATGCAGGAGATGTCTTCAGCCACGTGATATACTTACTTCCAGTAAGCCTGGCCTTTTCAGACCGTTCAAAATTAATTCACAACTCATGCACACATCATGCTCAAACATACCCACTCTATCACACCCTTACTTATTGCCTTGTCTGGCCAGCCCGCCTCTATAACACTCTGTGCCAAGCTGGCTGCCAGCTGCTCTGATGTTTGTTTTTTTCTCTATAGGAGCGGTTCCTGCGCCCCGTATGACTTTGCCAAGCCAATGCCATTCTTCCAGTTGAATGCTTACACACCTTTCACGCCGGGATCTTGTCCTCACAAGACTTCTGCTGCAGTTCCATTTGGTGCTATGTGCTGTATTACCTGGTTTTCTACATGTTGCCTTTTGTATCATCTTTATATTGCCTTTAGACAACAAGCTTGTTGGCCTTCTTGTCCGGTATCAGGAAACCAAAACGCTATATTAATTCTTGCCTTGTGTTTTTATTTTGGTGTTGCATAAATATATTCTCTGTGATGTTCAGAAGGACTTGTGATAATCTTTAATGAGCAAACAAGATTCTTTTTAGCATTGTCATATGCCTCAAGGTCACACAACAGAAATAAAGCATTCGTTTTAGTAGACTTTAATGTTCTATTTTGTTTGCAGTACTGATTTTGCCGTGCCGAATTAACCACAAAGTCCACGAGACCATATGTGATGTTGGAAATAATAGAAAAAAAAAAGTCCAAATTCACCCCTGTGACATTTTTCACCTCCTCTTCGACAATGATTGGATGCTATGGGCCAGGTTTGGTTCTGAAGTCAGAGCATAGTCTCCTCGCATTACGTAATCCCAGAGCCTCCGCAAGTTTAATTCTTGGCTTGTGCATTTTATTTTGGTGTTCCCTGACGTCCCTCCTGGCTCCTGGCTCTTGACTCCTGGCTTGTTCCTGACCTCGCTGACCGCCGTATTCCTGAGCCTGGCTTGTCTGAGCACCCGTCTTGGTTCCTGACCCCGGCTTGTCTTTTGGTATGCGCTCCTGGATCATGATTTGGCTTTGTTGGCTTTGTTTTTCCATTAAAAGGTGTTTTGTACTTTATATTCTGTGTCTGTCTGGTTCCTGGTCCCTAACAATGGTGTTAGCATGTGTGTGTGTCGGGCTATGTGTTAGCAGGAGTGTTCGTGTCAGCTAATTGTGTTGGAGTGCCAGGGGTAAGCCTAGCATGATGGAAGAGAGTGTAAGTGTATTAGAGTGAGTGCAAGTTTGCATGTTAGTGTGTGTGTGTGTGTTAGTTAGTTACGGGGTGGGGGCGCCATAGAAATACTGCATCCAGCTGCCACTAACCCTAGGCTTGCCCCTGCAGAAGGACCTATGATGATGCAAACAGGGTTCTTTTTAGCATATTCATATGCCTCAAGGTCACACAACAAACCAACAAAGAAAAACGTTTATTCTAATAAACATTAATGTGTTATTTTCTCACAGTATTAACCACTCTGTGCTATAACCTAGGCCCCTTGACTGAGAGAGGGTCCACAATTTGCTACAGCAATCTTAGAACCGTGCACACTTCCCCAAGACCCCCAAACCCTATGAATAAGATGTAAATGTGCAATCATAAGGTGCCCTCGTTTGGTACCCTGTGACAGGTGAGATTCTAATATTGATTTGGAATCTCACACAAGGCATATATACAATGTATACAACATATAGAATTAGGAGAAGAGAGTTCTTGTTACTCCTATAACAACGCTTTAGGTCAGTAAATTGTAAATCTAGCCCATCTAGGTTCCAGAAGTCAAGGTAAAGGGTTGCCAGCACCACCAAATCCAACTTGCAAAACCACAAACACAAAATGCTTCCAATCAAGTGGATGTGGGTGCTTGCGACTTGCATGCGACTTGATGCAAATGAAAGGACAGTCACACTACAGCCTTAAAAGTCCCAGTAATGTCTATAGAAACGCATGTATTGCATGCATTAAATTGGATAACTAAAATACTACATTCTAACATCTTTACTCAAAGTCAATATCAATAGGTCAGAAGGTCACACAAAAAGTCTTGTTCAAGCCTTGTCCTCTAGTGGCACCTTTAACCGCAAATATAAAATGTGAATTTACAACTGGTTTTAAAGGTTTGGTGTTTCATTGTCATTGAATCCTCTACCTGCGTACAAAGGTTAAAGCAGGGCGACCAGATCGCTCCATAAACCAAAAAACATGTTAAAATGCACATTGTACGAGGCAGCAATGATTTTAAGGAGTATCCTGCATTGGAGACGGGTAAATGTATACGGCACATTCATTTCTACAATGTGTTTGTTATCTAGAACTAGTAGACACATTATACGCACCCTACTGTTTCGATAAATCATTATAGAGCAGTTGGAACGTTTATTTTGAATCATGTAAAATTCCACAAGCACTGTCTATATCAGGGGTGTCCAACCTGCGGCCCTCCAGCTGCTGCAGGCGGACTACATCTCCCACAATGCTCTTTCAGCTCAAAGGCTGGCAGAGGAGTATGGGAGATGTAGTCCTGCAGCAGCTGGAGGGCCGCAGGTTGGACACCCTTGATCTATATCATATGTTGCAACCATAGAAACTCACAGAACATACCAGGCGAGTCCATACACCGATCTATAAACCATGCATGCAACCCGCAGAATGAGCAAAGTTCAAGGTACAAAAGTTCGCCCAGGAACACCTGTGTAGTCGGATGTGGGTTTGTAAGGGACCGTGCAAGTTCTTGGCTGTTGATTCCAATACAAACCCGATTTAATATATCAATTTTAAAACTGATACATTCATAATATTGCTAGTAAGCAAAGATCAGAAGGAAAGAACCGTAAAACCGTGCAGTGCAGCTTGTGAGATCTTTAGGAGGAGCTGATAACATTATTTGTGGATTATTTCATACTTTTACCAGTGATAGAAGCTTTGGAAATATTACTAAATCCCAGATAGTCCCCAGAAATTGGTTATATAGAGTTAAGAACTTATCTCTCATTCAAGGTTAGAAGCTATGTATTATTTACCCAAGTGTAGAGGTACAGTTCATCTTTTGGACCCAAATTCCCCCCGTTCCTCTTTTCTCCCCTGATGTCCCATTGTTGTAGGAACGTTTGCAGGGTAGGAGTGTATCATAGTGTTCTAGAGCCCTAAAGTGACAGTAATGTGTAAACACGCACCATGAAAAAGTTGGCAGTGCTCACCACCCCACCCAACCTTTTTCGATAACCTCAATCTGTTTGTAGGCAAGACTTGTACATTTCCCCAAGACGTTTGACTCGAAAGCTGCGATATGATCGGTGAAGAGATTAGACGCGTCCTCTCGGAACATGAGTACGAATGTAAGATCGCTGCCACGTTAGGATGCCTTCTGGCTGCACTGGTTTATGGGCTTCGATGGAAAAAGAAGAGACATTTTCTCAACAGGGTGGAGCAGGAGAGAAAGAGAAGAGAACAGAGCGTGAAGACGATGAAAGAAGCAGTAGAGAAATTCATCAAACAGGTACACTGCGGGCAGAAAATAATGCAATAAGCACAGGAACGGGTTTATAATTTTTGTTATTTTTTTTTCATTTTATTTTGTAAAAAGTCTTTAATGCCCAATTATATATTCAAGAGCCTAGAGGTATATCTGATACACGGGAAGAAAACCGGTTGCTTAATGTCTCTGTACTTTAGGCACTTGGTCTGGTGCCAGCTGGCAGTTACGCAACAGAATGTAATAAATGATTTACAGTTTTGAAATATCCCTTCAACTGCAACTCAATGGTTTGAAGTGGATGTCATTGAACTTTATATTTTTCCAATAAATACACATTTATTTCCAATCAAATACTTATATCTCAATTAAACCTATAACTGAAACGGGCACCAAAAGACACTATATTTTAATTGACAGAGGTATATCTATTGCATTTAATGACTTTTTTCTTTATTTGCCATGGCGCCCCAAAGAAATCTTCAGTTAAGTCTTACTGAAATCTGGCAGAGCTAAAATGTATCATCCAAAATGCAATATTTGTACCCTCTATGTTCAGATTCAAGAGTAATCCCCAGTGTCCCCGCTGGGCATTAACAACCAAGACCCCTCAGAAGGTGAGGTAACACACGGAGAAGACCAGGTCAACAGAATAGATTATTTATTGATGGATGGTCAAAAGTTGCCAAAAATGTGCATAAATTGAGCAGTTAAAGGGACGTGTATGCCTGGCTTTTATTCTTCTCCAGGAATAACAGAAGTAATAACTATTTAGTAACATAATATACGTCCTTCAGTGAAGACCAAACACCGATGTTTGCTTTCCAGGCAGGGGGCACCATATGATCTCCAGTAAATGTACAAGAGGTGGTCTGCGTACGCAAACCATCTTCAAATATGCTTTCATCTGAAAGGGATTAGGGTATTGGGGGGCAGGGGGAGATTTAATATATAGTCAAGGGGCACAGTGATGTCAAAAGAAGATGGCCTATTCCTAAGCTTTGCTCTCACTTGGCTAAGTATCCATCGCAGCTTGTTCTGTAAAACATGTCTCTTTTAGTAGCTCTCGGAAGCCTGACTGACTCTGATCTGTGCTTTCAGAATAAAGGAGTAGACCGTAGATGGATTCTCAGCATGTCACTGCCAGAGCTCATGGAGAAGCTGAGAGATGGAGATATTACTCCAGAGAGCGCCCTGTACTCCTATGCTGAAAAGGTGCAGAAAGGTTTCAGAGATCGCACTGACTTGATCGATAAGTATCTTGAAGTTGCAATAAAACTGAGGGGAAAGAAGTTACCCATTTTCTGTTAAACTCCAGACTCATTAAACATGTGTGCATCAAAGGAAACATCTAATATGACATAATGGATGGATTGAAAACATTTTATTCTGTTTTTTTTTTCCTAGGCTCTAGAAGTGAACAGAGATCTTAACTGCGTCACCGTGTTCTTGTCCGATTGTGAAGCGCAGATCAAGGAACTGAAAAAGCAAAAAAATAAAGGTCCTTTGTATGGGGTTCCGGTTTCCATTAAGGAACACATTGGTTACAAGGTGTGGTTATAAACAAGGGACATTACAAATGTTGTGAAGAGGTGGTGTAAGCCATCTGCACAGGCGCTAGAAAAACAAGCAATCCTAGGCTGGTTGGTAATTGTTGGGGTTGAGGTTAAGAGAAAACTTCAGGTTGTCTTTTGGCTACTTAAAAATACTAACCAACCAACGTGACCTCAACTTAACCAGAGATCTTTTATTTCTGCATCTCTTGATTTCTCTCATACCTTGGCTTGAATGCTATTCTTTATGGCTCTTGGCCTTTCCTTATGTTGCAAGTAAAACCGGCTCAGTTTTATCATCTGATCCGATCACATCTTATACTTAAATTATGGTAATATTTGGTTTGGCAGTACAACAAGCTAGGAACTGCTCTTCTAATTAAGGCAATTATATATTCTGGAGGCACATCGTCAAGTAGATTATATTGAAGTAACAAATGCTAAATCAGCATTTTAAGGGGTAAAAATTTGTGAAATGGAAAACAGTAGAGGGGATCTGGTTGGGACTCCAAGAAGACTTAGGGGGTTGCAAAAATAACTTAGGTTTCTTCAAAAGAAGCCAAAGCTGTTTTTAAAAATTAGAAGTACTTTAAATACCTCTACTTTATTTTTAGTCAAGACCTGCTAAATGGGTAATGAATGGTTTATCTTTACTGGTAAGGTGCCTTATTTCTTTTGTGCTAGTTCTATATAAAGTATATATTAATGGAGGTTTTGCTGATGTGTTGTGTGGTTTTTATCAAACCTTCCACCATACTGTCCATTATAGACACCCAGTTGGCTTTTTATAATGACCTTAATTCAGCAGCAGAATCCGTGGACTGGTTTGAAGCTGAAGTGTTACAATCACCAATGGCCTATGTCCCTTTGAATTTTCAGGGACATCCATCCACGTGTGGCTTGATACAATATGTTGATGAATTCGAAGAAGATGACAGTGTCATTGTTAAGGTGTTGAAGAAACAAGGAGCTGTTGTGTTTGCAAAGACGAATGTGCCTCAGACTTTAATATGGTAAATACCAGATATCCACAACATACAATGCAACTCCCATTATGTTTAAACTATGTTTATATAATATTTTAGAATGCTTAAAAAATGTTGTGCACATACAGTATGCCCTGTATAAGTATAATTATCTTTATTATCAACCTGTCTGTATTATGTTAAAAAGGCAGTGGTATACATTACACCTCATTCAGTGTTCCCATGCATCGTATTTGTTCATATGATATGAAATCTATTTAATTAATATTGTTTAAATTATATTTTTTCAATGTTATCTAACAGCTACGAAAGCAGCAACCCCATATACGGCTTGACTTTAAATCCACACAACCGATCCAAGTCCCCTGGTGGATCTAGTGGTGGTGAAGGTGCATTGATTGGAGGCGGTGGTTCACTTCTGGGTTTTGGGACTGACATCGGTGGAAGCATTCGCCTCCCGTCTAGCTTTTGTGGCATAGTGGGACTTAAACCCACCACAAACAGGCTCAGGTACGTGCTGTATAGCCAGAATTAGTATGTCAAGTTGAAATGAATCTGAATCTCTTCCCAAACGTTTAAGTGACAAACTGTCCACAAAGATTCGGCCCCCTTTCTGTAGTGAATGATTGTCTTTATTTAGGAGAATGGATAAAAAGCCTCTGCTTTCCTCTCATTGACTGTCAAATGGCCGCGTTCCTGAACCCACATTGGCTTTTTGTGTTCTGCACTGATCAGAGAAAATTATTTTGCGTGGAACAAAACCAGGGTTGTAGTGGATATAAGGTTTCAAGTAAGCTAGCTCGAGTGTTATTGTCATTCAAACACCCAATTACTCATAGCTCATTTTATATAGCATGAAAAGAGAACGTATATCTGGTCAATTGGACAATCAATGTGTTTCTGTTCTTATGGATACAGAAATTACTACCAAGTTTATAAATGTGTGATGAAACACAACATTAAAGCTTAGAAATCCACTTGGGACTTTGTTATTAATATCTATACTGTCCTTATTTTTCAGTATACGTGAAGTACGTGACTGCATTGATGGTTTACTTACAGGTAAAAGGCTTACCAGAGCTCTTTAATCATGTGAAACATGTACGGCTCTCAGGTTCTTCAGCAGAACTATATATATATACATGGTTGAAGTGTGAAGATGCTTGGTGTATGATGGCCAAGCAATTACAAGAGTTTGCAATTCATTTTAGCTTTCAATACCTTTGAAGACCTTAAACCTAGTGCAGTTTCAGGTATAACATAGAAGACGTGTAGACAGGTTGTGACTGTATCCATGTTTTTCTTATATTAGTACCTATGTGCATTGGACCACTGGCGAGAGATGTGGACAGCCTGGTCCTCTGTATGAAAGCTCTTCTGTGTGATGAAATGTTCAAACTTGACCCAACAGTGCCACCTCTTCCATTCAATGATGAGGTAATCATCGAGCTGGTTTAGCTACTAGACTGCTGCCAATGGCCTGTGGCAACGTCTCCATTTTCACTGACCATAACCAAAGCAGTTATTGAGACCCGGCCATTTTTACCTTTTATATCATAGAAGTTATTTTGATGTTGACGTTGTCAGTGATGCTGTGTTTGCATAGAGGTACACCAAGGTTGGCAGAGAATATTTTTCTAATTAACTGAAGTACTAGATATTTTGTGTGGACTGTTCCCTTAGATATGGTCGATCTATGTTCTAATGCAGGGCATGGTAGAGGAATTGTTGGCCTCATCATACCTCACACCCTAAAAAGCAGATATTTTCCACACCAACGTAGATCCAGCTACTAATAAAAAAACTCTCATTTTGCTGTTTGATTCATTGATATTATTTTGTTACTGATTAATCCTACTCTGCAGGTCTACTCCACATCCGTACCTCTCCGTGTGGGATTCTATGAAACTGATGGATACACGCTACCCAGCTCCGGCATGCGACGAGCGTTGTTGGAAACCAAACAACTCCTAGAGGAGGCCGGGCATAAGGTAAGAGTAGGAAGAACTAAAGTAACATCTCATGCACTACAATCAACTTTCTGGAGCAACTCTAGTGGGTAAAATGTTGTTCCACAAAAGGCACAGTCTATGGCCCCAAACAGCATCAACAACAATGACTGCATATTAAAATGCTTAGATATGATACCTGCCAAACAATTTGCAGCCTTAAAGCTGTAGAATACCCCTCTTGGCGATTTACACCAATTTTGGCTGGAAGTCAATCACTGGCAAGAACGCGCCCCTAATGAAATTTGCTATCATACGCATTAAAGTGGTTTGGGGTAAGTCATAAAAAAGAAAATGAACCCTCTAAATTTAGGTTTTAGGGCATCCCTAAAAATAATTTTGCTTTTGGAGTACTGCCTATTTTATTTTTCGAAACCTGACCTTGAGATTGAAATTTGGAAGTTGCTTTGGGCTCTTTCATGAAGCAGTTTGTTCGAATCAGTAAAATGAAAAAAACATAAAAAGACCGTCTGAAATGTGTGTCTTTTTTTTACCCTTTTAGCTCATTCCGTTCACTCCGCCACGTATAGATTTTGTGAAAAATGAATTGTTTATGAAAGCCTTACTTGGTGACGGAGGTGCAACTTTACGGGAAAAATTGTAAGTCAAATCCTTTTGTCCAGAAATAGACATTATGTGTTTAATATGTGCATTTATTGTGGTTTGCCCATTATACAGACTAGCATATGAATTTTCATGTAAAAAAATATAATATAAGGAATATTGGATTCTTGTCTGTGAGTAGCAAGCTGTATAGCGCTGCATACTAATTGAAAATGGTAGACTTTAGTGGTATTTAGAGATTTAAATCTGGTACTGTATATAAAGAGAGCAACAATATAAGTCTTGGAGCTGTACTTCATTATAGATATCACATATAACAGATACATTCATGGACGCTACAGAATACCATCCATAATCCCCACCCAAATGGGCAAGATTATTAATGTTAAGGAGAGCGGGTGGCTGGTTGTTACAATCTGCTCCGGTCAGGATCTCTGAGCAGTTACATATCCTCTGTCCTTGTGTTCTGCAGCTCTAAATACAATTTTCATCATTTCTATGATGGCCGCCACTGTTTACATGGGTGACGAGAGCGTAATCTGAGTGATCTGCCTACAGGCTGTTCAGATCCACAGTCATGCAGCCGTTGTGCTCCAGGGATTTCTTTAAAAGAATTTGTTTATAAAGACAACATCCCCTGCACGATGAATTCTTGGATGAGTCTGTGCATTATGAATAAAACACCTCCAATGTTCGTATTCTGCCTCACTAACAAAGCTGTGAGATATGGGTTCTGGAGACCAACTGCTAAGTCTGTATTGACCGCCGCTCACACAATGAAAGTTCAGCAGACAGTGTCAAGTTAGCAAAACTGACACGTAGAAGAGGATCTCGGTAACGTTTTAATCTTCAGGCTGACAATCTTTGTAAATATGTACAGCTGTGCAGTAGTTCTTGCTAACAAATCACAGAAAATGGCTGCTACCAGACAGTATAATGGACAGCACCAGAATGAACCGGAAAGGGGCGGGGCTAGCTGAATACAACCTGACTAAGGGAGCCCAGCAGGGACAAATAACATGATCGCCAGTGGCAAACAGCATATAAATCAAAATACAAAATAAACCCTGAGTCATGAGACATGACAGTTGGCTTAGTGCATCCGTACGGTAAACCTGACCTCCAGTGACCAGAGATTGCAATAGAAAAGTTCACATACTAGTAGACAGCTAAAAAAAAACAAGACCAGGTTAAGCCTTCATAATATTTTTTATGTTCAGTTCAAACCTGTGTTAATCTTAACGTCCACTCGTTTCCTCCCAATTACCCTTTCAGAAATGATTCGGGATACTTAATGTTGAAAAGCACCCATACCAACCTAATGCCCCTATATGTCACCCTGTCACCCAAATCCCCTTTCTTCCTCTGATATCCATGTTTTTAGGAGCTCAGAATGTTTCCTGAGTATCACAGGGTTCCAAATCCCTAAATGTATTAATAATGAGAACAAAATGTGTCTTACTGTCAATAGATCACAAATTCATATAAATAGCCCAGGTAAAAGCCTATTACAGGAATGTTCCTCTTTGGGCATTTTAAATAATGGGAGGCGTAAGTAACAATGAATATCATGTCAAAGTACATTTTTATATATATTTTCAGGATACAGAATTTTGTCTTTTGTTTCCTTGTGATAGCTCCAGTAACACTGTTGACTCAAACCTTAAAGAACTTTACTCAATCACCAGCATCCCAAGAGTAGTGAAGAAATGTTTGTCTTTTATCCTAAATCCTTTTGTAAGTAAACCATTCTATTCTGCTATAGGACAGGTGGGAATGGAAAACTAAGAACATAGCAATAAATGTGAACATTTAATAGATTGTAAGCCTTACTTCTATTGGTTTTAATGGAATCTGCTGGTGCTCTATAAATAAAAAGTAATAAGAGTAATAATAATAATAATAATAATAATAATTACCTAAGAGGTATAGATAATTACGAGAGAGTGGTAGATATATGGAAAACTGCAAGGCTGGTAGATAAATGCAACAGCCTCCCAGCGCAAGCAGTTGAGGCTAATACAGCGAGGAAATGTAAACATTCATAGGATAGACGTAAAGCTATTCTGAATCTTATATTTTGTTTACAATTTGTATTTTATTGACAGTGTTGTATGTGTTGTGTTTGTACGACTGTATTTCTCACTCTAGTTTCCAAGGATTTCTAAAACGCTGAACTGTTCGCAGGGGGCAAGGTAAGATATTATTTAGATATTAAATCAATACAAAAATGTATACATCTTAAAGACTTGGGTGGTCCTCAGGCCAGTACCGTCCCCCCAAAACTGCAGATATAAAACTAAAGCACAATTCCGAAATGAAGCACCAAGTCAACCTGAAATGTTGCTATTACTTTGGTTGGTTATGAAACAAAACACAGTATTCTGGATATACCGTAATTAAACTTAAAAAGATGTAATTATCATTAATGCTTCTGGACATACTACGTAGAAATCTTAATTTTTCTTTTGTCCTTTTTTTCCTTTTATTTTCAGGAGCATTTTATGTTCTCTGTGTACTAAATAAAGGAAACACAAAGGACTAAAACACACAAACTTTTTTCTTTCACAGAAAATGCTAGTTTAAAACCCACCGTGTCTGCTTTTTACATGTTGTATGTTGGGTTGGTTGCTTCTTTCAGATTTTATGTGGATTCAGAACCACATGCGGTGTGTAAAAGCAAAAAGATCTGCCCATAGGCCAGGAGCTAGAGGCAGAAAGCCGTAGAATGGTCAGGTATACCCCGTAACATTTCAGGTGTTCAATCCTGGACCAATGTGTGTTAGGGGTATAGCCAGAGGTGAGAAGGGCTGGAACTTGTGTCAGAAGTGGCTGGATTGCATGGGCAATCCTAGCTGCATCCCACAAGGATAGGCTTCGGGTAGCTTCGGGGAGCCCACAATTCCCAGGTATGAAGATCAGAAGGTCTCCCCAACTGGCCCATGAACTCCACTGCCTGAAAAAGTGGGACTGTGCCTGAAAAATGTGACTGTCCACCCAACAATGATCACTCTCGCACAACTAAGGGAGGGTTGGCAGCCTCTGGCCTGAAGGGGTCTAGTCAATTGGCCCATTGCGCCACCATATCAGCCCACCATCCATACCCATCTATTCCTGATTTTCTAACGCATATTGATGTAATGTAATGAGATTGGGAGTACATAAGTACACTAATAAAAAAGTCATCATACACAGGATGCCTGAAGCCACAATTTACTGCCACTAACGGTTTTTAATAAAATATGCAGATTGAAATAGAGTAAATAACACAAAACGTTTCCTTTTCCTCTCACTGATTTCTGGGCTTAGAACGTTTTGTCCTCTAAAGTGACTACAAATCAGGAGGGCATTTTATTTCTAGAGAAGTAAAAAATAAATAGTTCTATTTATTCCTACAGAAAGTAAAGTGCCAGGAAACAGACAACCAAATACACACAGGACAGCCACACCGGCACCCAAACACAGACACACCAAGACATGCTCTGCCACACCGACACCCAAGCACACACACCAGGACAGGCTCTGCCACACCGACACCCAAACACACACTGGTGCGAGTCCGGATGGCATCAGAGAAGTCAAGACAGTACCAGAAGAGGCAAGAAGCATATTAACCCGTTAAGGACAATGGGTTGTCCTTAAACCCATTAAAAACAATGCATTGTGTACAATGAAGGGGTTAATAAATTAAGAGAAAAGAACGGAACATATCACTCATCTGATTATAGTAAGAGTCTGAAGTATTTGATGAATGCACCTTGTGGTAAAAATTAGATTATTTGCCCCAATCCATTTTCTGGATGGTTTATTATCAGACGTAGTTTTTCACATATGTTTTTCCTGCTCTGATAAGCTTCCTCTTTTTGTTTAGCTCTGTGAAGGATCATTGGAAGCAGCAGATAAATGTCCAGGTACAGTATATATACACTGATATGAGCTACGGCTTTTAGGGCTCATCGCACCATCAGCAAGATTTTCGGCCAACAACAAAATAAGTCAAGAAGGTTAAACCGATAAAAATAAAGGATGACAAATAAATGATGTTTACTTTTACAGCATGAAAGACTTACTGAAGCCTTAGGTCAGGCTTAGGTCAGCCCTCTCCTGCAGTCGTTAACCCTTCAACTAGACTTTTAGTGATTGGACCCCATTGAGGTGCTTCAACTGTGATCCCTTGCGAGGTTGTCCATAAAGGAACTGGGTGGTCAGCCTTGGGGAACCCTGGTATAAATTTGCCCTGACCTTATTGCACAGCCAGAGTGATTTTTAATACTAATAACTCTCATGGAATGTTTCTCTCAAAACATGTCTATGATTCCAGGAATACAAGACTGAGTTCATTGCGGAGTGGAGAAAGCTGAATTTAGATGTATTACTGTGTCCAATGTTAGGCCCGGCGTATAATACAGGTTATGCTGGAAAACTCTTAGGTATGGAACTTGAAATAAAATCAGATGCACTTGTAATATACACACTGTTTGTATGTAACTGAATAATCTTTAAACTTTCAGCTTCTATTTCATACACCATGTTGTTCAACGTGCTACAGTTTCCAGCGGGTGTTGTTACCGTGAGCTCTGTCAGTGCGGCAGATGAACAAGAAATGAAGCGTTACAAAGGCCACTACAATGATCTGTGGGACAAACTCTTTAAAAAGGTACATTTACATAATCCCTTGGGGGCTACTATAAAGCTGACCTGAAAGATTATACCTTTAAAGGGACAGTTGAATGTCCAGAGAGCTATTCCAAGGAATAATTCATAAATAATAATAATTTCTTACTTATTTTATTTATTATGCATTATTGAAAAAAATACTTATGGTTGGAGCTGAAGCACGTTGCCAAGCCAGCACTGGAACTCATTGGCGATAATTTTACTCATGCTGGAAGAGATAAATACAGTGCTCACCGGATAATGCAGTCCCTAATTCTGAAAAAAAACAAGTCCTGCTGGCTGAACCAAAAACGATTCAGACAAATTTTTCGTTTAGTTTTTGGTCCATTCTTTTTCGGCAACAAATTTGTTTTCCGGTCCTTTTAATTCAGACAAAAATTGGAGGGCTTTTTCAATTTGGAAAAAAAAAAAAATTGCTGTCACTCACCCTCATGTACTCTCTCTCACTCCCTCATGCTCTCCCTCAATGTCCAACAAAAAAACAACGAAATGCAAAATTGACAAAATTTGTTCAAATAAAAATTTGTAAAAATCTGAATGCACAAGTCCACTGCATACTAAAATATTGAATCAGCCCCATAAAGTGTTGGGTGTCTAGACTGAAGGCATATCTTGACCTAGGCTACGGGAGGGAGTGCGGCAACAGCCCATATGCCACCAAACTGGGGGCAGATTACCCTTCTTTGGTGATCATGCTCCATGGTGAGCCCCTGCTGAATGGGCCAGCTGATTGAGACTTTTCCCAAGCGTCATTAATATCCTGAGACAGCGTCTGCAGTGGAGGAGCTGCCCTATGTCAGGCCCAAGACACCACTGATGATTGATACGTAGCTGAAACTGTGCTAATGTTACCCCCTTGCATCTCTTTGTATCCCTGCAGGCTGTAGAAGGAGCCGTGGGACTCCCTCTGTCTGTTCAGTGTGTGGCTTTACCCTACCAGGAAGAACTCTGCCTGCGCTTCATGAAGGAAGTGGAGACCCTCCGCAGACCACCTAAAACCATCTCCTAAAGAGCCAATATTGTTCTATTGGAAACGGAAAACAAAAGTACTAACAACGTAAAAGCGTTTAGGATATTCCCTAGTCCTGGTTACATTTCTGGTGAACTTAGTAACTTCTTTTTTTGTATCAATGCCTGACTTGGGTGCTTATGGAAAAATGACATAGTGAATGGAAGAAAAATATGCATGTGTCCCTGACTCCCAACAAATGTTTTTTTTATATAAGTAAGGCAAGTTTTTAAAATATTGTGTATTCAGTTTTTAGTTCTAATTTTTGCTTAACATAATGTTTTCAGACTGCTGCATATTAGCCATTTTTATGAATTCTAGCTCTGTTATATTAGCTCGATCTACTAGATGAACACCATGACTCCATTTTATGCTGCATTGTGATAAACAATAAAACGGCTACACAGGAAGACCATCTGATGCATGAAGGTCTCTGGAAGAAAGCTCTTCATTAGATAAAATGCTCTGCCTCAGAATGTACCTGAAAATGTCCTTCCTTGCAGAACCATAACGAAGGCCCTTGCGCGGGGGGCAGGGTCAGAGGTTCCATCTCTCGCTTGGATCACATTGGCTTCTAAAAGAGGAAGGAAACAAAAGGTTGTACAGGGACAATGGCCCCATCCGTGTAGATACTGCCCGTATTACTGCCAGAATTCTGGAGAACTTGGACAACATCTGGAATAACCAACAGTTGGGAGATAAGCTCATTGTCTAGGCTCTCCACAATGTTGGCAGCTGTGCTATCTAGTGCCTATCTTTTACAAAGAAGTTTTCAGGACTGCATATTAATTACATACCATCAGAGGCTCTCCTAGTGAATGCTGCGGAAAGTTTTAGAAAGGGATTGGCTTGCCTGTTCAAACGGTCATCACAGTCACTCACTTCTCTTGGTATAGTGTTGCTTTGTGATCTTGCTCCAGTCATAGAGAAAATCCAACATAAATTACTAAATATGGAAAATTGGAATATTTGATACAAATGATCACATTCCCTCAGTTATTATGTAACTTGTAAATGCTCCCTTTGATCATACCAAATCACAAAAACAGTTGTTTTACATAGAAATGATGAGTTTTTTTTCGAGAGTGGTCAGGGTGAAAATAAGCTTAAAAAAACCTGATGCTGCCCAAGCAAAAAGGAGGTTTTAAGTTAACTTTCCCAGCATAAAGTGGTGTAACATTGCAAGTTTATTGCTTATAGCAGCCGCCTGGATTTCTCAACAATCGGTGTGTTTGTCACATATTACAGCTTAGCTTTTCTTGTACATGGCAAGCCGTCGCAGATCCTGGAACACTGTGCACTAAAACCCTTTGCTCCATAGTCCCATAAAAGCCTGGCAAATGATGAAATCATGTCACACGCATAATGAACACAAACATCTTTGTTTTCAGCAAGCTAAAGGCATCCGTATGGTGGAACATATGACCAATCCTTTAAAAAGCACTAATATGCAATTTCTGACTCTTCAGGACTCTTTTCGCCTCCCAATCAGCCATTTCTGGTTTTATCTCTAGACGAAGAGTTATGTGAGTCAAATCTTACAAGCTATAAAAACCCACCTTACCGATGACCAGATTGACCTGGTTTTTAGTCCGTCTGCTTGATCTGTACCTCTAGAAATGTATATTAAAAAGAATAAAAGAATAAATAAGGTAGAATGTGACGGAGGCATTTTACACATAATACATTGAACATGTCTTGAGAAGACACATCTGTGGGTCCAGGTGCATCTAATGCAATTAAAATATCTTAGGTCTGTGATTGCACTGGAAAATTGCTCAAATATTCACATTGGGTAACAGGGAAGCCTGCTGTGTGCTATCTGCATATAAGTCTTACTTGAGTACCCAGGGCATTAATGAAATGTTATCTGAAATAAAAAAGATCTGCTTATCTGAAGTTGACTTACACGATCCAAGTGGATTTACTGTAGGGAGATGTTGTCAGACCAATCTTATTGAGTTTTTCAATAGGTAAGTAAAATATTTGATTTGACGTTACTAGGGGTCTGCAAAGGAAGGGATTGCTGCTTGCAGGTGACACAAGACTTGTAACATTGTTGGCACTCAAAGAGGGGTAAGACAAATTACCAATTAAAGAAACAAAAGGAATGTATTAGGTTTTGGAAAGTCTAAAATGGATAAATGAAAAGTAAAGCATTTAGGACATAACCATTCAAAGACAGAATTCTAGATTTCTCATACATCATGAGAAATGTTTTTCAGAAATATTATTTTCAGTGGTTTTAAAGGGCACCTCAGCCTTATTGCACCTTAATGCATATGATAGGTTCCTTTCCCTGCCTTCCTTCACAGAGGCTGACGTTAGCACCCTTATATTCACGTTAGAAAAGTGGTTATACCGTGCAAAGGCTCCCTACTCCTTCAGTCTTCCTCTGTGTATTCCATTCTAACATTATATGATGTGACATCATATTAAAGCAGGCCTGCTTTATATGCACGTGTATATGATTGAGTGTTGACATGCATGTGTGTCTAGGAGCCCTTGAGCGTATTCATTCTGAACTGTGATGTCCAAGTCTGGAGACCATGGTTTCAAAAATACAAAAAAGTGGTCAACTAAAACGGTACATTGTCCTACTTGGGAAAAAAAACTTTAATATGTATACTCTAGAAGAGAGGGAGGAGATGATTCTAATAAACATTCTAATATGTTAATATATTTCAGTTAATATTTTCGGTTGTAGGCATTTTCAATGAGGTAAATAACCACAGAATATAGGGAAATTACATGATTTCTTCCTTCTTTCTTAGCAAACTTTAAGGTACAGTTTTTTTTTGTGGCTGGTCGAGGGGAGGACTTGCAAGCCCAACCATATGGCCATGTAATACAGTGGCTGAAAAACAGAATACCTGCTATATACACAATAACTAGTTATTCTAATACATACATGCAAAATGAACACAGGAGGGACCTGATCAAGATGGAAATGTAGACGTTCATTCTAGATATCCAAAATATTCTAATATGTTAAAATATGTGAACGCCAAGTTTCTATGGACCAACCCCTAAGTGTGGCACATTTTTTTGCTCTAGTACCAAAGAAGCACCTAAATGTTTTTCTTACTCTAGAAATGAAATGGTTAACTAAGCACACACATATGATATGATACACATATGATATGGTACACATATGCTTGTTTGGCACTCTAGCATTGAATAGGCCAACTACTGTGAGTTTATGCTCATAAGCATCAAAGAGATGAAATAGATGTACATGCCTGTGCGCATGACTAAATAATTACAATGTAAGCCAAAACATCTGGGTTTATTGGTTGTCTTTTTAATCTCTTATGGGTGGGACTGATTGTATCTCTCTGTTATTGTGCAATGCTTAAGACGAGTGTCTATCGTCAATAAGGACATTCTCCGCCTTCTCCAACCTCTTCAAATACCAAATAATAGTTCTGTAAGCTGAACAGACTTTTACAACTAATCATAGTAGTAAGTAAGTAACTAAGTAGCTGCTCAGAAGAAGATTCTAATATGTTTGGTGAGAAAATGCACCAGATCCTGTCGGACTATCAGTGTGAATGGAAGATCGTTGCTATCTCAGCATGCCTTTTGGCTGCATCGGTTTATGGACTTGATTGGAAAAAGAAGAGACATTTGCTCAGCAAGATACAACAGGAGAGAAGGAGAAGGAATCAGAGTGTGAGGATAATGAGAGAAGCAGTCGAGAAATTCATCAAACAGGTACAGCGTAAGCAAAAAAGTATTAAAATCATTTGTGGTTGAAAATTGCTTAATTAAAAGCCGCTTTATGGCGGCTCCTTGGACAAACCTATTTTATACAGTCAGTAGTAACGGTTTAAGTTCCAGAATTTTGAATACCCTTTATCTATTTTTTGGACTTGTCTGTCTGGACATTCAACCACATTTGGTGATGCCTTGCCACATAACACATACTGTTAATCTTACAAAAGCCCTGGAAAAACAATCTCTGCTGAACACATTGGACATAAAGTAACACAACGTGGCTATACATTGAATCAATCCCCCATAGAACACCAACAATTTATTGATAATGTTTTCATCCTGTTTCATGAAGTTTGACCATATTTCATATTCACATATAAGTAAACTCTTGCACATCATTTGCATTAAACAAGTGCAGAAGTGTACAGTTAACGGAGAGTTGATTCAGCTCCACGGCAGGCAGTGCAGCTAAACAGTATATAGTCATCAATATTTTCAGGTGTTCATAATAGGTATTTATTCCGTTTCAGTGTGAACAACGGTGTGTTCCATCTGTCTTTCTATTCCATTCAAATTGTTTCAGAGCAAAACTAGCAAGCAAAACATCTTAATTAAGAAATAGACACTTTATTGACATTCTTTCCCTGCTTCTTATATAAGGACTTGTTTTCCTGTTTAAACCTTTTATGCCAAATATGGAACAACCATACATTTGGACCTTTCATTAAGACTGATATTAACCATAGCTCAAATTCAATTCTAGTATGACCGATGAATGTTTCCACGTGGCTTGGAGATGTGGCATTAATGACCGCTACTGCTGTTCTGAAATGCTGTTTGGACGCTGAAACAAATTCTGTGATTTAAAAAAAAAAATCCAAACGGAAACATTTTACTGTTGAAAACAGAAATTAAGATACTTACATTCGAGTTTAGGTCTCTGGTAACCTACATTCCTGCCAGTGGCACGCTAAGGTGGGTGCATTGGGTACACTTAGGCACACATGTAATGAAGGAGCTCAGTGGGGACAACTCGAACAGAGAGTGTGAGCTGGTCTGAAGTTAGGCTCAGTACAGGGTAGAGTTGTGTGTGTTGGCATATGGTGTTAGAGTTTTTGGTGTTTAGTGTGAGAGTGAGTGCGTGTTTGTGTGATAGTATGTCTGTGTCTGTGTGTGTTAGTTACAAGGGGGTGCTGATGAAAACCTGCACGCCTGTGCCTGTAACTCTAGAAATATAGACGTTAGTGCATAGATTGTTAGCATAAGAATCAAAACTAGCTCTACCTGCTTAACCACCAAAAACAAACAAAACAATGTAATATTCCCTACAGCAAGTATATCAGCAGTATATCTACAGCAAGTGGTCTGTTTGCAGTGCAAATCTGTAAAGATACCCAAGGTACAAAATACTTCTAAAAACTGTAGTGAACCCAACCGGTCCTTATGTATGTATGTATGTATATATATATATATATATATGCTGCACTAGAAGAATTACTTAAAAGCATTTATGAATGACAGCTTGGTCTCCCGCTGGTTTGTTGCCTCTAACTATGTCCAATCTCTAGAATGTATATGTTTTATATTTCAGAATCCAGAAGTAGATCGCAGACAGATCCTAAGTTTATCATTGCCAGAACTTTGTGAAAAAATCAAAGATGGATCCATTTCTCCAGAAGGCGCCCTGTACTCCTATGCTGAAAAGGTGCGGCAAACACATAACCTATCTGTTCTGTTTAATTTTTTGTTCTTCAGTTAATATTTTCGGTTGTAGGCATTTTCAGTTTTCAATGAGGTAAATAACAACAGAATATAGGGAAATTACATGCTTTCTTCCTTCTTTCTTAGCAAACTTTAATGTATAGTTTTTTTGTGGCTGGTCCAGGGGAGGACTTGCAAGTCCAACCATATGGCCATGTAATATAGTGGCTGAAAAACAGAATACCTGCTATATACACAATAACTAGTTATTCTAATACATACATGCAAAATTAACAAAGGAAGGACCTGATCAAGGATGTAGACGTCCGTTCTAGATATCTAAATGTCCAATGTATTTAAAAGAAAAAGTAGCTTGTGACAGTGGCCCAAAAACTTTAGCATAAGTTATGGTGAGTAAAGGTGATGGAAAAGCCCTTCTACTTAAAATGAAGGGGGTAATAGAAGTATTATTAGACACTCATCTACAGGCACCAGACAAGCCAGAATGCTTGTTTTTCCCTCAGAAATCTCATGGCGCTGCCACAACCACAAGGGATTCTGGGTAGGCGCATGCAAATAAGGTCAACAATAATCACCTTTTGCCACTATATCCACTTTATACATGGATCCTTTGAAAGTAATTGCCTGCTGATTATTTGCATGCGGCTACCCAGAATCCCTTGTGGTTGTGGCAGCACCATGAGATTTCTGATGGAGAAACAAGCCTTCTGGCTTGTCTGGTGTCTGTAGATGAGTGTTTAATAATACTTCTGCTACCCCCTTAATTTTAAGTGGAAGGGTTTTCTATCACCTTTATCCACCATAACTTATGTAATGGTATTTCTTAATTATCCCAAGCTTCAAGTGATAATCTGGTATCACAACTTCATGCTGATGAGTCCTATTAAGGGTGAAACAGCTGTCCATGAGTGGTGATCTGGCTACTGTACCTCTTACCTGAGTTTTGTCTAAAGGCTGTCCTGTACAGCGGGCAATTACTTTCAAGGGATGCATGTATAAAGTGGATATAGAGGCAAAGGGTGGTTATTGTTCAACTTATTTGCATTTGCCTACCCAATAGATAAGTGTTTCATGACGCTTCTACTAACCCCAAAACTTTGAGGCAGAGTAGCCTGGAGGCAATCCTAAAACTGTCTGTTTTGCCAGCCCTCCCCAGGGCTGGTTGTATTTTTTCATGCTAGCTATCCTTCTTGGCAGAGCTCTGGATTACATTGTATTCTAGAGTAGAGCTTTTTAGCCTGTGAAGCTCATCGAGTACATCCAAAAATGCTAGTAGGTACTTAAATGCATGTTTAGTTAAGCCATTAGGATTGGGAGTTGTGCTTCTAGGATCACTAGCTAAAATAGATCATATTATTGGAGCCTTGAAACATCTTCTAGAGTTACTGTACAGACCTAAAACTCTGGATCTTGGCACATGTGGCATGGTCGTGTGATGCCACAATGATGCCACATCTGGTACCGGAAGAAGGACACAGGGATGCTGGATTAATTATTTGTTATTCAGAGATTATCTCTCTTGGGTTGCACTTAAATTCTTACTAAACTCGTTAGAATTACCGAATATTTCACATACCAAACAACTATGTTTATGTTACGGTATACAACTGTTAAGGACAGCAAACACATATTTTAAAATCATAAAGAAGTGCTTTGTCTAGACATGTATCCAAAATACCATTTGAATGAACTGCTTCACCCTTCACAGGCTCTAGAAGTGAACGAGGAGCTAAATTGTGTGACGGTCTTTATATCTGATTGTGAAGCTCAGCTCCGGGAACATAAAAAGCAAGAAAATAAAGGTGTTTTGTACGGTATCCCGGTCTCCATAAAGGAGCACATTGGTTACAAGGTATGATTGAGAATAACAAGATTAAATATATTGCTTAACATTTCTGAATTTCAGGAAAGGCGAGAGTCTGACATAAACAGAATTTTCCATATAATTCCTTTGAAACATAGAATTTGGCAGCAGATAAGAACCATTCTGCCTATCTCGGGTGCCTGTTTTCTTTCTATGTAAAAAGTTCTTGGTCTCATCTTCAAATTTAGGAGCCATTTGCCTATCCCATGCATGTTTAAATTCCCTTATGATAATCCATCATTTGTTTGGTGATCGGCAAGGCCAAGGTTTGAGAGGAAAGTCTGTCATATTACATAATTAATAGGATGGAAAAAAGACATAAAGTCCATCATGTTCAACCATGACTGAAGTATCCTTAATCTTCAGGCCAGGACCCCCACCCAAGTTACCTTAACCCAATAACAACAGACACAAGAAACTTGGGTTGAAAAGGCCACAGCCAATTTTATTTATTAACCGAGTCATTGCCATGCAACTTTATGCCCGACACATTGTTGCGTTAACAGGGCAAAGACTATCAAACTGAACACATAAATATAATAAATAACATCAATAAATATAAATAATTAACAAAGCCATAAAGCCTACCAGGCAAACTAGGAACCACCATACAGGGACAGACAAACCAAGATGCCCAAACCTGAGGCTCCCAGCACCACCTATCGGGAATCTTCCATCAAATGCTCTCCCCCAGAGCATTCACACCCCCTAGATACCCGGTGCGCTACCCACCCGGCTGGGACAGCAGAAATACCCCAACATAACACAATAAACAGGGAGGGATGGCAGGACAAACACAGGGTAAGGTGACTACAAAATGTCCCTAAGCCTCGTGTCACAACCCCTTAAATAACTACCCCCTAAACCCCACCCCAAACTGGCACCAAAGCCTGGCCCTACTCAGGAACCCAGTCAGGGCCCACTCTGGCCATGCTGGCCCCCAGGGGCATTATTCCACAAGTTGATCGAGAAGATGGCAACCCTCTCCCAACTGAGATACTAATGTCAAAGGCAAAAAATCCTTCTTCACTTCAAAGGGATCAACATTCCCTTTTCTACATTTACTGGTGATAACCCTGTATGCATTTCATATCTAGAAAAACATCCAAAAGTGTTTTGATTATTTTGAATAATCCACAATTTAACCGCCCGAACAGTAAATAAACCTTGTCTGTGTTTAAGACAAAAGCTCCTTTCTTCAAATACCCACGTGTTGTCTGGAAAGAATGATTTAAAAAGAGATCTCCAAAGAGATAACGGTATTGACCTTGAATATACCCCCCCACACAGATCTTTTCTCCAGAGAAAACAATCCCAATTTGACAGCCTTTATTCATAGCTGAAATATTCCATTCCTTTAATCATCCTGTGATGATTCTTTGAACCCATTCTATTTCCAGTATGTCCTGCTTTTTGTTCTGGTGCACAAAACGGCAGAACATATTCTAGATGCGGTCCTACTAATGGCTTCTATAGAGGGAAAGTTATGTTAATACATACCAGCATCTTGCTTGCCTTAGCAACAGCTGCTTGAGGTTGTGCACAGCTGCACAGTCTATTGCCAATAAGAACATTTAAATGTGTAGACATTATCACAGGGTCTATCCAATAATTCATTTATTACACAGGGAATTCACAGTTTAGTGTTATTTAATTCTGATCTTTGCACAGGGCTTATTATGTTTTAGTTACAGGATCAGTAACGTAATGCAAAGCTGGTGCTTCCCCTATAGAGTTTGTTGAAAGTAATTTACCCTTTTGTGGCTCCACATATTATTATTATTGTTATTATTATTATTATTATTATTATTAGTATTATTATTTAAGGTCAATGCTGGTCATCTGCTTCCACATGTGTTATGAAATTGGAAGCACAAGTTCATTAGTTGCAAATTTAATTTCCCGGTGTGACTGTTTGGGATTGTACCATGGGACAAAATGTTTCTTTTCCCACTAACAGAGGTGTTTTTTTTGGGACAGATATGTTAAAATTGGAAACAATTTATTTCTTTATGGATGTCTTCCTCACCATTATTCAACAGCTAATAAAGAAAATTATTTTGTTTATCCAAATTGTGTAAATTTTGGCTTAGATATATATATATATATATATATATATATATATTTATCATTCAAAATAGAATAATTGGAATTATGACAAATTATATTGCAACATCCAACTAGCCACTGGTTCTTCAACCGTTATAAAACTTAAATAAACCTCAATATTTATTGAAGTTTTCTAATGGAAAGAATTGGGTTTTTTTTAGTGAAACATGAAAGAAACGGCGTACTAACAGCCTGCTTTGTTTTGGGGACTTTAGGGACATCCTTCCACGTGTGGCCTCGTTCAGTATCTTGATGAGCTTGAGACAGAGGACAGCGTCATTGTTAAAGTCCTGAAGAAGCAAGGAGCTGTTGTGTTTGCAAAAACTAATGTCCCACAGTCTTTGATATGGTGAATATTATCCTATAGAGGGATTGCAAACCGGCAGACCGTGCTTATATATTAAATCAACATCTTCTTCCACAGCTGTGAGACCAGCAACCCAATATATGGGTTAACTCGTAATCCACACAATCAATCCAAAGGAGCATCTGGCTCTTCTGGTGGAGAGGGAGCACTTATTGGTGGAGGAGGCTCAGTTTTAGGTTTTGGAACAGACCTTGGAGGAAGTATTCGTCTTCCTGCCAGCTTCTGTGGAATATCAGGATTCAAACCAACTCCAAACAGACTGAGGTAAACAAAGGTTTATGTGATTATATTTAAAGCCTCGCTCACTTTTTGATTTATGCATGTTTTATATACCATTTTATATTATATTTATTCTAGTTGTCGTAAAACATTCCAAGATGGACTCCAACGTGTATTAAACTATTCAACTACAAACTACATAGCAGCTTTAAGTATTTTATTTGGGTCTAGTGGAGTGGTGAGTTTGTGAACTTGCATATCCTCACCTGAAACTCACAAATGTTATACTCTCAAATATGTCTGTAATAGTTATATACATAAGCGCTCATAGGGATTTCTCCAAATAATGTTTCAGTCTCAACAGAGACATTTATCAACATGTTCTTGATAAATGTCTCTGTTGAGACTGAAGTGTTGATATGTAATAAGCCACTTCTTTGATTATCTGTTGTTGGCACTTTTTTTTTTTAAATAAAACAGCTGTTTTCATTTTTGTTATAGCATTCATGGAGTGCGTCCCTGCATTGATGGACTACTATCAGGTGAATTTAAGTAACTTGTGGTTAATTGGATAAATGCCAGTTGTGACATTTTTACAACACTACACACATTTAAAGGTCAGGTTCTCAACATGTTTGTAGTATTGGCCAAGATAGTAGACCTAAAAAAATGCAATGTCCACAATGCATATACCACGAACATTGAATTTGTGGAAACCGGTTGTTGACACATAAAACAACACTATTTTTAAAATTGTTTTAATTTTTATGCTGAATTTTCTCATAAACGGTCGTGTGAAGCATCAAACATTTAAAGTGTAATCCCAAGAACTGGTGTCTAGTTAAGGGCATCATTTAAAAAGGAACACACTTTGCTTGCTGCTCACAATACCAGCCTTCCCACTAGACAGCCTAGGAGTGTACCTAAGGGTTGCTCCTCTATGGGAACTGTCTAAGAGTCCATGGATATGCATATTGTGTATGTTCAAGGGGTTGGTGCTTCAAACCTTAATGCTATTAGGTGTTTATTCTCTTAGCAAAAATTTATGTTCACTTTTTTCAGTGCAACTATGCGTTGGACCAATGGCAAGAGACGTGGATAGCCTGGTCCTCTGTATGAAGGCCCTGCTGTGTGATGAGATGTTCAAGCTTGACCCAAATGTGCCACCTATTCCTTTCAATGATGAGGTAATGAGATACTTGGACCCATACCACATTAAGACCCTATCAGCAGCCTTTTAACATGTTGTTCATACTTCTTCCTACATTTGGAAGCATATTGCCTCTCTTATTATAGTATTATAGTATTTGCATTAGCGTCGACTAATCTCTATAAACCTCATTTGCAGGTATATTCAACTTCCAAACCTCTTCGTGTGGGATATTATGAAAGTGATGGCTTTACAATGCCAAACCCTGGAATGAGAAAAGCGTTGCTGGAGACCAAAAAACTCCTTGAAAAAGCAGGTCACACGGTAAGAGTACCAAAAGCAAAGAATACTAGCCAAAATACAACATCTGCACCAAAAAATACCATTTTTGTAGTAGGTGCACAGTGCTGGGACCCAGTGATCAGGATACACATTCAATACACTATTCAAATTTTTTTTTACATGGGGTTAAAATGGCAGAAAATTCAGTTTTTATCAGTGTGTCTGTTTTATACATTTATACATATCTTCAATTTAAGGGTCTTGTTTAAGCCTTTCAAACCAGATTTATTTGATTATTCCATTACTTTTCAGCTGGTTCCATTCACGCCTCCCCGGATAGAGTATGCAAAACTTGAACTCTTTTACAAAGCCGTGTTAGGTGACGGGGGAAAAACATTACAAGAGAAACTGTAAGTAGAACTCATATATATTATTATAAATACGTATTAATAGAAACGTACAACTTCTTGTCAATGTCTGGTATTTAATGGGACCGTTTACTGCCCTAGACAGCGCAACTGTTGAGAAAAGCATCTAGAAGTACTAGGAGAACATTTAAAGGGACCCCTTAACTAGAATTTGCATTAAAACGCATGTGACGGACAAAGTGTCTCGCGGCTCTCCAACCATCCCCGCCCTGTGTGATAAAGAGGGTAGTGATTTTTTTTTAATCAACTCTATGACTGTTTCTAGTTTGTTTTTTCCCCCCCATACAGCAAAAATAACATCAGTGACCCAAACCTTAAAGACTTAAAGATGAATGTCAACACTTCTTCAGTCTGGAAGAAGATTCTCTCCTTTGTTCTGAGGCCTCTGGTAAACATTATTTAGTCTGGCACCACGTAAAAAATAACACTTTATTGGAAATAGAAAAAGTAACTCTTAAATGCATGCCGATTTAACGGCAAAGAAGCACACTTTGGATTTTTTTAGGGTCTCAACGGAGACAAGCCAGGTAACAATTGATGTATTTTTTTCTCTAGTATCCAAGAATGGCTCGGTTCCTGAATTCTTCACGAGGTGCGAGGTGAGACCTCTTTACTCTAGAACCACTAGTAGTATGGAGAAGATTTTTTTTTTAATGTGCCTGAATCCCAGCTAGTACCTCTGGTCCCAAATTAATACTCGGACCCTGGATACATACTTGTACTTGGGAGTCCAGAATATGAGCAGTTACTGAATGTGTGTCCTTTCAAGACAGAAAAAGTATTACTATTATTATTATTATTTTATTATTATTATATTATACAAATATTATATCGCTATATCAGATCTTGGTTTATTTCTGTATTTTCTTTCATTGTTGTTACCGTCCCACTAACTTCCTCTCTTTAATTGTTCAGCTCGGTGAAGGAGCACTGGAAGCATCACACGGCAGTGCAGGTGCAATGCGCTCGACTATTGCTACATTCACAGAAATGTTACTAACAAAAAGAGACATAATATAATAAATATACATTCTTCACATTATACAATATTCTGTAAAAAAAAAATTGAATGATCAAGTACTTCCCACCCAGCACTAGAACCTGTAAGAAAACATTGCCCCATGTTCCGCTTGACGCCAACAGCACTTTTTCTCCAGAACAGTCTATTTCATGTCATTGGGTTGGTATACTTATTATATTTGGTTCTATAGTCCGGCATCATCCATGACATTGTATAGATGAATGCGACTCTATAGTGATTTCTAACTTTTGTTGATTAGAAATACAGCACAAAGGTGTCTTTGAAGGGGTTACACCTGGGAATAATATACCTGGTCATAGGACGTATGAACATTTTTTAACATGTCCCAATTGAATATCTCCTGATTTGTTTTTAAATTATTGTGAGACTAACATGTCTATCATTTCAGGAATACCAGAGAGAATTCATTGCGGAGTGGAGAAAGATGAATTTAGATGTGTTACTGTGTCCGATGTTGGGGCCGGCTTATAACATAGGCTATGCTGGAAAACTCTTAGGTATTTATTCTTTAATAACAAAGACTCATGGACAGTTGATAAGAACCATTCGGCCCGTCTAGTCTGCCTATTTTTCCCTAGATATTAAAAACTCACACCTTAATCGGTCCTTGGCCATGTCTTAAATTCTGGATGGTTTTATGTCTATCCCATGCATGTTTAAGTTCCCTCGCTGTATTAGCCTCTACCACTTCTAATGGGAAGCTGTTCCATTTATCTGCCACCCTCTCAGCAAAGTAAACCGTCCTTATGCTGCATAGATTTATAACATATCCAGTCTACTAAGTTAGCTAACCTGCTTTCTTAATGATATTCACTATATGGCATGTCTGAATACAGTGACAGTAGAGGCTAATCAAAAAACAACCATGTGTATATGTGGGGCTATGGGAATGTAAACTTAAAGTGATGATTTATAATGGTGTCGTGAGCCAAAGTCCTATGAGAGTAACAGGAATTAAACTGGGGGTTTTAAAATGATATATATATATATATTACATGTGTAAGTATGCGTGGCAGTTCACGATTCATCTTGCATCCCCTTGAATATGCTGTATATATGGTTAATTTTGGCAGCTGAACAAAAAATGCAAGCAAGATGTCAATGCCAAAAAACTTTGTTCCAACATGTGTCTTGACTCGCACGCGTGTTGGTAAGAGAACATATTTTTATTACTAAAAATCCACCCCTGCTAGGATGGCCTGAGGACTGGGATAAACAAATGCAACCATCACTTTGGATTATCAATCATTGTACAGCGCTACGGAATTGGATGGCGCTACATAAAACAATAAATAATAATAATAATAATAATAATAATCAATCAGGGCAAAAACTAAACAACATTTTTTTGTCTACTTTAGTCACTATTTCCTACACAATGCTGTTCAACGTCTTACAGTTCCCAGCTGGCGCTGTAACCGTGTCTTCTGTCTCCGAGAAAGATGAAGAGGAACTGAAGGGTTATGAAGGATACTATAATGATCCTTGGGACAAACTCTTTAAGAAGGTATGCTTGGCACGGAGACACAATAGAAGATCCTTCCTAATTTCTGTGATCGTGTATGTGTCAAATTCCTTTTCGGGTAATATTTGCTTTACATGAAAGATCAGTTTTGATCATAGTTATAATTTTTGTATTGATTTACATAATTCCATCATATTTTGCAATGCTGTACAATAAGCTTAATAAATGGTGAGTATAACGCAAACCAGGCCTCCTCCTGATACTCCTCCTGAAGCTACAACCCTTATGGCTTTACAAGCTGGACACTTCTGATGGTAAAGATGTGATTTGAGGTAGAAGAGCAGACCAACACTGAAAAAGGGGGATAGTTCCTTTTAAAACGGGACAGTTGGGAGTTATGAATGTTCCCGGTGTGATTCCATGTCAACATGGCGGTTACATCTCCGTTCTGTATCCCCGCAGGCTGTAGAAGGAGCTGTAGGACTCCCTCTGTCTGTTCAGTGTGTGGCTTTACCCCATCAGGATGAACTCTGCCTGCGCTTCATGAAGGAGGTAGAGACTGTCCACAGACAGAACAAGAAAAAGTAGTGAAGCCATTCATACTTTTACTTCTTCATCTAAAGACGGCTCTGGAGAGACCACTAAGGCGTCCTTCTGGATTTTCCACTTCAGTGCTCGCTTTCCGAACACAGCAAAGACTACATTTCCCATCTATATCTGCTCTGGGAAATGATGAAGTGTGCTAAAAGATGTATTAAATATATCTGTGTCCATGTGCTTTGTTTTCTACCCAAATTCCATTTTGGGTAAACTGACTTATTTGGGCAAATGAAACATCACTTTTTAGTTTCGTGTCTTTTTAGTTTAGTTTACTGTCTCAGAATATCTGCATTCTTAAATTGATAGAGATTTTCGAATTATTACAATGTGGCTAAAAAGTAACAGTTTCATTTAATGTATATACTATTTTACGTACATTGGGATTTTATAGCTCTAGAACACTAAAGCACTCATACACAGAAAACATTTTGAGTTCCTAGAACAAAATCGGCATCTGAGAAGGAAATAGAGACGGGGATTTTGGATCATGGGAGGTATACTATTGCAGGAATCAGAATCCCATCTGTAAAAGCTGGTCATCTCCAAACAGGTTACCCTTATTTTTTTTATTATAAAAACATTACATTAACATAAGTAATTTTGAATGTCTTTCTCTTTTTTTATATATGGAAAATTAGGCAGTCATTTCATCACTCAGACTTTTTACTTTACATGCACAATCTGATTAGATGCGTTTCGGAAGGAATTGGGCAGAGGAGATGGAATTTTTAAGAGGTTTCTTTACCGAGACTGTTTCGCTTGACAATTGTTTAAATGACTTCTGTGCCTCGATCGTACGATACAATCACCAAACTGTTCCGCACCTATGACCCAAAACAAACCTATTCCCCTTCACTCTATATTGTAATGACGATAATATCGCCTCTCTAATGATATCCACATTTACATGATTCTTGTTACCTAGGATTTCCAATGTTCAATTTGTGATCCTGCTGCAAAACATCACTGACTCCTTCGATAGCCTGCAATGGAAGTCATTTAAAGACAAGCGAGGTTAAGGGAGATACAAGAAGAAGCCAGCATTTATCTGCGGTGCATGGGTTATTTAGCATGTACCTGTATGGTTACACAGTCCATTAGCAGTGCTTCAGAAACGTTCTATTTATCCAGGGTTTGCACACAGCTCGGAATCTCTACTGAGCCTTACGACGACCATTTCTCCCTAAAAAAAAGCACATTAAAGGGTTAAAAGGGGATCGTTAAAGCTGCAGAAGAAGGCTTTGCTTACAGGATTTCTGAATTGTGTGGGTGCAGTACCCAAGAACGTGATTATAGGCATAAATTCAACATCTATGCCCTTTAACCGAAACATTACAGAAAACACATTGTAACATATAATGACTGTATAATAAAATCCTGTGATACATGTTGAGAGATGTTGGCTGGCAGGAGAGCAATCTTTTTAATACCCTTAAAAACACCTGGCCCAGAAGCTCATTCCTAATATAATGCACAGAATTTATAATGCAGAATTTAACGGCTGAACTTAGCCCGCCTATTCTGCCCATTTCTCCTCCTGTGAACACCTCGCGCCTTACTTGGTCCTTAGTCTTTTCTTTGGATAGCTGATGTGCCCATCTAATTCATGTTTAACCCTTTGAGTGCCAACCACATACCTCCTATGTGGTGGCAAATCACGGTGCCACCTACTTCCGGAGACTGAGCGGTCTGGCAGCCATCTTACCTTCTCCGGGCGGAAGTTGCATATATACTGTTACCGCTATATAATTTTTTTTTATGTACGCCTAAATTGCACTGGGTTTTGCAAGGCCACCTAAATGAGCTGTGCGTACAATCGACATGTATGGACAGTAATTTCTTATGACAACTTTAGGTGACGATGAGAGAAAAGCCTCACTTCTATAGCAGATAAACACTATAATTATTATCGGCTGTCTCTGGCTCTTGTGAGACTTCCTCCTTTGAGTCCTTGCTGCATTTTGGGGAGATCCCTTTATAGGTCTGTGGAATTACAGGGTGATTTATGGCATCGGTTGTGCCGGGTTCCCTCGTTGGCTTGGAGAAGCCGTCCTGTATGTGCACAGTCCTTTTCTGTGGGACCAATACACATACCATAATGTCACTAGGGATAATGTCCCATTTTTAGGAGTTTGCCAATATATTTTCCAATTTATCCCGCTCAGAAGTTTCCTCTAAAACTGGGAACTCCAGGCCCTTCTGTGGTGCATCCTACTGGGCATCAGAGCTGTTTGGAGCTGCACCCCTCTAACCCCCATTTGTTACACTATTGTTGGTGTTCTGCCACGTAATGCAGCGTTATGTGACCCCACAGTAATAACACAGCTGCTGGCAAAGTAAAAGTGTGATGTACGTGTTAGTGTGCGTAAGAGAGTGTGTATGTGTAAGTGTTTGTGCTAGTGTTATGTTACTGGGGGGTGGCTTTGGGCAAGGGGCCATGAGGACTACTAAGCCTTTCTTGTCCTCAGGGCCAGAAGGAGCCAGTACTCCTCTGATGAATGAAACAATTGTATTCTGGTCAATAGACTTTCATTTCAATTTAAACATGTAAACTATAAATGATTTAATAAAAAAAAATAAACCATGACACAAGTTGCTTTCTACAGCTGAATGGAGATAATTGTATTGGCAATTGTGAGTGATTACTGCATTATCTCCAGTCATAGAAAGTTATTTTTAAATGCTAAGGGAATTAATGACACATAAACCTATTTTCATATTGGTTGCATCCATCAGCAAGACTCTTTTACCAGCACTGGCAGTTTCCGATTACTCCAAGATACTTGCATTCGTCTAAGGTATGTGCACCGAACTCATATTTGCATATATTTACATCCAAGAGGTGCTGCTCTTTACTTGCAACAAGCCAAAGCCAATGTTTTTGAAAACATGCGCGATGCCTACACCACTATTTTATTTTCTATGAATTCTGAAGATGATAAATGATATTAAGTTAATACTGCTAAGTGGGAAAGAAGCAGAATTCACATGTAAATGGCCAATTTTCAACAACACCACCCAGTTTTCATTATTTTTCTGTATATATTTTATCAAGATCTACACAGGGTCTATCAAATTACTTAGCTCTTGGGGTCAGTTAATTACCTGATTAATGCTAAACAATGAAATATCAAAGAAGTAGCATAAGCATATGAATTATCCCTTTGCGAGAAGCCCATGCATTCACTTTTCTTAGAAAATTAATGTATGCCATACAGAAGGTCCATATCTCTTGCAGGTGTTTTTGTGGCCCTTTTCTGTAGGTCACACAGAGCTGCCCCTGGCTATGCCTGTAAAAACGATTCCGACTAATTTTTCGGTTCGTTTTTGACCCATTCGAGGGGCATTTTTAATTCAGAAATTACATTTGTTGCCTAGTGCCCACATTCACTCACTCTCTTGCACTCCTATTCTAGTTCACTCTCTGTCTACAATTCCCGCTTCTGCTTCCGCATCCTACTTGTTCTTTGTCTCTCATCTCTCTTTTATCTTCGCCCGCATCTCTGCACCCATAACCAGGTGCAAGCATCCACCAACATGTTTATACTTTGGGTGACGTCCTCTCCCCTGATCCTCCAAGTTCGCTCCAGGTTCTGTTCACAGAGATGCGGAATAAGATTAAACAGAGAAGATGAAGAGAGATAAAATTACAGTATGAGAGAGTGTGAGTGAAAGGTCCCATGGATTTCAGATGAAAATTTTGAGCTTTTTGCTTCGTTTTTGTCTGCTTGATCTGGCCTCGTTTTCGTGGCTTCCAATGAATCGCTGAATTTTCAAAATTCTGCAAATTTGCAATTTGTAGGAATCTAAATGATACTACGTAGTACAGATAAAACAATTTACCTTGAATAATGTGAATGTAATAATAGCCGGGAGCTTTCTGAATCTCACTAATGCTAAATCACACCCACAAAAGCTTCCAACATTTTAGGGTAAATCAGAGTTGTTTATTTTAAATTTAGGGAAGGACACAAAACAAAAAGTGGGGGGGGCAGTACGGCAAAACAGAAAAATTATTTCTTTGGTAGCATTGTACAGAATAAAGAGCAATATAAACCAATGAAAAAAGACAGATAAAGAAATTGGGCATAAGGCCTAATAAATCCTGGCCGATCGAAAATCAAGTAACCTTGTGAGGAAAAGTATGAGGCTTGTACCTTTGCATTTGTGTGATCCATACAGTGTGCCCAAGAAACTATCATGGCCATTGGATGTAAAAACCCAAAATTCACAAATCCAAAAGCTAAAATTTCCAGCTCTGGATACAATAAGGATCTCTATTTTTTTCAGCGTAATCTTGTTATTGGTATAAACAATAAGATCACAAGTGACAAGCTCCACACTTTGACAAAATGTACCATCGGAGATCTGTCGTCAGAGATTTATTAGGTCTTTTTGTGGATAAATACGAGCGCCATTGCCAAACACGCTATAATAAGGAGATAGATCAAGCTTTTCATGTTCTAATTACCTTCCTTTATATTGGTAACACTCTTAATAACTATCTGCATTTTTAATTTGTGAACTTTCAGTAACCACCGAGAGTGCTTAGTGCTGACACAATGTATAATACATTCACATTAGGACTCCCTGGTTTTTGCCTGAAGCCTGATACGCTTATGCAATCCTCATTTGTAACTTGGAGAACTAATGCAACCAAAATTAGTAATCAAAGCTTTTATTGATCAATAGATTTTATAAATGAGGTCTTCTATTGGGTGAACAAACAACCTTGCTTTGCGTATCCCCTTAATGACAAAGCCTGTACATGTACGGGCTCAAAATGCATTGTTTTCAATGGATTTTGGGACCACCCATTGTCCTTTAGGGGGTATAATACGTATTATTTTATTAGTTGTTTTTTATAGTAATTTTTAATATTTTTATACATATTTTCACATGATGGGTCACTCATTGCATGTCAGATGTTAGCAGAGCTGCCTCGGAACGTTACATGAAATTATATTAGAAATTAGATATATATTTCAGTTCCGAAAGATAAATATCATCATTGATCTTTTCCAATATTTTCAAAATAGCTTTATTCGTGAATGGATCACTTGAAAATGTGTATAATGTGTAAATGTGTTTTATTATCTGTTTCATCCATCTTTCCCCTTCACAGGATGACTGTGATACCTAGCACTTTGTATGTTTTGGGGTCTGGCTTCTTTAAGCCATTATTTTAGGCTAAGAAAAGAACATTTTCTTTTCTTCTGTAGATAGTATGAGTTGTTGGTACTTCGGATGAGGTTCTATCAGGAGCAGAAGACCAAGTTTCTGCAAAAATGCAATCACACATCAACTACAAAGTTTGACAAAAGAGAGCAAGAACAAGAGAGCATGATTTGATGTTAGAATGTGGAAGGCAGAGGGATAAGTAGAGAAAATTCTACTATGAAAACAGTAGTACATATGTGGAATAGCCTTCCAGTGAAAGTAGTAGGAGGCAAACAATATATTAACTCAAGAAATCTTGTGAGCTTAGACTTAAGGAAGTCCTTAGGAAATAAATAAGCAAACACTCTTTCTATAAAGGCAGATCTACGTTTATCTCTAGGAGTCTGTCTTGCTCTTTTTTATGGTTATATTAAAAGCGTGAACATTGCAGTCCAACAAAAGCCATCTGTAATTATTGTGAAATTATTTACCTTATACAAGGGGTTCTGAAAATTTCTATTTAGATTTTTTATGTCTTTATTTTCATTATAAAAAATACATTTACCTAAAAAAACTTTATCTAATCTAGAATTCATTCCACCATCCTGCCACTAGAGGGCACTGCAGTACTTAAAATTAATTCACAATTTAAGACATTTATTTGATCCCATTAACATTTGGAATTATTTGTTCTACAATTGCTAAAAAAATAGTTAGTATAGAAGCATTTGTGTCTGTTTTTATACTTTAACCATAACCAATAAACAAAATGTCACACGCTAAAAATACGTCAAGAAATACTGTGCAATACAAATTAAATAGATTTCTGGCACTTTGTGTGGTAATGGATGTTAAAGCTGCCATGTTGCTCCTGCATCAAGGTTTTAACTTGTCCGTCTCCCTAAGATATTTGTCATAATAGCTTAACAGAGGAACTGTAAACATGATAGGGACCCGGGCTTCAAGGAAGGAAACAAATACAGGTAGAGCTCTGAAAGTGTTACAGTTTCCTGCCTGGGCTGACATTAAGGTTCCAATGCAATCTGTAATGAGCGACCATGGGAGGGAAAAAGTATTTGCGTTAAAAGGCCCCGCTTTGCTTTTTTTGGATGTCAGGTAATAACTTGAAACTGAACATTACATAATGGAAATGCAGCACAAGTTTTTGGATTTCAGTTCACGAATCATTTATGGTTTTATCTTATATACGACAGTACCCCTTTAAAATAATATGCGCTGACACTTTAATACGTCTCACCCGCACAGCACGCTTATCTAAACGGACTTTGTCTGAAGCTGGCAATTTAATAGCAGGAAAGTGCTGATGTAGGGGAGACTTCATCGCTTTGTACTGGGATATAATATCTCATTTTATCCGTGATATGCTTTATTAAATTCTCATAAACCTGTCAATAGGGACAGACATCATTTCACATTACCCCATTAGCGCTGTTGTCTCTGACGCTGGCAGAAAATAATATGAACGGCAACATCATTTTTCACAGCAGCTACAGGGAGGAAAAATTGAATTATGTGGCTTTTGTAAATGGCCCTAAGATTTACAAATGTAAGTAAAAATTAGCATCTTCATAAGATAGGGAAATTTAATGGCACCTAAATAAGTTCTTTAGGACTTTTTTCCCAGAGGCCAAAGATTTTTGTGCTTCTCCTCATCATACAAAGAACCTAATTTTGCTCCAATGCTGTAGGTCCAGAGTAGAAACCAGATAGCCAACCTTCCTCTTGTGGGGAGCTAACATTTTAAGACCCCTCTGAGAGGAACCACTGAGTTCCATGGGTGGGAGGAACCAAAAAACACAGCCCACTGCTCCCCAGTCGAATTTCAAGGCATCCGGCTCCACTCCACAATCACCAGTGGACCTAACCGGAGACTCTAAGCATACTTCAGGCCTCACAGCCTCCCTGGTCTTGAGGTCAGAGGACCAAGTGTTTCAAAGTCTCCTCGCCCATTGATTTATGCATTATAGAGGTCCAGCTTAGTCATTCTTACCAGAGAAACCCACCAATGGTAGCCCATCATGATGAGATTAGCCCATCTCTTTCTTTACTTAACAAATCCCTTTGCATCTACCCCCTTAACACATATCTAACCATAAACAAAGAATATATAAATACATAAGTTTATTTTTGCCTTCTACTACTTACTGTATGTAAGAAAAGTGAGGTAGATGCTATTATACTGTATCGCAGGATAGAAGAATAAGTTGCCACTTCTAATGGTCAAAGCAATTGGCTCGGTTTGTTCTGCTTGCTGTCCATGGTGCTGAAAGTGGCAGATACTTTCTATAGTAAAAATAAAAATAGATAAAAACATAATCACAGTTCAGTAGATTTTCCTTATTGGAACAATTCCTAAACACGTTGCATTCTTTAACTGAACAATTAATAGGGAAAACAGGACCAGAAAATAACTTTCATTTATCAGCACTAAGCCATATCAACCTCAACACAAAATGGCTACCAGCCATACTCTCTCATAGTGAAGCCACTCCATAAGTTACGGTGGGTTAACGGGACTCACCAGCATGAGGTCATGACACTGCCTTAATACTTGAGCCTTGGGGCTTGGGGTAGCATGAGAAATACCATTACATAAGTTATGGTGAGTAAAGGTGATGGAAAACCCTTCCACTTAAAATTAAGAGGGTAGTAGAAGCATTGTTAAACATTCATCTAAAGACACCAGACAACTTGTTTTTTCCTCAGAAATCTCATGGTGCTGCCACAACCACAAGGGATTCTGGGTAGGTGCATGCAAAGAAGGTCAACAATGATCACCTTCTGCCTCTGTATCCACTTTATACATGGATCCCTTGAAAGTAATTGCCCGCTGTACAAGACAGCCTTTAGACAAAACTCGGGTAAGAGGCACAATAGCCAGACCACCGCTCATGGACAGCTGTTTCATCCTTAATAGGACTCGTCAGCATGAAGTTGTGATACTAGATTAATACTTGAGGCGTGGGATAACTAGGAAACACCATGATATAAGTTATGATGGGCAAAAGCAATAGAAAACCCTTCCACCTAAAATGAAGAGAGCAGTAGAAGCCTCATACATTGATCTCTCGAAAAAAATTGCCTGCTGTACAAGAAAACCTTTAGACAAAACTCAGGGAAAAGTTGCTATAACCAGATTACCACTCACAGATTGTGATACTGGTGTAGTACTCGAGGCTTGGGGAAGCATGAAAAATACCGTTATATAAGTTATGGTGAGTAAGGGTGATGGAAAACCCTTCCACTTAAAATTAAAGGGGTAGTAGAAATATTATTAAACACTCATCTACAGACACCAGACAAGCCAGAAGGCTTGTTATTCCCTCAGAAATCTCATGGTGCTGCCACAAGGGATTCTGGGTAGGCACATGCAAATAAGGTCAACAATGATCACCTTTTGCCATTATATCCACTTTATACATGGAACCCTTGAAAGTAATTGCCCGCTGTACAAAACTCGGGTAAGAAGTGCAGTAGCCAGATCACCACTCGTGGACAGCTGTTTCGTCCTTAATAGGACTCGTCAGCATAAGGTTGTGATACTGGCTTACTACTTGAGGCTTGCCTCTATATCCACTTTATATAGGCAAAAGGTGATCATTGTTGACCTTATTTGCATGCGCCTACCCAGAATCCCTTGTGGTTGTGACAGCACCGTGAGATTTCTGAGGAAAAAACAAGCCTTCTGGCTTGTCTGGTGTCTGTAGATGAGTGTTTAACAATGCTTCTACTAACCCCATTGTGAAACCACCACACTAACGATTAAACGCAGTAGTTGTAAGCAACCAACATAATACATCCAATCAGCCTTCCGTTACAAAGCTGCACGTTCTGGATGGTTTCTGCAAACAATGTGTTCATTTTCACTACTTAAACCAATTAAAACACCACAAAAATGAATTTGTTTTAACTTTTGTCACATGCTCTCAATTTATGGAAGTCACAAAAGTTTAGAGGAAGAATTAAGAAAATATCATCAGTAACTCTTCTGACAAAAAGGAGTTAACGTGTCTCACGACAACTGTGAAAAGGAGCTTCATAACATATAGCCAAGTACACAATCTATGAAACACTGATAACACTGCTGATAAGACACATCTGGGCATTTGAAAGTATATTATGTACTGTTACAATTGCCAGCTTGATTTCTGAGCTACTTACATGCATAACATTTTATAGCTTCGTGGTTAGAATCTAAATAATATTTGAAGGAGCTTACATTGAAACTAGAAGTTGAGTCATTTCTGTAAATATGGATATTTTTTCATAAAGATATCACCTGGTGAAAAGTTTGAAAAGTGGTCCTATCACCATAGTAATCACTGGAACCGTCTAGACAGCAGAAAAGCTGGGTGGTTCAACAGTTGCTATTGAGAAAAAAATAAGAAACTTGCACCAGGATCGCCCTTAAAAAACAGCCCCCTATCTTCTCGGGTTTAGGGTGAAGTCAAAAAGGGGGGGAAGACTGTGAATTAACAGGGTGGTGCAGAGGACACATAGAGGTCTTTTCACTAAAGAGAGGTTTTCAACAAGGGGACAAAACCGCCAATGGGCTTCTTCTGCAGGAAGGGCCATACTGGTCCCGTATAATGTATAGTTATATATGTGAGAGCAGTTTGAGAAATCTCCCACATTGTCTATACATTATGCAGGACCATCACAGACTCTCTTACTAGAGGATCTCTGTGGGGTTTTCCTTTTGATAAAGAACAGTAATATCAGGTAGCTGATATCGCCAAATCTCCTACAAACGCCTCTTTAGTAGATGGACCTCATTGTATGGCAAAGAACTTGTTTTGGGAGATATAGCTCGATACCTCATTGTCAGTGTCATACCATGCCACAATAAGTCATTAAAAATCAAATGCAATACAAATGCTTGGTAAAAATGTATGACCGTATGAACTTATTAATTCAAGTTTTTTTCTTTCAAAACACGAACTTAATGACCTAACATCTGTTGCTTGTTATTGTGTTATTCAAGGGTTTACCTCAGGTTCTAAGCCAATTTCCCAATGGGATCGAAATATGTAAAAAAAAAAAAAAAAACCTTTAAAATAACAAACCCACTTTTATTTAAAGTACATTGTTGCTATTCCCAGTGTGGGATGTACAGTATATTTTCCATAGTATAAATGTGTACTTTTAAATAAACGGTTCTGGAACATACAATTTCTAGTGTGTACTCTTGTTCTGTAATATCCCAGCGGGGTACGAACTAATCGTTTTTATTTCATCCCAACAAACAAGTCACACACTGTGTTATAATCAAATCAACTCTAGTAAGATTTAGGGAAATTAGCATTTGAGGCGCCACAGGAGAAGGGAGTAATTAAAGGCTTTTCAGAGCTTTTTGTGCTGCCATTAATTACATTAGGTCTTAAATTACATGGTATGGTGAAAATGGGATGAGAATTCACCCAAAATTCCAGCTTCAAACTCATCGGGCTGGCATGTTCGCTGTAGTACCTGGCTTATTCAATTGACCACCTACTATCGAGGTTTAACTAAACTTTACCTACAACTATTCAAAGTATTGTTGTGCGAGAAAAACAAATTACACTTTGGGCTTCATTAGATAAAGGAACTTAATTTGATTCTAAGCTGCTCCAATTCGCACAGGTATGAAGAAGCAAGTTTGCATAAAAGATAAATATTTAACACAATCTTTTATGAAAATATTTACATGTGGTATTGGACCCTGTCGTGTGAAGTTCCATGGTTTGCTATGGCGATGAGTGATAAAACATTGCACCCGAATTGAGGGAGACTCACTCTCTGCTCTTGACCACTCTTGGTTGCAAAATTCAGAAACGTCCTAAACGAGCCAGCTTCAAGTTCTACTTGTTCCCAGGTTTGTTTTATGTACCAGACATCCAGGCAGTTTTCTGAATCAGATGGGCAAGGGTTGCAATTGGTCTTAGTTTGAGCAGGACAGAGCCAAGAATAAAGAGCCTATTCCAATTTCTCAGAAATCAAGGTTCTGTAGACAGGTTCACAGCAGGGTTACATGACTCTGGCAACTTTGACTCTCTTGTGGCCTGTAAGCTATTCCTGTCATGGGCCACCGAGTATTCCTTCTTGGAGTACCATTAGCCTTAGGACCAGCCTGAAAACACAGAACATGTCCAGTCAATATCTGGGCCAAATACATTGATATTTTCGCACCCTCCATAAAGAACGGACCAGAAAAGAGAAACCAACGGTATGTCCGAAAGATTGGGATCTCTGTTCACACATATTCTGTAGAAAGGCAAAAAACCCAATATTTTGTTGCAGACTAAATCTCTCATAGGCGTAATTAATTAGGTTATTGCTGACTCCTCCATTGAAGAGCAATAAGAAAATAATCTAAAAAAAAAAGTTCCAGAAAAATAAAACAATGGATAAAAGAGGCCACAATAATTATCATGCTTCATTCCAGACGCTGAGTTTATCTTTCGCTGATTTCTTCTGTCTGCCTTTTTTCTTTTTTTTTTTTCACACTCATTCTTTCTTTTTTTTTTTTTTAATTGTCCATGAGCCTACTGTAGATTTCTGAATGGTCTTTGATGTTTATCTCTGGGTAATTCTATTTGGTGGATTTTGCCAAAGCGACAGTTGAAAGAATACAGCACAGAGCGGTGATGCCGAATGGTTAAAAGAATGCTGGAAACCGGATTAGGATCATGTTCTAGTACTGAATGTCAGACAGTGAATAGGACTAAAGTTCTTTATCGCCCCACACTGGCAGGTCCTTTTGTCCAGGCATTCTTCCTTTTTTTGGCAATAACCTTTCAGGGTGATGAGGAAGGAATATTCATTTACTGATTGTCATAATACCATGTTGGGAATTTATTTTTCGTACGGGCAGAAGCAACATGCAGATAACACATGTCCATAAAAGTGCTTCCAGGCTCAGGATATTTACTGTTGCCTTTTTTGTTGTAATTTTAAACTTTTAGGCACCAGATGGAAGAACAGTTTATCACTGCAACAGTTGCCACCTTTCTTGCAAAAAAAAAAAAAAGAAAAAGAAAATACTGGCCATGCTAATTTGTATAATATATTATATAATATTATATAATGATATAATGTATTATATAGGGCTGCAACTAACGATTATTTTAATAATCGATTAATCGGCCGATTATTTTTTCGATTAATCGATTAATCGGATAAAAAAAAAACAATATGCAAATTTTTCGTTTATTTAAAAGAATTTAATGAACTGGATGTTAAAAAACAACTTAAAATTTACATTAACATTCTTATTTTGTTATGATGTAATAAAAAACAATATTTTCAAAGTACAAGAACCCAAACACAATATTTATGAAACAAAATAACCCCAAACATTCTGAAAAGAGGTGGACTATTACTGTTCAAGAAACTTTGCCCCAGCACTTTGCACTTTGCACCCAGCACTTTGCACCCAGCACTTTGCACCCAGCACTTTGCACCCAGCCCTGGCACTTTGCACCCAGCACTTTGCACCCAGCACTTTGCCCCAGCCCTGGCACTTTGCATCCAGCACTTTGCACCCAGCATTCAGCACTTTGCACCAGCACTTTGCACTTTGCACCCAGCCCTGGCACTTTGCACCCAGCACTTTGCACCCAGCCCTGGCACTTTGCACCCAGCACTGGCACTTTGCACCCAGCACTTTGCACTGTGCCCCTGCACCCAGTCTCTAACTCTGCCCTGCACCCAGCCCTGCCCCCACATTCTGCCCTGCCCCCACACTCACACTCTGCCCTGCACCCACTCTGCCCTGCACCCACACTCACACCCTGCCCTGCATCCCCACCCCCACTCTGCCCTGCACCCAGTCTCCCACTCTGCTCTGCACCCACACTCACACCCTGCATCCCCACCCCCACTCTGCCCTGCACCCAGTCTCCTGCCCTGCACCCCCACCCCCACTCTGCCCTGCACCCCCACCCCCACTCTGCCCTGCACCCACACTCACGAACCGCTCTGTGCGAATGGAGCCACTCGCACAGAGCGAACCGCTCTGTGCGAATGGAGCCACTCGCACAGAGCGAACCGCTCTGTGCGAATGGAGCCACTCGCACAGAGCGAACCGCTCTGTGCGAATGGAGCCACTCGCACAGAGCGAACCGCTCTGTGCGAATGGAGCCACTCGCACAGAGCGAACCGCTCTGTGCGAATGGAGCCACTCGCACAGAGCGAACCGCTCTGTGCGAGTGGAGCCACTCGCACAGAGCGAACCGCTCTGTGCGAGTGGAGCCACTCGCACAGAGCGAACCGCTCTGTGCGAGTGGAGCCACTCGCACAGAGCGAACCGCTCTGTGCGAGTGGCTCCATTCGCACAGAGCGATTCGCTCTGTGCGAGTGGCTCTGTGCGATCCGTGCACATAGACATGAAGAATACTTACCTCCGGAACGCGTCACATCCGTCACGTAGCTAAAAGAAGGCGGAGACTGCAGAGCGTGTAGCAGAAGCGGGGAACGCTCGCGGAGGTAAGTAAAAGGAGCCGAGTGCTCCAACAACGAATTGATCACTCGATTAATCGATAACGGAAATCGTTATCGATGATTTCCGTTATCGATTATTATCGATTTTATCGATTCGTTGTTTCAGCTCTAGTATTATATATGCGTGACATCACAGAAACATAATGTGCACCTACCCCTCAAATATTTCCTGTCACAGAAACATAATGTGCACCTACCCCCCAAATATTTCCTGTCACAGAAACATAATGTGCACCTACCCCCCCAATATTTCCTGTCACAGAAACATAATGTGCACCTACCTTCCCTCCCCCAAATATTTCCTGTCACAGTAACATAATGTGCACCTATCTTCCCCTCAAAAATCTTTCCTGTCACAGGAACATAATGTGCACCTACACCCCAAAAAAAATATTTCTTGTCACAGAAACATAATGTGCACCTACCTCCCTCCCCAATATTTCCTGTCACAGAAACATAATGTGCACCTACCCCCCAATATTTCCTGTCACAGAAACATAATGTGCACCTACCCCCCAAATATTTCCTGTCACAGAAACATAATGTGCACCTACCCCCCAAATATTTCCTGTCACAGAAACATAATGTGCACCTACCCCCCAAATATTTCCTGTCACAGAAACATAATGTGCACCTACCCCCCCAATATTTCCTGTCACAGAAACATAATGTGCACCTACCCCCCCAATATTTCCTGTCACAGAAACATAATGTGCACCTGCCCCCCCAATATTTCCTGTCACAGGCCATGCATATACCACTACCGGCAGGTTGCTCTAAATACCGCCCAGGTGGCAACCCTAATCCAAAATTGTAATTTATTCCTAAACAAAATTCCATGGCGACCAGAAGAAGAGTGGTGGGCTTTTTGAGGGTTGTAGAATGTTGTAGAACTACGTGGCTGGGGGCTTCATGCCTCTCTTGGTGGCCTCTCTTGGTTTTAGAAGGTGCTCCCTTCTAAGCTTAGGAACAAGTAACCGGTAAGGGTAACCCAAGTAAACACTAAACAGCCCTCCTTGGTCAAGCATGTACAGTATATTCTCGATCATAAAAAAAATAACACAGATTTTTTAATTCTATCCTTGCCATCAGGTAAAACACTTACCGGTATTTATTACATTGTAATTTGGATATCCCTGTGATCTTTGGCTTATTCAAGAAGCATTCTGCTTATCCATTGCTTCTCTGTCATAGAGCTTACTAATGGGGTTTTCCACCCTACCAATTAGTAGACCTGAGAATAGCAATTAGTAGTTGTAAATTGGAGTGTGCCAAAGAGCTTAATTAAAAATACCAGCCTAATTCTATACAGGATTTGCTATCAGACAATGATACGATGGCGACAAATGACAGGTTATAGCGAAGACCTAATAATATACTACCGTTCCCTGTTCAGTATTGTACTAAATCAAAATATATTTTAAAAATATAATAATATATATATAAATATATAATTTTCCAAGCACAGAAAATGGTGGGCAACCATGTCACATGTTTTTAATGTAAAACTGAATGTTTTTTTTTGCCAAACACAGAGTTTATAATAGCATTTGGGCCCAAGCTGCATGTGCTTCTTACTCCTTCCCAAAAAAATCCATTTTTGTAATTGATCATCTAAAACATCTAAAATTCAAAGATGCTAAATGATGTCAAAAACATTTGGAAGCCAGCAAAAAAAAACCCAGCAAATCCTAAATAAAGAATCACAATATATTTTGCCTTTCATGCCTTAAATGAAAATGTTTTCAAACTTGTATGTAGAGGGCTAAGAAATGTTTGACAATGAGTGTGAAGTGAATTTTATCCTTCCTAAATCAATTAGGTTGTTAAATGTGGCAACATTCACACCAGCGAGCAAGTCCATCCAAGAAGCCCAGTAATAAAGCAGTCTGTGTACTGTCCAATCTTGTCCAACACACAGAAAAGTGAATTGTGGCCGGACTGGCCATGCCGAGGTGGCCTTAGCACTTTAAGGCCAGTGGCCATCTTATGTCGATGGCTAGATATGCATGGGCCTGATGGGAGTCTATAGAAAAAAACACAAAAAGTTCCAATTATTACAGAAATTCTGCCCTAAGAGCGTGCACATGTTAGTTTGAGATTGTCTTATAATAAGTGTGTGAGTGTGTATGTTATGGGCGACAAGAGACCATTTAGGTGGACTTGCCCCATGGGCTAGAAGGTGCCATGCCATGCCATGCCATGCTATGATATCAGGACATTCAAAAAAAAGGATGACGGTCAAGAACGCAAGTGGTGGAAGGTGTTTGAGACACACTATTGTGTATATGTAAAAGAAACAAAGGGAGTAGTAGAAGCGCTATTAAACACTCATCTACAGATACCAGACAAGCCAGAAGACTTGTTTTTCCCTCAGAAATCTCATGGTACTGCTGCAACCACAAGGGATTCTGGGTAGGCACATGCAAATAAGGTCAACAATTATCACCTTTTGCCTCTATATCCACTTTATACATGGATCGAAAGTAATTGCCTGCTGTACAGGATAGCCTTATTTGCATGCGCCTACCCAGAATCACTTGTGGTTGTGGCAGCAGCATGAGATTTCTGAGGGAAAAACAAACCTGGCTTGTCTGGTGTCTGTAGATGAGTGTTTAACAATACTTCTACTACCCCTTAATTTTAGTGGAAGGGTTTTTCCATCACCTTTACCCACCACAACTTATGTAATGGTATTTCTTGGCTACCCAAGCCCCAAACCTCAAATCTTGTGCTAGTATCACAACTTTATGCAGATGGCTCCCATTAAGGATGGAACTGCTATTTGGTTAAGATCAAGTGGAAACTTGTAAGAGATGGAAAGTTTGATTCTCTGGCCTTATGGTTGAGGTACTCGCGATGAGGATTTGATTTTGTTTTTGGATCATGGACTTAACACTTCACTTTGTCCTGGCAGGTAGAGGTATTGTGATCCCTTGTGGCTCCCTAACTTTCCCATACAGTGGTCCTCTATTTCAGAGGTGGACCAGAAGATCCGACCCTCCTACAGGTCTTATGGCTGGGGAGGGAAGAAATTCCCATGGGGAATGTCAGACGAAGACTTGAAAAAGTATCAGGCTTCTGATGCTCTTATGCACAGAGGCATGTACTTGAGAAGCACAACACCTCGGGCTTCCAAAAAAAAAAAAAAGCTGTCCATGAGTGTTTTGTCTAAAGGCTGTCTTGTACAGCAGGCAATTACTTTCAAGGGATCCATGTATAAAGTGGGTATAGAGACAAAAAGTGATCATTGTTGGCCTTATTTGCATGCGCCTATCCATAATCCCTTGTGGTTGTGGCAAAACCATGAGATTTCTGGCTTGTCTGGTGTCTGTAGATGAGTGTTTAATAATACTTATACTACCCCATTCATTTTAGTGGAAGGGTTTTCCGTCACCTTTACCCACCATAACGTATATAATGGTAAAAGAAACAAAGAATATTTAAATAATAGAAGCCAGAGGGGCAATGGTGGCCCATTCCCCCCTCCTTGCCAGGGTTACGTTGTTAAACAGGAACTAAGCTACATCTCTTAGTTTACGTAATGAGGCGTTGCAACCGCTCCATGAAGGTAACCTCTGTGTACTCAAGTTTCGGTGATATGTTTGTGATAAACGGTTTACTGAGCAAAATCCTATGATTAATAACTGTCAAAGTAAATACCTTTAAGTACAGTAAGACATTGTTTCCTAGGTGCTATAGTATGTGCTTATTTCACAAAGGTTTTTTTTGTTTGATAAAGGATGTTTTTCAGGTTATTACAGATGTCTCAACATCACCCAAGGCTTTCATTCTTCTCCTTAATGGAGGATGTGTTTAAGTGAGACAGGTACAAATCTATCTTTTGCCTCCATTTGATACGATTAGCTTTATCCCTGTCTCATTCTTTGTAGGTGATACTGACGGGAAATCAATTACAACAGGTTTTGGGCTTTCATTTTCACACTCTGAGCATTTTAGCTTCTTTGTCCCCTCATTGTTCTTGACATTAATTTGGCACAAGATGATAACAATCTGTATCATTATTGACATTGCAAAAGGAATTGCAAGCGTAGTGTGAAAACCAAGACGGTAAGAAAAAAAATGAAAGGTCAGATAATAGATGATGACTAATGTGAGGCATCTGTTTGGGTTGTTTCGGGGGTTTATAACTGGATTTAGTCGATTAGTAGGGGATTTACAAACATGTTGTATTACAATGGAATGAACCCATTTTGGAGGACATATGTTAAGGTGCAGGATTAGGAGTTTGTCTTAGACTTGTGCTAACCTGTCCGTCGTCTTTCAATGCTGTTACCAGGCCCATGTATTAAATATAAAAGCTCATTGGTGGAATTATTGAGAGAAGAATCATAGCAGTCCCTCCTTGGGTAAAAAAAATCCCTGTCTCAACACGGATCCCTGTATGAAAAGCTGAATATGTTTAACAAAAGTTAACAAAAATATATACAAAACAATAGAGGTTATGACTGCAGTGATGCACTTAGGGCGCCATTGATATGTCGATACGACCATTGGTTAACCAGAAAACTCATAGAAGAAAACTCACAGAAGATAACCACTGTATTCTGATAAAGAAGAACATTACATTAAGAATATACGGAAGTCTATGGTGCACATTTATGGGTTTAATTACAGCCCATGACTAAGATATAAAGCACAACACAGGGGCTAGAAACACAACTCTGCCACCCATTACTTTATAGAACAACATTTTCCTTTCTTCTATCCTACATGGCCTGGTGAGATGAGATTAATCAATGACTACAGTAGCTAACCCCCTTTTGTGGCCATTGGGCTCATGCCAGCAGATCTGATGCTTCAGTTGCCCTTACTGGACTAGGGGTGGCTTCAAACTGCAGCTTTGTAGCCTCCATTTTGTTTTGTTTTTAATGCCAAACTATAAAGACTATGAGGTTTTGCAAGGTTTTCTTTTTCATCTATAAATCCCCTGTGTTTTAGGATCAGTCAACAGTCAACATGTTTGTGTCTCATATAGTGTCTACTTCAGAGGAGGTACGACCATGGGGTAGGTTAAGATATGGCCACTTCCTTAAATTTTGCCCCATCAATTATGAGAGCCCCTACTTTACTTCTCAGTATTGTATAGCAGCAGCTGCTTTGGATAAGACGAATCATGGAGCTTTGGTGTTTGTGCTGAGGACCAAATACAGATATAAATCCCACAGTGTACTTATCCTTTTTATGTCATCTGTGGAAGCCGGTGTCGGAGATGCATCTTAGATGCTTATTCCCTAACACCAAACACGCCAAACAGAAAACATTGTTCCCCAGGGACCATTGCAGCGAGTGCTTTGAAGTCTGTCCATTTCAGAATCACGATCTAATGTTCTCAAGTATTCAGGAGTTCTGAATAGTACTCAATACCAATTTACTTCTGCCTGATCGGCCGTCCCCTCCTTTGTTGCTGGTTAATTCACTTTTTGTCTTAGCTCACAAACATTCCTGACAACACTGCTGGCACCAAAGTGAACTCAAAAGGAAATTAAGGTGTTATTGTGATCTTAAGATGGTGTCATATTCCGGGGATATTTTTTCTAAAGTCAAGCTCTTCCTGAGTCCCCAGTAAGGTCATATACTTTAACCATATAGAAAAAGGAAAATAAATATTGTAACTAATGGATGTGATTCAATGTATCAAGAACTGAATCGGGATTGGACCAGAACATAGTGTTTGGCAATAAAATAATTCTGTATCTTTTCCGTGGTATTTTATAATATATGTTTTTCTTTCCTTTTCAGGAAAACAATATAACAAAAACAATATTATGATAAATATATGAAGTATAAATGACACCCACAGCCACATTGTTGCTCAGGTTCAGCATTTCACAATTTGAATAGGCATTGTATCTGTTTAACACGTAATGAATCCCTAAACAATGTCATCAAAACAGGGAACTGACGTTATACATTGTTTAAATGATGAAATAACCTCTATCACTCCAAGGCACAAAGATAATGCATAGACCAAAATTATGTAGACACCTGACCATCACACCTATATGAGCTTGATGAACACCCCATTCCAAATCCAATGACATTAATATTGAGTAACCCCCTTTGTGGTGATAACAGCCTCCACTCTTCTGGAAAGGATTTCCACAACATTCTGTGGGAATTTGTGCCCTTTCAGCAAAAAGAATGTTTTTGAGGTCAGGCACTGATGTTGGGGAAGAAGTCCTGGCTCGGAATTGACGTTCCAGTTCATCACAAAGGTGTTCAATGGGGTGGATGTCAGGGCTCTGTGCGGCCACTTGAGTTCCTCCACACCAAACTCATCAAGCCACATCCTTATGGACCTTGTTCTGTGCACACAGAGATTTTCTATCGGATAAAAAGTGCTACTTGCTCTGGATTAAGGGATAGTGAATCTTTTTGGCATCTGATCGGTCATAAATCAGTATCACAAGTCACAATCACCTTCTGTTATTGAATAACATTTATCTGATCCTGCCTGCGTTCACTAGAAAGGCGTCCAACCTTTTTGTTGAAAGTATTAACGGAATCCATCAAAATCACTTCACTTGGCGAGCATTAGATAAAAGCTTTAAGACGGCAATGCAATGTGTGACCATCTTTTCCATCTCAGAAGGGGTTAGCATTGCTGTATCCCATTTGGATTAGTAGATCTGGTAATACATCCTTTGCATAATCTTCTAATACTATCCAGAGTGACCTTTTCCACTCAACAGAAGATCAAGTCTTCACCTTTTAATCAGGAACCTCTGTGAGGATTCAGTTGTTTTCGTTGGTAACCCTAACTCTTCAAATTTCAAACTTTAACTATAAAGTCCCAGCCTATTGTTGAAAAGGACCGTGGTAATGTTATTTTAAAATATTAGATGTTTTTAGAATTATCCATTTTGAATACCTTGAACTCACTTGTAAACTGTATGTAAATATAAAAAACTATTATTACTGGGTACATATAAGATATATAATTTTTTAAATAATTTTTGTATGTGACTTCACTTTTAATAGACCATCCCAGTGCTGCGGAATCTGTCGGCGCTTTATAAATAAATAATAATAATAAATAATAATCTGTTAAACAGGGTTAAGAACCCCACAGGAACAGATTCGGGACAATTTACTGTCATTTCTATGGGCAGAGAGATGGTCATGTAGTCCAAGCAAAGTCTGGTGAAAAGGGCAACACTTTTACCATATATTGTACAATACCTAGAGAGAATTTATTCTATAAATCATGATTATCAACACGCCACCGAGCATCAATCCATATTTTAGTCTTAGGGTCAATGGTGTTATAAGTAGCTTTACATTGAGTCTTAATGTGTCATAGATGTTTAAAAAAACGAATATGGCGCTCGTGGTAAGGTTACAATAACATAATATTTTGTAAGATGTATATTATGTAGGGTACTGAATTTCCCACGGATTTTCCATTAAAGCACAGCTCTCTCCCGCATGCGCGGACTGGTAGAATTCCTATAGCTAGTGTAGCATTTCCTTCTCTTAGACACAGTTTGGGGTTTTGCATTTAAAGTGATTGTGGTGTAAAGTTCGAAGGGTGTCTTATCACCATACCAACCAATAGAATGCTCCTTTTGCTTGGACCAAGGTGCTGGTTGCTATGGTGATAAGAAGACAATTAAAACAATATGCATTAATCTGAAATCATACATAAATGTTATACATAAACCACTTATTATTGGCTCTTTAAAGTCAAATGATCCGCAGAGGCATCTAATGTCACTACAATGTCACTATTACCTCATAATCTTGGGTATATAGACTGCAATAGGTATATAGACTGCAATAGGTTCAAAGTATAGCGCATAGATTGGAAGGGTATCATTAGTAAGCAATAGACTATAAGGGTAATAGAATCCTGGAAACTAAAGTATTTTCAAAAATTCTTAAGATATTATTATTATTTTATATAGTGCCATCATATGCCCCAGTGCTGTGGGTAAACAGGACATAGGCATAAGCCTTTAAATAAATAGTTAATTAAGAGATGGCCGATTATAATTAATTAAATTTTTAGCAAAAATTAAAGTCTATTAATCGAGAACACAAAGAGTTATTACTTTTTTAGTTAACTTATGGCAAAAATGGGACCCATATTATTTAACCTCTCATTTGTCATTTCATATTTGGTCAGTATGATGAACAAAATCTGTATAATTACAATACTGTAATAAATCAATAAAGTCTCTGGAACTTTAACCTAAAGCTGGGGATTCATAGATATTTTATATGGCGTTTCTCTTTTGCTATTGATTAGGCAATAAATGCTAAGCAAAAATTACTCAAGGCGTAGGATCATTGCCATTGCTTTTCGGAAATTACTGTACAATGTTTGCTGGGATTTGTATCATTGCCGAGCGCTTGATTATCTGTCCTCCGGCCAAAAGGTTGAATGGTGTACATGGACCTCTGCGTGGTTCAAACAGAGGTGAAACAAGACACAAGGAGTTTAATAAATAGTTATCGCCTGGAGCTAAACACTGGCTGTTGGATCCGATGAGTTGGAGAGTGTTCTATTTTTCCCTGTCTCATTCCATCAATGGATGTTTGAGCATGTCCTTCTCCCAAGACAAGCCGATAACATCCACGATTCACCATATACATCTGGAAAATGCAATCTAGGATAGAGCCCAATATATGAAGGTAGCTCAGGATGATTTTAGGTAGATAAATGTCAGAATTTATAATTGGAATCGTAATAATGTATCGAATACCACTTAATATTTTATAATTTCATATCTATAGCATCTGGTTCGTTGTTACACTTTCTTATCTATTGGACTAATTTATACTGAGACATTTAAAGTTTTTATTCAACTATAACACCTAACGGCACTGGTCACCATATTTTAGAAAGGTCGATTTTTCTTCTCTGTTTTACATAGTGTGCGTGCTTTTTTATTATTTATACAGCAAAAGAAACAAAAGAGAATATATAAGAAATGGCTACATACTCTATGTATCAATAAAATTAAAACTTTATTACTCATCAAGATCATCTCAGACCTTGTCTTTAAAATGACAGAGAGGGATAACAAGGAAGCAACTGTTCCTCAGGTACATTGCATCTCCAGCTATTGTGATTGAGGGTGCGGACAAATTATGGATAAGATCCAGTGTAGTGAGAGAGGGAAACAGTTGGTCCTTTGACCTTGAAGCTAGGAAGGCTATGAAACCTGAGGACTGCTTGGAGACCCCAGTTTGGTCAACATGGGTGCTTGACACTTGGTTGTGTTTTTGAGAGGGTTTCACATATTCATTTTGTTGTAGTTGTTGTAATATGCACTGATTTTGCCGCAGTGGATCCTTTTCCTGAATACTTTTTTGGAGGTGGTCTGTGCCTGTATGCTCCCTCCACCTCTTTAACACTTCAATGGGACCCCTTCTTCAGGGGGCTCCCTTTTCCCCACATGGGAAGTACAACCCTAGAAGAGATATGTTGGTGATCCAGTTTCTTCTGTGGCCCTACCACTTGGATCACGGACACCACACTACAATGGTCTTATTTTTCATCTTCATCTTTTGCAAATGCATAACCTTACGTATATCTTTGTTGAACCTCATTATTTAATTTCCTGAACTAGGCTACATTTTATACCTTCTGCTGGGAAGAAACATTGTGTTTTGAGTTTATTGCTGTAAGAAAATATGTATTGTCATGGCTCCAGTGCTTTTTACAATGGCAAATAAAGTAAAAGCTGCTTACATTACATCTAGAGATCAAAAGATAGATTTGCGCTGTCAGAGACCAGGATGTTGACCACCAGGTGTATAGTCCAAAGACCCCCTTTACACAGACATAGCTAAAATGCAGGATGGGATATTTTGTGAGGACGTATGACCACAGTGCACTAAAATCTATTTTATTTACATAGCTCCCCTATATTAAATATGTCGGTGATGTCCATGACCAGTGATGTATCCTCGCCTAGACCGACCAGTGTCCCACTGCACGAGTGGCCAGTTACAAGGGAAATCTTTGCCTTCCTCAACCAGCCCATTAACCCTATGGTGGCTATACTGACCCAGCACAGCCTTCATAGGCTTCATTAAAAGGTGGTGTGTGCCTTTAAGACACGGCACCTTTTACTGTAGTTGGGATGCCGACAGCGGAGGGTAGTCCAAAAAGGTAAATACATGAATGCTTCCAGCCTTTTTCACTCTTAGGTATAGCTGTATAATTGTTATAAAAAATGTTTAATATAGGAGACCGTTGGGTATAAATTCACTATTAAAATATGTCACAAGCCTCTAAAGCTACACAATGGAAATTCCAAATATTTTATTTTACTTACACCTGATATAATAATTGAGCGAAAGACAAACACAATCTCGTTTACTTTGTCAGCAAAGCAGTAGCCATACAAGCCTTATTTTTATTTTTACATTTAAATTTCCAGGTTCAACGCATCAACGGCAAACATCTGTACACATCATTTATAAATAAATCAGTACGTACAATTTGAAAGCAAAATCCAACATCTGTACAACATATATCTGAATGACCGCAGTGATTCCCCCCCCATTAACCAATATTATGTGCATAAAACGGACTCCACAAAAATTCCCGTACAGTTCATGAAAATATGGAAATATTTAAGAGATGCGAGAAACGAAAAGTTATGGTTCTTCATTACTGATTGGATTTCTAGGGTTTTGCCACGTATATCTCTGTGGGACCTATTTGTTATTTAAAGGGCATGGGGGATAAATTATTTTGCAGGACCTTTTAGATGTAGGCTATATTTTCCTTTAACCCTATATCAGACCTTATGGGGGGCTCCGTTGACTAAATGGGGAACCTAAACCTATCTAGCACTGACGGTCGCAAAGCCAGTGACCCAAAAAATCCCTCCTGGGAATATAGACGTTGAATGACCAAATTCCAGGAAACAAAAAAAATGGATTGACCTCTATCATAGCTGCATTAGTGCCATCAAACAATTATTCTCTTGCGTCTGGGGCATTGCTTACTAAATGTTTCTGTATGCTAAAAAATATTTGCACAATATTCCCCAATTTTGTTCTGTTGTGCGTCTTTGGATTCTGAAAGGGTTAAACAGAAAGAAACTGTTCATTGTGAGTTTGCCCTTAATGTTTCGCCCTGAAATATATTACTCTGATTCATGATAAAGCCAGCAGAGGTTTAGTAATACATTATAACAAAGTAACCTTTACCCTGTCCCACTGCCTTGGGCAACTTGCTCTGCCATACATTACAAGGCGATCAGGCAGAGCAGGAACCAATCAAGAGAAAAAAGTGACATGATCTTCAGAGCTACACTGACATATAACACGCGAAGGACATTTTCAACCATTTCACCTATATACAAGCAGGGATTGATTTTCAAGGAAAAAAAACAAAACGACAGCACTTTTACATTTTGTACAAAAACGCATCACAGCCGCATTCGATCTTTTAATTTAAAGGAATTTAAAAAAAATAATTTATTCACTGTCATGACAAGATAGATGAAGATGTAACGTTTAAAATATGCATTCTTTTAAACCCTATGACATCACGGTATGGCACCGTATGCAAATAAACTGCTAATATGGAGGATCATACAGGGCCAGACTGGGGATGTAAAACAGCCTTGGCACTTTAAGGCCGGTGGCCACACACACACATCATGTAGTGGCTGCTGGTCTTAAAGTACCAGGGATGTTTATGTTTGGTTGTCTATTACCATGTTATACTCCATATCAAGCCAGCGGCTGCACATTGCAGAACCTGTTGGAACGGCAGTAAAAATAAAAGCAAAGTGCAGATAAATAGTATGTTTTGGGCTTCCTATCATGTTGCTTGACCTCAAAAATGTCATGAATATATAAAAATAGCAACTGTTAGAAAGAAAAATATCTTATAACATTCATGCAGGTGGACCCACGTTAATCCTTTTAATTCGAGAAAGGTCGAATGCAGCTGTAGCAAGAAATATTCTTTTATCCCTGTTTCATTATGAGAGGTGATTCGATTTTCCTTACTTTAATGGACAAAATACATGACAAACATCAATTTACAATTCAGCTTTCCATTTTTTATTGATCTTCTAAACCAGTGGTTGCCCTCTTGCTGCTTGTGGATACCAATTAGGTTTAAATAAATCCTCGGCATAGTCCAACAGCATTATTGTACAAATTGCAAATGTGCTACTATGGAGTGCGGATCTTGGGTGGCTCTGGGGTGATTAAAAAATCAAGTTTCTTAGCTGGTATTCTGCAAACTCTATGATCTAAACTGAGTTATACTTGTTTAGTATACTTGTTTTAGTAGAATGTAAGAAATAGTTTTAGACTTGTTTCTCAGCTCCCTCTTTATTTTCCTTTATGTTGGCCGGAATCGTGGTGTGTGTTCGCAGAGGATTCTATCTATGAAAGTTATTTATCAAGGCAAATGTATGAAGATCTGGAGACAAATGATTCCTTTTACTTGTATGGAATTCCTGTCTTTGATAAATATTGGAAAATCACTGTCCAGAATTCCTCCCGCATTACCTTGATAAATCTAAAACCATTCTTTATAGGTACCGGTGTTTTCAACAACTTTGTACCTTTAGGTCCCTACTAATGTATAATTATGATCTCCAGAAAATACTTTTGATAACCACTGATTTAAAGGTAGCGTCTTCTTGTCCATGGTTGAGTTTTGCAGTCAGTTCGGTAATGTGTCAAGTCCCAAGGAAGCTGCATGTTGCTTTGCCCTGAGCCTCAAGTTCTCAATACTTGTTGTTTTGCTGTTTAAGCTTGGGAGGCCACCTGATGTCTGCAGGAGAGGAGAAGACCAGACCTGTTGCGCATGAGACAAGGACTGGTAATAAGATTGACAATGTAGAGAACTCAGTGGAGCCATGCCCACGTTCATGCCTAGGTACGGTACCGCTGGAGGACTGGCCATGTCAAAGGATGAGTAATGGACCAAGTTGTTGGTGGCAGCCATATGCTGACGGAATTGTTCCTGCAGACGGAAGAGGCTGAGCGGGGACGAGGAATATGAATGAGTTGGGGTGAGACAACTGCTGGATGAAGGAGTCATTGTGGTGCTAGCTGGAGATTCTGTAATGAAAAAAGCAATATTTTTAATACGTACTCTGCATTACATTGTAATTATGGCGTATCAGAAATACTTTATGTATAGATGTCACTGCTGGTACCATGTTTGCTGTAAATATGCTATCTGCAGTATCTGTGACATGAGCTTTGGGAAACACCTGGTTCCTCTAAATCTTATTGTATTTCTTTGGCAAACTAACAGAAACATTTTCCATAAAGACAAAAAAATTTGAGCAGTTTGGAGAGGGTACATGAGAGGCAAATAGGAATTTCAAGATTTTTAACTTCAATGTCTCTTTCTATCATGTCACTGACCATCTATGACATCTTAAGTTATACGTTTTACTTTTTGAACCTGCCGTAGTCCTAGCTAGGGGCATCTGAAATGCAGATATGACCTTTAGAACACAAAAGAGATACCCCCAACCCTCTCATTGTAAATCATTCAAGACTGACCTGTTTTTGGACTTGTTCTTTTGCAATTTAGGATCCTGTTGTCCGGAGTTGGAGTTTTCGCTGCCTTTGGCTCTCCCTGTGGTGTTTTGGGTTCCTCCTCTTTATCGGTCTGTTCTTCCGCTGCCGATTCACCCGCAGATTGTTCGGAGAGGGTCAAGTTCAGCTCAATGCTAGTATCGCCCACCGAGCTGTGGGGTTTCTTGGAGTCATGGCTCGGACTTGCGGGCTCTACAGGTGCGGAGTCACTCTTGCCTTCGCTGTTACTGCTCACTTCTGACTCCTTTTGTTTCTGAAGCTGCTCTTTCTGAAGGCTTCTCTGCTTCTTGCGGAACTTGGCTCTTCTGTTCTTAAACCAAACCTATAGTTCAAATATTATTAAACATTAGATTTATAATTGACTAATCATTTGTTTTAGAGATGCACAATTAATAAATAGCATCTGCCTTATATCTACATAAATATAGTTACCACTTTGCTTTGAATTAGGTTATGGAAACAGATGATTGGTTATTTCACCGAAGGTAACATCGTAAAGAACCAGTCGGTTCCTTCAGTAAGCAGAAATGAAGTAAGCTATGGTCAAGTCATGGTACAAAGTATACATAGGACTGTTAATTACCTGCACTCTGGCTTCTGGAAGGTTGGTACACATGGCCAGCCTCTCCCTCATCACCACATCAGGATAGTGAGTTTTCTGGAAAGTCTTCTCTAGCGCTTCCAACTGTTGCGCCGTGAACGCAGTGCGGCTTCTTCTCTGTTTACGATGCTGGGATCCGTAACGAGCTTCCAAAATGATGTCTTGAAATGTACAGCCGTTGGAAGATAAAAAAAGGCCAATTTAATTATTGGAAGTGGTTTGAAGAACTTGCATCAAATGTCTATGTTCCATTTCAATATTAGAATAGGAAAACTATCTATTTATCTTTTAATCACCAGTTTTGGTATCTATCTCTTTGTAGAGTGGAAATGAAACTCTTGAACACTGTGCAAATAATAGAAAACCAGCAGAGGAAGAGTGCCCCTACTCATTGTCAAAATGTGCTAGTCAACCCAAGTCATGTCTCACAAGAAAATAACATATCCTATATCAGAGATGATGTGACAAAGAAACACAGTATATGGACTGACACATAGTTTTTCTTACCAGCCAGTCTCTCTGCCAGCGTAAGCGCATGAACCGAAGGTCTGTAGTCAGGGGCTTGCTGTGCCTGTTGTGCTGCTTGTTGGTGGAGATTGTACATGGCACTCAGCGAATTCATGGCGTGCAGAGAGTAACCATTCACTCCGTAGTGCTGCATGGCTGGAAACACCTGAAAATATAAATATATATGTCGATGGTATTTAGTCCATAGCAAGTTCTTTAGTTTTATTAGTAACATAAAATTTCACATTCCAGAGACTAATGATTTATACGGTTGTCGTTAAGCACAAGGACCACGGTTACCCTCAACATTCTTAATGGAAAATAAATACAAAATATGAAAAGAGTTTGTATGATGAATTCCTCCCATTTTACGCCCTTGAAACAGTCTTGTCTCATTAATGGAGAATTCAACTGCCATCAATAAAGCCACCATCATGGATGATGCAACTCACGTCCATGATCTCAAAAATAGATCTAATGTTTAAACAATACGTCTGAAGTCTGACAAAATACTAATTATAAAAAAATATGTTTAAAGGACAGTGTTTTTCAAAACAGGGCCTGAGAAAACCCAACATGGACTCCAAGGAAGGCTGATGCTTATATTTCCTTTTACTATCATGTGTTCCTAAAAATCATATTTATTCATAATAACTATGTCTCCAAGACACTTAATTCTATAAACGTCCTTCAACTTATTCCTGGTCTTGCAGGACCTTTATATTGATAAAGGTTATCGCAAGATGCTCACTCCCATTGCTGCTTTTAAATCTAGAATTAAAACATGTTATTTGTCATAAAGTGCTAATCTCTGTTTGGTATGTTACATCCGGACGGGTAATGTCATAAACGCAGTGGCTTATTACAAATGTGTGTACTTCCGATTCGATATACGTGTAATATACGTAATATCCAAGTATATCGCAGAGCGACTATATTGTTGAGGAGGGAAATTCATTAATCATCGAACACTGTTTATCAAACTGTCCAATTGTGCTTACTTTGAGTAAAATAATCTTCATATTTCATTAGGCAGGCGAGTAAGCTGATCTTTTCAATTGCTTATAGATAGCTTTGAATTTTTTGCAAGTGCATCTTTTATAGAGATAGCCTGAAGGCAGATACTAATGGAACATGTTCCCTAGAAGTAAGGGACTGGAGTTCTACGAGTGATGTCTGGAAGTAGGAACCTAAATTCCCCCTGTTACCCCTATAGTCCATCATGAAGGTTCTGTGTAGTGACTCGCCAAATGGGTTAACCAAGTGGCTCTAATAGGGGTCCTCATGGAAACCGTGACTTGTCGATATTTATTGATAGTACATTGAAACACCAGCATTCAAGCTGGGACATCAACCACAACATACTGGTGGTGAAAGCACCAAGTAAGAGTCTTATATGTGTGATCGCAGCAGTGTGGAAAAGGAAGAAGAGATCTTCGGAATATGTGACCCTGAGAATCTGCGCCTTCACCCCGAGATCCTGAGATCGGGGCAAAGACCCTGAGACTCTGGGTAAAACCCTGAGCGTTGCTTGTTATTTTTATATAACTGGTGGAAAATAATACTTTCGACAAATATTTACATTGGATATATGTTCTGTTTTAGACATAGACCATTATACATGTGAGATATCTCTTATTGACCCTAAAGATAATACTGTAAGCATATAATTTATTTTCTCTATTTTTGGAAGGGTTTCCATTCAACATCGTGAACCTACGTTGGAAAAAATAGCTATGGAGAGCATGGAAAAGCAGCCGTTAGATGGGACTAATTTGTTTATAGAAATATTAACATGTAACTCTGTCACAAAGTTATATTAGTTACAATTTGCCCCATATACTTTTTATCTTAACCATGTACTTGTACCATACATTTTGATGAGGCCAAAGATGGCGGTCCTTGGGATTATTGGACTAAACATTGACAAAAATAATCTTTCGCGATGTTTTCATGTTGCAAAAGGGGTTAAACCATGCTGTGCCTTGTAAATCCAAGTTACTTTTCTGCCAAGTGAGATTAAAGGAAGGATGTTTGGCTGGAAACCCAAAGTTAGCAGATTGCAGAGAGCCTTTGTTTAGGCTCCTTGTTAACTGTGTGGCTTACCATATGAAACCTGTTTCTGTTGGCTAGGTCTGTTCTGTTTTATACGCTACTGTACAGAGCTTTGATCGCATTAGTAACTACAATGTATGCGTTATTGTTCCGTGTAATGGTTCTAAGGTGTCGGCCTTCCCAAAATTTGGAAGTTAAATTCCCTTCTTCATCTGACCTGTTTCAACTTGATCAGAAATGGCTTTCCTTTTACTACCCTGCGTTCTTAACGTGCTGCAGCCGTAACACGGATGTGTCTCTGTTAGACCGTGAAAGTAATAAGGAATTCAGATACCAAAAATGTGCCAGCTTTGTGGCGGAACAGCTGTTTTTGAGAAGACGTTTTGTATGATGTCGTCTGTATCCGCATCGTGTCATGGCGGTTGCTAGGTGTGAAATTTGTACTTTTTAACTTAGTTTACTACACTATATGGGTGAATCTATTAGTTAGCGTTACGCCATTAAGAATTTTTATAAAATCATATTTGATTTATAGTTTAAGCGGACTAAAACATGTATAACATATACAACATGGCATATTTAAAGGGCCACAGTATAGGATAGCGCTTAGTGAATAGATAAATAAACTACAGAGCATGGATGATAGAATTTAACCGGTGAATTGGGTCTTTGTAAGTAAATGAAAGATTATTCTAAACACAGATGATGAGTTAATACAACAGCCCCAGATTATATGGTTTACGCAATCCAACACCTGCGTGGCTCCTGTCCCTTTAATTTGCATACTTTTGGTTGGTAATACTTATCCGAAACTTTTTTACAGCCCTTCATATAGTTCAGAGTACATTTTGGTGAAATCCTAGTCTTTGTTGATGAATTTGGAATGAGTCAAGTTTAGTAAAGGACAATTTTTGGTGTAACCTAATTCTAATTAGTGTTGTGTCACTGTATCCACCATAATCGCTCATCCGGCCCTCCTGAAGTTTCAGTTCCACCCTCCTCATCTAGACCACACACAAAATAAGGTGCGACTGAATGGAAAATCTAGGCTGTTACACAAAACAAAGAGAAATAAAATCACTTTAAGGTTTTGCCTGGGCATTAACCACCTGAAACTTAATAGTATTTATCGCTACAGAGAGGGGACGTCACCTGTAATATCGTAATATTAAAAACATGCAAACTTTTTCCGTATGCTGTAGTATTTCCACTAAATTTGGATTTTAAGCTAAGGGAAGTGATACACACTCAGCTTCCTGTTCAATGTTCCAGTAGCATGTTGGTCAGGAAGTGCTCCTACGAGGTAGCGCAAATGAAAATAATTTCCCCCATTTATATTCTATCATTAAATGGAAAAGTTTACATGTATACATTTATCTATACATTTGCATTTAAAGATTGGTCCCTTATACTTATATATTTCACTTTTTTTTCTAAAAGCTACAAAACTAAAAATAATGTATACTTAAATAGAGATGAATAACACTGCAATTATATTTATTAGTTTTTTATTTATAAGTGGGCACATTTTTAGGCAAGTGGGTTTGCTCAGACCGCTTCTTTAATGTGTGTGTGTATATAACTATAATTTATATATATGGTATATAATTAATAGAAATATAGATTTATATATAATTTATATAAATATAAAATATAATATTATAATTTCATATATATATATATCTATATATCTATATATATATATATATATATATATATATATATATATATATATATATATATAGAAATATATCTATGTCAAAAATCTTTTAAACCTTGAATGTTTTTAAAGAAAAAGTTAAATAAAAAAACTTGATGAGTTTAAAGTTTTTATGGCTGAGAGGTCTACTTTAATAATAAAACATTTTTTATGTAGAACGCACATTTCCATTCGGCGAGGTCTTGGACAAATGCTACAGTTCTACCCGATCCTTCTTAGGCTGGAGAATTTGTGTGATCTCAACAGCTGCCCCCCCCCTCTTTTCCTAAGCAAACTGCGTTAAATTCCCCCAGGGCCCCCCGACTCAAATGCATCCCATTGATAAAGCTAATAACAAATTCATTTTCTCATTTATTTTGTGCTCAGAGCGCAGGGGCCAGAGCAGCTTTTGGGAAAACCATAGCCGATTCCCAGACAAAAAAAATGTTATCCATTAACATCCAATTATCACTTGGTCCATGCTATTAATTATAAATCAGTCTTCTAATTGGGATAATTAGCTTTCTCACGTCTAATGCAGCATGACTGATGCGTTTTGAGAGGGTTTAATCACTTCATTTGTTTAGTAGCTGGGGAACAAATGCAATACTCAATGTAATTTCATCATCATCCTCATCAGAACTAAAAGCTCTTTAAGCTGTTAATAAATGTTTGCAAATACCTCTTCTGGAGGATTTGACACATCACAATAGTGAATCAATTACTAACGTAATATCATTACTTTGGACTGTAAATTTTCACGTCAAGGGCTCCGGGGTTGCTTTATTTGATGCAATGATTATTGCGTAACTGTTTGGGAGCCTATTGTGGTTGCTGGAGAACATAATTAACCATTTGTATTTAAATAGTAACAAATAAATGGAATACTTGCCTTTTTTTAAAAAATTGCTTTAATTATGTACATTTTTTAAAAAAAAATATCACTTGTGTTATTATTAATTTTAATAATCATTTTCGTGCAACAAAAATGAGAGCCAAGGCAAATTATGAAAATATCCCCTAATTTTCCCAAAATCTGTTTGTAAACATTGCAATGGAATCATGTATTGTAATGTAAGGAAGATGTACTTTACAGAGAGGGTGGTGGATAAGTGGAATAGCCTCCCTTAAGAAGTCGTAGCTGCTAATGCAGTGAGGGAATTTAACCCCTTAATGACAAAGCCCGTACATGTATGGGCTCAAAATGCATTGTTTTCAATGGGTTTAGGGACCACCAATTGTCCTTAAGGGGTTAAACATGTATGGGATAGGCAGAAAAGCAGCCTGAATCTAAGACAAGTCCAAGGATTGATTAAGATCCGAGTTTTTATATCGGGAAAAAAATGGACAGACTAGGTGGACCGAATAGTTCTGCTTTGATGGCAAATTCTATGTTTCTATAGACAGCCTAAGCTTTCTGGACTATAATACAGATCTGATAAATTTTTGTATTATATTTAGATTAACCTTTTTGAAAAAAAAAACAAAAAAAAAAATACTACTAAAAAAAAAAAACTAATAAAAAAAATACACCAAATGCAAATGGGAAAATACAATGATAAAATGTCCTAATCCTAATCTCTGTCCGCATGCTATTTAGATGGTGGCGATAAAACACACAGGGGGCATAAAGGTGTAAACTACAACAACTTCTAATGAGTAAACAATGTTTGCGCACAGCATGGCGGTAAATAATCTTCTTAGCCAAACAGTGGACTCATACTATTCCCTTTATTGTCTAATAATCCATTAATGAGGTTTGCACAGGGGTGGTTTGCCTTCAGGACATGATTAGATATGTATTACTGTCATTTACGTGGACAACTTGGCAGGCCAACCGACTGGAAACTAAAGGCAATTTACACTCAGAGATCACAGTCATAGCGAAACAGAGCATCCATACACCGAGCAGGGCATGAGGAGGAGGGGGATATGGCCGTTTTCTCTAATCTGCCTCTGGTACTCGTATAAACTGTCTATTGTTAGTATTCTGATGGCGGATTATTGTTTATGTGCATCTGAACTCATAGAAATGTTAACCAATTAAATCCCGAAAAGGTTTAACTAAACTTAAATGTGGATTTTTTTTTTCCTCCGGTTCCTTCCCTGTTCCCTTCCCAACAGGGTCTTAGTGTTTGGAACAAAAAAAGGTACAAAAATATAGTTTGCTTAGACAAAGCAGATAATATTACTGAGTGGTATGGTCCACTATTTTCAACACATATATATATATATATATAATTGCCAATCCAAGCATAGAAAAAAAATGAAGGTAAATTGATGAATATGAAATATGAAAAAAGAAAATATGAAAAAGAAAAGTCAAAAACAGTAAATCCAAATAATTTCACACTATATTTTGTGTGTTACTTTTATAATTATTTCTCTATTTATGTTTCTTTCTATCTATCTATTGCCATATCTATTGTCTGATGATGTGATGGAACTTGCAGGGCACTGACAACAAGCATAAGCTTTTTTATTTCAGAATGGGATATCTGGCTGCTTTTTATGAAATCGGTGATCACTAAAACACAGGTTCCATAATCAGTAAGTATGTAAAAAAAAAACTACAAAACAAAGTTTCTCCGAGACAATTCAAACTCATAAAACAATCGGTGCACATCTGTTCGCCCCTCCAGTAAATGTTATAAATGTAGAGTTTTTGTAGCAGGTGGTTGATGGTATGATATGGTGTTGATATTATTTATAATCCAAGGATTTATTTAACTGGAATAGCTGATTTTGTGCTTGATGCAATAAGTAAATCTGACCCATTCCTCTTCATGGGGAAAGCAGACAGAACTAAGCTTATTTGAGCAGAGCCCTCTTCCCCTTTTGTTTCTGTAAACCAAATTATTATATTATGCACTACATGTTACATTGTACAGCGCTGTGGAATACGATGGTGCTATTTAATCAATAAATAAAAATAAATAACTGCCCCCATTTTCACATTATGTATAGCTTTTATCTATCTATATAAATACGCTAGCTTATAAAAATATAGTTCTTAACTGAAATACCCCTAGAAGAATTTCAATACAAAATAGGATAATTGATGGGGAGACATCGGGGAGGGGAAGGTGAATTGGGGGTGAGTTGGGTCTAAGGAGGGTAGATGTATACTAGTTGAAGTTTGTTTTTGTTTATCTCTTCTTATTCACTTTCTCTCTTAGTCTTTGTCACATACTTGGACAAATGGCTGATGTGGGAAGGTCTCCGTTGACACGAGCAGGGACTTATTCCAATGAGCATTTGGAGGAGCGTCAAACATGGAAAATACGGCACAAATAAGATTGATTTTAATATGCACCCCTCTTTGTCCAAAGCTGGAATTAAATTTAATGCTCCCGAAACCTCACAGTTTGACAATTCTTCAAATTCTGCACTGCCTCCATATTTGTACTTCTGTGGCTTGTACTTCTTCTCACTAAGCCTTATGTTTTTTTGTGTTCCCTACTGTTTATCATGAACAAAATGAATAAACATATGTAGAAATACAAAAACATGTAAACAAACAGCGAACTGCTAATTAAATTCTTGTGAAACAAATGTAAAAATATGTATTATTACATTTAGAGGATAAAACGGGAATTTTAACCAGTAAACATGTTTTTCAATACACTTTTTTTTTTAAGATGGCTCCTACATAACCCTTTGAGTGCCAGAGTGTAAGCAAAGCCGTGTTAGCAACACTACTGTTATTAGGTGCAGGTTAGCTGGAGTTACAGGCCACCCATGAGATTCCAGTCTTTCAAACTCATTTTGTTATTATATATCAATGCAAGCAACTTGTTTCTTTTCTTTTAAATGAGGGTTCGTAGAATATAATTGTTGAAATCGTGCCATCTTTCTCATAATTTAGTACATCCCCACACTGGAATCTAAAGAACCAGTAAAAAAATAAAAAAACACGAATGGTGACTTTCAACAGGGTCAGGCCATTTAATATCATTTAGAGATAAGTTTGTAGGGATAACTTTTTAAAGAAAATCACTTTCTCTCTGGTAGCTTTATGCCTCACCTTAGCACGCAATGGAAGTCGGTGAGGTTATAAACACCTTAGTGCGTAACACACAAAGCCTAGAGCAGAAGAAAGTGAGCTTATTAAAACAAACTCACTACTGGAAACCATCACTGTAGAAAGGATGGAAATGGGTTTACATTCAATACAGATCAGGATATAGAGATTTTAGATTCATTTGCACAGGACACCAGCTAAAACAAACAGAGCCAGCAGGGAGAATTGTGGCATCCCAATAACTGGGCCATAGTACTGAAAGGCCATCATATCACATTAGCCATTTTGGGGCAGTAATGGTGAATTCAATGTTCTATTTTGCTCTCCAATGCACCATAGATGATGGCAAATATAGAAATATATTCTGATGTATACAGTCAAAAGCCATTGTCATATTGGCTTTTCATAGTTCCAGAGAACAAGCAAGGTATTAACATTTAAGGTATGATAATGGGGGAGCCTCCCATTTGTCAAAGGTTATGTGATATGTTTTAGTAAAACTATAATCTATATTATTTAACAAGACATATAAGGTTTTATTGATACCTAAAGTATATTTTCCTCTATATAGAAACCCTGACATCAATTCTTGCATGAAAATAGCTTTACAAAGTGAATGCTGGATTTTCTATACTCAGGAACATCACAGGAGTCTAAACCAACTTTTCAAATTGGAGCCACCTGCCATCAGGCTTTAAAAAACAAAATGACACAATCTGAGTTTGCATCCACTTGGCAAGGGGGGCTTAATAAAGATACACAATGTTTGTTTCATCCTAAAAGTAGTTAGATTTTAAATTCTACATCATATGACATAATCTTTCTTGTTCTTGGGGAAGAAGATGTCTGATTCTGCTACAGGTTCGCTTTAATAATTCCAATTCCTATTAATCCTAATACATCACATTTAAACACCTTGGATGCATAGTAGCCCGACAGCTCAAAGTACTAGTCTATACAAGGACTCCCTTCTGCCTTTTGGTGATCCTCAACAGAGCAGATGGGTTAAGCCAGTTTTGTCTCTCATAGCCCTCCATACAACCCCCTGTCCATTCACAGCCCCTCTGTCTCTTACTACAGGTCCTATGTGTGCATCCCCCATGGCCTGAGGGCCCTTCTGCTGTGATATATGGCATGAGCTGCTAAAATATGCAAGCTGAACCCCATTCTGTTCTACTTTTAATAGGGGTGAACAACATACAGAGAAATTCATTCATCACTAGCCTTGACACCATTACAAAATCTACATGGGGTTAGATTAGAAAAAAATAAAGAAAACACACACATTAATTGTGTGAAGCTCCTTCATACACAACACCAAATCACAGAATAATTGGGCATCAATCAAACACAAACTAGAGGGCCATATGCCATCCTATAACTCTCTTTTTGGCACCTAAAGGTTAAGCATCATTTAAACAACTCTATCAAAAAAAAAAAGTTTAACTTGTACTTTTGTGACACTCAAATAGTTAAAAATCATTTGGGCTGATGTGACATTTTGCCACATCCAGCATTCAAAGGGTTAAGTTTTTGTCTTGTATTTTAAAAGAAAATCGTTAGAAAAAATTGCAAAGGGCTGTTTTATAAGTGTCCTGGAGACAGATAAAATGTGTAGATTCTAAATTCGTTTTTTTTTGGTCTTAATAGTTTTTCACAGATGCCCCTCTATAACTTCCTTCGCTAAAAAAGATCTCCTTCTGAAATCGCCCTGTCTTTTGACCTGTATTATGCCCCCGGATACATTTCACGGTGTCTTATTAAAACATCATTATGGAAATTAAATGGGATTTACAATCTAAGGCTTTGTTTGGCATAAATTAAAAGATTACAGATGAAGATTTCACCTAGGGCAAGAAATAGATTTTATGGTAACAAAGGAATATTAAACAGGACATTGGGGACCTGGTGAAAGAGCAACAGTGCTTAAAAATATACCTATATATATTTTAGGGATGGATTTCCTGTCAATATTCTAGCAAAAAGCTGGAGAAATGGTAAACTGACATCTGTTACTTCGAAAATCAAAAGAAACCTTGTAAAACACTTTAAGACTTTACTAAGTAAGGTAACTTTCTCAAGGTCTGTAGAATCTTACAATTCCGACATCACAAAAATGCAAAAATACTTTACTTATTTCAGTTTTCTGAACTATTTATGTGTGAACATAAAATTAGATACATTATTACTACTAATAATAGCAAAATTAAAATAAACTAAAACATAACATACATGGTATAATGATTTTCATTGTTATAATATAGCAAATATGATATTATTGAAATCTTTAAAATGCTATATTTGTTGTTACTTTTAAATACATACATTCTAAATAAACAATGTGAAATCAAGATTATTATTTCCGCTATGCACAGAGAGACAAACTAAATGTTTTCTTACTTTTGAATACATGCAGTAGCTTATAAATAAATTCAAATTATTATGTCTACTATGCATTGAGAAGGAGAAATGGAAATAGATGGAAAAAGAAAGAGACATAAGGAAAGAAAGACAAGGAAACATAAAGAGAAATAGAGAGAGAGACAAATAAATAAAAAACAACAGATAGAAAAGGAAACAGATAAACATAGAGAAAGCGAGGGAGAAAGGGAGGTAAAAAGGGTGAGAGTGTGAGTGTTTGATGTATTGTGGTGCAGGTGAATAAAACAAATAAATTGCACATACCTCCTCTGTCTATTTCTGGGCACTTGTAGAAGTGGCAGAGAATGTCCCTTTGCTGAAAGAATCTCAGGTTGAGGTCAGTGCTGCTTTCAGGCTGTCATCAGAGCCTAAGCCATCCAGTGGTGTGTCCTCACTCAGGGTCTCCTGTCCTCTGCCTGATTTACACCATCACCTTCACTTTTAACTCCCCCCAACTTGCTCCAGGTCCAGCCAACATGCCATGTACAGAGGGGCTGGACTCTGCAAGGACTTTTAACAGAGCCTGGAAGGATTCAGGCACAGCCCATGCACGATTTTCAGTGGTCCTCCCAGCTGTCAATCATCAGACCTTATTTTTTTCCCCCCACTTTAACTTGTTACCAGTCATTTACTCAGACCCAGTCAGGTGTGAAGCTCTAATTAAATCATTGAAAGATAATGGAAATCTACTTGAAACTGGGTTGCTGTAAGCAGTATGCGCTCTGCTTTGTGACTGATGATACATATGAAGTTTAATGCTGTTTGCTCCTTCCGATAGTGTACAACTAATTTAACCCTTTGTTTTCCAACATCACACTATGACCCACAGTACATTAAAAAGATTCATCTCTGAATACACAGGAATTAGAAACTGGTTTAGCTTCCAGTCACTAACAGTCATATATTTTATGAATTCACATTCTAAACAAGACTTATGCGTGTGATATTGTAATTAACCTTTACAGTGCCAGAACGTTACCTCCTAATGTAGACGTACATATACACTGTGTAGGTGTTTTAATTAGGTATTCCACCATCTACACTTTGATTTTAGATTTTTTGTCTCTATGACCCAACCTTACAAGTCAGCTATAGCAAGAATAGTTCACATGTTGATTAATAATTTGCTGATAAGAAGGGGTTAACTAGCTTCGTTGAATTTGAATTAAAAAAATATTTAAAATAATTTTTGAAAAGGGGGGAAATCATATTATCTACCCTCTATCTGTCTCTAAATACATTATCTATCATCTATCTATCTATCTATCTATCTATCTATCATCTATCTATCTATCTATCTATCTATCTATCTATATCTCCACATCATCATTTTTATAACAAATAAAACATCTAATCTGATAATTCACAAAAATTCTCAAAAACTAAATGGATTTAAAAAAATAATTGATGATCCTGTAGGATAAGGTATGGGTTCTGGGTGAGGTTCAGACCGTCCAGTATATTTTGGTACCACCAGCATCAACCCATCCCTTGTTTTCAGACGTTGTCTAAGCACTTCTCCTTCTCCCGGGCTGTGTGGCAGGAGATTCCAGTAGATTTGCCATAGAGCTTTGTCATGGCTTTATTGCAGAAAAAGAACAGTTTAAACCTTTAGTGAGATTTCCAATACATGCCAGGGTCCTGCCTTGCAGAATCTATCCCAAATCAGGAGGATTTAAACTGGGAATGCAGAGACAAGACGCCAGTTCAGGCTCAAACCCCTGTCTTAAAATGACTCCCCCTAAGAGGATTAAAGCAATAATACCCCCTTCTCTTCTTCTTCAAGGATTTTTTTTTTGAGAAAAGATTTCTTCTCCTGGAGCAAAACCGTTTAGGCAGGAATTAGGCACATGAAAACGTACCTTTTAATTTAATCCTGCATATTTGGGTATGAATTCTGACAATGAAGAGTTGTGAAATCTCAAACTGGTTTATTTCAGGGTAGTTTAATTTGAAAGATTTTTTTTTCTGGAAGAGTAAATCGGTTTAAAGATATTGCAGAGGGCTGGATGGTGTGAGAAATATTCCTTAAGCCTTTTCTAGACATCCTTCAGAAACTTCGGAATTTACTTAAACTATCCATTTTAAATAAATGAATAAATAAAATAAATAAAGTAAAAATATTCAAACCGCATTTCAGGGAAAATTAAGAATTAAAATTACTATTTTTATAAGTAAGCCATAAAACAGATTCATTCATTTATTTAATTATAAAACACACAATAGGGTCAAAAAATATGTATAAATTATTTTAATTGAAGATATTCGATTACCGAAAATACACGAATTATTTTTATTAAGCTGCATGGTAAATAAAATATTTATATCAAGACATTTAAAATTTCGTTTCGATTTAAATGATTTAAGGGGTTTTACTTGATTTTTTTTATTTTTATTATTTTAATATGAATTGAAAAACTATATATCGAATGTCTTCTGTTCGTGTAAAGTCAGTAATTATTTTAACTTTGCAAGCTTTTTCTTATACTTGTATCCCCTATTCTCTGTTTGATATATAACCTAAAATTAACTCTTTCCGTTCTTTAGCAGCACCTAAAAGGTAGATACGGTGGACAATTTTGCTTCAAAGTAAAATGTCATCATCTGCATATCGAAAAATAAATATAATGTCACACTTACCATATGCAACAAGAAAAAATAGGATAGTAACCCGTTCATTACAGATTTTTTATCATTTATAATATTCTACCACCCTCTAAACGAAAAAGTTATCCGTTAATTGTGACACTCTATCATAAGAACAACAATTAAAATTACCATATTTATATATATATATATATATATATATATATATATATATATATACACACACACACACACACATATATATGTACATATATATATATATATATATATGTACATATATATAATTATCTGTTTTATATAGCGCCATCATATTCCGTAGCGCTGTAGCATCCATCTATCTATATATTATCCATTATCTATATATCTCTTTCCATACTCACCTGTTCTGCTGTTCTGTGTACACAGGTAAAGTATACTCATTGTGCATTACGGTCTATTACTATTTCCATGCACACCTTCCACCCCCTCATAGTACATCCTTGTCTACTTAAGGGCCACTTTAGATTTTCAATCCAACACGATGGTCCTCTAACAAAAACAAGGTGTTAAAATAACTCTTCTGCTTAACCAAGCCCTGTCCACCTTGTTTGGGGTATTTTGGGGCTTTTAATTGTGTTTATTGTCCACTGTTTCTACTGCCTTGGGGTGAGAATGAAAAGGGATTAACTTGTGAACTTCTAAATATCAGAACTCAAATGAGAGGCAAATGTAGGCCAGCTCTCTTTGTGAGAACCATTTCTTAAGCAATTAAAGCGAGGAGAAATTCCTCTCAGCCTGTTCCTTAAAGCGGCTTTATGGAGGGTTTAAGGAAGACTAGTCCAGTCCATCAAGAGAGATTTAAACTGCATAGTGATACAGCAAAGCTCTGCCTGTTCTTATTTAAACGACCAATACAATTTCTTGGGAATCGGTCACTTCGTTACTTTAATCTTATTTACAAACTTAAACAGATAAGAATTGGTATTATTTATTTATTTATTTATATAATTTATTTTATTATTAGTATTTTCCGTTAATGTATATTAAAAAAATATCATAATTTTAGAAACAAAAAAACACCCATTAAGTAATGAGTAATTCATTAAGATTGAAGCTGTTTTGTGGTTCGTTTTTCTTTACTGTAATTATTGATATTAACTATTTGATTTGAATAGTAAATAAATATTCTGTCAATAAAAACACTATTATTTTCAGTTAAATATATATTTATAATAATATCATAAAATAATAAAAAACAAGTTATTTTCACACACAGTTATATATATAATACAAATAAAACACAGTTATAATAAAAATATTTTATTGTTATTATGGTTATAATTATTGTTTTTTATTCTTGCTATTATTATTAGTATTGTTGTTATTATTATTTCTTTTGCAATGGCTGTAGCCTACAAATGGTTGAAAATAGATTAAATATGTTAAAAAAAAAACACCTCTGCACATTTAAATAAAGCAATCAATTTTATCTGTCATCTTAATGCAAACAGAGACCTGTGAGCCATTGCGATCCATACAAAACCAGCCATTACAGGTGAATAGTTATAATATTTAAATATCCCAGCAGAGAACAAATCTGCTAATGACAGAGTCCTGTAGTCTATTACCGATCCCCTGCAGCATTTAACCTCTGCATTGTCAGAGGCAATTGGAGACATTGGCAGACAATGCACTATGGCACTGCAAGTGTTAATTTTTTTTATTTAAGCCCAAGCACCTTGCATTTATAATGGTGATAACCCAATTAATAAGTTAAATGGTATTTGCTGACCATGAATACATTAGATTTGGGTTCAAAATAATAAAAAAATGCTCTTAGCCTTTCTTGGCTCAATTCAAGGGTACTCCAGCATCTGCTCATTTAAGGGCAATTAATCATTTTGATATATGGTTTAAAATTGACTGCTTCCTGGGGACCCCTTTTTGACAAGAATAACAAAACAATTTGCCAGAAGCCATCCCTGGGACATGCTATTAGGACGATCTTCATCTTAAAGAGTTTTTCCTCCCCTGTTCTTGTTCAGGTTTAGGTAGCTCTTTAAACGATCTATTCTTAATAAACTCCCTTTATATACAACACACAGCTAAGATTCTGTAAAACCCTCCGTTTAAAATGTTTTATAATGATCTCAGGGACCCAACACCTTGCAGTGACATACACAAGGTTGCATGAAAGTCAGATACTCCTTGGCTGTTAGTTGTAATAGCAAACACAGGTTATTCTTCTTTCTACTCCTAATATTTCTGAATATTAACTATTAACTGAATAATAACTATTGTCAGGGTGTATCCTGGATGTTTTATCTTTACTGTCATTTTATGTACATTTATCAGATACTTTCTCAAGATTGTAAGCTCCTATGAGCAAGCCCCTCCCATATTTGTTTCTGTGAGTCCACAATTGTTATATGATGCACTTCTAATGTCTAGTTTGCCAATTGTGCAGCCACAGAAAAATAGAATTTGAGGCAGTTAAGAACCAGCCCATCTAGAAAAGGCATTTTTTCCTTATGTAAGGAGTAAGACCTTAATCAGTCATTGGTCTCGTCTTAGATTCAGGAGCCACATGCATGTATTCATTCCCTTACTGCATTAGCCATTACTACATCTGATGCTGTTCGATACAAAAGTGTACTTTACTTTTAGATGTAGTAAAAATATTTTTATGGATTAAAGGCTCTTTGAGAAGAAAAACAGAGATTTTATATATATATATATAATATTATAATTAATGCTCTGTATCATGTAATGTCAATGTGTGTAAAATATGTACCTTCTTGTTAATTTAAAAAAAGTTTTTTTAGCTTTGTTTTCAGGAGTGGGTGAAGTATGAAATAATAAAAGAATACTTAGCCTTTATTCATACGTGTTATGCCACACTGCTTACAGTAAGGGTTTAGATATATTTGAAGGGTGGAAGGTTTGATGTACTGTAAGGAACTTTTATTTTACTGAGACGGTGGTATGTAAATGTTATGTAGTAGAAGGAATTTAATCATGCATAGGATAGGCATAAATTTATCCAAGGGGCGATGAAGAGCTGAGTCTTTAGCATGAAAAATGGGCATATTGGATGGGTGATTGGTTCTTATCTGCCCTTAAATTCTATGTTTCTGTGTTTCAGAAGAATTCTTGATGGTCACAGTTTTAAGTTTTGGGTACTGGAGTCAACCCATTGTAGTGATTGAGGATGGCTGAAGTATAGTTGGTACATGTCATGGGATCCAGCCAAAAACTACAATTTAAGGGACTTTATCATACAAAGCAACTCTTAATTCTTGAGTAAATGATTCATTTTAAGCTATCCTATGGTTTATTCCATGGTAGATGAAGTTACCAGGTTTTATTCCTCATATGAGCTACTTTTGCTTCAAAATTGACGTCTTGCTTTACTGCAGTGATATAAAAAAAACCTTGTGGACCACAGTCTAATCACATCATTAGTATTTCTCTAATGCGGATCAATGGAATATATTAAGTTGTATGACAAACATGTTCCCCCAAGGCTTTTGGATGTTGAATTTGGAAACATGGAGAGCCCATCTTCATAGATCATAGTATTTTGTATGACAATAATCAGTCCTATAAGGGAGGCTGCACAGTACGCTGAATGTATTTTAACAGTATGCATGCCAGCACACTATTAGTGTACTAAAATAATGTACACATCGATTTGTAAATAACATGGATATAACTGTATTGGTCCAAGAGAAGATGGAGCCTTTAAATTTTATTGGGTCATTGTAGAAAAAATATTAAAACCTATATAGGATTTCACGATCTTGGCAGTCTCTTCTTCAGATAGAAAAAAAAGAGACCTTTGAGATCCCAAAAGTTGTGTGTGTATACATATATGTATGTATGTTTAGAGTGAGTATGTATGTCTGATGAGTATGTATGTGTAAGTGTGTATGTGTTAGCATGGGTGTGCGTGTGTAAATGTGTATTATAGGGAGTGTGTGTTAGCAAGAGTATGTAAGTGTGTGTTCCTGTGAGAGTGAGTATATATGTGTAAGTGTCTGCTAGTGTGAGAGTGGGTATGTGTAAGTATGTGTGTTAGCGTGTGTATGTGAGTTAGCATGAGTGTGCTTGTGCGTATGAGGGAGCCAAGAAACCGATTGGGACCACTTGGATTTACCTGCCTGCCCCCCCACCGGCCAGGTGCAATAGACAACCTTTTTAGTTTTTTTTAAATATTAAAATAGGCTGAGAAGTTTCATGGATTTGCAAAATATTTGCATATTACAAAATAAAAATAATTACAACTTGTGTAAAGTATACAAAAAGTCATTTTCTCATTTAACATTTAGTTTTGTGCATGCTCCATTCTATATGTTTTTACAATTAATTTATTTTTTAACTAGTGCACTGAAATTAAACTTCTCAGTTCCAGTAGAAAGAACAAGGGTATCATTTATGTTTCTTATCAACAAGTCCTATGCTAATCTTGGAGTCATCCTTTCTTTAGTTTTCAGTTTATTTTATATATATATATATATATATATATATATATATATATATATATATATATATATAGTCACCTGTCCCAAATTAATGTGCATTCTGGGACAGAGCAAGCTATGATTCTAAGCTTGTGAGCCTGGCCCTCTTTACATAATGTACCGGTTCATCTTAGTGTTGACACGATATAAATAAAGGATACTTATAATAAAAAGTTTTCAGTGGAGATATTACATGGATGAAGCTTGGTTACAACAGGGGTGTCCAACCTGTGGCCCTCCAGCTGCTGCAGGACTACATCTCCCATAATGCTCTTTCAGCTAAGGACTTGGCAGAGTATGGGAGATGCAGCTGGAAGGCTGCAGGTTGGACACCCCTGGTTTACAAGGTATTTAAACATTGGCCATTTCTCCAGATCTGCCAGAATATTACTTTATATTAAGTTATCTCTCTCCTATTGTTAGGTTGCTGATTGTTCTTTATTGGTCTGCAGTAACCTTTGTTAGGGTATGGGCTAGAGAAGGGAGAGAATTTCGATACTGGAAATTGATTATTCGCTATTTGTGTGGCTGGTCAGCACTATGAGTCTTACTAATAATAATTCAGTAAGTCCTACGGGGCAGGGAAAACCTTTCTTAAACTATTCATATCTACCCCAGTGAAATTTTTTGTAGACTAAAGTACTTATTATATAGCAACATTTATTATACCTCCACTTTTATTATACGGTAAACTGTAAAAGTACATTTTAAACAGTAACTGATTTTCTCTATTAATGCGCAGCTGCAACTAATACTCCCTATCTCAGCTATTATAGCATAAAATATATTTTACAAGTATTTTAGCTACAGGTGACTTGCTCTTTATTACTGGCCATTGGCAAAAATCAATAGTTTTCATAAAAGAAGCGTGTTCATTTTGTTTTTTAAGCATTTTTTTTTCAGCGTCAGGATTGCAGCTAAACCAGCAAAGCTATGATTAAGAGTTATGGACTTTGCCAACCCATCGTTTGTGCATAAATATGTGTATTAAAGTGACAGCACAAGGTAAGTGATTTATTTTCAATGATGGTTAAAGTAGGGAAAGAGAGAGAGAGAGAGAGAGAGAGAGAGAGAGAGAGAGAAAAGAGTGATAGAAGGGGAAAAAGAGAGGACAGAGAGAATCTGTTTTTAGAGTGTTTGTGTGAAGAAAAGTTTGTATGTTAGGACCACTGTGCCTTTGTAAGGGCAAGTAAGCATGTGCCTATAAGGGATATTGGTATGTAATTGTGTGCTTAAATACTTGTGTGTGCATGCGCAGGTGTGTGTGTGTGTGTGTGTGTACAGCATCCAATCATTTAACTCCTTGATACTGCCCATAATGTAAGTATTTTGCCTTGAACCTTAAGATTGTGGCTTTATCCCCAGCTGTTTGGAGTATTGTTAATTAATATTAATATTTTATAAGATGATTCCTATAATCAGGGGAGGGCTTGCAAGGAGGCAGAGGGGCAAATCACCCCCTGGGCTACTCTGATTTAAATATTTTGGGTCACTATACAACTTCCATGTGTTTTACTTGTAATTCCGCATACAGCCACTAGGGCATTTAGATTATCGAGCACATTTACATCCATACAGAATGTTTTTGGTGCTATTTTTATGGATTTTGCTTTGCAATCCCTTTCTGTAAATGAGGACAGGACCGGGTGGCAGAGTGAGAGTGTTGTCCACCAAATGAGCTTTGGGGCTCTTAATTATTCAGCCACCCGGCTAGACTTGCTCCTCACACTGAATGGAGCCATTGCTTCTTTGCCCAAGCTAGTCTCTTTTCTGGCTTGTGGAGCCAGCACACAAGCCAAGACCATTTCAGCAGACAGATCTCCCCATGCAAGACCCTAAGAACACCATGTGAGGAAGAGGTCATGCTTATGGCCAGTTCCAGCTCCTATATCCAGATTGTGCTTCTCCTCTAACACTAACTCAGTCACCTCGCCCAAGTGTATTCCCAATAATACTGGGGAATTAATGTTATAAACGGATAATGCTTTCCTCTGCTCCATATATATGCACCCTTTTTATTATATCCATTATTAATTGAAGACTTGCACAAACAAATGGGCTGCCCCACGATGCAATGGATATCTCTAAAAAGCCTTTTACAATACAGAAGGCACTGAGTTATTAAGTAGCATGGCTGCAAATCACATTAGGCTATAATTTCAATATAGCTCAGTGTAGTTGGGATCACCAAGATAAGGGAAACATGGGGTGCCTAAATTTAGTTTTGCCCACTGTGCCCATTTTGGCTAATTTTTGAACGGCCCACCTACTATATACTTATGTTCTCGCTACACAGGCATTTGCACTTTTTGTAACTTTTTTAAACCCGAAGCGCATAACTTGCCTTGAATATGGAGATATTTGAAATCTAAATACTAGTATAGGCACTTACATTAAAAAGAAATAGCTTTTTTTTTTTTGGAGGGGTGCAGATTGACCGAAGATTAGTACTTTAACCCCTTTAATGTATTATCCGTCCCAATTTTAGTAGGTTAAAATCACATTAAAATGGTCATTTAATTCAGAAGATTAAGGTTTAACCCCAGGGCACTAGATCCAATTCTCTCCTTTCCTCTGATTGTACTTCCAAAATAAATCCACGTCTACTAGAAACGCATCAGGACAAAAAAAGGGCTAATGTTCCCAAGTTTAGTCTAAGTATGTTAGTTTAAATGACAGAGGAACCATAAACCTTTTTTTTTAAAACCAAACCTGATTTGGATTTGCCTAAATTGCAGTTATTTACAGATTTTTATTTTTATTTTACATTCATAAATGCAGGGCACTGCGTATTTTTGGTAATTTATCTGAACAAATCATCAGTTTATTTTTCATTGAAATACCATTAGAGAAAGCAAAGCAGATTGATTTGTTGATTTAATGCACAGGTAGCTTATATGGAGAAAACCAAATATGAGAAACTGTAATCATCAAAATACCATATAAAGCAAAAAATTCTTCATACATTTCTATCACCGTCTTACTGCCAATAATAACCATATGGAAGGACTAGCAGTACTTTGTTAAAATTGCTGGTGGGGGGACACCCTCTGGACTCTTTTGATTTTGTAAGGGGCAATACTAGGCCTGGTGCCATACGCTAGCCTTAGCCAACTAGAAATGGCGGCACCTCCGCTACATTACTGGATGACGATCAACCTGTTGGGTGTCTGGGCTCCTTGCTGACTAAATGGCAAGTTGGGGCGATCAGCGTTCTCCCTGGTAACCAGTCAAATGTACACAATAGGGGTCTGCACATAGCTAGCACAGACTTTGCAGTATTTTGCACCATATGACACGTCTACTGTGCTTGGCGACCCGCCTAAAATATTAGTCCACCTAAATAGACCAGCGACTAGGCCAGCCGATTGAGGACCTCTAAACCAACAGAAGGTCAGTGCTTAGCCCTTGGTTCACTATCCCAAATAATCAAGGGAAGACGTAGGGAATAGACCACATTGCTATGCCATGGGGCATTTTGGGTACTCGCTTAACCCTCTTCCCACGCCTGATTTCCACGCCAACAAGAAACCAGCTAGAAAATCTTTAAAAAAAATGCATAAAATGCAGCAGTGCAGTCAGTATTTTTTTTTTCTTAGCAAAAGTGACCAGTAAAGAAATCGCAAACATGCAACATCCATCAAGCATTTACATATTCAATAGAAATAACGTGCTTCGTTTTATTTTATTATTTAAAGTATTTTTAGTCAGTTGCGAGAAAGCCTAGCGACCGCCATTCATAGCTATCAAAAAAGTAGTCTTGGGTCCAAATTTCTACCATAAGGTCTTTTTTTCTTCTTAATCCCGCTCTGGTTTGAATTGTTTCACTCGTACGCAAGAGCATTGCTCATCCTGCAAGAGGTTACGTGAAATAGTTCTCGCCGGCATTTCGGCAGCGAGTGTTTCAGCCCGATCCAAGTGACCCAGGGTACTATGGGATAAGTTCTGCGGATCTTTGATCCCATCGTCCGGCCTCAATCTTCTCCTTTTTTTTTTTTTCCGTCTTTCCACTTGAGTGGATCCCATTTTACTTACTTGGCAGACGAGGGCAGGAGGGAGACCGCGCCATGTGTGCTGATAGGGAAACACCCGTTTGAACTCCAAGAAAACTTGGTATTCCCACTAGTTGTCTTGGAAATCTCACATTCAGGAGGTGTCTACTGAAGTTTGTGTCAGTGGAATTAAACTCTGGATTTGTGGCTAAGGAGCTATGCCCTACACCCCTTCTTCTCCTGCCTGTGAAATAGCACAAGGAGACTCTTTGTATACTCCTAATCCTGCGGCAACACAGCTTTAGCAACATCCAGAGATAAAAGCACCATCAAACCACAACTTTATGAGGGCAAATCTTTTCTAATCCTTCGCTTTAGCTAAACAAAGCTTCTCGCCCTAATCCGCTACTGCTTGGAAAGAAAAAGCTCAGATTTTGTTTTTAGTAAGAAGATGATCCAAAGGACTAATTTTGAGAGAGACTAACCAGCTCTGACAGCCTTTAAAATAGACGGGGTGAAATAGATGCAAACTTTACTCCCCGTGCAAGGTTTTCTCATATATACGCGATAGGAAATATATTCCACGGTTTAAGAACTCTTCTTTAAGATCAACCCTTCTCGGGCTAAGAGCTCTGACCCCAGCACCGACGGGAAAGTCTTCTTACTCTTCCAAAAAAACAAAAAAAATAAAAAATGTAGAGGATAAAATAATGTGATTATTTTAAGCAAAACTATGCAAAGAAAAAAATGTGCCATTCCAGAACACCATAAAAACAGCTAAAATGCAAAGATTTATGCGCCACCTTCCAAAAGTTTGGGATCCCTTAGAAATGTCCTTGTTTTTGACAGAAAAGCAAATCTTGTCCATTAAAATAACATGAAATGGATCAGAAATCCAGCGCAGACGGGGTTAATGTTGTAAATGACTATTGTAGCTGGAAACGGCTGATTTTTTTAATGGAATATCTTCATAGGCGCACAGAGGCCCCTTATCACTCCTGTGTTCCGATGGCACCACGTTGTGTTCGTAAGGCCAAGTTTAAAAGGCTAATAGATCATTAGAAAACCATTTTCAATGATATTGTTTTACATGGCAACAGCTAAATTACCCCAAACTTTTGAATGGTAGTATATAGCCCCTATTTAGAGTTCCTTTTGTACTTACAATCTATGTTCAATATAGATTTATGGATAACTTTGACCCGAAATGGGCTCTCTCTATGTTTTTTGTCTTAAATGTAAAAAAATTCTTCCAATTTTAATATTTATTTTTTAAATCAGATGTTTATTATCAAGCTAAAGCCTTGGTATAAATGGGATGAATGATGCACATGGAAAAGCTCAAGGTGCCCCATCTTACCAGATCTTCCCAAATATGATCACACAGCAGAAATCTATAGAATGAAGAAGTCATGCATCCAAAGATTACGCAAGGAGGCAATACGTCTTCATCTCAAAAGAAAAAAGAACATATACATAGTTCTGTCAGCAGATCTGTTACATCCCAAGGTGTTTTAGTATATTCTGGTCACCTTGAATATTAAACATTATACTGCAGCTAAGGTATTTGCACTAACTAAAAATAATTACGCGGTAATTGATTGACTAACAAAAAAAAAAAAAACTAAAAAATCCAGGATTGAAAAAATGAAGAAAAAATTAAAATGGGCATTTAAATAATATATAAAATGTATTGATTTTATATATTAAAGGAGAAGTCCCATGGAAAACTTAGATTCTGTTGGTTAGCATTGACCAAAGCCTGTTTTTTAAAAATCTTATTTTGTTTCACTACAAGATGGAGAGATGGAGGCGGCCATTGTAGGCAGTCATGTTTCATTGTGGGTGAATTTCCTGCTCAAACACCACACTGAGCTGATCCTTTATGGCAATGCTAATGAAGTCCGTTCCCCCATAGACTCTCATTAGTCAGACTGTCTGCTGGGTGGTTGGGCTAACATAATAGAACAAGACCAAATACCTATGGTTGCCATGCAGCTGCTTGAAAACATTGTTCTACAAACAAACTAGAAATATTAAAAAAAAAAAAAAGAAACACAATAATTAAAAAAACAAAATTTTGATTTGATATTAGTAATTAAAAAAATAATGGCAGTTCCCTTTTAATAACACCAATCATTTTAATAGTAATATGTCCAGATCCGTCAAACTTATCTATAACTTATCCATTACATAGATTTATAATCTATACCAAACTCATGGAATTGAGAAAGTTACTTTCTTTTAATTTGTTGACACTGCCTACATTTGATTGCCTCTTATTTTAGAATTCAAACCCAGAAGAACTAGTCTCCATTACACAAATTCTGTTTTGAACTCGATCTTAAATTGAGAAGGCGCCTGCATCTCTGTGCCTATCTGTGACCTATTATTAAAAGTAGACTGGGTGCCAAATTAGCTGTTGCTGTCACTAATAACCAGTTACACTAAAGGCGCCAAAAGGAAAAAAACATTGCCTGGTGCCTTCTTAATCTGTTCAGACTATTCGATATTTGTCACTTATTGAACCGGGAAACTAAAACAGGGACCTTGCATCCTCCCTAGATATTCCGTACACCATTATTTTGTGCGGGGGATATTGTTGTAGAACCATAGACAGGTTAATAGGAAAAGCATTATCAGGAAAAAAGATCTTTTTCTTTCAGGTTTCATATATCTTAGTAGCTGTATACCTGCCTTGATTACAGTCATAACCATGCACGAGTAATGCGTTCAGTAAACAGCCGGCGGTATCCACAAAAGCCTCCGTATCTATGGAGGAACAGTTTGGATTTCCATACAAAGCCCCATCACTGCCACAAATGGATTATGAAATGGGGGAAAAAAAATAACAATAACTACTTCACTCAAGTTCTAGAATAATACAAACTTTGCTGTTTCTGCTATACTGATTTGTTTTACTCATCTCATCAAAACAAAAAATCCCAGTCTTCTATTAGATTTTTTTCCCCCTGTGGTTCTGCGATATTGGCTCCTCCCCTGAGGAGCCAACTTTTCCATTTGGTTGTTAAACTTTTAAGTAACAGGCAGCCCACCCAAAAAGTTATATTTAAACAAAAAAACAATTTTCAAATCTATATTTCAAATTTGTGTTAATCTAAAAGGTAGAATGTATTAAATTGTGCTGTAAATTATGTGTTGAAAAATAAGACTATTACAGACATTTTTTTTTTAAATACCGGTTTATATTATTATTTAAAAAATAATTACCTGTTTGGGGCCTGGAGGGTATCACTCAAACTGCCTTCAAATACAGCTCAGTCATTTTACTTTTTAGAAAATTCTTTACATTGCTTTTTTTAAAGGAATAAAAAAAAGAAATACACGACCAAACTTTAACAAAAACAGTTAAAGTTACAGTTCTGTGTAGTCGAAAAAAAAGACCAAAATGTTCTTTTTTATAAAGCTGGGTAAATGTTTCCATTTGTTTTATTTTAAGCAAAAAAAATTAACAAACAACAAAAAAATTTTAATAATCTGCACCGTCAGCTTAGGAAAGACAAGAATTCAACCGTTTATCCCGTATTCAATGGTGCCGCTCGCAAACCAGTGGAGAGCAAGCCTGACGCGAAAAAACACTGTGATAAATGGTCCACAGTGACCAGTGACTCCAATGGCTAGAGGAAAGACACCGAAAACAAGGCAAGCCATCTGCGGTCAGCCTAGGAAGATTACTGCCATAAAAAACAATGCAAGGAGGGGCTAGTTATCAAGTGCGGAACGGGAAAGTGCAACTCTCTCCATGGCTGCTAGATTTAGGGGGCTCTGGATGGAAGGTTTGCACTCCTGTGGGGCCATTATGACTGTACCAGGAATGGACGCAATAATCCAGAACGTATTGAGCCTCCGATTTACCATGAAATATAATGTAAGGAGGAAAACATGAATTATTGCAGATAGAAAGCTGCGGGAGGAATTCATTTTTCTCCAGCACTAACTGCCTCTTTATGTAGTTGGGTTTTTTTTTATGTTTACTTTCTTAAAGGGAAAATATTGGGAAAATACAGCAGCAGACTTGAACATAAATGATAATTCTTTGAATATTTAATAGAAATAAATAAAATTATTTGGTGTTACTGGATTTTTTTAGTGAACCTGCTGTTTATTATTATTTTTATTTTTTTGAGCCTGCACTAAAATGTTTTAGTCTTTACAAAAATTGCCAGATTAAGAACTTCTGGGGTCCATAGGCATGTGTATGACGCTCTCTCTCACACACACGCACTTACCTACATAGCTATATAATGCATACATCTCCTTACTTGTTGTTTCCTCTTCTGCTTCCATATGGCGAGAGCTGCTGCACTTGTACCGGGGGGGTCACATAAAGCGACCCCACTAAGCACCCACTTCCTTGCCTGCTTTAGGTCATTTTAAAAGGCATCAAATGGACTCCGAGGACCACCAGACAACCCTGTATCATAATAATAATAAATTATGAAAAAAACATTAATTCAAGTGTTTAAGACTCTGTTAGTAGTTCCTCTCTCTTTTAATCTTATACATTCAAAATGTAGAGAGAGGAGGTAATTTTCCTTCCCTCTTCTTCGTATTACCATGCCATTAATCTAGACCAGACAATTCATGGGCCAAATCCCTGAGTCATTTTAAAGTTTGCTTACTGCCCCACAGATAGTACTAATTTCTGGCCTATTTATTCAGGAAAAATAATTAACATTAATTTTTTATTGTTTCCCCTCTCTACCAACCACGATTCGTCCATCTATACAATATAACTCTTCCTCTCACCATGATTACACCTTCACCTATCCAGCTTGACCAACAATTCACTTTTATATGTAAAGAGGTGATTTGACTTTAATACAGAACGGGAGAACATATTGGGGTCTTGAAAGCATCTTATAGTCTGTAAGAGATCTTTTTTTTTTACATTTAATTTTTTGAGAAGTAGAAGAGATATGAATTATCTCACGGATATCCAGTATTAGGTACAATCCTAGAAATCTGTACACCATATATATATTGGCCAATTTGACTAAAGGTCTACGTTGTGATGCTTTACTCTCTTTAATTAAAAAGTAAAAAAAAAAAAAGTATTATCTTAAATGTGAAATGTTATGTTTTTTTGGGATATGGCAATCGCAAAAACAAAATTAATCTATTTGATCATCTATCTAGTAATGTATTTTTAATAGTGAATGGTCTATCATTCTACGTGTGTATCTACAATTTAAATCGACGCTGCGTTGAACCATGCATTCTATATGTCACACTCCATAAAGGTTCATTGCCTAAAAAAAGCTTCATTTTTCTTACATTAATGTTGTAACCGACTCGTGGAAAGATCTGTAGTGAACAGTGAGTAACTGCTATGGGGTCTGCACATAGGCGCTGCAGGTCAATAATTGTATTTTTCCTCTTCCCTTCATTACTGTAATGAGTCCAATGATTATTTTTTTTTTTTTAGAAGTAAAACTAAGGTATGAATATTTATTATCCAGTGCTGTATCTGCATGCAAGTTCTGTCCTTGGTAAATTGTAGCCAGAGGAAAATAAAAGTGTTAAAGAGTTCATCTGGCAGGGAACCGTCCATAGGGAGCATGGCTCGTTCTCTCAAATCAATCTCAGTTACTGATACAAAAGGATCACAGAGGGACCGTAGCTAAATCTCAGTGTGAAATCTGAACATGACGTCTGCCTGCCCCCTGGTAATCCCAGAGCAGACTGAGAATGGGTTAATTAGAGACATAATGGGTTAACAAGCTCTCTCTTCTGCTAAAGACTTAATGAAGTATTCATTAGGTTGCCTGTTTTTTATAAGTAAACAATGTATTCCTTTGAGACCCAGCATCAAACAAGTGACGGCCATTTTTTTCTTAGATTTTTAGGGATAAGAAGGAATGCCTATATCTATAATGTTAAAAAAAAATTAATTTAAATAGGCATCCAGTCTTCACGCCAGTGGATCACCGTGATCCCAGATTCAGGAAATTATACTTAAAAGAAAATAAAATGTAAAACCAGAAATATTTATTTAATAAATGGCATAATAATAATTCAATATATGATAAATAATATCACCTTCTAGACGAGGTATGGCTACTAAGACTTTCTTTGGCCCTTAGTGTTTTATTGTACCTTATGTGGAGCGACTAAATAAGAAACAATGTTCTCTGGGTCAACACAGCCATAGTTGCCCCATGGGTAGTATGAAGAATATACAGTATATGTCCACTGTAATCATCTCTTTATTATATAGGAGGAACATGGCCACCTCTCCCCACAATCCAGAACTTGTCCGTTGTTTTCTTTTTACTATTTATGATACGGACCAATCTTACCAAACAGGCAACCTAGGTGGCTACCTACTATGTTGAGCAGTTTGGGTGCCCCCATAGATCGACTCCAGAGTTGGCCTGGGGATCTAGAAACCTTTATGGCTCACCCTTTTTTATTTTTAGGAGCAAGGATCTCCCTATTTTTTTTCCAAACTTGCTCTTTTTTTCCCATTTTTCTTTTTCTTCATAGGAAACGTTCAGCTGGTTAGAAGTGGACCTGTTCCAATATAAGCAAATATTTCAAAAACATTTTTCTTACGAAGACAGTTTTGCCACGTTTTAGGATATATAAAATAAAGGTAATTCTACATAAAATGGAATACATAAAGCTTGGGGTATTTAGGGCATTCGTCCTAACATATTCTCTCTAATATGTCAGTAATAAAACTAGTCCCAAACATTAAAAATATATAAAAGGAGATAAAGGAAGGAAACAGCCAATGAGAATTATTATTATTATCTTTTTTTATATAGCGCCAACAGTCTATGCAGCGATTCTTATAGTACATATATTTAAAGCGTATGACAAAACTAGAATTGACAAAAAAGGGCCATTACAACTATTAGGAACTGTAAACAAAGAGTGCAATCAAAGTACATTTTTATTAAAAAAAATTTTATTTTATTTTATATTAAATAAAATTTACAATGGAATTTTTTTTTGTGACACGTCCGACTGGCACGAAAGGAGTTAATGAGAAAGCTAGTGGCAGACCCTGACACAGCTGTTTCCCCTGCCTGTTGACAGAACCCACCAGATTTGCAATTTCTAAGCCCCAGATGGGGTTTCCTTTTCATCCCCCTCTGTAAGTTAATGGTCTCTCGCTGGGACCAAGTGGGCATGCACAGATTTGGGCAAAACTCTCAGCGGTGGCTCACAAGCCAGAAACGGCAACGTCTCTCTCCAAGACGCCACGCAACGCTCACATCTCTCCATGGTACTAATTTGCTTCCAATGGACTCGCGCAGGACTGCATAAATTACAACGAGGAATATTTGTTTACTGCTTGTTAAATAAATTAAGAGGCCATTATGGACCACCAGGAGACTGGTACTTGTGATCATTGGTTAAATACCAAAACCGTAAGTGCTTTTTAACATGGAAAGTACTGCTAGACGGTACCATCGCTTAATGTATATACAATACTAAGCAAGGTCACCTTCCCTAGAATGCAGCTCCTATAGAATAACTATTTAAACCTTAGTGTTTAAGGGGTTAAATATAGACTCATAATTCCTTAATACTATTTATCTTAGTGGTTCAGTGTTTTTATGACTAAATCTTCCACACCAGGATATGTACAGGGAAACCTGATGCTTTAGTAGGTGCATGGATTAAAAGTTGAACCAGCCCATAATCACCGCCCAAGACGAACCGATTCCTTCATCCCAAAATTCAGAAATTGTCCTGCCACCCTCTTCCCTAGTAGTGTTTTTTTCCTTCTCCGACAAATATAATATGGCCCCGTGAGCTCAATCATTACATTCCAATCAATAGGAAGAGTAGTATGATGTCAGAAAAGAATAGACTTGAAAAGAATTAGTAAAGTTTACTTCCAATTTGTCTACAAATAAACACACATGTTCAAAACATTGGATTACATGACCGGACTAGGAGAGCATTGGTTAAACCATCTTGATGAAAACTTAGATAATCAGTTTCGTATTGGGAACACTTTAGATAATAAATATATACGGTATATATACAGCCAGATCAGCCATTGCTTTTGCATTGAACACGATAACATTAATCAGGAATGGTTCCTCCTGTAGTAAAGTCTTGACACCATGCGACATGATGGATCACTTGCTATGTGTCATTAAATCTCACTGTGATAGCAGAGTATATAAATACGTACATGCACGAGAGGCGTGTATGCATGGGGGTGAAAGCTAAGATGCAGAGGTATCCCTATAATTGGGAATTAATGACCTTGACATCTATTGAATCCACAGGAACACTTTCATGTAAAAACATAAAAACTGTATATTTTCCAATTATGATACAAGTTCAAATTATGGTACAAGACCCTTAGGGAAAACATGTTATTTACCATCTGTCCTAATACTGTGTGAATTATTTATTATGATGATGAGAATTATAATCCAAAATCATCTTGAGAGACAATAAATGTCCTTATTTTCATTATGCACGTTAGGATAACATGAAATGTAGCCCAAGAGGAGCTGGACTGACCTATCAGCTCCGAGCATCACAATTTTAACCAGAGCAGCAAAGCACCTGCAGGCCACTGGATATCATAGGAATCCACCTAGAAAGGAGATGATAGAATGGAATAAAAAGTGAGGCAATAAAAGGGTAGTAAATTTTGATAAATGATCATATTTGAGGTGTATACTCTGGCACACAAAGGGTTATATAATTTAACAATGCCTGTAAAGAAGACAATGGCCATTTCAAACTATTTCTTTCACAATTTACTTCATTATGCTTTAAGTCATTATAATCAGGGTATAAATTCACAATACTGTTCACCTTATTGAATGTGGTCAATATTCTTCTCCTTGAGCGTAAAACCCGTTGCTGTAAATAGTAATGTAGGTTGGCATCTGCAAAATCCTGCTTTTATCTCATTTTTTTTTTCAATAAACTTCCTTTACCTGCAGACCTGGAGGCTGCCTTTGTTGTCAGTCATGTGACGTTTTGGATGAACCTTCATGCTCAAACACCACACTGAGCTGATTCTGTATGGCAATGCTAATGAAGTCTGTTCCTCCATAGACTCCATTACTGAGAGTGTCCAGCGGGCCAATTAACACTGAGCCATTCTTTACATTCCCACATTCAGTTTGATAAGGATTTAGGGTTATTGTCTGCTAGAATGGGCTAAAAAAACAGATCTAGAACACATAGAAATGGCTTATATCCAGCTGCCTAAAAACAAAAACAGTTTTAAAAAACAGCATAATATTTTATGAAATCCTATTTTTAATCTGATATTAGTAATATAAAAATAAGTGCTAGTTTCCCTTTTAACTCTGTGAATCTATGGATTCTAACGCAAAAGGAGCCAAACCCAGGGTCTCTATAACATACTTCATCTAAAATGAATAATTGCGTGGGTCATAAATGGATTCGGCTTTCCACTCAAGCATTGTGTATAATTTTAATGTTAAAATTCTGATATTTCTAATTTTGATAAAAAAATAATAATAAAAAAATATATATATATATTATGGCATACAACACATCTATATTTTTCACCCAAAATACTATTTGACTGTTCTTTTGATACATGATACATGATACATGATTGAGGCATGATACATGATCATAATTCCCAACAACGCACTCTAATGCCAAACTCATGGGCAAAAAAAAGGTTTTTTTTTGATTATCCCATGTTTTCCACAACTTCGGTGAAAGAATACCTATTAAATCTTCCACTCACTACTCCGGCTGGACAGGGAAATAGGATCATTTTATCATGGCAGCTCTTGGCAGGTGTGACCGCTGTAGGGCATCAGTGCTAACAACATCTGAAATTGGTCATAAGAAGAACAAACCATTTAACCATTTCAACCGAGAACAGCAAGGACAATAATTAGCCTTCCAATTAATAACTTTATCTAAAAATCTCAAAGACAATAGCTAATTGAGAAAAAAATTGCAATTTTATGACAATCACAACCATTATATTTTTATGACCGGTACTTTGGTTCTTTGGTTCATATTATCCACTAATAAAAAATAACATGACCTGTATATATGACGTTTTTCCCTAAACTTTGAACACATTTTAGAATAGTGATTAAAGGGAAAGTCCAGTCTTGTTGCATATAAACATTTGGCTGAAATGTTGTATTTTTGTAATGCTGGAAATAATGTAAGAAAATGGAAATCTTCAATTAAGAATTTTTTTTTCAGTAACAGTTAACTTAGATACTGGCTGACCCACAAGTTATAGCTCAGTGAATAGATAGATGGATAGATAAATACATAGATAGATAGATAGATAGATAGATAGATAGATAGATAGATAAAGATAGATAGATAGATAGATAGATAGATAGATAGATAGATAGATAGATAGATAGATTCCACTACACCCATAGATGTATCTTGGCTGAATGCTGCCCTAAGTTACATCAAATCTCTACAATGCTGACTGCTTGGATATGATGTCATTTCCTGGCGCAGTGCACGTGTCACTATGGATTATGTGTGTAGGCACAGTGCTCCGTAGTGTATTCAGGTCGGTTACCACACCTGGGAACTCTACGGGTTTGACCCGGAGATTGCCGGGTGAGCGCTGCTCCTCCGGTTCTCCGGGTCAAGACCCGAATCCTCTGGGTCGCAGGAGCGGGGTCTTGACTGACGTCGGAACTCCCCCGACGTCAGTGGGACCGCCGCCGACGTCAGCAGGACCGCCCACCAACGTCAGCTGGTCCGCCCGCTGACATCAGTGTGCAGTCCTGGCCGCATCCCGCAAAGGGAAGTTCCCAGGTATGTCGGTTACAAGGGAGATCTCTGATCTTCCCAGCAGGCCCGAGGAACCTGATCACCCAATAGGGCATTTAGGCATCAGTTACATGGCAGAGCCACCCCTCTGGAACATCTGGGCCTAGGTGAGAATACATCACCGACAATACCACTTTCCATTCCCATGTAACAAGAATTAGCAGGGGAGCAAAGATTTTTGCTTTTCACCGGCCGTGTTCATGTAACTTTGCTGGGTCTGTGTGTATATATATACAAACACAAACAAGAAAACATGAGCCACGACTATATATAAATATTATATTATATATATATATCAAGAATTGTGTAATGCGAAGGTTTCAGAAATCTGAATATTAAGGGCGCCTCAAAATACGACCCGCACAGCAGTAGAAGAACAAGGTTACATCCAGCTTGTCACACTATCATTCATCTGCATCAGATATATGACGGAAAAGGACCTTTCATCCTCTATGTACTGTCTAGATGTGGTCTCGTGATGATAATAAGCACTTGAAACGCTGCATTTCACTCAGGCCAGAGAACAAGTGAATCCGAATCCGTTCTGTCGCAGCTCTTTGTGATAAATGGGATGCGGAGGAAGATGAATGACTCTAACCCGCATCTTCGAATGGATTCATCAACTAGAAAAAGCAGTTGACACTGCAAAATAAATAAATAAATAAAGGATTCATCTCATATACGAAGTAGATGAAGCTTGAGGGAGGCTTTTATAAAAGGATCAGTCTCACTGTGATATGCATGTGAAAAACCTTGCCTCTTCATTTAAGAGCCTTGGGGTTCATATTCAACACTTCGCGTAAAACGGCACACGCCAAAAAAACACGGAGAATACGACCTTCACAGCTTTAAACATCTAATCTCCGTTTAAATACATTTATTAAACATTTTGCGTTTTTTGGAGATATTACAATAATGTCAGCTGTAATCTGTGCCAAACCTGACAACAAAATAATTAATAAAGTTATCCTCTTTGTATAGCCCCACCCTTCTAAAGGCTGCATAAACCAATCAGAAACAATAAAGGAGAGATCGTGAAAAATGAAGGCCAAATGGCTGCTCCACAGTACCATAAAATGGGTTTCTTTCTAATACACGTTTATTGGTTATTTCTTTTATTTGATTCCGTAAACATCATTCCATATGTTTATTTAGTGTACAGAACTTTAAAAATGCAGCATTTGCTAAAAGTGACAAAAATAGCTCCTAATTTTTTAATCCCACTTTTGAAATAGTCACCTTTTTATTTTTTCATTTTCCAATAATTACTTAAAAATATATAAATAATAATTGTTTTTATATAATGTACAAATATATTAGAGAATATAAAATTTTGTGAGAAATATAATATAATGTAACAGCAATAGATTTCCTTTAAAAAAACGGTGTATACTGTGACGTCATACGTCATGTTTTTTTAAGTGCTATGGAATACTTTACAAATATATTTAACCAAACATTTGACTTGGCCTCAGAAAACAGCATTATATATATACGTTTATATATACATTTATATACATATATATGATGTGTTTTAATGCTCTATGTTTAATTGCGGTCAAAAAGTTGTATTCATACATTTTAATTTACTGCATAAAGTTTAAAGAAAAAACAAGGAATATGTCCATTGAGGGCAATCAATCCAAGATATTTCTGATTGCATTTATATACATGTAAGCAAAAATAATAATAATAATTTACTGTCTTTAATGCAAATAGTAACCAAAATTAGACCCTTTTTAGGAGTTCTTGCTGATACAGTGATGTATTCACAACAATGATTCAAAAGTATTTTAACATATTCACAAAATAAAGTAAATTAATACATAATAGACATAAATAATAGGATTACTATAGCACACATAAACCATCAAAACAGTATACTGTCTGGGTTTTAATTTAATTTCTACCGAGTTGCTATGGCTCATCCCATGCACTATAATTAGAAGGAGTCCACATAATGCAAAGGGTCATTGTAACAGAAAATATATAGTAACTTAAACAAAAACAAATATTGTGGCCAATAGTTCTAAGATGGCACTCATAGCCCTGACAGCAGAGCTTAAGTATCATTGTCTGGCTGACTGCCCTGGTTTTCATTGCGGCACATAATCGACACTGGCCATCTGGCATACCGGCAAATGCTTAGTGGGCCATGGACCGACATCAGCAGATACCCTAGAGCCCCAGATCGGGTACTGCAGCGTTAGGCTGGATATGCCTGGCCACACGCTATATGAGCAGAAAAAAATAGCATTGACATCAGCAGTCAGCAGCCACCTTAAAGTACCAAGGCCGCTTGGCCATCACCAACATGGCCCTGAAGAGACTTGCTTACATGTAGAAATACAAGATAGCGTGGGTGGTACCAACAGGATGCCAAGTGAGGATGGAAGGTGTTCCAAAATATTTAGTCATGGCAACTAAAACCCATTTATAGAATCTATCATCTTTAGAATCAAGTCATTGGGAACCATGAATAAAAAAATCTTGGTCACTTTCTGGCTTGTGTGAGCCTCCATGTTTATCATATACAGTGGAGAAATAAAAATACACGCCATACCTCTACACTGTCCTGATTTGCATGAGATGCTGCGAGGTTAGTCGTGTTAATGAGTAAATACTACTAATAGTAATAATAATAATGTGTTATATTTATATCTGTTGGGTAACAACCCCATACATACGTTGTGTCTTAGCCTGGAATGTTCAGCTCTCTTTATTCATCATTCTGGAAGACTCTCCTTCTTGTTCTCGTTGACATTAGCTCCAGAGGGAAAATGTTGTGCGTTTCAGCTGTTGTTCCTCTATTTGCGCTGACATGTGTTGCACATGAACTAATAAAACTCCTTCTCCGGGGGTATATACCTTCTCCAGTTGGCACGAGTTCAATGAGGTTGGATCAATGGATTCAAATTTACTTTATGACAAGCTGGACAGACCCTTGATGGATCAGAGGAGGCCCTGGTATAGACCAAAGCCTACTAAAGTCAAGGACAACTGACACATTTGTTAAAGAGCTTATTGACCTCTGACCCGTGTGTTTCTTACATATTGATTTTTTGTGGCCTGAGTACAATTGAACTGAGAAGCAGAATAGTGCAGAAATGCATGCTTGTTGGAGAGACAAGGCCTTAAGAAAGAAATGGATCGATGAGAAATGATTTAGCTCAGGAAAAAAAAAAAACTGAAGGTCTGGCTTGAAAGTTAAGCAATAATAGACTTTGTGGATTCTCGGTCTTTTTAGATTGGAACAGACTGTCTTACTTAGCACTTCCAAAAAGGAGTAGTGCGAGGATCTGTCACTTTGACAATGGAGATCAAACACGGCAATTAACCCTTTTGCCACGTGGGTTCATTATATTGTCACTCTGCTGTGTGATCTATACCTAAGCATCTGCTTAACAAATTTTTAGGCTACTGTATCAAAATGCAAAAAGCATTTGGGGATATACATTGAAGAGATAAATATCATGGAAATTATAAAGGGGTCATAGTAACAACAAAAATACTGAAAACAACTATAATTTTTTTAAAAGCCCAATTTTTCCCATTCTATTGTATTTAATAATGACAAACTATACGCATTGTTGCCTGCAAATAGCACTTATGTCTCACATGTCAACAACCTTTATTTTATGGACTACAAAGATTCTGTCCCTGGGCCAGTGGGAGGGAGGATGCTGAAATATTACATGGGGGGCCAAGTATATTGCTTAAAGTTGGCAAGTATGGGCTAGAAAGCTAGAAGCAAATCTTGAGGACAAGGAGAGGAAGCAACACTGGAATTTAAGGACCGGTGGAATGAAATGGAAAATATTAGGTCTACTTTGATGTAATTGTATGGTGACACCGTCGACTGTTACCACGAAATAAAAAACTAAATTACGATTTTAAAATTAACAATAACATTGTGTTAAAGCATGGGCAGAATGCAATTTCTTCACGCAGCATCAGATATATGGAGGGATTCTAATTGTCATAGAGTGGTGAAACTCTTAATGTTAACCCTACATGGGAGCATGAGAACGCCTGAGGTGGCACAAATCAAAGAGAGAAGCTGACATATTACTGTTCAGTGAGGTTTGCCCCAATACTGGAAATTGCCTGAAAACAAAGCATTTAGACACGGACATGTCCATAAAAATAAGTCAATCGAAGGTGTAGCCAAATAGATTAAATGTTATTCTGAAACAACCTCAAACAAGGGAAGGAGTGGGCGAGAGAGGAGAAGGAGAGAGAAAAGAAGGAGAAGAAGTGAGATAAAGAGAGGAGACGGTTAGAGAGGGAGGGAGAGAGAGCAAGCGAGAAAGACAGAAAGAGAGAGAAGGGAGGAGGAGAAAGGGGATAAACAAATTGGTCTAGATTTTATTACCTAGCATAACATCCGTGTTTCTATATGATTGTTTAATGCAATGTCTATGCCAATGCCTATAGCTATATTCATGTTCAGTTATTTTTCCCTCTAGTAATATAAGAGTGTTAAAACACTTTATTACTTTACGTTACCAACAATTTGGGGACGCACCGCACAAATTAATGAATGTAAGTGTCAGTTTCATTATGTATGATCAGTTTTTAATGTTCCATTAGGTATTCTTCTATGAATAAATTGCGCAATACAATCCTAGAAAATGGTATAATGGAGACGGATAGAAAGGCAGATGCCGCAAAAAGGAGCCTGTAGCTTTAAGGAGAGTTTGGCTATACAGTAACTGCACTTTTACACACTGTATTTATTGCTCAGCGGGGAGATCGCTGGAGGGTTGGTAGGACGCAGTTAGATAAAACTGAATGATGACATCTTGTACAGAATTGCTCAGACATAAAACAAAGATATGGCTGTTCTGATTTTAAACTACTGCTATATTTTTGGAAGAACAGCTTGTTTTCTGTTGTAAAGAATACTGCAAATGCACAGCAATATTTACCGTTCAACAATTATGGAGACTCTGCACGGCAATACTGCTTAATATGATTCTAGAGGTTAATAGCAGCAATCGTTACCCGGTAACAGAATGTGAGTAATTCTACCCAAAACAGTCATAGAGATAATGTTATACTCACCAATTCGGTCGTGGATAACAATAATTATACTTCTATTTACATAGTCTGATAAAGGACATTGCTACACAATGCTTTGATGAAGACACAGTAGATCTACGTTTAAGAAACTAATAAAAACACAATAATACTACCAGGCAGTGCTAATACGTATTGGGAAACAATCAATGGTGGAGAGAGAGATGGAGTAATGTTACCCAAAATACTCATTAAGATTTACTAACATCACCAAATACAGAGATAGACACAAAAGTAATACAATCCAGCAAAGGGACTAAGACACAGCCAGCCCGAGAATAAGGACGTGATAATATGACCCAGCACAGGGGCCAATTCATGGAATTACTACCAAAACTATGTTTCAGACACTCATGTACTTGTTTACAAGCACGGGCCAGAAACCGTCAGCACCTCCAACCCAGGTGGTTGTGACTTTTCGTGCTTTTATGTGAGCATGGATGTGTATGTGTGTGAGAATAGGTCTGTATGTGTAAGAGTGGGTGTATGGATGTGAATGGATAAATGTGTCAACATGGATGTGTATGTGTAAGTCTGTGTGAGCATGGATGTGTAAGTGTGTGGGAGAGGGCATATGTGTTAACATGAGTCTGTAGGGGGTGTGTTAGTGAGTATATGTGTTTAAGTGTGTGTTGGCGTGGGTGTGTAAGTCTCCAAACGTGAGAATGTATGTGAAAATGTGTGCAAGAGGCCGATGGGGGGGTCTAGGTACAGTCCTGCTCCCACCACCTCAGCAGCCTGGACAGACACTTTGGTCTCCTATGTGGTAGAGCCAATAGGCAAATGATATTTAAAACATGTGAAAGAAACCATTACAGAGAATCAGGAATGATTGGGTGTAATAATAATAATTAACCCATATGTGTACATTTCCATGGCGTGCACAATGTGAAAAGTGGTGAACCACATTCTAAATGTTTTTTTTTTTAACCCTGTTCCTGCATTAGAGAAGCGATTTGTTTGTGACATATATTCGACAAATAATAATTTACAAGAATGAGACGCAATGAAGATTTTGTGGCGTCCTGGCTGGATACGCAATGTCAGGAAGATATACTCTGCTATTGAGTCGCGTCATCTAACCCCTGACCCAAGTGGCAAATCCTTCAAAATGGGACACGGCTAAGGGGTTAAAAGCATCTTGAGTTTAATCTGTTTCAAGCAAACAAGAGATGAGCGCAGGATTTTTTTAGACACTTTCAGTGACACAAATCTACATAATCGTTTTAAAATTCTCACCATTTCTTCCGATTATTTTCTTTCTGTCACTTTAGGAAGCTGTAAGACTGATTTTCTCTCCGTAATCTCCCCATATTGCTTAGCACCCAAATCTCTAATATTTTAAGAAGATTATTTCATTTATAATTGATTGAGTCTATTTGCCAGATTGCTACTTCAAAGATATTGCGCTCTAAGACAGTCAGGTGCAGTACTTATCAGAGAAACAAAAAAAAAAAAAGTTCTGCATGTCAAAAGCCATGCCAAGTGCAGATTTGCACAAGCTGGTGTGCGCCCCCCGGAAGATTTCCCTGGCAATAGAAGATGTTCTCATGGAAAGATTTCTTATAGGAAGAAAAAGAACAGCCCGCCAGGTAAAGCATTGGACGCAGGGGCAACATGAATGAGGTGACGCCAGGCAGCCCTCCCTGTCTCTAGGGGGATTACGCTGATGGGGCAGCAGAGGGGCCGATTGCGGTTGGTTGAGGACCCTTGTGGGTCAGTGTGTAGTTCTGATTTATTTAGGGTTCAAAGGGTGGAGGAGGTGCTAACGGAGGTTGGGGGGCCCTACCTTATTAATGCAATTGTGTGCCTGGTACAGTCACCCAACTATTGTGTCTTTCTTTAAAAGGGGTAGTCCTGGTGTGGAACCCAAATCCCTCTTTCCTCCCCCCAATGTCACTCATAATGTCTGGTGGGTATGAGCGTAACACACTGTGCTACAGCCCTTAAGGAACAATAAGGTGTTTAGAAATAAGGATTAAGGTTATAAATTTAGGTAAATAAAAATCAGTATATTGATTCTTAATCCTTCTGTCACATAAAGCAATATTCCACACCATAACATAAAAATTCTTAAAAGATTTTCCCTCTCTGGCTATTTGAAGGGATGCATCTGGAAGAACCATTGTTGCGAGCTTTACTCAAAGGTAATAAAGTTGCCCAGGACATCGGCTGAGAGGAGGAGACATATTGTTCTTTAGACTGGAGATACATTGTTGCCTAAATGATAAAATGGACTGAGAGAAAGCTTTCATGTGTCTCTAGTCAACAAGCAGGAAGATACAACACGCATTATCTTGTAAGAAGTTCTCCGCAAAACAGTTTATATACAGGTATCTAATACCACAGGCACAGGTTGGTTATGGAGAAGACAATCCTTCCAGAGGCATGTAGTGTCTGCTAGCTGGTTGTCTCCACCGTTCTCTCATTCATAGCTCACATTTTGGAATACACATGAATAGTAAGTAAAATCAGGTCATTTTATCAATGAAGCCAGGCATGGCATTTGCATGAGAGGCCCATAGCGTGAGGGAAGTTGCAGCATCATAGCGTTTCTGCATCTGTAGCTGAAAATGCGGCGACTACAGTAATCAAAATGTTAATTATGTTTTAATTTATGTAAATCAGAAATATGCAGCAGGTAACATAATCAGCTCCTCAATAACTTGGTACCCTGTCAGCTGGACCTAGCATGTTACCATATATTTGATGGTCCACGTTTAGAGGTGCTGCACTTGAGTCATGTTTTGAGAACGCATCAAATGTTAGTTGTTGTATTTCCCTGAAGAATGATCCACACGTTGGACATCCACACGCAAGACAGCCCCTCACTTTGGACAGTTTGGAACCGTCAACTTAAGTGAGACACTTGAGTACTCCTTTACCGAATCTTGAGGCTTTGGTATGGTTTAAACACTTGGTCTGGTCTATTTAAGCAATAGTCTGATGGTTCACAAATGAAATCCAATTGGGGGGATTTAAATCCACACTAAATGCCTAATTAATTCTTGATTAGTCCAGAAGTCATTAAGTATACTGATTCTTAAGGCTTTGTGAAGGGACTGTGTGCTGTTATAATTAGATTTACCCTGGAAGATGTTCAGTTTCAAATCCATAAGTTCATTATTAAAAAGAATTAATTTCCATGCCTTCTGAGATTCACTGAAGATTCTTATAGGGTTTTCCTTGGTTCTAAATCTTTTATATTTGTGCACAAGACATATTATGGACATTTTAAAAAATCTTATTTATTTATCTTATTTTATCATATTTAATACAATTTAAATTAGACATTACTAAATATAATTCCAGTTTATCTCCTCTGTAATACTAATGATAAGTCTATTGGACCAAACGTCATTTAATTATGTATAAAGCACAATTATGGTACAGAATGGTAAAACTGGTGCAATCACCATAACAACCAATGGAATGTTCTGCCTGTGGTTGAATAATAACCAATGCAAAATTCCACTTTTGGAATGTGCAACAAAATTGCTCTTTCTAAGTAGCCTCCATATATGTTCCAAACTCTAGAATTTTTACTCAGCTGAAAGAGGTCTCAGGGATGTACAACAATATTCTTATATTTGTTCAATTGCAAATGCAAAAACATACATAAATTAAATACTATATATATATATATATGATTTCATATTCTTTTTTACATCAATCATGATTAAACCGGTTTGGATTTCCTCTGCTTTTCTGGAAAGGTGACCTTATTGTTTGCTTTAGTGGGTCAAAGAACATCTTCAATGAACATCAAGCTGACCACACAATTCCGTACAAATTCCCCATACATGTAATTCAGATGTGTCCTTGTCCATGTTTACTCCATTATTAAGGTTATGTAAGATTCCTACGCCTTGGTTCTACTCATTTCAACAAGCATTCTGGTCTGGGGGAACCTGTCTTTGAGTGAGAGTTTGAAATATCTAGGTGTGATAGGATCTCAAATATCAGAAGTGTTCACAGTGCTGGATCTTTTGAAGGTGCTCCAGTAATCACGCTTACAGACAGGGGCTTGGCTGTTACATGTAGGATATGCAGACATGAAAGCCCTATTTGTTAGCGTCTGACAGCGTGATGAGAGAAACTACTGTCTTCAATAATTTCTTGTGTTAAAAGACTGAATCAGACTCACTTTCTTTACGCGGCCCTGGTCTAATCCCCCACCTGGCATATTTCACAACACATTGATAACGCTAATGTTTGTCCTGGCTCTAACATGAAAACTAAGGTCAGGAGCTTCTGCTTCAAGTAAATCTATCATCGTCATGCTTTATATACTGTATGTATAATTATATTTACCCTAAACCCAGCTTTAAGAAATAAACTGTGCTTTCTGTGCCAATTTGCCGAAAATGTCTGTTTGTGAATGTTATAATATTTAAAATCTATTAATTGTCTCATCTGTGTACTAGATAATAAACCCTGCATTTTGTATAATTTGGATAATAATTGCCATTATTTTTAAAAAGCCATTAAAGCTGTTACTGAGAGCTTCCGCTTGAAATTAACGTGATGCCATAGTCATCCCTGGGAGCTTTTGGGCTCCAGTTACCCGGAGCCTACACTTGTGGGATGCGGCAAGGACTGCCCACTGATGTCATTGGGCGGTCCCGCTGATGTTGGTGGGCAGTCCCACTGATGTCAGTGGGCGTTCCGGCTGACATCAGTGGGCGTTCTGGCTGATATAACGGGAAACACCCCTATTTAAAGAGGAAATGGGGGGGGAGTGGGGCGTGACCCACGACCTGGAAGAATAGGGGGTCGTCTCCAAACTTGGAGAGTTCACGGGTATGGTTGTACTTACTCAGTTACCCAAGTCTGTCTTACTATATATATATACACCGTATCACAACTTACCTGCTGCTCCTCTGTGTCCCATCATCACCTGATGTTCCAATGAGTTTGAGCATTGATTCCAATCTTACTTTCCTCTTCTTACTTTGCCAAAAGGAAAGGAAGGCAGGTGCCACAAATTAAATCATTATTATTGGGCACCTTAATTTATTGCCAAAACATCAAGGAGAATGAGGAAAGATACAGCCCTTGTCTTGTGCTCTATATTATCAAGAATAACCTCCTCTGCCGTATCAGCAAGGGATGTAAGCTAAGAACCATGGTTGTTTCAGGAAACGGCCGTCAAGTTCCATCTTTGCTTTCCAAAAAAAAAAAAAGAAATCTATATTGTACAAGTGTTGCATATACCTTGCATAGAATGTTGGGTAAAAAACTGAATGCCTTGTTGACCCATCTTGATTTTCAAGTTTTTAATGTTTTTTGACTTACAATGTCTGATAATTTGTACTGAATTTTGCAAAGATAAGATGTTTCAAATAAGCAAGAGCAACTGAAGTAGGTAATGCCTTTAAAGTATTAGTTAAAATAAGTATTATAAATGTATTTTAGGCGTTTCATTGATTTGCTGGCATTTATAGAACATTTAGCATATCAGGTTGTGTATGTGGGTTATAGAAATCTAAGGTCATCGCAGTCATTTACGGATTCCCAGCAGGGCACAGCCTTTTGTCTAAGGATAATCTCTAGAATCGGATCATACTGACATTTTTCTGTCTCTCGTCTCACTAAACCTAAAAATTGCTAAGTGATCTCTAAGATCTGCAGATTAGTGTTCAAAAAGTCTCAGCATTGGAAACAAGTGGCTCCTTAAGACAGCCGTACAGCTGCTTGAGAGATAGGGGATTTACGGTCAAAATATTTCTAGAAATAAGCATTTTTTATGGATTCTGTTGTAATCATACACTCCTTGGAAAACCATGTTCTGCCAACTGAGACGCCATCTTAGATGACCAGAACCTGTGAAAGGTATGTCTTCGTCTTCAATGTTCATCAAAAGTTGAGTAGAAGGTTTATAAAGACTAAAGTCAAAATCAGTTGTCAGAATTTTCTCGCTGACAGCAGTGAAGGTCTCAAAGGGTTAATCCTTAAATGAAGGAAAAGACACTGATCGTTATCCCCTGGGCTGTTTCAATCATATCTCAGTAATATTTTAAATGAGATTAATAGAGGCGGAAAGTAGGCGTTTAACATTGCTACTGTTGTCTGTGGCAACAGATTGTGGTAACATTCAGAGATTAGACCTTCCATAAAACTGAGAATAAAGAATAGTTGTTCCAAAAAGACACTTGTTTCAGATGAAGCATCAAGGGATGAGAGACATAACCTTGGAGGGAATTAAATAATTTCGGTTCTTATCTGGAATGGCATAGCCAAGAAGACCGACAACCAGGTCTTCTTCTGTTGACTTGCACCAGGGACACCAAGTAATGAAAAAAACAACCTATACCCAATCTCCTCTTCTTGATTGGATCCTATATATCCCATCAGCATGGAACAGACTGTTTTTTAAACGTTCTGTTAATTGACGTAACATTATTTAGGTGATAATTCTGCTGAATACATTTCTCGTGAGGCTCTACGAACTCCTTCTGGCCTCTCTCAAATTAATAGTGTCAATCGCCCATTTTTAACATGAAAGACGCTGTCAGGAACGATATCAGTGTTCATGTAGCTATCTTATAAATGAAAAGTCCTAGCGAGAGTTTAATAAAATATTTATTTTGTTAAATCCCCAAATAAATATGTTTCATAATAGCTCCCTTATGTATGCAATTAGCTAATCACTTGGCGTCAATAAGCCCTTAAAACACACTAGAAGATTATTCCCAGCCCATATTTGTCTATTTAGCTTGAAGTATCAACTCCTGCCAATTGTAATCATGGTTTGTAATCCCAAATTAATTCAGTGCAAATGAGCTGTCAGCAGAAGATTGATTTATTTGAGTAATTTTGCTTGATATGGGTTGCTGTGTGACAGGGAGGACGGGGTAGAAAGCGCCTGCAAGGCATGAGGGAGCCCAAGGCTCTGTTCTAGGTAGAGTGAAGACCGTTTCAGGTCTCATCTGTTAAGCCTACTGCTGGGTAAGTTGGTTACCCAAATTATACGCATGCCGTTAGAAATGGAGACCAGGATAGCAGGCCTGTCACACTAAAAAGACATCCCCATTTCGAACAATTAGTAAACAATTCATGTGAGTGTAAATGTTCAGATGCATTGTTCCCCATTGAATAGAAGATTGACATGTCGGTGTGATCGTTAGCATAAATTAACAAGAGCTTAATTATGTAAAGAACAATTAGATAAAAAAGGGTATATTAGGCAGAACGGAAAAAGTTATGTTTCCCACCCGTTAGAAAAAATGTCTAAATGTTTGTTAAAGGACGTTCTAAGAGTTAAAAAATTATTGAATTTTTATGGAATTATTTTACAGAGGAGGAGACGTTTTGGAATTGCGTTTTTGATTCCTGCTTTTGATGGTATACATATCCTGTAAACCCTATTCAGTCCAAAGCTGATGGAGAGTGATGAGTGCTGTAGTACAAGAATGGCTGGACTCAAATCTTCCTTAAATCAAGAAGTCTAAATCTAAGTCACCCCTAGGCACATTCTGTCTGGCAAGAAATTGCTATGCCATTTCATTTCTCATTCAACCATAGTAATTCATCTCAATTGCCATGCCACCAATATCTAATGGACCAAAGAATTGGAAGATGAATGTTTTAACTTGGATTTCTTTTTTTGTTGTTTTTACAGTCTCTTAAGAGTGGGAAATTTAAAACCATTTCTCTGTCTCCTTTTCCGCAGTTTGGCTTCTTCTCTTGCCTCTGCTTGCTCTTCTGTCTTCTTTCATCGTCCACTTCTCCCCGTTATCCACTCTTTGGATCTATCTGCAATATTCTGGCCTCTTGGAGTACACAGCGTTGCACATGGGGACAGCCTCTCCATGTTCCTCCAATCGGGGGGGGGGGGACAAGGTTTGCGCTGAGGCTCCCACCGGGGAGAAGTAGGCAAAAAAAAAGAGACGGAGGAAAGAAGAAGTAGAGGCAAGAGAAGAAGAGAGGGCTGCAGAAAAGTAGACAGGGACACAGAAGCAGTCAGCAGAGAAGGTAGGGAGACTTTGGGAGCGTGATAGAGTTTCAGAGAGAGTAATGGAGCTCCCTTCTTTGTTTTCGTTTGTTTTGTTTTCTTATGAATTGGCAAAATTGGCAAAATTTGTTAAAAATTTAAATTCATAGATATTCAAATTTACAACTCTACTAATTAGTGTTGCCCAGGCCTAGACTGAGTCATACCACAGTTTAAGACACTAGTTAGGTACAGATTTTTGAACCTAGAGCAGACTAGCATTTTATGGTGACCAACCTCACAGGCCATGCACTGGCAGCAAAGGCCTTAAAGATGACCTTTAATCCATCCCTGCATACATTTGGACCTTGGATTTTAAATTTCCAGCAGTCTGGGTTTCAAAATCCTGGCAGCTTTTAAAATGGTTTGTCTATGGAAGGCTCCTTTAGAAAAACGGCTTATAGCCTAAGATGAAGGGAACGCGGGCGGCTAAAGTAAAGATTTAGGACTTTCTAGAAGGCTTGCAGTGCCTAAGCCCTGCTTGCTTGAGCAGTCTGAGGGTCCTTTTGGAGCCTAAGAAGGATTAGGATCCCCTAAACCAACAGGGCTATGCACACATTGGGAAATTTACCAGGCTCCCGTTAATCGCCCCTTCGCTCTTTAATCCACAATCATTTTCTTGCGAATTATCATTTTTATCACAGCTAAATAAGCACATTCTTTATGCTCTCCTGCAAGAAAGGAATGTTTCAGTTGAGGCTCTTCTAGCAAAAGAAATGCAGACGTTGTAGCAATACTTTTTTATTAAATCTGAGACGTGGCATCCTAGCGTTGGGTAAACAGATGCAGGAAAATAATATTTGCATGGGGACGTGAAGCACTGTGTCAGCCTTTCATCGAAGTCGTTCACCTAACAATCCTTTAACTCTTTCAGTGCCAGTGGGATTGGCAACCTTCAGAGATACTTTGCAGTCTTGATACATGCCTTTTTTGATGTCGTCGTTAATTTTGACAATTTTTTTTGTGCGAAAACCTGAAAAATATTTATCTGCTGGAAGTGTCACTTTATATGGTTTGTTTCTACATCTTTTTATTCCCAGACCTTCTTTTTGGCCAGACTATTGTGTTCCAGAAACGTTGTCACAATTTGCAACAATCAGTTTTTTCCTTTTAAGTTCATGAAAATATTTATATTATTCATGTATACTAAAATGATTTATATTATTTTTATTTGATCATTTAGAATAAAATTACATATTTCTCTGTGATAAACGTGGTTACTGAAAAAAAATTGATTTTGTGATCAGGAATTGGATCATAAAAATGAATGATAGTTTTCTCATTTGCCATCCCTCCAAGAGGAACTGCACCTAGACCGAGGAACCAATTCACTGTAGAGGCACCTGGACAACATGCTGGCCCATGAGACCAAAGACCTGCCCTGGAACAGAGGAAGCCCTGGAGGACTCCCTGCTGGCTAGGCCCCCCATCAAAGGGTCAAAAGGGGCCTCCCATGGACCCCCTGCTCCAGATCCGCTATCTGTGTCTCCCTAGCAGCAGAGCCTTGGCCAGCATGCCCCTCTGCCCCATCTACTTGACTGGATCTCTCCCCAGTGGCTCTCCTCTTCTAGACTGCAGTAGCCCACTGACTGCTGTTCCTCCCAGAACCCCTAGCTGGTGATTCTCCACCCAGGGAATGCACCCGAGGAGAACCACAGTCTCTGCTAGGCCCATTCTGCTCCTTGTCATGCCGACTCTGCATGCCACTTCCCAGCCTGACTGGATCCTCACCTCCTCCTCATGTCCTCTTCAGGCCCCAAAGCCAGGGCTTAGATGCTGTAGATGGTGGGTCCTCTTCGTGGACCGGGTCATAGCAGAGGGCCTGGTTGATCCCAAAGCAATGCCGCTGTGTGAACACCCTCCAGCATCTTCTCCACATTCTGATTTATGTCAACGTGCAGGGAAGACAAGAAGGGCTAGAAAAAAAGAGGCGAAGGCCCATAGACGAAAACTGACAAGGGAAAACAAAATGGCCCCTATCCCAGCAGCACAGTAATTCCCAGTTACTCTATCCCCAAACTCCAAAAATGCGGCCCGGCCTAGCCCTACTCAGCATTCTGTCAGGGCCCACTCGGGCCCATTCTGACCCCCCATGGGCTTCATCATAAGTGTTTGTCAAGTAGATAACAGAGCTAAAACACATACAAAAAGCTAATATGCATTTGTATATAAAAAAAGAAAACAGCTCAACAGTTTTAAAAACTTATATTTAATCTGATATCAATTTAAAAAATCCTGTTCATCTTTCCATCTTATCTTTAAGAAAAAAAGGCTGACTATTAACTAATGTGACCAATGTTAAAAGAACAAACTATTAATTAAAAGTATAATACTTATTTTAGCGGTTTAAACCTCTTAAACATGAAATATACCCTGACCATGTGGCTAAGAATATTCTTTCTAAAAGTAATCACCCAATTTGCTGTGGACTTATATGGCTGATCCAATGTAGATCAGATTATGTTTGTATTTATTGGGATTTCAGGATAAATTGATGCCTCTGAGCTTATACAGATGGCTAATTTATCAATTACAGCCGTACGGGAAAATGCAGCAGAATTTCTCCGCCATTAGTCTCATTCAATATGATGAATACTAACCAGGTGTAGTGATCAAAGAGTTGCCATACAGAATACCACAACTTCATTTACTATTAAAAACATGGCATTTGGCATCTTAAAAAAAAGACAATTTATTCTACACAAGATACATTAATTAACTAACAGTTTATTTTCATTTAATTGGACATTATCCAAAATATGACAGCCTACTATCATCACAAAATATAAATTGATCTATACATTGTGCTATCTTGACCTCAAACATGTTGAAGAATGACAATGTTTACCTTCAGCGTTCTTCTGCATTTGGCCAGATTTATATTTTTTATTTTCTTGGCTGATAATCGTATGTCTGTGTCTGCTTTTCATGGTAAAGATCTGATTTCATTTTTTGTTTTGCTTTTGTAGAAGGGGCCAATGATTTTATGTACATAGTTTATCACCATATCACACATAGATCTTCATATACAGAAGTATATATATATATATATATATATATATATATATATATATACTTCTGTATATATATATATATATATATATATATATATATATATATATATATATATAATACTCAGTCCACTTGTGAACTGCCCTTTAACAGTGAAATATAAACTGTTGACATGTCTCTTATCGCCACATATGCTCTTTGGATTAATCTGCTTTCAATCCGTCCTAATCCCAGGCTGAGATAACAAATGATAAAGCAGGAACAGTACAGAAAACTGGTGTAAAAAGGTATTTTTGTATTTTTATTTGAAGATTTTACATTGCACATGGTCAAGAGGGACACATTAATGGGTTACTAAAGAGACAGTTGGCAGGAGAATTTGCAGGGCCAACGCAAAACTTTAACAAACTTCTCCCGCAAGGAAGGCTGCGCTGGCCCTGTATAATGTATAAATCAATGTGTAAGGAGACCTTGACAAACATTTTGCTGATTTAACTATACATTATCCGGGGCTCATTAGGTTGGCCTTTCTTAATGTATAGCGAAGCCAAGGAGCTGCTACACTGTTGAACTCCATAGACCGTAAACGTTCTCTGTTTTTTTTTTTAAATGTTTTCAACGTTATGTACAACAATGTTTGAAGATCTGCACGATCATTACCTTTCTCATGTTTTTAGAGCATGCTATTCAACAGAAAGCGGCACAGGCTGGCTCAGTAACTTTTAGACTTGTAATTGAACTATTAGTTTTTGTGTTTGTAATTGTTTGATATCCACGAAAGAAGAAAAGAATCAAAAGGTTAAAAATATCTACCAAAGGGCACAATATTAGTGAAGGCCAATGTATGTATATATATATATATATATATATATATATATATATATATATATATATATATATAGTATCTATCTATCTCTATTTATATATATCTATATATATATATATATATATATATATATATAGTGTATACTATTGGATCTTCACTCGCGGACTCCCACTGCGTATTGCAATCTGGTGCTATGGGCATTTAGTATAACCTTATGCGTACCAAGGTGAGCAGTCATGGCATTTGAAATGAAAAAGCTTTATTGTTTCAATGCAGGTGGCAATCATTTCTATGTTTCAGTCTCCAATTGAGACATCTTGATCTGGATTAGTGAACCCAACGTGCCATTGGAACACAGGAGTGATGGGAGTGAAAAAGGGCCATTGGAACCCAGGAGTGATGGGAGTGATAAAGGGCCATTGGAACCCAGGAGTGATGGGAGTGATAAAGGGCCATTGGAACAAGGGAGTGATGGGAGTGATAAAGGGCCATGGGAACCCAGGAGTGATGGGAGTGATAAAGGGCTATTGGAACACAGGAGTGATGGGAGTGATAAAGGGTTCTGTACGCCTATGACGATTGTCCATTAAAATCAGTCGTTTTCCTCTACAATAGTCATTTACAACATTAACGTCTGCGCAGTTTTTCTGATCCAGTTCATGTTTTTTTTTTCATGCATAAAATCCCCCAGACTACCGCTACCGGTCAGAGGAAACAGGTGAATTTATTCAGGCTCACCCTGTGGCCTTATTAAGAAGCTGATGGTGTTCCATCTGAGGCGCTCCAGGAAGACTCTATATTGTTGTCCAAAAAAAGATAAATGAGAAAGGGAGTCTTTCAATCCTTGTGCAGGTTTGTTATACTTTCACAGTGGATACCACAGTGTACTCCAAAACTCGTACAGAATCACAACAGCGGGTGGCTAAATAAACAAAAGGCTCTACATGTTTTGTGCCTTGATCTGGCGCTAAATCGTAGGTTCTGACTCCGTACGGGCTTCGGAGAACATGGATGTATCCACTTCGAAACTATAACAAACCTGAACGAGGCCTGAAAGAAAGCCTCGTTCATCTTTTTGGACGTTACTGAGTGACTCCAAACTTTTGACCTATAGTGTAAAAATTTAATTAAAAAAAAAATAAAATATATATATATATATATATATATATATATAAATAAGTAAAAAAATATATTAAAAAAATAATTTAAAAATAATAATATATATATATATATATATAGCATTGTTGCTGTTAGCAGCAGACTGGGAGAAATTGGATGATCTCTATCACAGATAAATAGTTAAAAGACCCTTTTTGTCCTTACAACGGGGAATCCTTACAAATCCATTCAGATATCACCAAATTAAATGTAACAGGGAGGCACGTTTAATCTCCTTTTTTTCGCATTTAATTGTTTTTAATCATGGAATAATCACTGCTAGCTTTGATGCAACTGTCACGGCATTGTTCCTTAAAACATACCGGATTCATCCCCCCAAGCCGGAAACAAAAACAAGAGGGATATACATTAAAGAAAGAATACCTTTAGTTTGACTTAGCTAATTACAATTCCTAATGAGAAACTCATCAAAGTCTGATAATTAGCAGCGTCCGTCCAAACTTATTGCCTTAAATGTAATGATTACAGGACATCGAAAAAAGGGTTCTAAATTATGTAGCAATGTCTCCTAATTGGTTTATTGAACATCATACATTGTTAAAAGCGCTTAATAGCCTGAGATTTTTCACCAAGTGATACTGAGGGGAACAAACTCATCTAATCAGCAAAAGGGTGTTTTGTGCTCCGGTGTCTCATTTTGATTTAGTAATTAGCCTTACTGGATTATCCGATGCAAATCTTGATTCCGTTTACTCTGTCAAAGCGAGTTTGGGTTTTAAATGGGAAATTGACATGTGAAGCAATTCATCTTTTAACCCAGAAAAAAGTGTTTTGTTTTTTGAAAAATACAAGGGAGATGGAGAGATGATCGCCAGAGCATAAAGCATTTTCAGCGAGGAGTATAAATTCATGACGGCAGAATTATTGTTCTAAAAGTGTAGGAATGAAAACATTGTGAATAGGGAAAACATGTTATTCTGTCTAATGAGCATAGCGGATCCGCTCAGACAATTAGCTGTGAGATATTAGGGTTTGTGTTTAAAGGTTGTTTCGTACTAGAAGAATTTTTTTAACAGTATTGCGTCATTAATAAAACATTGTTGGCTTGTACTGGTTTTTCTTATAGTTTGGATAAATATTCATAACTGACATCTTATTCTTCTGTCCTTTTAAATGGCAGATAGGTGGGCAACATTTACTTTGATGGAAGGGTTAAATCATGTTTCATTAGTCACGTCTTGGCCCACCAAATGAAATTGTCTATGTAATCGATATATAACTATTACTTTGCCTTTGCAATGTTGGAAACAGGCCCAGACTGGCCATCTGGCACACCTAGAAAATGCCAGGTTGGCCACTGGCTGATAGCATTCCATACTTAATCTTACTGCCACTCCAGCAGCTGATCAGGTCCTGCCATGTGTGGCTGTCGGTCGCACCTTGTGAGGGTATAAATGCGTGCCCACCCGCCAGCCTCACGTACTTCATTTAGCGGCTGCTTTCCATTACCAGTCCAGCCTTGGTTGGAAATAAACCAGGTTCACTTTAGCTTTGAAGACAGCATTTTTTCCCTTTTTTGGTCAAGGGTAACAAGGGTGAACGAGAATTACATGTAATAAGGGAACAAAAGTGTTAAAAGAAAGTCAGGTCGAACAGTGAAGAAGCAGAAAGACCTACAACTTTGATCGTGGCGGTGGACACCCATGAGTGGGACGTAGTGACATGGTATAGGAATGAAGGAAAACAAATTTTGTTTCCCATTGTTATGATCATCATACTTTATCTGATCTTAAAATTCCTCATGGGTAGTTGGTTAATGTCTAATATGGGATTATGATTGGATTACATTGGGGAATCATGGGAAATCAAAGTAAATTTGCATGAAATGAAACAATAAACAAATATAATGTAAAATAGAAGCTTTTTATTGTTGGATTAAATTATGGATTTTTATGTGATGAAATGTGCTATATTAGGTTTCTATACAGTGATTTTATACATTTTGCAGTGAAAAAAAAGTTTAATTTAATATTGAAATCACACTTTATTATGATGTAAAAATATATTTAAAATATATAAAAATCAGAGATTTAGCTAGCAATACTCGAGTTTAAATTGTATTATTTTGTCATATATTCTAGCAAATGCAGGCTTAGACTCTATAACATTGTCCGTTTCATTATATCAACTGGAATAACAAGATGTACCCCGAGAGAACCCGTAGAACATTCTATCCAGCCGGCAAGTGAACTGACTATTTTTATTAGTAATAACATCAGTCACTTTCACTGCCAGGGAGGATATAGGGGAAAAAAAGGAGAAAGGCACACTTTGACTTACAAAGGCAAGATCAGAAAGTGCCAATAAAACATCCATTTATAACGAAGACACCGTGCCTCCATTACTGCTCTAGAAAGTGTGGTGAAAGACAGTCTTTACCATGCTAATGTCACGCAATTACCTCTTTACTTCCAAAACAAATGTCAGAAATGGGAAAAGTGACACCGAATCAGAAATGTCACAGGTGATAGATTTGTGTCATCTCCCCTCTACGCCCGCGCGAGCTGCATCAAGAGAGACGTTGATAACACAATACTAATATTATATTACGGTCTTCATGGTGCAGAGTAGCAAGTGATGAATATGTGTCACTTTGTATATTGTACTTTCTCGGGGCCTGATCGGGCAAGCATGGAAAATGGAGTGTTTAGGATTAATGATATCGAAAATGATAGAGAGGAGATTGAAATTTCCTTCCTTCCTGAACCATGCAGATTGGAATATACCTAGGAGCTATCTCTGCCTCGTACCCTCTCACTCTGCCTCGCAAAGGGCCTTTCCCATCCTTACACCTTATATGTGTTCTTCCTTCTTCATCTTTTTTTTTTGTTTTGTTATTGTTTTATTATATTTTCAAAGTCATTTTGTAATTTGATCACTGAGTGAAAAAAAAACAGGAACCTTTTTGGAATCGATTCGTGCACCACCCTCAAAGACATTTGGAGGTTATCATTCCCCGTCTAAACAGTGCTCATTTTATATTATTAATATATTTGGAATTTATTAAGTTTTCCTTTTTTTTTTATTAAAATTGAATACGTTATCATTTTTTTAAATTTCAATTTGTACATTAACATAAAGAGTTATAAATTCTTTCTAGATAAGGTACGAAAAATATTTTTTTTACAATATTTATTGGCTCATAAAACTATTAGAGGTTGTTGGTCCTTTAATGAGCTTGATGTTGGGACCAGTGAATTTAGAAAGATCTTAAAGACAATCTTTTTTTAAATTTTCCAATACATTTGTGAAAATGCCTATTTTCTCTTTGGGACGCAAATGCATCGAGATTAAAAGATCAAATGTTTCCACCAAGATGTCAGTAAAATAAAATACCCGCATATTCTGTACAATCACTTAAAACGACAATTATTACTGTAACTTGTGTTGTTAAAGAATACGTTGCCCTAAATTAATAAAAAAAAATAGTTGACCCATTAAAAAATGAACAAGTTGAGTTATCTAAACTAGGTTTAGATCAAATAAAACGGAACAAAGTACTGTAGAGAGCGTTGAAGTTCCCTATAGGTGTAATTTCCTTGAGGCAAAAAGGTAACACCGTTTAGGTTGTATCTACCCTGGTGCTCCATCATCCACATCCATACTTATCCTAGTAGATCTGCTCGTAGAAGCACTCCCATAAATTAATTTTTCACTTTCACAATGCTGGTGGTTGGATGATATTGGAATGGAAATCTTAATTGTCTTAAGTGGCTGGAAAGTATTAGACTAGGTCACCTTGTCCAGCAGAGCCAACAGGGATGGCGTTGTTAGTGCTATACAGATCTAGGGCTTCAGCCTACAGACTCAATATATTAACGCTAACCACTTGCACACAAGATACGTACATCCCTATAAACAATCCAATAGAACCTCGTATTCACATTTTATACCCATCAAGTTCACACTAAGTAGTACTATGAACCCGCTTTATTACTTTGCAGGCAGGTCCTTCTCTACATGATGCATCAGCTTATCTTTGTCTAACCCTCTAATTACTGATTTCACCAAACTCACCTCTACAGACTAACGGCACCTTTTATCACGAGTTCATTGATTGCAGAATTAGATTAGATGCCATATGACGTTCCATGCGGAATTTCCTCACGTTACATCATACCTAGACCCCAGTTTCCGTAATCTAGAACTTCTCCATGCATGTGTACGGTCCAACGGGGAGTATGTATAAAACAGATTCTGGTGCAAAGTTTTAAAAGTGGTGTTATTACTATGGCAACCAGCTGAGTTGTCTTATAAGTAGGGAGATGCCACTGATTGCTCTGGTGACAAGGCCACTTTGAACCAGAATCATGATATTTATGTACAGAACATCCAATAGGTTCTTAATCATTACACAGGCAGTACATAGAAGTGTATACGTTGACACACATTCTCTCTAGTCGCCACTATGTAACATTCCCATTAAAATGTAATTAAAATTGTTTAAATATTAAAATATATTTCTCTATATATCTATATTAAAATTGCACAACTGGCGCTTTCCACAAAATGATGCAATCATTTTTATTCCAGAAACACTAACCAGTTAAATGGTTAAAAATAGAATCCATGTTAATTTAAGTTCATCTTTTTTTTTCATTTAGTCCTCAATTCCGCTACTATTATAAAAAAAAAAAATAACCTCATAAAGACGTACCGTATATATTTTGTCTGTAATAACCCATGCATTTTAAACATCCAGCAGTAAAGAAAATTGTTACTTTTTTTTAAACGCCTTCATAATGCTGGCGATTAGACCGGAGCTGGAGTGGAATGAAATCATAGCAGGGAAACCTTTATTCTAATGAGCTTGTAATGACATGCAAATTAACAGAGTCCTACAGCAAAGGTTAGCGTTTCTTTATAGAGCGTGCTAAGAGGCATGTTGCAGAATGGGACGGCTCAGTGAACAATACATATTAAAGTATCATGCTGGGAGTGTTATCACAATTAAGCTGCGTTGTATTAAGATGCATACGCAGAGATGTGTCTGGAGCTGCGAACGCCAACTAGGACATTTCTGGGTTGCAAGGCTGGAAATTAAATAACTTTGTTACGCCTTAAATAAATAGGTTATCCTGCTAGTCAAATATATCCGATGCCTAAATTTAGAAAATGTATACTCACGTAATTAAATGTTTTATCCATATTTAGTAATAAGCGGGTCAATGAATTCCGTTGTTTTACGCTGAAATTGTGCGGTAAATGAAACATTTTCAATTGGCTCATTATATGAACTATTAAGTGAATTACATTTTTTTTTATTTAGTGCCGCTTAAACACAGTAATAATTACCCAATTATTCTGGTATTCATATTTTTTTTACTGTATCTATGTAGCTATGCCCTTGGAAGACTTTTTTCTTTGTGCATTTCCTACACAGGCTGTGATCGGTGCTAGAATTTGGGAAGAAGGTCTGTACATTCCAGAAGGGATGTAAATGGAACCAGTAGCCCCAAGATGTTGTGTTTTCTTTCCAGGTTGAATTGGTTTCAATAGTCCAGCGAAATCTGTAATTTATTTTACTAATATTTTTTAGGGGGCAGAACTATAAAATAAGCCTTGGGTCATCTTTGGTAATTCTGGCTTTTGGTGTAGGGTGTTTTAAATCACTCATCATGCGCATCAGGGTGACCTCCAGAGCTTTTAGCCGAAACGTTGAAGGTTTGTTCTGTTTTTTTATATGCATTGTCTCTATTGTGTAGGTGACCTTTTTTTTTTATTTTTTTTTGTATTTTTATTTTTTATTTTTTTTTTTATATTGTTTTGTATTTGCATTAAATATATTGGTCTATTGAGACCTGTATGTAGTTGTTGATACATTTGACTATATTGGTATTTTTGTATATTTTTTTGTGGTCACATCTCATATGCGTCATAAGAAAAGTATTTCCAAAATGTCAATCCATACATAATGTTTGAAAGCTGTATTAATGCTCTTTGATAATGGTGTTCCCATTAAAAGCAGTCTACAAGTTAAAGAAATGGGGGCATTAGTTTAATGTTTGACTTGCTTAATTTTTTAGACTCCGCAACAAGCAAAACATGGCATCTAGTAATCTTAACATCAGAAAGTTAACCAAGAGAGCAAATAAAGCATTGCCAATTTGTTTTCTAGCAGTCATTGCTCAGTGTGAATATGACAGTTTCATTATAACATTATGGATTTTTTTTTTGTTGAAAAAAAAAAAATAAGAAAAATCATTAGCCATTGGAGAGAAAACCTCCAAGCCTACCTAAAACTCTGTGGATTACATTTGTTGCTTGTTAAGCACATTTTAGTTCTAAATGCTGTTGCATGGCCTGGACTAATTCCAGAACCCCGACGGAGTTAATGGGTAGTGAAAAATGTTCTTGTGTACAAACCCAATGGGAATAAACGGCAGAATACATAAATATGGAAAGAAAATCTTACCTAAAAAATGTGTCTATAAATCAGGTAGGTGGAACAGGGTGACCCAACCGGAATATTTCTTTCTCCTATGTTTTCCATAATCATTCTTCACAACCTAAATATAGATACATCGACTGGCGTAATATACCCAATGATCAGTCTATCCCCTACTCTTTTGCTTGACTATTCTGGTACAAGCTAAGGGTTTTAGATTATGATGTCAAAACGTTTAGCCCCTCAGAGCCATCTTTAAGGCAGGTTAAAAGGGGTAGTTGTTCAAGGTCTAAAGATTCCATGTGGTCCACAGCAGCTACACATTAAGATCAACTGAAACAGATGGAAGGGGAGCAAAAAAAGATTGAGATGGAGAAAGAAGGAAGAAAGAAATGCTGAGATGAAGGGATAGTATTGTGATTATGTATTGCTAGAAAATGGTGGGATTGGAGAAGGTGCATGGGAATCCTTGTGGACTTGCATGGAGTCCTGTCCACATTAAGAGAGGCCCTATAGTGCTTATTAGTTCATGGACCAGAAGGAGAAGAGAGGAACCAAGATTTGAGCTATTGGATCAAGTTATCTCTCTGGCCCAGCACCAGACCAAGAGATACTGAGTTAGTCTCTTGGTCGCTACAAAAGCTAGCTACACCGCTTTCATATCCAAGCATTGACGAAAATTCCTTAAAATCTATCACACTGCTTAAAAACCACTCTTCTCTGAATTCATGTTCCCTTTCTTTTGGGATTTGGCATGTAGAAACTGTATGTTTTGCCTGATTCCACCTTTCAAAGGACAAATAACCAGTTTTGTATTAGGTCCACAATAATTAACCCAATGGGCGGTCCCTAAACCCATTGAAGACAATGCATTTTGAGCCAGTACATGTACGGGCTTTGTCATTAAGGGGTTAAGAGGAGCAGGGGCAAAACCAAAATTCAAACATTCAAAATTCCAATCATTTGGTAATCCCATGTCTTATGGAGCAACACCTCTGGAGAAACCAGAGCCATCAAATAAAATGCAACCTGTTCTTGTATGAGTGAATCGAAATAACTAGTCAAGTGTTTAACAAGCTACTAGCAACATACGGAATACCAAGTTTAAAAAATGCTAATTTGAAAGAGGTGTCTCCGCGCCATGAGAAAAGGTGCCAGTCGTTCGCTTTGCATTACTGACTCTCAAAATGATGGGTCTTGTGAATTGTCATCCTATGTTAATCACATTGTCTTACACACATTTCAACAGATTGAGCATTATTATCCTGTATTAGAAAGCCGGCTGACATCATTGGGTTCTCACCATGTCATGGCCATAAGACTATATTGCTTTTCGCTTCCCTGCTGTGGCTATCTGAACCGATTCAATTTCTTTATTTGAAAAGATTCAGCGCTGTGAACTGGGAGGTCATAGAGCCAAGGAGAAAATGAGTGTTGATCACCCAAAAAGACTTCTGGTTTCACATTAACTCTTTCCCTTTTACCATCCGATTAATTATTCTGCAAACAACATCTAAATGTTTTGCTTATTATAACCTTAAATGTGGGTTCGGTTGTAAGATATCCATATATATTAGTACCCTTTAAGCAAAAAAGCTGTTTCATGGGGTTGTAGGGTATTCTTTTTTATGCAATTAGGTTTTGACTGTTGGAGATCCGTGTTTTAGACATCACCTTACCTTTAAACGCCCAAACGGTCCTTCTAACTAATCGTTATTTATAGGGAAAGAACTTAATAGGATTTACCATAAACAAATCATCACAGAAGGAGGTGGTGTCCACATAGCACATTATTTCCTACTATGGGGATCTCCAGGTCTGCATTTTTTTGTATTGGACTTTGTTTTAATCAAATGAAATATGTAATGACTTTATTGTGAGCGCCAATAATTACCTTAAAGTGTTGAAACTGGGGGAAGGGGTGGCCTGATGTGACCGGCAAAGTCTAATTCTCAGAGTGCCCGAAATGTTTGTGTAACATAAACCTAGTTATATCAAGGGCATCTGGATTCCCATACCAAGATCCTACATAGCAAGATACTCTCAAAACTAAAAAGTCGGACAGCTCTGGTCTACGGAACTAAAACTATCTGGACTTACCCTTCAAAGTACGTTGGACGAGTGCTGGTTTTGGTTAAATAGAAGGCTATGAACCCTATGCGTGTAGCCAAATACCGATATACATGGCCACCTCTTGCTACACTTTTATCAGCTGGGAACATTTTTTATGGATGTTGCTGTGTGTATCCGGCAGGCGGCCATGCGTTAGAAGAGTACATTGGCTGATGAGCCGTTAGAGGTGAGATGTGGCTTTGCTGGGCACCAACCCACCATGCATTTTCCCAGTGTGCCCCTATTGCCAGGCCTGGCCTGATGGGTAGAATAGTTATATATGGTTATAAAATATATATGCATTTTTAATTGTAAATATTAAATTGTATTTAGAGCTGTGCCCAACATTCTTCTCCATAACAGTATTATGGAGAAGAACCAAACTACTAACCTATCATGTGAAGTGTTAACATCGTTCAATATTTATATATATATTTTAATATATATATATATATATATTTTAATATTTCAATTTGTAGACGTAATAGAAGTGATGAACTGATTGGAGAAATACAGTAAGGTGATGATAGAATCATTTTGAAAAATAAAAAAAAAAGAAATACAAAAAAAGGTATTGAGCTCGGATTTCATTTGCGATGGAGAAAATTGAATTCGGTCTGATTTCTGAAAGAAAGCAAAAGTTGGCGAGGGCAGGTTAATAGATGAATTTAGAAGAGGAGAAATCGAAATGTATGACATTGAAAATGACTAGCGGAGACACACAAGCATTTTCTATTTTCTTCGGCGGCTCGTAACCTTCTTGTGCCGCGTCGGAGACAGTGCCGGTGTTAATAGCAGCAAAATGCGAAAGACAGAAGGAAAGAGGGAGAGGTGAGAATCCAGACAGGAGAAGAGGAAAGGGGGGACATTAGCAGCAATAACATTGTCACTTGAAATGTAAATTGACATGCTGCATAGTCAACAGACACAGTTGGCTGCCTGCAACTAGGAAGTACTTAAATCTTGGCACTGATAGATGAAATATTTGTTAAAGAGCTAATCAGAGAAATTGAGTTTCATCAGACGGTGGCAATGCCTCTCTGCTTCACCGCACATACGGAGAAAATGAACTACACAAGCAACATCTTATTTTGGCTGCGTAAATGTCTGCACTGGATTATATGCCACTGTGTGTGCGTGTGCGTGTGTTGGTGTGTCTTTAATAAATTAAATATATTTAAGCAATAAAAAAAACACTTAATATCTAAAGAAAATGATACTTGAATAAAGATGTGTACTACAAAGCATACAGTTTCTTGTACACACACACACACACACTAATTTCCAGCCTGTTTCCAGTTTTACTCCCTGTTTGTTTTACTTTTAAAAATATCTCTTGAAAAATAAAATTGGGTTTCATAATTTTATTCTTTTTTTTGTGCACCGGACTCAGGTTGACCGTCTGGCAAACCGGGCAAATGCGTGGGTCTCTTACCTTTGCTGCCGATCGCGCAACACATAAGATGAGCGATCTATCTATCTATCTATCTATCTATCTATCTATCTATCTATCTATCTATCTATCCATCTATCTATACATCCATCTATCTATCCATCTATCTATCTATCTATCTATCTATCTATCTATCTATCTATCTATCTATCTATCTATCTATCTATCTATCTATCCATCCATCCATCTATCTATCCATCTATCTATCTATCTATCTATCTATCTATCTATCTATCTATCTATCTATCTATCTATCTATCTATCTATCTATCTATCCATCCATCTATCTATCTATCTATCTATCCATCCATCTATCTATCTATCTATCTATCCATCTATCTATCTATCTATCTATCTATCTATCTATCTATCTTTTTGTTTTTGAGCATGATGACTCAATAAACAGTTACTTCATGCAGTTTGATCCAGAGTACCCGGGAGGTTTTTCCTCTGCGACCGACTTATTGATGGGCATTTTATACAGTTTAAGGTTTATATTTAAACAGTATATGCGGTAAAATCGGTTCCTGTAAGCTTTGTAAAAAAAACATGCATGTAAATAGTGCAAATTAACATGCAGGAGTGAATCCATTTAACACCCCTTACGATGGCCCAATATCTCCTGGTAGGGCATAGATCTTAAATTGCTCGGAACAGGCAATGGTGTTGGTGTAAATCCCCAATATATGTCCTGCTGAGCTCAGCTGGTTCAGCGTGAAGTCCGCCTGTGGGCCTTTGTAAGCACTAATTAATCTTCCACTTCGTGTGATCAATCAGTCATTTCTGGTCACCTTCTTCCTCCTGTTACTGTACTTGTTTTTCCTATTTTGCGACTTTTGTACAAGCAGAAGTGCCCAGCGTTCTGACGTGTGACTGCTGCAAGCATATGGTGCTAACACAACAAACAAAGGTGGCCAGTATACCTTATGTGCAATGTACACCGATAAACGGAAGACCTATCCACATTTACTGTCGTGGAAATATTTTTTGTAAGGATGATTTCAAGCATGTGGATCATCATTCTCTTCTGGCTCTGAAACACTGGAACCAACATGTCCTTCTTCAGTTCTTGTGGCACGGATCAATGCGGTTTCACAGCATCAACAAAACTACCTGTTGGCTGCTCTCTGCTGGAATATTAAGGAGAAAGCTTACTGGCAGATTTTCTACAATTTCTCAAAAACATCATCAAAATCAAAAGCACACAGCTTAAGAATCTCAGCAATCAGTCACTGTTTTGTTCCATAGAATTTGCTCAATATACACATTCTTCTCTTTTGCTCTGATCCTCAGCTTCCCTTATCACTTATAACCTCCACTTATAACCTTACGAATATCAGAATTCCACAGCAACCAAGAATTCCCTAAATGAACTCATGAAGAGCCAATTGCACCTTGTCCCCGTGTGAAGATTGCAGGATTCATTGGAACTCCAGTTGAGCAAAACTCATTTAGGACATTGTTTTGCCAAAGTTGTAGCCAACTGGCTCCCAGTTTCAGCTACCTAAGTATCCCGTGTGAAATTGAGTAATTAGTAGATGAACACCATAGGCCATATATGAAATAATAATGAATGCATAGCAGCTGCAGCAAAAGTCAAGCAAATAACTTCTAGATCTCTAAAGAGCATACATTCTATGTAAATGTTGTGTTGGATTTTTTTACCAGCTCACCTATTGTTGAAATATTTTATTAATTATATTATATTATAATAATACATCATAAATGCTTTCCTGCTTTATGCTACAAAAAAACTTTCTTTGTTTCTTTCTTTCTGTCTTTCTTCATTTCGTCCCTTCTCTTTCTTTCTTCCCTTTCTTCTCTTTCTTTATTTCTTTCTTTCTTCCCTTTCTTCTCTCTCTCTCTCTATCTCTCTCTCTCTCTGTTCCTTCCTTCCTTCCTTCCTTTTCTTTCTCTCTCCATAACTTCAACAACCAAACTATGAAATGTGGGATTTCTTCCACAAGAAAGGCCAAGTTGATCCCGTATGATACATAATTAAGTCATTGAGTTGAAATTTTTCATCTTACCACAACTTTCATGAAACATCACAGTTTAGTAAATAAAGTAGGATTTTTTAAATTAAAGAGATTAGGTTTTGGAAAGTGTTTCTTATTTCTCTGATGAGACCAGTGTGCCAGTCAATTTTAATTGTGGATTAAATATAAAGGATTCGGTAAAATGAGCCCAGACGGAGACATCCCAAAATGTGACTCTGGCCGTGTGACAGGTCTTAAGGAAAGGCCCAAACGGAAAGCCTGCATTTATTTTATTACTAAATAATCTAGTAATTCAAATATATTGCGAACCAAATAATTACCCTTTCCCACTTTTTTCACTTTAATAAACCGTGGATCTTATATTTTCCAGGCAAATGTATGCAATCGCTCCTCGTGCTAATATCCCAAATTACATTACAAATCATACAAATGTTAAAACATTTGATCCGAAGTAAACCTCAATGACAAGACCAAAGGCCAATTGATTGTAGGCTTATATTATTCCAAACTCGGCTGCATATTTCACAGCCTGTTCCGCGCAATGTGCAAGGCTAGCAAACTTGACCTAGCGGTAGTTCTGCTTCCAGCAACTCATTTTTAATACATTTAAACCAACCTATTATGGCGTATTTGTTGCAGCTCCCTTGTGAAAACGAATACTGGATTGCTATGCATTGCCCTTCGCTTGGAGATAATAATGTACACTACTTATAATAAATATGCATTTAAACAATATTATAATACAATAGCTTGCCTGGAGTTAAATTACATATATTTTATTTTGTTTATTCTTGGAATATCCGGGTTTTTATCCCCAAGTTTGGCCTTTCCTATCTAATTTTAATTCTAGCAGCAACCCGGGAATCTGATTTTTTTTTTGCCTTTTAAGCTTTTTTAGGTTGTGCACCCCCTTTTTTTTAATTTAAATTAAAAAACACATGTAACCTTTTTTTACGTTATACATTCCAAGTACCGTATATTAATGACTTCAAATGAACCAAATCTGATGTTAGAACTTGCCTTTTTTCGTATACGGTAGGCGCAGCACAGGTGATTAATGGATCTGTATGTTTATATATATTTATATTACCATCTCGTAGTGTGGCACAGCTAAACATAAGGCAGTCTGAACATATAGCAGGCTGTGCTAAAGATTTCTTAATAATCCAGATGAAAAATGAGCTATCAACTAATATGGATTAACTCAGCTGGACTGTAATACAGCAAGTTAATGAGATTTTATCCACCATGGAAACAGTATTTGACTGCATTACTTCATTTTGGATAAAGCCTACTAATTAGGAGCTGGTAATTGCATAAACCTCAAAATCACTGCTCCGATTAACCTCTTTGCTTCCACCATGCGGAGTATGATACCGAAAATCCAAGTGGATATGAAGTTAGAAGACTTTACTTAAACGTTTGGTATAAGGGATGCAGGATTTTTCAGTATTTACAATTTTTCAGTAATAATTCAAGACCAGTGCTCAAAGATACGCTGGTTCCTTAAACTCTCATGCATGGAAGCTGGTGGTACCAATATTTAGTGTACCACAGACACAAAGCATCATCTTTCATCTGTCTCTTCCTATCCTGCGGTCCTTGTCCCCTGACACTGGGGTCTAATTACTAAAGGGATAGTTGACTGGGGAGTCTACAGGAGTACTCTTCCTACAACTCACTGGGGCTGACTTTTCATAATGTATCGTGAAGTCAACCCAACTCCTGAAAACTCTCCAAAGTCCATTTTGCATAAGTCGTCTCTCGCAGTGTCCAATACATAACTCCATACAGAAACGTCACTTTTTGGGGAATTAAATAATAACAAGTAGAGTCGAGTGCCATCAAGGCAATTCAGTCAAATTACCTCTTAGAGTCCAAAAACTTGAAGTTCTTTCTTTGTGTTTCTCACAATCTATCACTTTAGTATCTCTTCTATGTCCATTCAAGATTATAGTCATTATAAAGTCAGTAATTTCTGTAGGAACTCTTAGACCATAAAGGAATGTTTTGATTCCGCTGCTAAATATTTCCGCACCATTTCGAGACACATTTTAGATCTTCCTCCTTTTGACTCTAGAAAGCCATTTTTTTTCCTTGAGACCCCTTTAAAATGATGGATATTGGTCTGTTCAATCCTGAGACCAGCTGAACAATTGCTACTGTTTTTGACTGCAGGGTATATCCACACACAGGCGTCCAGAGAGTCGTCCGTAATGGTCTGCCTGGCCGGAGAGCTCTGTCAGGGACCATTGGAGAGTCATATTTCCTGCAGTATTGATCAAGCCGCAGTTTGTGTTTCTTGTAGCACAGATCCTGTTTGCAGCTCTGTAAAATGATAACAGAACTCATGTCAGTGAGGTAATTACCATTGATCTAACACACTGTGACAAATTTTCCAGTCATGGAATTTGATTCATACTTAAACTTATGGCACTGTGGACGGCTTCTTAAATAATTGAAAGTAGCTCTGAGTAAATCAGCCACTGCCAGGCCTTTTTTTTTTTTTTTTTCTACCCTTCTCTCTGTTACAACTTGTTAGCGAAGTTCATCAGGGATTTCTAAATTAAATAGGCAGCTTCTTTTGTTGCTCAGAGCTTTAAGTAACCGCTAATATAATTTCAAAAGAAAGATTATATTACTTGATTAATTGAAACGGCTCAGCGGATAACCATTTTTTTTAACCATTTCGTTTTCACACAAGAGAGAGCAGGGGAAAACGATGAGTAAGGTCCTTTTGTGACATCTTAGCTTCTGCTGCTGGCCAGCTCACCCACCTGTAATGTTTAGAGAGTATATGACAACTGCACAGATATGTGGATCCATGGGTGAGTTTTATAAATCACCAGACAGGGACCTGCATTGGTCCCGTTAACCTCAAACTCTGGTCCTTCTACTCACAAGCTGATCCAAACTACTCCCATACCTGGAACCTCCAGAGCCTCCCCTTGCGGGACATCAGCGGGCGCTTCCATGACGTCGTTGGCGTTCCTGCTCACATTGGGGGCGTTCCCACTGACGTTGGGGGCGAAACACCGCCATTTAAAGGGAAAATGGGTGGGGAGCAGGGCGTGTCAAGACCGCGCTGCCATGACCCGGAGAGTTCCCAGCTATGTGTATTCCTTATTCTCGTCTTATTAACTGTCGCCAAAAGGTACACCTGGGAAGTTCTCAGGGTAGACCACCGAGAGTTCTCCCTCTTTTGGGGTGAGTAGCTTGGCTAGGAGCGCAAGTGGTTACCCATGTGCTGCATGTGCAGCCTCACATGGGCTGGGAGTGGGATGGGAATTGGATAGGGAGTGGCTGTGACTAAACACTGCTCCCCTGCCCCGGAGAAAGTGGAGAGTGACCAAGAGACCTGGGGGAGCAAAGCTTCACCTGGAGACTCTACGTCAAACCGAGATAATTTCTTGGTATGCCTCAAAAGAGGAAGAGCAGTAGAAGTTGGCATCTATAAATATATAGCTATGACGTGACACGATGTCAGAGACCAAAACATGTGCTAACTACCGTATTTGCTCGATTATAAGACGAGGTTTTTTTCCAGAGCAAATGCTCTGAAAAATACCCCTCGTCTTATAATCGAGGTCGTCTTCTAATCAGACCTCATTCTGCTGGGGCGGTGCTGCTTACCGGGCTTTAATCGCGAGCAGCGTCTCTGCTATTAGCAGCAGGAAACAGGAAGCTAGCACAGTCCTCACATAACTCTACCTCCCCCCTCCTTCCTCTGGGGGCGGGGCCAGATAAGTTGCTCGCACATCATGGGGCAGAGTGGCAAATAGGGGGGTATAAGGCATTTCTGGGGGCAGAGTGGCAAGCCTGGGGGCAGATGTGCATAACTAGGGGGGGGCAGGTTGGCAAATAAAAGGAAATAAAAAATATATTTTTCTCAATCATAGCTTTTATTAAATATGAAAATTAGTTTACATGAATTAATATTTACTAGTAAAACTTTTTTCCTATAGGGTAGTCTTATGTTCAGGCTTTTTGTTTTTTTCCTAAATTAATATTTTGATTTTGGGGGGTCGTCTTATAATCGAGCAAATACGGTATTCCAAATGCTTAGCACCATTTTACTGCAACACAGTTTTTACCCTAAGCCATCCATTGCAATATTATTTCATATCTTCAATTAGAGATGAACAGGTTTGGCTAAAGGGCAAGGCTTTACTAAAAATATTTATGTGGCGTAAAGACCTATCAAGAGTTAATTGTGAAGAAGGTGTCAAGAAGAAGAATAATGTATTCTATTTTCACAATGCATGTGCTCACATACTTCATGCTGTTTATAATCTGATTATTATGACTTTTAGAATTGTAAAACACAGTGATACAATTGTACCCATAAAACATTCTGGAGAAACAGAGAAAGAGGAGGAAAAATAGACATTTGGGAACTATTTTATTTCTAAATGGGAGCCTTCGATAGAGAGAGATAGAATAAGTACCGTATATAAAATCTCTCTATGTATAAAACAGAAACCATCTAATGCATTTAATGCAATATTAATTGCAGATGACAATGATGTCATTTGTAATATATTTCTAAACAATACAAAATGATGTGACTTACACAAAGTAATTTAAAGTAAACCGTCCTTTTCTAGTATTTTAAACAGCGGAACTTTTCTTATTGCAAGATATCCTATTTTAATCTGTAGGGAAACTGGAGCTAAAAGTAATATAAACTTTCTCCAGGTGAAATAATAAAGGTCCTTTGTGCTTTATACAGAGACCGCACTTGTAGAAAATGATTTCAAACTGAAATCTAATGTAGCGGTTTGTGATTCCCTGCAGAACACCGTGTTTATAGCTTATTTCTTGTATGTTACTGTAGCATGTGCGCATGTATAGTTTGTCTGCTTCTTCTAAGGTCGCTGCATGTTTATGACCCCAAAGGTGCCTCTCTGGACATTCTGAGAGTTCCATTAGGAATGAGTTATGAAAGCTGCTCTCTTTACCCCAATTAGATAAAAAGTCTCTTCATTTGCTCTCTTTATGTGTTTTTAAGCATTCTTTTGTGTTTTGGGTGGCACTAGTAGATACTATATATCAGGCATGTTGTCTTCTAGATGTACTTTGAGCTGCATTATTACTGGGCTGGCCAGAACAGCCCTACAGGCTAAAGGTAGCCAACTCTGCCCTGTACCTATTGGACCAACAGTTTCATGGCTCATTCAGCATAAAAATATAATTAAATATATATAATTAAAATATATAACTAAAAATACTTTTGATGTTTAATCTTCCCACTCCAACAGTCCAACTGTTGTCTATTATAGTCCCCATCACCCTCATTTAACAATTGTGCCCATTTCCTTCTTTTTTCCCCATGCATTCCTTTTGCCCCCTTGCAAGATATTTCACACATGTGATGTGTGTGTGTGAGCATAAATGTATACACATCAGCACATAAACGATGCACCATATGCATGTTTAGCATTTGATACAATTTCTTTCCAAAGTGTAATTCTTTAAGTAACCTATTAAAAAAAAGAAGCTCACCACAAATTCATAGCAAGTGTAAAGAATAACAGCGCATTCATTGCTTAGATGCCTTGTCAGTCTTTGAATCTAGATTACAGAGTAAAGTTACTCCATGGAGCTTCGATAATTCACTCTGATGCACTCAACCAGCCTCCTATAATTTACCTGTCAGTAATACATGGTGAGCACATTATCACAGCTTCTTACCATTAATCCTGTTTCATTTTGGTTGGATTAATCCTTTATTCCAATTCATAGAGCAAACAAAAAATAATTCTACTGTCTTCAAAAAGGTTTGCAAAAGTTCAAGGAAAGGCAACTTTTGTGCATTTTGTACGTAAATCCCACAAATGTATACTTATTTTTTCTTTCTTTACAATTGATATTTTTCAATAAAAAGAACGGACATTTCTGCTGGGTGTTCCAAGTTTTCTGTGCTATTTTATGGAGCCTATTCAGAATAAGCAGTAGATTCAATTGCACTCTGCATGTATTTCCATATTGGTTCCCACAGATCCAGAAATATAATTATAATAATATATTATTATATGATATATATATGATATAATTATAATATATTATTATATTATATATTAAATATATTATATCATATTATGTTTTAGAAGGTATTCAATGCAAATAGTCATTGGCGTTAGAGAATAAAACTTGCCCCCAATCCAACCCCTGCTCCCTCTACTAATATATGGAAGTGTAGGCAAGTAGCATTCTTGCACATGCTCAGTAACACTCTTGTTGAAGTCAACGGGAGCTGTGGTTCGCATGATTGGCTGCTGTTACTCCTATTTATTTCAATGGAAACTCATCTCCCTTTGAGTAGAACGGGAGTGCTACTGAGCATGTGCAAGAGATGTACATAGGAATGCTCCCTGCTTTCAGTGGAGGCAGCAGTGGGAGGAGTTAAGTGAACCAGAAGCCTCGCTGTCTCATTCCAATACCTAATGCACCAATTAGCACGCAGTTAAATGCAATGGAGTCCATTTTACCTGAACTCCGATGAAAACAGGACTGGAATAGACCTTTAATGCCCTGTGAGCGGTACCTTGGTCGTCATGCATGAGACAAAAATAAAGAGCAGAACAATACAAAGTATTTAGACATTCTAAAATTCTGTCAGGTCTGTGACCCTTAAAGACATAGTTAGACACCTCTACAATACAGTTATTTTGCAGCATTTATTTCACTCTTCCCGTTAAAGGGATTAATGATCAAAATATGTTAGCATTAAAGAGCATGTGTAATGTGTCAAAATTACCCCACACGCATTTCACAGTCACGTTGGGCTAGAAATAAGGTCATATAAAAATAAAATATTTGCAGCACAACCTTTAGAATAATGAATTGTTAAAGGGATTTTATTTTTAGAGGCTCTGTTAAACTCCCTGGCTCAAGCACTGCGCACAGGTTATTAAATGGCCTGTCTGAATGTACATCAAGCTTGTCCCTAGTGGGGGCCTATGTTAAATTCCATCATTAAAACCTATTACCAAGCTATCAAAACCCTCTGTAATTCCGTCTAATGACCTCATTTCCCTAAGTGTCACGGGCTTCTCTCTGAGAGGTTTTTTTTTTTGATGATTTGGTACTACTGACTCCATTCGGATATCTCAAGCTTCTCAGAGAGAGAGAGAGAAAAAATCAATGTCTAAAGAGATGAAAAGTCACAGGGCCCGTGGCAGGGGACCTAGAAAAATCTCCAATATTCCCTTTCCTATCCAGTCTATTAGCGTTCTCTGTCAGCCTATACCTTTGGATTTGATTGAAAGCCAAACTGAGACCAGATATGAAAGAGCAAGTCAATATGGCTGCCGGACAAGACTCTTTTTTTTTTTTTTTATAGCTTCTTGAAACCAGTTATTAAGCAAGGTGTATATAAAAATGGATTATTGCATTAAAAGTTCAAAATGTTCCATTTTTTTTTAGTTGGTTTAGGGAATATCGTCTAGGAGAGCGAATAAAAAACATGGTTTCGCAGCAAGAAAAAGTCTTCTCCGCGCCCCCCCCCTTTTTTTTTTTCTCGCCTAGAAATCATTTCGTAAATACAAAAAAGGGCCCTGGGGCTATTGCTGCCCAGGCACTCATTTTTAGAGTGGATAATTGACTTCTTTCAGTTGATAATTCATAGCTTGCATATGTTATCTAATACATCAGCGGGCAGAGAAAACTCACTGCCCCAAGCCGAATGAAGGAGTCTGAATGATGGATGGGTGCATTATGGCTTTATGAATGAATTATGTCCGACAAATACCTTGAGCAGGAGAGGCTGTCGCTGTATATCTATCCTAATCTGTGAGGAATTATGACTATTTCCACATTAAAAAGAAAAAAGAGAAGGAATTAATGGAGCAATTGGGCTATTAAAAATGTATGTCAAGGCGTTTAACCGACTGGTTTTTCCACATCGATCATCAGAAGCTTCTGAACTTTCTGTGCATGCTCCCTGTCATAGAAAAACAGGTCAAGATTATTATGACAGACAAAACTGTTATATATCTACTCAAAACTTGCAGTTGCCTATAGCCCTTCCATGTTCCATAGCGGCTTTTTTTATATATTCCTATTTTATTAGAGGCTGATAGACTAGGGGCATTTACTATTTTACAGGTTTTACCGAGCAGAGACTCTAAGGTTACCCAGCAAATTAATTGTCCGACAAACTCACCATTTTTCACCAGCTTCCTTGGGGTGTCCAAAGTTGAGTTGCCAAGCTACTTAAGTTAGGATTTCTACTTATTGCGCCTATGAGTTTTTCACGAGTTAGCCACTTACGTAAAATGATTAAGGGTGATTTTTTAAAGGACTCATTAGGGTCTGAAGTTGCAGGAGATATCGGTGAGTTAGTAAACAGCTTAGTCTTTGGTGAATAGATACCTTAATTATCTATAAAGACAGACAGAGAATGACGGAGAGAGAGAGAATGAGAATGGGGTAAAATATAAGTACAGGTGACCAAAATCAGTAGTCCCAGATTTTCATTCAGATATAAAGTATGTATAGATTATTATTATTATTATTATTATTATTATTATTACTAGAGAAAGCTTTGGACTCCAACATGTGGCTATTGCTTGTTATTAAAGTTAGTCCTGGCTAGGAACTGTTAATCTCCAGTGAAGTTGCCGTAGGTAAAGAACATTTGTTTTAGAACTTGAAGACCCAAGCTTTCCAGTAAGTTGTCCAGGGCTCGATTGAGTTTATTCATACTAGAGATATATTTCATATACAAGGCATGCCGTGATGCAGAACACCATCATCGACAGCTTCACCTTGTAAAACCAGGCATCTACATCATAAACTCATTTTTAAGTAGTCTATTGTGTTGCAGCATACTGTAGCACCAACAATCATTTATACATTAGTCTAACTATTATAAGGAATCCACAGTCATCAAAGCAGAAAAAAATGAAAACATTTCCAGGGGTGCAAAACCAATGTGCTGGTATGGCAACAGTGACACATGAGGTTAAGGAGATCAGATGAGAGGTGGCATGGAGGTGTCTTTCTTCTTGTTACTGATGGAGTAGTCTTTAAGCAAGTTGGGTATCAGCCTGTGATAGTCTCGGGCAGTGATCTGTTCTATAGTCAGGATTGGGTGGCTCCTGGCACAAAGTGTCCATAACCCAACACATATTAGGCGCCGGGCTTCTTCAATGGCACCCTCAGTATACGTTCCCAGGAAAAGTACATATGGAACAGAATGGTGAGAGGAACCTCTTTTCCATTCAGGACTGGTTAAAAAGCCAGGACGCAAATTATCCAAGGTTTCTGGTATATAAAGACAGAAGCCGACTAAACCCACTTAACACCCCAGCTGTTACACTGCAGGCAGATAAACACAGAGTAACACGTGATCTAATTAGTAAGAATCACCACTCTGAATGTTTCTCCCACAATGCTATTACTTTGGCACCTGTAGAGTTTTAGCTGCTAATCTCACTGTATTGTACATTTTAAAAGCAAACTAAGGCAAAATAATCCATGTATTTTTGCATCAGTTTGGTGGTGCGCGGCACTATCCATATTAGCTGTGACGATTTACTCAGAGTATTTGCAACCTGTCTGTACTGTTTGAAAGGTAAATGTTGCTTTGGATATATTTAAGTGAATTTATACCACAAAGGGTTAATTGTGCTTGAATACCCTTTAATACCTCTACAGCTATTTTACTTTTAATCGCATTATTTTGAGCTCTTGGGTATGATGTCATATGATTGCATCTGCAGTGCAGAGGGAACAGCCAGGGGTTCCGCCCTAGCTCAGGCCTAGTAGAAGTATTATTAAACACTCATCTACAGACACCAGATGGCTTGTTTTTCCCTCCAAAACATCATGTTTCTGCCACAACCACAAGGAAATCTGGATAAGCACATGCAAATAAGGCACCTATGATCATGTTTTGCCTCTATATGCTCTTTATACATGTATCCCTTAAAAATAATTGCGCGACATGCAGCCATTAGACATAACTCTGGTAAGAAATACAATAGCCAGATCACTGCTCACAGGCAGCAATTTTTCCTTGATAGGGCTCATCAGCATGAGGATTTGATACTCACTTAATGTTTGAGGCTTGGGGTAGCACGAAAAATACCATTACATAAGTTATGGTGAGTAAAGGTGATGAGCAAACCCTTTCACTTAAAATTAACGGGGTAGTAGAAGCATTATTAAACACTCATCTACAGACACCAGACAAGCCAGAAGGCATGTTTTCCCTCAGAAATCTCATGGTGCTGCCACAAGGGATTTTGGGTAGGCGCATGCAAATAACATCAACAATGATCACCTTTTGCCTCTATATCCACCTTATACATGGATCCCTGAAAGTAATTGCCTGCTGTACAAGACAGCCTTGTGGTTGTGGCAGCACCATGAGATCTTTGAGGGAAAAACAAGGCTTCTAGATTGTCTGGTGTCTGTAGATGTTTAATAATGCTTCTACTACCCCCTTAATTTTAAATGGAAGGGTTTTCCATCACTTTTACCCACCATAACGTATGTAATGGTATTTCTCATGCTACCCCAAGCCTCAAGTATTGAGCTGGTATCTCAACCTCATGCTGATGAGTTTTGTTAAGAGTGAGACAGCTGTCCGTGGGTGATGATTTGGTTACTGTATCTTTTACCTGAGTTTTGTCTAAAAGCTGTGTAGCAGGCACTTGTGTTTTGGTTAAGATCAGGCAAAGCTTGATCCTCTGCTCTTAGGCCTGAGGTGTCTTATTTGTGTCATAGTATCTCTGGTGTCCATCTTTGCAACCTTGTGCTTGTGTTGGCGAAGACTAAGCATTACACGCCTTGATCCTTTTTTTAATTGGCCACTTAACGGTGGTCTGGACATTTTATTTATCCACGTTTTTTGCATGTGTGCCTATGAACTAGGACTGATTCTTATTTGCATGTGCCTGCCCTTGCGGTTGTGGCAGCACCATGAGATTTCTGAGGGAACAACAAGCCTTCTGGTATGTCTGGTGTCTGTAGATGAGTGTTTAATAATACTTCTACTACCCTCTTAATTTTAAGCGGAAGGGTTTTCCATCACCTTTACTCGCCATAACTTATGTAATGGTATAGCTGAGGCCTAAGATATTGCCAAAACTAAATGAACTGTAAAACACTTGTGAACGCAAATATCTGCATAGGAAGTGGTGTATGAGTGGTGTATGTTGCCTTGTAGACATAGCAGTGAATAAAAAAATCCTTAAAAGCTCACTGACAAATGCCAAATATGAGTTTTAACTCTACATGCGCAATTTACAGAGTTTGTCCATTTGGTTACATGACAGCCATATCGGGGAACTCTCTGGGTTTTGCCCACTGACGTCGACTGGACCTCCTAACATCGATGTGACCATCCTGGAAGAGGGGGCTCCGGGTATCTGGAGCCTGAAACTTTCCAGATATGGCCACAGCCAATAAACCGTACCGAGCAATGAGGAACAGGTGAGGTTCTACAGGTTCCCACAAACTATAAAACTGCACCCAAATTCTCCAGAAAAGCATCTTCTATTTATTACTTATAAAAACACAGAGGCACTGAAAGTGTCAGCAGACTAGAGATGTAGTGCTACATATATTTAAATGTGACCTTATGAAGAAGATGTTTTTATTAAGATATTGGATGCTGTTCTTTAGCTTGCAGGTATACATGGAGGCTTTCCAATTACTTATTGCCCTGGGAAAACCTCTCCTACAAGCTACTCATTTGTGACATGGTGTTAACAGCAATTTGTTCTATTTAATTTAATGACTCCGACTTCTTGGGGGTACACCCAAACAGCGAGTGGGCAGAAAAGCCAATGAGAGGTTGCAAAAGTCATGTAAATTCACATACTATAAAAAGATCCCTACTTATGCTAATCAAATAATTTACCAGACAAGGTTGATAATTTAAAAAAAAACAATGGGACAATACGTTTCTCCTGAATTAAATTACACTTTTACCTTTTTGTGGAATTTTATCGCCGCCTAATGGGAAACTGAGAAACTACAATCTGTTTATGAAGTTCTACTGCCATCTATTGGTCAGAGATGACAACAGCAGTTCTAAAATCTAATCTGCATGTTATGGGCATGTAGATCTGTGGCCAGAAACATGTGAATAAGTTGCACAAGTTCCATAATTTTCATAAGCTGTATATGCTTTGAGAACATTACAAGGTTTGAATCACATGAGTTCCACCCAGTGACATAGCCTGGCATCTCCATTTCTCATATGGTGCTGAGATTGATTTAGTAAGTTGTACAACTTGGCTGAATTCATGTAGATCTTGGAAATATAACTTTAGAATCTCAGTAGTAGCCAAGTTCCGCACAGCTCCAGAAACACCCCCTGATGCTCTAAAAACACAGTGCGGAGTAACCGAAAAACAGTGGAAAGTTCCAATAAAAACCAGTTTTAGGGAAATTATAAAAAAAACCACTGTGAAATTTAAATGAGCTAGTGGGTGATTTATTATTATCATTTGTTTGTACAGCGCCAAATAAATCACATTTGGCAGAGATAGTCTTCCTTTAACAATTTTGCTCGATTTCAAAAGAAAAAAAACAACAAAACAAGTAAAAAAAAATAGAAAAATATACTGGGTTTCATGGGGGTAATTTGGACTGAGAGGCAGCTAGAATAATTTGAGGGGTTACTGTTGAACATAATGATTTTTTCTGCAGTCCTCCATTTTCTGGGGGAAAGTACAAAGAAAATTAACCATGTTTGTGTAAAAGCTGCAATAAATAAAAAAATAAAGTTACCACAAACTTTGGAAGAAATTGATGATGAAATGGCAACCTGGTAAGCGTCAAAACGGTCTGAGTGAAACAACCTGGCTTGTCGTGTTATAGTAATATATAGTAATGTGTGGTGTTTTAGCATTTTAATAAAATTTAGGGTAGTTTTCAAATCAAGGCGAGTTGTATCCCTCTATTGGAGCTAGCTATGTACAATGTTGATATAGAGAAAATATTTTTTGTTTTTCATTTTGTTACAAATGCTTACATTTTTTTTCACACAAAATAACACGTTCCCGTTTCAATAGAAAGTACTCCGTGTGATGAACAAAATATACCGGTATATAATTTGTATAGGTGCACTAATTGAGAAGGAGGAGAAATTACAGTTGAAGAAAGACCATTACACAATGGATTCTGGGTAAGCACATGCAAATAAGGTCAACAATAATCACCTTTATTGTTGACCTTATTTGCATGTGCCTACCCAGAATCCCTTGTGGTTGTGGCAGCACCATGAGATTTCTGAGGGAAAACCTTCTCTGGTGTCTGTAGATGAGTGTTTAATAATGCTTCTACTACCCTCTTAATTTTAAGTGGAAGGGTTTACAATCACCTTTACTCACCATAACTTATATAATGGTATTTCTCGTGCTACCCCAAGCCTTAAGCCAGCATTGCCATCTCTGTTGCAAGCTGTCTTGTTCAGTGTGGTTACGGCTAAGAGATCTATGTGTAAAGTGGATATCCTTTTGGCTAAGATCAAGTGTAGTCTCTCTTACTGGGAGGAGAGATAACACTGATCCTCTGGCCTTAGGGTTCGGGAATGCAAATGGAACCCGAGGTGGAATTGCCCTGGCAGAAATGTCGGAGTCACCGTGTGTGGTATTGCACGCCACTACACACGGTGAGCGCACGTTCTCACTGGCGGCCTTCCAGCACTACTCGCCCCCATGTACCATCAGGTCTTGGGGATGAGATTTATTTTTGAATCTGGCAGGCCAGAAATGGCCTGCCCTTAAATTATTTTTCTTTATTTATTTAATCACTTCGTGTGGTCACGAGTGCCAATTAATTTGTCCCCCTTTTTTTGATTCACGGTTTTGAAATTCACGGCTTGGCCATCACTATTCTTTGGCACACGATTTTGTCACTGCGTTTTTGGACACTGTTTTCTTTTTAAGAGGCAGTGAAGCCTGGACTTTGCTGGAGGAGGATTGGAGCCTTCTGGCCCTTTCCTCTCTTCAAGAAGGCCAGCAAGGAGTCTCACTCTTCGGGGTGAGACTCAAGATCCGACCCTCCCATGGGGGGGGGTTGGAATTTGTCCGAGTTCTCCGTGAGGGAACTCGGTATCGTAGTCTGGCTTCTGCTGCCTTGTGCACAGAATGCGGCACCAAGGAGCACGCACCTCGGGCTTCCTAAAGTAGAAAAAAAAAAAAAAAAAAAAATGTGTAAAGTGGATATAGAAGTAAGATGTGAATATTGTTCACCTTGTTTGCATATGCCTATCCAGGATCGCCTGTGGTTGTGACAGCACTATGAGATTTCTGAGGGAGAGTCAAGCTGTCTGTTGTTTAAGAAAGGTACAGTGAGAGCGTGGTCCTAAAGAGAGAAATTGAAAAAATAAGAAAGTTAACAATGTAATATCTAGTAGTTAGTATGTAGTTAGTACATTACTTGCTTTATAGTTGAAGGAGACTGCAATTCATCTTCTAACCACTTGGTGTCACTGGTGCACAGCAGTATATTAATGATCTACAATCCACTGGCATCAGCTGCATTACTTTTTGTGTTTTGTTTAATTCCATTTTTATATAATTTGTGGGCTGGACATTTCCTTGGGTCAAAAATCAGAATTGATGACGTCAATAATTATTGTTGGTTAGTGTCTAAGGTAAGTGTATTTTTTTTTTTTAACAGTTTGCACCGTTTGGGTGACAAGGTGCTGCACAATGATTCCTGGCATCTAAAGGTTCCATTGAGAACAGAGTTAGTTCTGGTCAATGAATGCATGTATTTATGCATTTATTTATGCATTTATTGGATAGGTGGAACCCAGTGCCTCTCTTCATTTTAGCGTAACTCCCCATGCAGTGGCAGCCTATATTTGCCCCCCAAATGTAAAAACACCTGCTCGCACTCTCACACTGATGCACTCTTACTCACACTCATGCTCACAATGACATCAATGATTATGTCTTAAGTGCCAGAATTACATACCACCACTCTACATTTAGAAAGGGCATCTTCATTGGCAAAAGTTGCCAACTCTCCTCAACTGTATGCAGATTCTTTACTTAGCTCTTAGTTCCTTTATGCACCAATCTGTGAATCATTTGTCTATATAAATAAAATGTAAGCAAAAAGTCAATTGTACAAGCAGTGTGAAAAATAATTTTCCCTTGAGGATCACAGGTGCGATATCAATAATTTGAGTGTTTTCATTTGTTGGCATTTTCTGAAAGATCAATAGACAGATGCAAAGCGTAATGCATGACCACAGGTCCGAGAGCGCAATTTTCATAATTATTATGATGTGTTTATTTGCACCGTATCGCAGGCAGAAATATTTAGGCCGAGTAATTAGTTACTGTAAAGGACAAACCTCACGCCACTTTAATTATGCTGTGAAATTAAAGATAAAAGAAATTGGCCTTGTTTCTTGCGTGCCTTCAAATATGAGTTTTGTGTAATCTGTGATTAATTTCTTTATTTTTTTGTCATTTCATTTCCAGCTGAACATAACATTTAATTAAAAAGGCTGCATTGTAGCTGAGGAGAGAATAATTCGTAGAAATGCAGCACATCATAGAGGAGCAGCGCTGAGCCCTGTAACCAATGGAGACGGCTTAATATGGTTTTATGGAAGGAAACAAACAAACAGAATAATTGGCCTTTACGGTGTTAATGTTTGTGATATTGTTATGAAATAAAATGGTTTAAGGGGGGATTTACCCCTTAACTATAAATTTCTACCTACACTGATATGCTATGGATGTCTCCTCAATGAAGTCACATCAATGTGAACCTAAATTACTTTTCTGGTGCCCCTAAGCAAAGACTAGTAATAATCATAATAATGATAATAATATAGTTACTTAAGTAGGCTGAAAAAACCCCATCAAGTTCAGCCATTCCACAAACTCATACTAGTTGATCCAGAAAAATAATTATAATATAGTATGTATTATGAGAGAGGACTAGGCATAAAAGAGGCATCACATGACCTGCTGAAAATTAAGTGTGTAGGGATTGGTCAAAATAGGACAGGACACTACCCTCGCCAAGGGAGGGCTGCCATCTTCTGACTCGGGGTATCGGTAAGGTCAAATGACCCCCATTGGACCCTTGCTCCACCTCCGGTAGTTGTCGTTCACACATATTTAGACACACTAACACAAACGTACACATTTATAGTAACACATGCGTACTAATTCTAACACACACTTACACATACAGACACACATACACACTCATGCTAACACACTTATACATACACACTCATGCTAACACACACTAACACAAACTTACACATTTATACTAACACATGCGTACTAATTCTAACACACACTTACACATACAGGCACACTTACACATAAACACTCACTCTAAAAACACACACAAAGACACACTAATGCTAACACAGTCACACATATACACTCATGCCTCCTACAGAAAGAACAGGGTATTATGCAGTAATGACTAAAGGATGCAATTCAACCTTCATCCACTAGATGGCAATGGTCACACAGGTGTATGTATACACGCCTTTCACCTTTCATTTCACTGCCTCTCAATAAGCTCATTATCTTTTCTGTGTCTTTTTTTTTTTTTTTTTCTTTAGTTCATGAGATGGCCTCTTTCCATGGGGCAAATATAAGGGCTTGATTGCATCAACTGATGAGTTCAACATTTTTTTTACAGGCACACAGTTTAATTTGTGCTGTCAGTCCTCCTGATACTTAGAAAACGCATTGTGTAGACCTTGTCTCTTTGGAGAAGGGAATGTTATTTTATCTCGATGCACACTTTAATATAGGTTATACTTAAATATAAAGTATAAGCTATGGGAAAGTACATGTTCACCTTTACACCCCATCCCTGAGTACTGTAGAATGGGAATAAAGATGGGCATATATTTCCCCATCGGTTATACTATATTTTGTAAACCACATGCCACTGGTTATGCAAAATATGGGATGGGAGTGATTGGGGGTGGGGGACAGACATCATAACCACCAATGGGTTAATTAATGGCCCCTCATACCTCACACCACTCCCATTTGTTAATTGGACATCCAGTGGACTGCCACTTTAATTTTTATGATGTGAGGGAGTGGGAATTGCAGGTGAGGACTTTAAACTTGACTTCCAGCTTGCTTGCCTGGGTGTTCAGCGCATGCCCAGAACATACCATTCAGAAAACATCTGACTGAAGCATACATTTTGGTAAAGTCCAATATAACCATCATCCTCATTATGTATCATTGAACATGGGGGGATGTATCACCAGGGTACACTCCGCATCGTGGCCATTAAAAATACATTGCTTTTTTTCTAAATTATCAGTGAAATCAAGGATCTCATTAGACAAAACATTTAAAGAGAAAGGAGACATGACCGTTTGCTTCTGTGTTTTTGTGTTATTTTTGCAATACAGATGAGAAGGCAAATTTACAGCCTTTATATTGTTTACTCACATCTTCCTCTGCGATGTAATTTCTAGTTTGGTGCTTGAGACCTTGTCTCATGTATACTTATCACTAACTTCACCAATATCCTTTAGCGAAGGCATCAATTTCATACCACTTCCATCTCACACGATTACCTTTTTCATTATCTGAGTCATATACAAGTGTAAGGCATTGGGAGTTATGTATAAAAGACCCATTCTGGTCAAATTGGCAAAAATCACCTATGTAATAAATGCAACATTCCTTCTGATTGCTCCACTTTTAGCACTTTGCACCAGAATTACTGTTAAAATTGTGGTCTTGTCGCTTTTAGTTCCGGCTGCAATTGAATCTGGATTTTCTAATCTTAAAAAGATGATTGAAATGACGATGCACCTCTGTTCGTTGAAATGGTTTTTTTTCTTGGCAAGTTTACTTTTAGTAGCTTTTTGGAACAATCCCAGTTTACAAAGCAAAGGATTGAGCTCCTGAGATCCAAATGAATAGGGATGATGTTTGGTTATATGTGTCCCAGTTTATTTTTTTAAGCCATTACTTAATTAGAATTAGTTGGCCTGTATTTAAAGCATACCTGGAAACACTCTGGGTTTGACGCGGAGTCTCAGGGTGAAGCACTGCTTCCCCAGGTCTCCAGGTCACTGCTGTATAAAAGGGAGATGATGAATTTAACAATTTATAATCGGAAGCACGTATCATATTTGACATGCCTATTTCTCTAGCCTAGTGTATTTGTGTCCTTCTCTTGCATTCAGGGCGGGCCCAAGACATAGTGCTGCCGGGGGCGAAGTTTGAAACGCCGCCCCCCCTGCCGACGCCACTGCTCATTATCTACCCCTCCTCTCCCTACCTTCTCATTATCTACCCTATCTCTCCCCCCTTTGTAAGTCACCTTCCAGCAGTCCTGCTCTGCTGCGGTGAGCTCTGCTTCACTGCTGAGTGCCGGAATGACGTCATATTCCGGCGCTCAGCATTACAAGCCGGCACCGAGACCGAGCTAGAAGGCCCGCAGAGGAGAGAGAGGGGCACTGAGCGGGTACTGAAGATAAAAAAAGCGAAAACCACTCGGCGCCCCTCTCTCTCCTCCGCTTCAAATCCCCCCCCCCCAAAAAAACGGCTTGGGGCAGCAAAGTGCCGCCTCTTCAAAAGTGGCCCTGGGTGCATTCATCTCCTACAGAATTCGGCATTGTTCAAATCTGCAAGAAGAGTTCATCTAAAGTAATAAAAAGCTTTACAGGGGCTAACCGTGGGTTTAGTTTTATTTAAGTGAGTCAGAGTGAATTGTTTTAATAAACAGTAGTGACGAAGCAGGGTATTGTCCTCACTAATCAAACCCCCACTTCTGATTCAGTGTTTGTATTGTGCGGAGAGATTTCGAGGCTGACCTAGCAGTGAATGTCATCCTCGGAATCGTTTCTGTGTGAAGCTGCAATGGCCTTGAGTCAACCCATTATGGTCCAAAGGATAAATGAAAAGATTAGTGCACAATGTACAGCCTTCCGGTTAATAATAAGCTGGAGATACATGTAACGTAGGGGTTGGCACATTCTCCTTAATGAATCGCAAATGCAATATTTGAAATTAAAATATATGTTCATTTGATTAAAGACTCCACTTAATTTTACAATCGGCACAGAAACACTCCAAAATCTTATGGAAAGCCTTTGTAGAAGAGTGGAAGCTGTCATAGCTGCAAAGGGGGGGTCAACTTCATATAAATGTCTATGTATTTAACATGCAATGCCATCAAAGTCCTTGTTGGAGTAATGGTCAGGTGTCCCAATACTTTTGTCCCTATAGTGTATCTCTATAATTAGTGTCCATATAGTGTATCTCTGTAAATCAAACTGTTTTCATTGTATCATCATTATTCTTAATGAATTATTGCTATATCGCTTTACACCTAATGCTTTAATTGTACTCGTCTTTTTCTAAAAAGCTTAGAAGAATGTCAATTTTATTAGCATTCTTTCAGCTAATCATGTAGTCTGAAAGCGAAAAAAGCCCAAATGAAATGCTAAAATAATTGGAACACATAAAATCACTCGCATGAAACGTGATTTAATATTCAGTTCTGCATAGATATAAATCACAGGGGACTCTGTAGTCCTTTCTGACAATATTGTGACTCAAACAACAAAATAAATTTAATTACCATGTTGCACTTTATTAATCGTGTTAGAAGTTATTCTATTTAGGAAACAAACTGCATACAATAATTCTGCATCTCAATTAAAAAAGAATCATTGAAAAAGAATCTTTCTTGTAAAACAGAGATTAGCATTAAAAAAGCCATGATTTAACAAGCACCAACGAGTATATATTTATATATAAATTTAGAATTTGGATTAGATTTTTTTTTATTATATTGGTTCGGGGGTCATGAGACCAGTGGCTGTGGTCATACCTGGGTGCTCTCCATGTTCTGAGACAATGGCTTCTCAAGGTCAAGGCTTTGCAGGGCTAGCCACGTACGAGGGGATGGTTAACTATGCAAGAGGCAGCGTTAGCCATGTGAGCGTCAAGGTCAAATGTGGAGAAGGGCAGGACTAGCCAAAGATGAAATAACGGGGGTTGGGGATGGAATGGAGTTGGGTGGGCACAGCTAAACACCATTCCGTTGGCCTAGAGAAAGAGGAAAATGACCTGGAGACCCGGAGAAGCAGAGCTTAACCCGGAGACTATGAGTCCAACCTGTGGAGAGCCCCGGCATGGTTATGTTGCAGCTTACCTTGGTGATATCTTAATTAAAGATACGTAACTGGCTAAACTTCCATACACTACAATATTCTAAAAGAAATATTTGAGCCTTTACTTATGTTAAATGTGATAACTTTGGTTGCTTTCATTGTTTTTATTTACATTGATGAAACCTCCTACTTGCCTAAATAAGCTACCGTGAGCAGCTCCTGTGCTATTATAAGTGACGTTAAATATTTGCATTTGTCGATAAAACGTGTTATAAACTGAGAGGCAATTGAACATGTAGAACTGTGCTCATAAATATATATATATATATATATATATATATATATATACAAATTACTACTAATGTGTTTGCAACTTTTTTATTTGTGTTTTGCAATAATAGCACTCAAACTGTCACAGCTTGAAACAAACATTACACCGAGTGTATCCAACAGTTAGCGGCTCCGATGAGTGTTAACAAGCTGGTGCCACTTTCAAAGCTGATATCCACAGGAATTCAGTGTTGACAAAATATACAATAAGGGTTCTGAAATAATATTCTGGGTATATGAGGACTGATATGTGTCTGCATGTTAAACAGGAACATATCTGTATATCTTTCTGCAAGAAAATCAACTAAAATTCATCGACTAGTTAATTCAGGATCAGAAACTATAGGCAGAGACTGCATTTAATCACAAGCTACCATTATTAGGTTTTTTTAAGCTGGTACTTTTAGATCCACGTAGAAAAGTATAAATAAATATAATGGACTAAACATTCCCCCCCCCCAGCCAGGTAAAAGGACACAAGTGTCCGTGACAAGGTTGGTGGAAACCATCAATTGTCTGTTGGCCATTTAGCGAAATGTCCTCTACAAGACCTGTTGCTGCCTCCTTCTGTCCCATCTTCATCTTCATACGACTCAGGCCTGCTAAATACAAGCAGATGTCCACTTTGAAAAGACACATGCATTTACCAGAACACCACACACAATGATGACTTTTTGAGGCACCATAGTAACTAAAATAGCGGGTCTTCTTATCCCACATCCCACTTATACTGCAGTCCTTCCTGCATCCCCTAAGGTTGGGTTGTCTTTTTAGAGTAGAGTAGAGTAGAGTAGAGTAGAGTAGAGTTCCCTCAGCTCCAACTAAGACTCCGCCAGCTGGGCTAAAAGGTCTCGCTACCTGCCCAGCCAACAAAGAAAGTCACCATATGTGAGGTGAAAATAAAAGCTGTCTTTGTGCCTAAAGACACATAGAACGTTAATTAGTTCAATGAGTTCTACCTGCTCTGCTAAATGTAACACTTTACATTTAGCACAGTAACTAACTAACTAAAGCCTTATCAATCCTATCACCGTTGAATCCCCACACTCTTCCCAGAAATATTTTTTTAAATATGGTAGAAGTTGGCAGAAAATGCAAGTTTGCTTTGGCCGTACACTTCCATTATGGTTGATGGAGATGCAAAGCACTCTCTCACCACTGCTAGTATAGATACGAGATGGGCTTCATGCCCCCATAATTTAATAAGGTCCCATCCCACTCATAATAATATGAGGCATTGTGGGTTGATGATGCCACCACATGTTATTCTTCATTATCTCCCACCCCACTGCATATGGCGTGAGGGAAGAGGGGGGCTATTGTTGGTGCCACATGGTAAACAGAGTATCTATGGGATTTTAATGTTTTATTTTTTATATACATTTGTTTACAAGTTGCTGGCAAAGACATGTGAGTTGTCTTTCAGCTTGCATGCCCTCACCTGCAACTCCCAAATTTGAAAGTCAATACACTTGTAACAGTTGTTTCTTTGTGAAATTTCTTAGTGAATAGACTCAAATGTGTGCAGGGTTTGCTTGACCCTAACTGCTTTTAGTCAGAGTAGTCTTAGTTTTGTGGACATTGGCATTCTTTTTAGAAAAGCCCCGAGGATGGTAAAATATCTGTTGTTTAAATGGTTTTATAATGGATTTCTTTTAAAAGTATGAAGATTATTTTTCTGTATTCATAATGTACTGCTTGTAAAAATATTCCGCTTTTTAAACGGTCTCATTTATTTGGACTCCTGCCGTTCCCGATACTGCTCACTTACACGATGGATTTTTCCTAACGATATATACACTCTCCGTATCAACACCCGATCAGTCTCCCAAGGTGACAACCGAAAGCCTTTCATTTCCATGTTGCTTGATAATTATGTTTTTAGCTGAAGCATAAAAAAAACAATTGAGCAAGAAATACTTGAGGGAAATGCTGCAGCAGAAGTATGTTTACTTCCTAACCATTACTGGCAGGTCGGTACGCTTATCTGCCTTGTTATGAGTTTCATATATAATGCAATATTACAATCAATAATTAATGTATGAAAATAATATGCAAAATGAAAAAGATTAGCTTATTTGTATCCAATTGCAGAATGTTTTTTAATGTAATAGTGCTGTCTATTCAATGATCCCTGAAGTCCGTTCTAACAATAATAGAACCAACACCAAAGTTGGCCATTTCTACTCATAACTAAAAGGAATATTTCACGTCATCTCCACTTGCTGATAAACGCATGGTTTAGTGAATAAACCTGACAACAGTAATCACGTAAGAAGAGTGTTTAATGATTTTTTTTTATTATTATTATTCAGAAAGTAAGCTTCTCAATGGCTTAAGGGTGATTTTAGCGTCTGTACTTTGGCAGAAAATATATATAGAACAGGGGCAGTCCTGGCTGGATACGAGAGTCTGTGCTTTATGTTTTAATGCTCACGCACGGGAAAGACCTGCCACGTTTTGTGGGTTACCACTCCATGGGAGAGTAGTACAGAGACCCCCAAAAATTAGACTGCTCCATGTTAACCTAGGCAGTCGGGAGGTCAGTGCCAGAGAGAGCAGAAGATACTATACAAGGCACAGGTGGCTTTCTAGTGAACGTTGGAAAGACGGACACTTCTTCATCCACCTGTGCTCACCTGAGGTGCTAAAGCTGCCGCTGTTTACCCTCAAACGAAATGCTGTCAGCTTTTGCCTCTCATTATAAAAAGTTATAGTGAAAAAAAGGCATCTTCATCTAGCTATTGCTCCGAAGCCAGACAACTCATTAAAGCCTACTTAGTTTTTAATGGAATATATATTTGAAGGGCTTATTTAACAAATGATTAATGATAACAGCGAGATATTGTACGTTCTCCTCAGTTCTTATAACCCTGGGCATTCTTATTTGCATACCTAGTGTTCCTGACAGATGGGGAGACAAATAACCAGCCAGCTATTGTTGTTCATGGTCTCATAGCAGCTCTTCTGAGCCTTCTCGCCATCACAGAGGTACCATCTGGCTCCATGTCTCTGCATCAAGGAGCCATCCCAGGCAATGATGCTAATTGGCTATGAGTTTGTGAAAACATCAGTCCTGGTGTTTTTGGCAGCTATACAGTTGTGTAATTAGCTCATATGAGGTAACTTTGAAAATAACATTTACAAACAAAAAAAAAAATGATGCCTGTGTCTTTTGTCCTGACTATGACACCTGCCAGCGTTTTATAATGAAAGTGTTTTTGCGTTCTGCTGGGCACAAATACGTCCCGTATGTGTAATATATTAGGTTCCTGATGACCGGTGTTCGAGGCAGGGACATAGGCCGTAGACGGATCCCTACATTTTAGAATAAAGATTGCTCTTTGTAAAACATTTAGGATACAAAATTTGTTAGAACAACAGTGCGCCCAAGAAAGATGCCAGTCCCTGTCTAATTCCAAGTGTCCTCCACTTCAATTTTGTTCAGAGGTCATCACACGGTGACATAAATGATGGTTTGTCATAAATACCTGTGTCCTGAGCTCCATAACTGTATTGTGTGTGTCTGTACGTGGTTAGGAGTCAGGGGTGGGTTAGCAAGAGGTACATGAGGTTAAGAGACCCCGTGGCTGCTCTGATTCAAACATTTTGGGGCAATAGCACAAGCATTCTATGACCTCTGTGACCTCTAGAGTAACAAGGTTAAAAGGGAGAACACTAATCTCTCCGATGGGCCCACTAACACTACGGAGGGCTGTGCCAGATCATCACAGCCTCCATAGTTCACTTCTGGCTGGAGCCGCCAGTCGTTAAAAGTCAGAACATCAGGAAATGATACCATATTCCAGCAGCCAGCCGTGAGGAAGGCAGCACAGATGGGGTAGTTAGCGGCGGCTGGTGGTGGGGCCCTGGGTTAGGCCTAGGAAGGCAGCACAGATGGGGTAGTTAGCGGCGGCTGGTGGTGGTGCCCTGGGTTAGGCCTAGGAAGGCAGCACAGATGGGGTAGTTAGCGGCGGCTGGTGGTGGGGCCCTGGGTTAGGCCTAGGAAGGCAGCACAGAAGATAGATGCGCCACTGTATAGAAGCTGTTGGAGAGAAAAAAAAAGTGTCAAAGGGGGAAAGCAGATTAGGAAAGAAGATATGCAGCTAAAGGGAAACACTTGGTTTGTAGGGAAACAAAACAAGAAAATGTGTTTGACTACATTGGAAGTGAGAATGAAAGATAATTTCTGACACAGCAATAGCTCTTTGCAGAGTAAAATATTATATTACTACTGCCAGCAAGAAAATGGGAAAATGATGTAGATATTAAACTGAGAAGAAAAAAGAAGATTTGGGAAGAATGTAGAAGAGAGAAATTTAGAGAATCTATTTCTAGCAAGCACATGCCGGTTACCCGAGAGCTTGTTCTATATTAAGTGCCGGCTGGGGGTCTAATGGCTACTTCCCCAGTCCTCATTTTTTGGGGTGGCTGTTTTTCTATAGTTATTTCCCAGACAAGAAAGGATGTCCTCTCTGGCTATTATTTACTGTAACAACCCAACAACCTGCACTAATCCAATGCTCATTGAACGCTGCAGGTAGTTGATTAACGTGGCTCTAACCTGATGCCTGCTGTGATCTTCCCGTGGCAGATTGATTTTAATGTAAATCCTCTGGAATCGCTCGGTGAGTGCTCTGTAAAAATAATTGGTTCTTTTGTTTTGTTTGCAATGGAATGAGTTTAATGGGCAATACATGGAAAAGGGGCTGATGATTGTGTGCTAATTGTAAGACCAGATTGTATCAAAATATCATGTATGTTCTCAACGCATATTGTGCTGAATTATCTTAGAAAGAGTCTACTGTCTATAGTATTTTATTTTTAAAAAATTTTAATGCACATTGTAGTTTATTTTGAATGGGCTACAATCCATTTGATGGCACGCAAACTTTGTAACTCCTGCCCGCTATTGAGGAAGCCGTACTGAACGTTTGAACGTGTCCAATAGCACTTGCATTAAAGCCATTGAAGCAGCAGCCATTCCTATGTGTTCTAGGAAGACATTAGTTTTCAGATGAAATACATGTGTTAGGCTGATTTCATTGATTTCAATGGGAATTCAGCTCCCGTCGAGTAGGGTGCTCCCTGCTTTCAGTAGAAGCAGCAGGGGAAGCCGTTAAAAGAGCGAGGAGTCCCAGTTTCCAACTCCAATGATGAACTGCAAAGAAATTAATGTTTCCTAAAATTAGTGGAGAATAAGTCAGACCAACGATCCCGAGAAGCTACCAGGAGTTCAGGTCCAGGAGAAAGCACATATGACTTTGACCCTTACTGTTTATGCCGAAGGCCAGTCATCATCTCTGGCGGTCTACACGGCATTCAACAAAACGTAATTGCTTGATTGTATCAAATAATTTTTCTAAATATAGCCTAGAAAAACTATGATACAGAATAACATTTTATTTTTCATATCGTTTCCTTAGCAGGCAATAAAGATACATGTTTCTTTGTGTTGACAATATAAAATCTTAACAAAATTCTTATCGCAACATCTGCCTAACATCAACTATTTTTGTAGCTCTGTATACTCGTAATCCAAATCAGGAATTACCAGTGAAGTGTTCCTTGGCCTGCATTATTAAAGGCCAACTTTCAATTGCTTGGTTGCCTAGTTCCTGGTTCCACAGAGAGTCCACTAAATCCTAAATGAATATTTGGCACCGAGGAACAGGGATGGCTTCCTTGTTAACTGCCTGGCGGTGATCAACGCCTGGCACATTGGACCGGTGAATTAACTTGGAATGTTTGATGGCATATGACAGGGGCGTCCAACCTGCGGCCCTCCAGCTGCTGCAGGACTACATCTCCCATACTCCTCAGCCAGCTGAAAGAGCATTATGGGAGATGCAGCTGGAGGGCCGCATGTTGGACACCCCTGGCATATATTATTTTACATATATAAAAGCTAAATTATAGATATACATATAATTTGTACGATAGTGGAAGATTGAAAATATCCTCGGTAATCCGTAACGAATATCATGCCTATACATCATCCTTCAAAAGAGACTCCCCAAAAAACATTGGACGTTTCACGCCTACTGTAAGCCACCCACGTGAGAAAATATAAGAAGGGAATAAACCAATTATCACTTTTTTTCTCAGAAAAGCCCCATATCGTTCAGTCAGTGAGCGGCAGCGATATTAAAAGTTGGTTGCGTAAGAGATCTTTCATAAAGAGATTTTTTACCTTCCTTTTACACAATTAACCCCTTAAGGACAATGGGCGGTCCCTAAACCCCTTGAAAGCAATGCATTTTGAGCCCGTCCATGTACGGGTTGTCATTAAGGGGTTAAATAATCACCACGTGTAATCCCGAAACCTCATAGCATTGCGGTGCTTTGTAATGTTCTTTATGTTCGATACTTTCGGTGGGCTTAGTACCGAGGAGTATTTTCTATAATAAGTGATGTTCCATTCATTGGAGAGAGAAAGATTAAAGCTAAAAGCACACGACTCACTTCTAACGTGATTTTGCCTTCTCCATGTACTAAGGTAGCGTGTAACAATCAATAAACCTCGTCGATAGCCATCACTTTGTTGTCTTTTAACCTGGTGACACACGACGGAGGTGCCCTCCATTCTTCTGACTTTAGATCATCAGTTGATTTGATTTTGGTGACATAATAATTATTGTTGTATTGTCTGACACATATATCTTATGTTTTTTAAAGGGCAGGATCCAGCATAGTTTATATTACTGTTATCATTAAAAAAAACTGCATTAAAAATATTCCCATTTCAAAAAAATGAGTTTTCACGTAATAAAGTGTTGCTGGAAGATGTATAATCTTAGTCCAATCTGCTAGATACAGTAAACACATTAAGTTCTTACCTTATTATTTTATAAGGTAGAATTATTTTATCGGTAGAATATCCTATCCGGACCCTGTGACTAGTTACATAGTTACATAGGACTATTGAAAGGAATCTTCCAGATACTACAAGATACTATAACTAAGGGTTACATTTATAGCAACTTCTGAACATCTAATCCATATAATAGAATTTTCAATAGTTTCAATGTCTTGTGAGAGAAGTTATTTTGCACCAACATGAAATCCACAGGTCAAAGTGTGCATTTTGTGTAAAGAAAATATAAATGATCGATGCATTGACGTTGAGCATCTCTTGACACCTTTAAGACGACGTGCAACAAATTGTTTGAAAATATATTAAAGTAAGTTTATAAAGGGCAAAATACACCGTTTGGTTAATAGTGTGGTTTTCTTACATGTAATGATCGTTGAAGCCGGCCTCAAAGCCCACCTTTTAATCCAAACAATAGAGGTCATTTATATTTGGGGAAAACAAGCAACATCTAATTCCTCAACAGAACCAGCAGATGCCACCTTGCTTCACCAAGGGTTTGCACCCTCAGGCACCCTCAGCAGGGATTTGGAAAATGAGCATGAATATTTTTATATACTGCGGATAAATTTATATTTATTGTTAGAGTTACAGACATTGTTAATATTTGCTGTACCAGTTGTTGAAGTTTAGTAGATTAGTATAGGTACAAGTCCTAAATGCCTGAAGCATGACTGAGCGATTCCCTTACAAAAAAATTACTGCAGTTTTTCTGAAGTAATACTGCTATTTTTTGGACATGAAAAAACTGCAATACTGCACTTTTACTGCAGTATTACTGCACATTTACTGCAGTTTTACTGCATTTGTACTTCACTGTACTGCAGTTGTATTGCAGTTATTTTTGTAAGGAAGTACAAATGCAATAAAGCTACAGCACATTGAAGGATAACTGTAGGTTTGCAATATAAAAAAAAAGTGCGGTAAATGTGCAGTAAAACTGCAGTACAGTGAAGTACAAATGCAGTAAAACTGCAGTAAATGTGCAGTAATTCTGCAGTAAAAGTGCAGAATTGCAGTTTTTTCATGTCCAAAAAATAGCAGTATTACTTCAGAAAAACTGCAGTAATTTTTCGTAAGGGATTGTTCACTTTTATTTTGTATTTGGCAAACACTTGCACTATAACAGACCCATTTAGATTATGGGGAAGCTTTTATGTTTGGTGAAGTACTTCAATTAAGGTAGTTGACAAAATAAACCTGTGATAATGGACGAGTGCCCAACTTTACGCCCTACTCTATGAATGTTGGCCAACTAAAGGGTGTCAGGCATTCTTTGTACTATAACGTAACATGATATTTATAAAGTGCCATGAGGACAGTGGTGTAACAGAGGCTCCCACAGACCCCTGTCCAGTGAGCGGACCCAACGCTAGCTCTTCCAGCCTTCTCCCTCCCTAGTCTGGGAATACAACTAGGCTGGTGCCGCGGCCGCTCTCTCCCTTATATAAAAGTGTTACTGTGTTTGTTTAAGTATGTAAGTGTGTGCAAGCGTGTCAGTGTGCGTGTTAGTATGTGTGTGAGTGTTTTAGCGTGTGTGAAAGTATATCACTGCGTATGTAAATATGTTTGTGTGCGCGAAACTATATGCAACTGTAATCTGTTACTATACGTGTATAAGTATAAGTATGTTGGTGTGTGTAATTATTTAACTGTGTGTGTAAGTATGTTTGTGTGTGTACTTTGCTAATTAAATGGCTAATTAATTTTCCACATATATGTTTTTGGATGTTTGCCCATTATTAAGAAATCTACTCCGCTGCCTTATAGCTTCACCACATGCACAATACGTGCCTTTTTCGCACTGATTAATGCCATGCAATTATGAATAATTTGATAAATCATACTCCCTCTCTCTATCCAGCGCTATAGATTTGATAACAGGTGACTCAGCCCTTTCAGGAATAGAGCGCATCAGCTGTTAACCTTGAAAAACAAATTAGCGTTTAGAGAGGAGTTGACAGGGTACATTGGAGAGAGAGAAACGAGAAGCTCAAGCTGCCACCATGTGGAGTCCATCAAAAGGTGAGATATTCTGATGTTTGAAGACTATTTTGTTTTACTTTCATGTGCTCTTCCTGTTTCTCTTCATTTATATGAATCTTTATATTATAATAATATTTTTTCTAAGCTATGCCTCCATTGCCATCTACAATAGGAAATTTAATTTAAAAAATAAAAAAAAATGCATTTATAAAGCAGGAAAAAATAACAACATAATAAATAACCTGTTAAATTGCTGTGTATACATTTTTTACTGCTGTTTTACCTATAGCGGAAAATCCCATTGAGGTGCTTTATGGTATAGACATAAGGCGTTCGAGGGCTGGAGTGACCAATCCATTATACCGTATCAACTTTTTAAGGACTGCAATAAGGTATCTATGAACAATGCACTTATACAAATATTGATATGATACTGAAATCATTGTTGCGGCGAGGTACTTCCCTAGAAAGCTGCTTGATTCGGAAACCAGCGGTCCGTGACAATCAACACACATGGGAAATATGTCACTATCCTTGGTTATTGCAATCCTATTTATCTATCATACAATATATATAAATATTTAATAACACTGTAGTTCTGATGTATAGTATAGGCGATACAGAGTGTAAATATAATATGAGATTTCCATGCATAATTCTAACCAAGGATGTTCCCATGAGCAGAATTTCGGATCGACAAAATATTGGGTGTTGTGGTTAAAAAATAGCAACTATCAAGTTTTCTCAAAATTTAGAGATGATCGGGAGCCTAGTAAAGTTGTCCCCCCTCCGTGCTGTATACCTGCCTAAAATATCCTTTACTAACACAGCTCGGCTGCGCTAATAAAGTGATAACTATATTCAGTAATGTGCCGTGTGCCTATAAAACATGTGATTCCGACGTGCTAGATTCTGCAGCAGAAACATTTAAGCAGAAAATCGCATCATCAGGTATAAAAGGATTTTGTTTCAAGGTTTGATATGAGAATAAATCATTCCAGGATGCAAAAGCACTTCCAAGATAAAAATCGATTTATTCCCTTTCAGCACTGGGGTGTCCATAGATTATTTTATTATTTAAAGAGTCCTTGAGTCTTCATGGTATTGCCACCAATACTATGACCTCTTGTTTGACATTTATCATCTACCGACTGTGTAACTGATATATCAAAAAAAGTGTCTTTTTTTCAGAATTTGGTGGTATGTATGGCCCTCGGTATATGATGTGGTGTATAAGATGACAATGTATTAAAGGAAAGCAACCAAACATATATATTAGGGATAAGGGAGCTGCACTTCATTACTGAATTCAACATAGTAGGTGGGACAGCACCTTTAAAACTATTCTTTTTCCCCATAAATGTATAAATCGCAGGGGAAAATGTAGTAGAATTTCTATCATCCCATGCTTTGCACATTGGAATCACTGATATTTTTATTGGAAATCAATATACGTGTAGAAACATGCCCATTGGGACTGAACATACCTAATAAATATGTTTTAAATTATGTTTAGGCCAACGGAAGTTAATCGGGGCTCCTTTCCCAATAACTCTTTGAGAACTCTTATTGTGCTATGTATCAAGCAGCTTCATAATCAGAAAAGAGTCTAAATTTGACCGTAAAATGCACAGGAGAAAATACCATTTAAAAGCCACATGAATGTCGTTATCTATATTTTTAGTAAATATAAGACAAATACTAAAAAAATACTTAAAAAATAAAAAAGATGAATAATTTGTTCTGATGAAGGCTCTTGGTTTGGAGTGAAACGTCAGCTCATATTATGCTTGCGTGGTAATGATCCATATTCTTTTTTATTTTTTTCTAGATTTGTGGTTTTGTGGATAATCAGATAACGAGTGATGCTAAAAGCTATTGTATTCAGGGTTTAGAAGTAAAATGTTTCAGTAACCACAGTGCCCTCATAAGCAATGATCTCTGCTTGTGAAGAACGATTTGCTTCACCATCCACATAGTTTGTTTTATGTTTTATTTATATATTTAATAATATTTGAAAATAATATTCCTGGTTTCCTGAGTTTTCCACCAAGCTTTTATTTTTACTGTATATTTACATAAGATATACATTTCATATTAATATGCTACAGAAACAGTAAATATTAGGATGCTACAGTGTTCCTTATTGCATGGTTACTTTAGTATCATAGACCCGTGGTCTTCACATACTAAATCATCCCAAAAATCTTCAAGTACATCATACTATATTCTCCAGCTCTCCTGATGTTGATGCGAAATTTCTGAAGTTAAATATTCGCTTCTTATAATCCGGTTTGCAGTGGCAGAGATTAAAGAATACATCATTGAAGACTAATTGTTGAAAAGATTTACATTTTAGAATATTGTGACTGAATTCATCTTAATTAACACTTTGTACCATGTATCAAGATAATAGGGGCCGTGTGATGCCTAACAACCAGCCCACCCAACCAAGCCCCACTTACCCCAAATAACCACAGACACCGGCGTATAGATGAGAGCAGGCCACAGCGTTTATTAAGTTGCACACCGTACGGTATTAGCCTATCAACAAACAGCATAACATGTAAAGCTAATCACAAATCCAACCATTACAACATAACAAGATAAAAACTAAAACAGTACCGGAACCCAACTGCCCTTGCCAGGTACTACTTACCTCCGCTCTCATCTGCTAAAGTCAGACAACTCCGTACACCATCCACCAACAAATGCTAACCATCAGCCGACCTTAAGCTTGGTGGGCACATCCAAAGGTACTCAAACCTTATCGCAAAGAAGAGATTAGGGGAGGACTGAGCTCAGACCAGTTTCCATCTCCTCAACATGCAATCTTTGACCGGCAAGGACACAGCACCCGTGTGACAGACTTAACAAGAATTTGCAACCTAAATATGGAGGGAGGTAAGTTGTTGCTAGCTGGCTTTAAAAAGTGCCATTGACTAAGGTCCCCAAAAGAGTGCCAAATATCCCCCCGAGACATCCAACAACGTATCACACAGCAGTCGCCCACACTCATACATGTGCCCTGTCCATTAAGCTATGGTAATACCCAGGGGTGTAATGCGGTTCCATTAATATTGTTTGCGGACACGCAGCAGCTTCCTTTTGTAATTCTTTTGTCGACCCCCAGAACTTCAAAAGACATGACCCCTCATTTGATCCTCCTCAGTGTTTAATTTCAGAAAGATTTCTCTCTCCGAAGCAGTCTTCTATAATTCACATTCAAATCAAAGTCTCTGTCTTCTTTACAATTTACTTGTGCCCTTAGGTAAAGCTCTGCTGTTATATGCCATTTAAATGAAACATAGTTATTGCTTTTCCCTGGTAAATATGACTCTCCCGAGGGTCTCACTGTGATGGAGATGCATGTACTTATGAATCGGCTGTCATGTGGTTCAAATTAAAACACAGCAAATCGATAACCCCTTCCCTCAAATTCCCTAATACGTTCTACAGTAAGTAAAATTAGGGATCAGTGTATTGATTTAGATGCGTGTGTATAGATATATATGGTTTACATTGATAGGTTATCGTACCACGCAGAAGATACTCTCCACTGTCCTTCTGCTCCAGGGTTCTAGCTGTAAAGGTTTCATCAGAAAGTGTTATCTACATGGATTGTAAGCTCTAGTGATAAATGTGCCGTGAGATATCGGTCAATGGGTCACCAATGCCAGGAGAAAATACTGTTTTAATGTTGTGTTGGTTTATTTGGAATTACCATGAGAAGATATGACTTTAGGATTCATTGAGGGGGGAGGGAACGATCAGATCCTTCCACAATGTTTAACAGTGGCCACAATACCAACAAGACCAAGAAGTCCTTACAGGGTCAAAAGGCCAGTCCTTGCACTGGGTCTCTATAGCCTCCAGAGCCCTTAATAACACTGTGCGCCTTTATATTGTTTAACTCATCTCCAAATACTCCCCTACACTGCCCACACCTTGCTTCTCTCCTCAAGCATTATCACGTCTTCAGGATCTTACCCATCCCTTACCTATAAGTCCCCATCTTGTTCTGTTAGACTCTCCCCTACTTATTCCACCTTTAACTATTCGCGAAACACCTTCCTGTTCATAGAAACATACAGTCCATCCATCAGATACCTACCTGCATTCTCTAAAAGCCGTGTGACCTACCTGAGGGCTTCCAGCTGAGCCCCTATCTTTTGCCTTGCCGGTGCTCTTCCAGTTTCCTACCTGTACTGAGCTTGTCACCCCAGGGTTATATCCTGCTTGTGCTCAGAACACCTAAAAATGGCACCCAAGAGAAAGACTAAGGCTAAAGTGGAGCACAGCCCTGAACTGGGTACATCAGCCTGCCTACAGCCATGCTCTGAACCCGAACCTGCATCGAGACTCCTACCTGATCCGGCACCCGATGCCCTAATAATCATTGTGGGTGAATGGAAGCAATTCAAAGCTGCAATGCTCCAACATCTAGTTGGAAGCCTTTTCAGAAATAATATGAATAAAAACATTCAAGGCACAGTTATAATCTAGGCGGCACTCACTGCAAATATCATATTTATGGAAAATTGAGAGATGTACTCAGCTCGTCCAGAAAATTGACGGACATTTCCAGGGCGCTTTGACCTAGGATGATTTCAGTGCTATATATTTCTGCTGTCGATTCCTTGAATCTTCTTAATGAAAAATAAAATTAAAGAATATCATCAATCGAAAATATCAAAAGGATACTACGTACTCCAAAAAATACAGAGATATATGTAAGGGCAAATTCTATATAGAAATGCTTCATGCCAGGGCTTCAACCACCCAGTCTTTAGCAGTCTCAGTCTTTATCGCCCTTTTTGGTGCATGCGGCATCCTTCCCAAAACATCAAATAGGGGAGTAAGTTAGCTTCGGATGGTGTGGTTAGAGATGTTGCTCGAGGTCTTTGCCATTGTTTTTTTTCTATAACTGTATTATGAATTGATATTTATTGATGTTATTGAGGCATTTGAAAGAATAATGGATTTTAAAGGCATAACTTAATTTAGAAATACATTTTCTGTCCTTTCTATAGACATTATTGTGATTTTGGGGGCTGTAGAACGCTGTGATACATTCATGAGCAGCTCCTAGAAAGGGAAGAACGAGGGAGGGATGGACTTTGTTCCGAAGAGGATCTGTCCCTCCAGAGTTATAATATTGTAGGGAACTCATCGACTGTGACTTACAGTAGCGCTTGCTACTAAGATTACTACTTACTACTCAGATTATGGTATTTCTTTAGGTGCAAAAGGCCATGATGAGCTCGCCTTCCCAGCGCAGCAAATCATACCAAGACAGGGTGAAATATCAGATGCATGGCTTGCTGGCCAACCTTTCTAACGAGTTGTTTGATAAAAGCAGCATTTTATAAGTGAGAATACGTCAGCGTTGCACTTAGGGAAGAAGACATTAGTCAGCTATGGAAACCTGTCTGATAGCACAAAGAATTACTTTGCAAATGCATTCTCAAGGCCGAGGGGCTGCTATCGCTGGGTTCGGTTGCGTTGCCTGGAGGGATATAGTCTGCTGCTGCTGTGAAGTTTCGTTAGGGAATGAAGCATGTCTTTAATATTATCCAGTTTTGCTGCCATCTCTAAACAATCATACTTTCTCCGTTCAAACGAGAAGCTCAAGAGTATAGGAGAATGGAGTCAGACCATTCCATGGAATTCAAATTGCATTGAATTAATAGGTGTATGAAGCAGACCCAGACTGACCATTTGGCACACGGGGTAAAGGATCAGTGGGACTCTGGCCAATATCGCCCCATGGTTACCCGCCCCAGCAACCGATCGAGTCCTGCAGTGTGAACCATTCTAATAGAACCCCTTGTGGCTTTCGGAGGGTCTGACCTGTAGGAGCAAATAGTTGCCCTAAACTAAACTGTTTTGTCACACGAATAGGAAACTGTAAATATTCGGCTGTCCTTCATCAAATCGTCATTATTTCCTACACAATGATGAACGTTCCGTTTTCAACGAAAGCAAAGGAAATCCATTTATCGTTTGAACAGCTCACAAAAACAACCAAAGCAATCCCTGGCGTGGAAAGAAAGGAAATAATGTGGCCTCTTTTAATGTTTTCTTGAATAGGATGTTTCTATTTTTTTTTATTTTAACAATAAATATTAACTTCTTGGTTCATTATGCCATACGTCCTTACTATGTCAGCTAACAGAATGCATAGCGCCTACTGGACGGTTTGGTGGAGGAGGGATAATGGTATGGGGCTAGTTTTTTAGGGTTCGGGCCCCGTAGTTCCAGTGAAGGGTAATATTAATCCTACCATGCTACGCATGCAATGCTAAGAATACCAAGACATTTTGGGCAATGCTATGCTTCCAACTTTGTGGGAACAGTTTGGGGAAGGTCATTTTCTATTCCACCATGACTGCGCCCCAGCGCACAAAGCAAGGTCCATAAAGACATGGTTGGACGAGTTTGGGGTGGAAGAACTTGACCGGCTGCACTTAATAGGAGCCAGACCTTCTCATCCGACCTCACAAATGCTCTTTTTGGTTGAATTTGCACATGGGCATGGTGTATCCACTCTATATATATGTATAAAATCAATTTTAAAGGGACCACGTGTGCACCTAGAAGACTCAGGGATCCCTAAGACCTGAAGGGCTCAGTGGTACGCCGCTATTTCTTGTGGCTTTCTGTTGTTTGAAACATTTTCCATCGATGACACCCCTAATAAAAACGTCAAGACATATTTTTTCAGCCAGCAATTAGTACAAATCGTGTTAAACAGACGACAGTACTGGCTCAATGAAGCAGTCATTCTATTCTTTAAAGGTTAAGAAGCATTTCTGAGAACAAGCTGCAAATATGTTTCTCGTTTACATACGCAGTCGCAAAGAAACACATAGAAACACTATTTCCAGAACAAAGAGGGGGAATTTCAATACATCAAGACTTTATCTCAATATACAATCAACATGAGAAGCAAATATACATTTCACTCCAACTTGGGATTTCACTATTTTTAACACAAAACTGATCACATAGATAAATCTTACCTTTTTTTTTTTACTGTTAAACTCAGAAATGGAAAAATACTTGAGGGATAAAACACACTTAGGAACCTTTACAGTGCATATCTTTCTTATTTATTGATTTATTAAAACTATTTATTTATATATTTGGGCAGAAACCCCTTTGATCTGTTAAGTATCCATAGCAAACCTTTTTTCTTTGTTGCATTATGGAAAATAATAAAAAATCTCTATTGAAAAATTTAAAATAAAAAAAACAAAAATGTACAATTTACACTGCGGTATTTAATCATTCCATCGCTGCTTGATAGATGACTTATACGCTGCATTGATCTATACAATGTGAATGCAGGCGGAAAACACTAACCAACCATAACAGGACCATGAGTCTGGAAACATGCATTGAGCTCCTAAGGTGGACTAGATGGGACTCAAGGCATGTTCTCCTTGGTGGTGGATATAATCCATCAGACTTCATCTTGCTGCCCATATGCAGAACTGTTGGTGTTTCCAGTGGCTTCTTATACTTTCCCTAGAGGTTTAATTCATTAACTCATTAATGTATCCATTTATTTATATTTGTTAGTCCAATGGTCCATTTATGTGACAAAGAAAATTGGCATTTCAAGACTTGGAGCACTGGGTAGGGCTGTCATAAGAAACTTTGGCATTTGCATTGGCATTAAGAATTGTCATAATGTACTTAGATTTATATATATATATATATTGAGGTTCAATGACTTGAATCATTTTGTTCAAGATGGCCACATCTCTATAATTTCACTTATAGATGAAGAGCTGGGCAGTCAGCATGAGCTTATCCAGGACTAACTTTGCCAAGCTGCCCATAAGCCAAGCCAGATGTGCCTACAATGTAAGTCCACATGAGCAACCACTTACTATACCAATCTAATAAATAGTATGTGGAATTTGGCATAGTTATGAGTTTGGCTCGCACTCACACTCGGGATGAGCGCGGCTGGGATTTTGAAACCTAGAACTGCGCCAGTATAATATAATTGTATTTCCCATTGAAATGATGTGGTTAAACCTTCAGGGGGAAAGATGAAACTGACAGATCTGCTATGGCTTATTTGCTTACCATGCCAGTGAACTATTTTGATTTAAGTGGAACAGCACCTTTAGCGCTTATATGCAAATACAATATTATGTTATGCCAATCTCTTGCCAATTATATTTTTACCGTAAATCATTTTATTGAAATGCAATCAAGCGGTATTCAATCTGTTATAATGAAAGCTGCTTTCACAAGCGATATTCCATTGTATTTGTGATATTCTTAATATTCCATGATTCATCTCTAAACTCTTTTAGCTGGCATACCGAATATTCTTTTGGTTTTGTAATAATAATAATAAAAAATCTTTCAAATGTTCAGCTGCTTCATGCTTTGTCTGACTTCCCAAAACGGTAAATCCTCATGTCCACTTTTGCGGTGGCTCGGTCTTAATTTACCTACTTAGAGGAAGTGGCGTATGTTCAGTGACGTGTTTTGCGATAACACGTACTTGTACTTGTATGTGGGTGAAACAGACCGCTTTCCAAAAGAATATTTCTGCACAAGAGAACGTTCAGACGGCACAGACAGAAAATGAGTAACGTTTCTTCTAAAACGGCCAACATCAGCTTGAAGCATTTTACCAACGTGCTCTTCTTGTAAGAAAAGAAAAAGGCTGTACGCTCACAAGAAGTAGATTCCACAATGGCATTGTTTGATTATAACGGTACTAAGGCTTCTGGCCCCCTACAGAAGAAGTCTCAAGTGGTTAGGAGAATGGTCTTGCAGCTGACCATAAGAATTGAATACAATGGGTGCAGCCATTAATGGAAGCATGGCGAGAGATCTCCGTCGCCGGGTCTCTTCCTCCCTTCAGACAGACCACATAGGATTTAAATAGTGTGATAACACCTGCTTCTAAACCATGTTCTCCAGGGATCCTGTAACCACCTGATTTATTATTTTCCTCATCTTAAATTTACAGAGTTTCTGTTTCAGTGCATTTGTCTGAATACGTCAAGGGCTAAAAGGAATTTCATAATGACGAGGGGACTCATTTGGTCGCTGACCACCACATATCTCACTTTAGGATTTGGCTCCTTTCTTAAATACTTTAAGACGTAATGATAATAATTAAAAAAAATAAGCATTTTACCCTTATTTCACAATAGAAAAATGCATATAGTCTCATTAGCATTAATAAAAGGTATCTTGTTTGATGAAAGGCTCCTTATTTCTTATGCCAGAATACACTGGCTACAACTTATACTCTGCCTTTCTTCTAAACCAGTAAAGCTCTGAATACATAGTTGTATCATAATACATAAATTACACAAACACAATAGAATACAATAAACACATCAACATTTACATTAACCAACTGAGCATAAAACATTATGCACTGCGCTATCTTTTGAAATACAACCTTTAATCCGATTCCACTTAAATGAGTGTCTTTCGTGCCTACAACTCAATAATGTGAGTGAGCGTGCACCCAGTTGGCTCCTCTTGATTGGTTACTGCATTTTTTTTCCCTTTTCTTCTTAAGTGGTGCAATACTCCATTTGGTGGGGGTATTTAGCCTCTGCACCATGGCATGTTGGCTGAAATTTAAATATTAAAAATATATGTTTTTAACATAAAGACATGATATAATACATTGAGTCTTACAAAGTGTGTCCACAATAAGATACTACAAACTGAAAGACATCTAGAGTTGAATGCCAACATTGTTTCTTTTTCAAACAAGACAAAATGATCGTACGCAACTTTCTACAATGTCCTCTTTTTACCGTGTGTCCAAAAAATGAAAACTGATGAGCAACCTAATGGTTTTGAGAAAGCAGCTGTACATAGTAAACACCATCACAGGTCAAAAGCAACAAGCGCTGATGACACCCCTTGTGAGAATGTTATTTCATCAGAGTGTGATTGTTAATGTCCCGGGGTTCCGTTACAATTGGCGTGTTTCATTCTCTGCCGGCGGTATTTCAACCGCTTTCTTTGAAATTTGGCTTTACCTCCACACTCTAAAGCCCTCGTGGTGCCTGTAGAATGCTGATCCCGGTCAGTAGCTCCTGCTCATGGAGCTATAGGAAGCCTTGTTAAATAATGTTTACCATACGAGTGGAGGTTTATGTAACAGGGTCTCTTGGTAAATTAAGCTGTATAGACTCGCCACCTGCGTTGAATTTTACTGTTGGCCCATTGCCTTCCATAGTGAAAAGTTTGCACATTTTAGAATTTTCATGAACGGGGGAGGATTTCCGAGAGGAGACCGGGGAGTTGGTTGGGCTGAGCTGAACAGCGGTTGTGTCCTGGACTGTATGTTCACTTGTTTCAATCTCAAAAGCTGCATTCCCAGGTTTAATAAAGCCTATGTTAGAGCCTGGCTTACATTTCCTAGCGCCGTATGCTGGAGGCCTCCGGCTACAGATACAACAAGCTCCAAAGAACGCAAAAGCAACAACCAGCAGTATAGGTCCAATGATAATTGGAGGGTTGTTGATCGGCATAAACGTTCCAAATGCAAAGGCTCCGACTAACGTGATGTTAATCCCAGCTAACATAATACAGAGTCCACATGCGCAGCACAGGGCCGGAGAAGGCAGTCCATGAGGCCTGGTCTTTTTCTGTGCAGGTTTTTTGGCCAATGAACAGTTATTCTTGTCCGTGAACATTGTGGGCTGTTTTGTGTTTTCCAGGATGTTTCGAGTCCCAATCTTGGTTCAGGAGATAATTGGTGCTTTGATTATGGCATCATCCCGTGATTCCTGGGACAGAAGTAAGAATAATCTTGAGTAAACATTAAATGCACACGACATTCAATTAAAGATATTACCAGAGGATGCTTAGGGCTACAAACCAACAAGCTACACAGAAAGAGTTCCGTGTCAAAATGGCGTGCAGGACTAATTGGTGTTTTGTACATTGGCTGCTTATGGTTCCAAAACCGAAGATTAGATGTGACATACATGAATGCTCTTTATCTCTACAGCTGTGAATATTGTTACATTATTACACTACGAAGAGGATGGATTATGTTTTGGTCACAACTGATCTTCAGCTATACGTGAAAGTCAGTCAAGTTAGGACGTCTAGCAATGCCCTCTAAATGTCTGATGGGAATTTTTGTCCTACGGATCATGGAGATTTGGTCCATAGACAGTAATGGCAGAAATAGAGCTTACCGCAGACAATCCTAGCCGTATCAATCAATGTAACTACAGCGAAGGAAAAAATTATTTGATCCCCTGCTGATTTTGTACGTTTGCCCACTGACAAAGACATGGTCTGTCTGTAATTTTAATGGTAGGTTTTTTTGAACAGTGAGAGACAGAATAACAAGAAAAAATCAAGAATAAGTTATAAATTAATTTGCATTTTACTCAGTGAATTAAGTATTTGACCCCTTTGCAAAACATGACTTAGTACTTGGTGGCAAAACCCTTGTTGGCAATCACAGAGGTCAGACGTTTCTTGTAGTCGGCCACCAGGCTTGCACGCATCTCAGGAGGGATTTTGTCCCACTCCTCTCTGCAGATCCTCTCCAAGTCATTAAGGTTTTGAGGCCGATGTTTGGCAACTCGAGCCTTCAGCTCCCTCCACAGATTTTCTAGATGCCACTCCAGGACCTTAATTTCTAAGCAAGTCTATGGAATACAGAAGCAGGTTATATAAGCGCATGAAATGCAGTGGCATCTGCATCTGGAGTCTAAGAGATCCTAGGAATAGAATAATGTGGTTGATTGACATGTTGCTCCACTCAAAGGCATAACAACCTGCCAAGGAACTGAATTTGTACATAAATCTGTTGGTTACAGATGGATAATTGTTTCATCTTAGCAAAGCCCAAATAGATCACATTGATGAAACATATCCAAACAAACACTGAGTCACGGAATCAGATGAATCAGATGTATGTAGGAACATTTAGGGATCATTTCTGTTGAACCCCAACTATTGACTTATTTCTGATTTGTGTTCAGCCTTTTCAGTCCTGCAGGCACCAACGGCTTAATACATTCCCACTCCTGAATGCGGAATATATCTTAATATGAAGGACCTCAATGTGCACAAACACATTATTGATTCAAATGTAATTTAGGTGCAACAGATGGCAGGCTAGTTGGTTGTAGTAGTTTGTGTATTTGCAGAAAGAGGCCATATGGCATCTGTGTGGGTTCAGTGAATCGTTTGTTTGGGATGGAGCTGTAAGATGTCACAAGACTTGGTATTCTGGGACCTGGTTCTCGGTGAGTCAAGGAGAAGATATGATTAATGATATTTCCATGGGTTATTGTCAGCTCTGAAACACATATCAGTTTAGCAACATGAATTACTTATTCCTCCCGTCCTTTTCATTGTGAAATTTACAGTGGCAACCACCCAGGGGAGTCTGCAACATAGATACCTGCATTTTTAAATAAGAACTATATGCTTGTTGAGACCCCTAGCAAGCATTCACTGGTTGGGGTTGGCCATAACTCATATAGGACGGTCTCTTAAAACGCCCTGTAGGGTCGCAGCACTAGTCTCTCATTTCCATGATGGAAACCCTTTCCTGAAGCTGCCAGGCATCCTACCAACAGAGGAGTCTGGCTCCATCACTGCGCCCGTACATCTCGTCAATGTCAATTGCCATCTACTGTATGTTCCCAACGCCCGCAGATGATCGCTTGCAATGTTTTCACATTAAGCAAGGTCCCCCTAAATGCCAAATGGGCACTGATGCCAGTCCAAATCCCATTAATACTCAAATATCCTGGGAATAATATCCAACCAGGGCTGCAAAAGCCGTGGAATGTGGTCCTACCGACTCTAAATAGATTCAATCATTTAACGCGGTAAAATGTTTACACAAAAGTACATTTAGAACATTTTACGGCTTCCCATTCATATAGAAAATAACATTATTGTTATAAGAGCATTAGGGGCAGTACAAGGAGCGGTTAATGCTGGGGGAATTAAGGCGCAACAAGGAGGGTTAATTGTGATTATTATGATTTCGAAACACTTAGTCAATGAAAAGAAGAAATGTTTTTGAGTGGGAATATAAAATCCTTCGCACAATGTGTGGCTCTGCCTCTGAAAAAGCAAAGTAAACAAAGAGCTTTGTGGTGACGCATGCACATGGCAGAAAAATAACGTTCGCCAATTAAGCCTTTCTGTGGTGGGGTTAGGCCAAATATCCCCTTAAATTATATATATATAGATACTTGACATATGATTATAAATCTATACAACCTCCTATACATGGAGGGCTAAATCCCTTTGCAGCAACAATATAAAGAAACCCAGAAGAGTAATAAGAAATGGCTCTTATATTATTAATGGGTGTCATTAAGGAAAGTGTAGGCCTCGGAGAATACCAGCAAACTGTGACCGTTTTGCAGAGACATTTTCTAATGTTGTGCCCGTGCTCCAATATCCTGCTGTCCTGGCATTTATCCCAGGTTTAAACTTCTACGATTAATAGGCTAAGCTTTTTCGCAGTAATTAGTATTGTTCACGAGAGGTGGGGTATCCAACCGTGTCCTTATGGGTCGCAAACCTGCCAGTGTTTTGGAACGGCAATCAATTAACACAATGAATGTCGTGGCAATGTGTTATATATGATTTATACAAAACCTGCGGACAAAAACATGCCGACGTGTGAACTTCCCAAGTATGCTGCCATGAAGATCCACCTTCTACTCCATATGGGACGTGATGGAGCGGACGTGAAGAATGAGGGCCTAGCGGTGTATGGCTAGCCATGAGTGAAAGGCAAAAGGGACAAGGGAGGCAAAAAAGAAGTTTGAACTGGATGGGGAGAAACTAGACTATACAAAAGGGACTGGGGAGTCAAACAATAGGTGGGACTGGATAGGTAGAAGGTTGGGTAAATGCCACTCTTGGGTAAATGCCATTCTCCCACCCAAAAAAAGAGGAGCAGTCATATCCAGAGCATCTAAGGCAGTTCTTAAGTAAAGTTATCAAAGGCTGTTGGATAAACCTAGAGTACTGGGTGAGTCTTCTAAGGCTATATAAAATGGTGTGATATTTCCGGTAGCTGAAGTAGCCCAAATGCACCCCAGATATGAAGAACAAAATAGGAATAATTCTTAGGCATTTGCTTTAGTCAGCCCATTACCAGTGGATTCCCCCAGGACCTCTCACTCTACTACACCTAAAGGAACTCTCCATTATCTCGGTTACAGTAAATCGACCCTGGGTTCATATTGAAGTCAGCGGAAATGCCGAATGTCAGTGTGCCCACGGTCATGTTGATGTACATGGTGGTCAAACCCGGGATTTTATATGAATAGATCCATCTCAATAATAAGACAGACTTGGGTAACCTGGGTGGCTTGTTTTCAAGAAGAAGAGCTAAGGGATTTTGAAAGCCAAATAAATGGCAAAAAGGATTTCCTTACACCAATATGTGCACAAATGGGGTTTTCTGCTGTAGTCTGCAGTTTCTGACAATGGTTGACATCTATACTTATATAATTTATTTTCTGTGCAAGTGCTAGAGCAAGTAAAGGTATATTTTAAGAGGTACATTTACTGTACAAAATATATAATTCATGTATCACATATACAGTACATACATATTAAACGAGTTGTTGCAGTCTAAAGCGGCTAGGGCGCTAAAGATAGTCTATTCCATTGATCTGACGAGTGATTCTTCCAACACTACAGCAATCTTGGGGCCCATTAGCGTTAATATGTTTTGTTTCTCCAATCAGCAGCTGTTATCATTATTATCCTTCTCTGATTGGTTCAAGGCATCAAAAATATGTTTGTGTAGACACACAAGGAATCTTAACCCCTTAATGACAAAGCTTGTACATGTACGGGCTCAAAATGCATTGTTTTCAGTGGGTTTAGGGGCCGCCCATTGTCCTTAAGGGGTTAATATGTATAGCTTGCTGGAAAGAAGAGAGGTGAGATAGAAACATTTAAATACTTTTTAACAAAGTACAGGCAGGATAAATGTTAGAGCAAGAGATCATAATCTAAAACTAGAGCGTTAGAGGCTTAGATGTAATGTAAGGACGTTTTACGTTACCGAGAGGGGGTAGATAGGTGGAACAGGGTCCCAGTAGAAGTGGTAGAGGGTAATACAGTGAGGGAAATTAAACATGCATTGGATAGGCATATGGCTCCTCAACCTAAGGGCTAATTAAGGTTTGAGTATTTAAATCAGGAAAAATGTGCAAACTAGATGGGCGCAATGGCTCTTATTTGCTGTCAAATTCTATTTATATGTAACTACAATGAAAATATTTTTAAAATGTGCGTTTAATACTGGTTCTCACATCGTCGAAGAAAAATAGAAAGATTCAATATTTTCTTATTCCTGCCAACTTCTAAAGGCAATCGATCAAACATTTCCTATTGGCTGCGACATAATTACAACTAATTATACAGCTTACTATCTGTAATGCTTAACCGGAGTACTAATGAACACGAAGATTCGAATTCAATGAAATAATAATCCCTGTAAAACCGGTTCTTTCTGTTATAGGCGGAAGTACCGGCATGTTTGTTCACCAATTAAAACTGCTAGAAAATGGAATTTTATTTTCTAAATTCCCATTTTTCTCACCTAATAAAGACTAGGTAGATATTACTTGGGGGTTGAATCCCTGCTCACGTAATAAATAAAAAATGGAATTTAAAACATTAAGAACACAAAATGACCATAATGGATGATAGTTGAGCACTTCTGAATGGGAATGCAGTATTACCTTTTGTTGCTATATACTGAAGGTAAATTGCGGGGGATGGGGTTAAGTACCTAGTACTTTTCATACCGTTTGGTACAATCTATGCTACTTTATCCTTTATACGACATTGCGGGAACAGATAAAGGAAGCAAGGACATTCTAACAAGAAGGGCTTGCTGCATCTGCATTCCAAATCTATTTTAAAGAGGAAGCCCTATTGGAAAAAAACAACTTGAGCGTAGAACGCAGTGTTATATACAGCGGTGTAGGTTTGGTTTGAAAAACACTGGTTTTAGCTCATTTTGTCCCAATAAACCTTTTTACCTAAAGGCTATCGTTCTTGTCAGTGGTAATATTCTGGGTGACTTTCCCTGCTAAGCGCCATACTGAGCTGATTCTTTACAGTAAAGCCAATGAAGTCCGTTCTTCCATAGACTATCATTAGTCAGAGCGTCAGGCTGGTTGATTGAGACTGAGCCATTCTATTGTTTTCCACAGATAGTGTGCGCAGGGTGTTTGTCTAGTAGATAACAGAGCTAGAACACATACAAATGGCTAATATGCAGCTGTCAGAAAACATTTCAAACAGTACATGGAACTGGATTCTTCTCATTTGAACTCTAGAAATCCATATATCCTCCAACTTTGGAAGATTAATTTGTGGACATTCTGGAATATTCACTTTAATGCTAAACTATTATTTTATGCCTACATACTTATTTTAGTTTTATATATATATATATATATATATATATATATATATATATATATATATATAACATTTGGTGGAAGAGGCACCCTAGGTACCCCAAAGCATGCCACAGATTGTCCATGTTTATCCGACAACACACTTTGGGTAATGTGGAAGAAATATGGATCTACATCTCGCTTTAAAGATTCCTATTGATTGGATTGATTAACACGTGTAAAAAATAATAGCAAATATTAATAATCCGCAGATCAGCACAACTTCCGCCTCGGTGTTAGGCTAGCATGGTACTCTGATGTTTAAATGAAAGGAGTCAATCTTCTGAAATCTAGATTGATAACCCTTTTGTTCTGAGCAAATCCCGGAATGAATTAGATAAGGACGTTACTGCGGCTGCATAGAATGGTCCATCATCAACAGAAAAGCATATTACCTCATTAAAAGGACAATGCTGGCATTGAACACGGATACTCTTCAGGGTGTTGCCTTGGTTACCGCATCCAATGAGCAAACATCTAGTTCCTCTAAGTTTTATATTTAACCCTTGCACACAAAGAGCCATCAGGGCAGTAACAAGGCATAGTTGTTACTCATTGTCACCACTTGGAAAACTCATGGCTGGATGGCTTTAGCAGGGGAAAGGAGGCAATTATTTAGCCCTTCTCACTCTGATGCCTTTAGTAAGCCTCACAACTGTATTATAGTCGATTTCAGTTATTCAGTGCTTGTAGCTCATGTCTGAAAATCATGGGGAAATCCTTTACTCTGTTGGTGTTTACATTTTATTTATTCTTATTTTAATGACGGATGAATAGAGGGGATGATGGATGGGAGAGAGAAAGACAAAAAAAAAGGAACCCAAAATGAACTAAAAATATATTTACCCCTAAATATTCCAAAGTGATAGAACTACATGAATGTCCACAAAAGTAAAGAATTTGAATAGGCTGCTATGAATCTATAAATCTTTGGGGACATTCCTCCTGTTGATGATGTTTCTACTGGTCCTTTACTCTACAACTGGCAAAGAACACGTGTAAAGGTTTCTCAGTTCCACCCAAGCAGTTTTTTACAATGTCCTGGTTAATCTAATTATAAAGGTATATTGGTCCTCCTGGTACTGAGAAGGGTTAAAACTAGAATGCATGGAAACACTGTCTTAAGGATCTTTTGGCTAGTGAATCACATCTTGGCAAAACTTACACCATGTAGAAGACAATAGAGACCTCCCAGATCTTTGGATCCATGCCAGCAACCCAGTTCAGCCAGACTTTTAACACTGAACACTAATTTTGTTTTTATTGAGTCATCTTCAACCTGGAAAAACTGAACCTTAGGGATCATAAATGACAGAATTAAGAGAAACCAACTAATATTCTTCCCAATGATGGATAAATAATCTTTTTCTTTCAGGCTTTACATGAAATAGAAGTGGGTATTCCCTGGTATGTTAGCAATTGCTGACCTCCCTGAGTTTTCATGTGATGATTTTATAGCACTTGTAGGCATCTTACAATTAATATTAGATCCTTATTCACTGAAGCAGCTAGACTCATGCTTATTAAAGACACCCTTAATACATGTATTATGGATTAATGGATGAACATGATGTTAATTCGAGTTCTTTGTTCTCTGATAACTCCTTGACTTATCAATACCTAGCACCTTACTCCAGAACAAGCTCAATAACCCCTCACTATAGGAGAACCTCCCCAAGGTACTTACCAAAATCCCCAAACTCTGTACTGCAATAAAACAATGGAGAAGATCAGCTGAACAAAATAGATAAATCCAGACAGCAAGACATAAGATGTGACAAATCAATAAAAAGAAAATACCGACAGTCTATCCTTCTCCATGAAAAAGCTGGGGCATCTGATCGCAAAGCCCCAGCTGGTGAAAACTTTGATTGAAACTAATAGGAGACCCTTAGCAATCCAGAAACATTGCAGATCCTCCCTCTGTCTGGTTGAAATATCCCTCTTCGTTCTGGATTCCAGAACCATGAGAGATGAACTCAGAAGACAAATCCTTTAGGTTGGTGTCTTCTCCATAGAAGCGCAGTCATTCATCACAGAACGAGCTCTCTTGTAGACTCATTCAAGGAAGGAAAAAAAAGGCAGATCTCTATTAAATTGTGCAAGATTTGGAGCTATGGAGACCCCCTGCAGATGAAAACGATATAGCTGTGAGCCGTGCTCCTTTCCACTCGCTGGATGAGGACCGGCCTCTCACCGGGACCATTAACACAGCCGCAGGTAGGAAAAGCACGGAGCTGTCCACCCATGTGGTCCTGAAACACTAGTAAGATGTGTCTGCAGTACCGCGTGGAAACGCTAGGGGCGCCAGGCGTCACGGCAGTCTGCAAGCAGTAGAATTGTTGCAGGTGGGGGAGACGCGGTGCTTTTTTGACAACCACAGAACGTTTAAAGCATTAAACCATCTTATTGCTGATAATGTGAGCTGCTAAGTCAATAATGAGTTACTGTTTATAGGCTGACAGCACTAGGAACACTTTTAGCAGATTAAACAATATGACTGTATGTATGATGATATTTACATACTAAACATTAGTTAGTCAGAGACTTGTGTACTGTGACAATGTACAATGCTGGGAAAAGTCAATGCTCTTTATATTATTTTATTATTATTATTATTATTCAAATGTGTGCTTCAGTTGGTCTCTGAGCAGAACAGGAAATATCTATTCCTTCACACTTAGAATGTCTTGGAACAGAATAGTCCTGCCAATTCTATCAACTTAATGTAATTAAATTCATTGGCCCTTGTAATCCCTGGAAACTACTCTCACATTCACACACATTCTTACAAACTTACACCTACACTCTCACTCTAACAACCACACAATAACACACGAATGCACACACTCACTCTAACACACACACACATATACACACCACCAGTAAAACATATTCACTTTATCACACATCACAGCCTTTCCTTGCCTAGACCATTTCTGTATAGCTGCCTGCACACAGTGCGCCATTACTGCCTCTTTGGCCTCCAGGAGTGGACCAGTCCAAGTCAGACCAGCCATATTTGAAAAATGTTGAGCAGCTCTGGGAAATTGCCCCTTTGTTTGTTGTATATATATATATATATATATATATATATATATATATATATATATATATATATATATATATACACACCTCGGAGATAACATGTATTACATGGTTGTATTTTTGTATTTCCTTCTAAAATGTGTGTGCATAGAGGTAGAAGACATCCAGTTTTATTGGAATCAAGAACTCTCATCATGTGCATAAAGCTAGTCTAAAGCATTCACAAATAACAAGTAATTCCAAAAGCACTAACTAAAAGCGCTAACTGGTTCTTTTCTGGCATCACTATGTATGTATGTAACTTCTTCCTAGAATAATTACAGATCATTGTGTCGCCTTAGAGACGACGGTGGGCATACCAGAAGCCGAAGGTATTTTCTTGTCGTGACACGTTTTAATTTTTAGTTTTCAGCAGAGTGCTTATAAGATTAGTGTATTTGTGTTGTGATCACTGGGGTGAGAAAACAAATGTGACAAGTGTCAGAGAGCCGCAGCGGATCTATTAACATGCTTATGAGTTAAAAGAGAAATTTCATTAAGAAGTCCATGTTGTATTTTAATACAATATGTGTTTATAATATCTCATCAACCATGCAAGGGTGAGCATGTGGATAGTGGAGCCTGGGTGCAGAATTTCTTTGGTATCCCCTGGGAAGGAACACACCTGAACACCATACACTCACATCCACACACCCACTCTAACTCCATACACTTACACATACATACACACATACACTTTCTCCCACTTGCCTCCTTGCCCTCTCCCCCTCCCCCTCCCTGCCTCCCTCCCAGGCACCACTAACTCTAGGCTCACACTTGACACATACACATGTGCTAACACTGTACATGAGCACCCACTCCCCACAAGCCAACACCAAACGTTGACACACACTCATGCTAACACAATACACTGTCACACACCATGTGTATCTCATTTAGTTATTTTTATGTGTTAGGTTGTACACATTTGAATCTTCCCCATTGTAATCTGTCTGTTGCGGCTTTGGGCATAAAAACATTATGAACTATTTCTTTATTATGGGAAGGTATTGTAAAAGCTGCCCATGGAGTCAAGCAGATCTGTTACTTTCCCCAAATATTTCTACACACTAAATAAACCAAATGTAATCGTGTTTACAGGTTAAAACAAACAAACATGTTAATATTTTTATCATAAAACCTTCCTGTATTTCATGGGCAGAGATATCTGATATCTGACTTATATGATTATTCCTCGCCACTATGTTATCTCTCCCCGTTTAGGTGCTGTAGGGGAAAAGAGAATGGAGAGAACTTCAGGACATTGATTAGTAAATTAAGAGGCATGTCATGGGCTATGAAAAAAAGGTTTGTTCATCTTATTCATTCGCATTTTAAATTAACTCAATAGGGCTTTGATGTTTGTCCTATTTTATGAGAAAATTACACATTTCAAAAGAGTATTCAAAATGAATCCTCCAAGCAAGTTTATCCAACCATTTTTAAGACTATAAAATATTGTAAATGATTTTTAATAATTGGTTTGATAATGCCTGTTATATACTATATTAAGCTCATGTTATTATCCTCCTCGTTGTGGATCTCTCTATGGTACGCTGTATGGATCATTTGAACCCAACAGGAGGTCTACAGACTTCATTACTGAGTAGAGATGGAAGTAAATGAAGAGATGCATAAAAGGATTTAGCGATCTGAGTGCCCAGTCGATATGAATGAGCCATTTCTATGCTGAGTTGTGTCTCAGTAGCTACAACTCAGCTTCAGTGGGAAAAAAAATACTATTATAAAATCTCGTTAAGACCTATGGAGGGTCATGATGTTTGCTTTTTGGGATAATCCCTTTGCATTGTCCATTGCCAAACCTTACATTAGAATGATGCTAATGACCAAGGGATAATGGATAGATCTGGAGCTGTGATGAAACTTGATGCTTGACCATCCACCAAGACTGACCCCTCAGGCTTCTGCCACCCTGGGCCATTGGAACCCCATCATGAATGCATTTGCCTGTTAACAGAGGAAAGAACCTCATGGAAGCGTCCTCCAGCTCAGCACCCTTGACAGCTGACTATATAATAGGGCTAGTCCTGCCACCCACAGGGCTACAGGAATGGTTACTGCTATATCAATAAAAGAGAATTAAACATTCTGCTGGGAATGGGTCTGGTGGTTACTCTTGTGCTAGGTCTTCATTCAGTTTATTCCATTCCTGTTTGGAGGAAGAGGAAATTAATAACACGTTCAGTTGCGACGCTGCATGTATCTCTTTGGCAATCAAAAGGTTAGCCCTGTCAGCGAGAACTCAAATTAGACACGCATCGGCAGGTTTAATATTTCATCTTCATAAACTTGTTTACTGAAAATGTATGCACATAATTAACTTGTATTTAAATGTCATCTATAAAATGGCTGAGGATGGACATCAAGGTCTCCGCGTTAAGGCATTGTTTTCAAGCTGCTCCACAAATGATCATGCAGTCTGCTAGCCTAGCTCCCTCATCTCAGGTGTCTATTTGAATATACCAATCATCTTTTTTTTAATATATATGCTTGGAAGTTATTTTTAATAATGTGACTAGCAAGAAAAGCAGACCTTGACTGGCGTTTTCTGTTTCACTTAGTGCTATGGGTAATAAGTATTAGGAGATCATACTGTGAAACAAATGATAGATCATACTATGACATAAAAGAATGGGTGCTCTGTCATTTGTATTTCATAGTAGGGAGTTGAATGTTCAGAAATCAGAAAAAGAAGCCAATGAATGGAAGGTGAAATAAGGGGAAAAACTCATTAAAATAAAGAAAACCCAAGAGTCGAGAGAATGGCGACCTTGATGTTGGCCATGACCTGCCCCGGTCCTACCCTTCATATAAATTTCTGTTGATATCCTTGGTCCTCACTGTATCCAGGTTGCTTCAGACATTCCAAATGGAATTGGAAATGGCTTTTCCTTTGTAGGGTCAAGTACGGTCAATAAACTGCCGGATGTATCCTTTCGTTGTCCTTCTCCCGTCCTCCTCCTCCTCCTGCAGTTTCCTATTCATAAAATGATCATGTCCCACTGCTCCTTGAAGAACATCATTAATATTCATCTTTTTTTCTTTATGGTAATAACCCCTTGAAATGTATTGCTAAGTGGCATTATTCCCAGACAGCCATGGTTAGCTATAGACTAAAGGTGATTGAGTTGACGTGCAATGAATTAAATACATTGGTGTAAATAAAGCGTCGCATGGTTTATCCTGGATTAAGTTATCCATTTTTATGCTATTTTCACATCAACAAAAAAAGGCAACTGAGTTACGGCAAAGATTGACTGTTTGATCCATGGCAGCTATCTAGTTTAATGAAGCATCTTCCGGTGCTTGCCAGCAACGTTTTAAGACGGACTGTCACCTTCAAGGCTTCTGGTATAGCTGAAAACAGTTATTAAAATTAGCTATCGCTTGTACTTTTTGTTTTTCAGCGTAATTGTTTTGGAGATATTGTGTTTAGAAATTAAGGACTACTTTATATCATGAAAGATGAGGTCTTTAAAGGTAGAACATACCCCAGATACAATGTAAACGCATTAGAGCATCAGGCCCTCCAGAGCTCTGGGGACCATAGGCACATGTCTAGTATGCCTAATGCATAATCCAGCACTGATAGGGAAGAATAATCACCCAAGTGATGCCTCTCTCATCTCTTACTGTGTTCCCCCCCCCCATATCATTAGATTGCTGGAGGGGTATACAACAAGCATGTTTAAAAGGGTGCCTCATTTCATCTCATAACAGACCTCACAGTTCAAGATACTGTAAGAATATTAATATATTTCCCATTAAATATCATTGATATACACTGCCTGGAGTCTTCTTCCACTCAGGAGGCTGCACTTAGGTTCTGGATATCCAACTAACTTAACTGTCAGCGGTAAATCCATTTACCATGACAACGGTTCTTTTTTATTTTCTGCAAGTAAGAAACATTACATTTTTATCCTGATACGTCAGAAAATATTGATACTAAATTGAAATTATAAGATTCCAATAGCCAATCAGTAGTTAACACTGTTTTCATAGGAGGTTCAGTTCTATGTCATTTGCATCTCCTTCCCTTCCTGCTCTGTACACATACACTAGATAGATAGATCTTCTGGGAAGGCTTTCCACAAGATTTTGGAGAGTTTCTCTGGGAATTGTTGCCTATTCATGCAGTAGAGCGTTTGTGAGGCCAGCCATCGATGTTGGACGAGAAGGCCTGGCTCACAATCTCCGTTCCAGTTCATCCCAAAGGCGTTCGATGGGGTTGAAGTCAGGGATCTGTGCGGCCAGTCAAGTTCTTCTGCCTCAAACTCATCCCACCATGTCTTTATGGACCTTGCTTTGTGCACCATTATTCGGCCAAAGGTATTGGGATGCACCTCTTGAAGTCAGGGTTTTGGTCACAAGGGAAATCTTAATGCTTCGGCATACCAAGACATTTTGGACAATGCTATGCTTCCAGCTTTGTGGAAACAGTTTGGGGAAGGCCCTTTTCTATTCCAGCATGACTGTGCCCCATGGAAAGGTCCATAAAGACATGGTCGGATGAGTTTGGTGTGGAAGAACTTGACCGGCCGCACAGAACCCTGACCTCAACCCCATCCAACACCTTTGGGATGAATTGGAACGGAGATTGCGAGCCAGGACTTCAAACTTAAAATTGCAAACAGTGTACAATTTGTGATAAAGATAGGATACTCAGAAAAAGGTTTAAGCAAATAGCAAATATTAGAGTGTGTTAAACATATCAATACAAATACAAGAAACCCATTTTAAATAAAGATGTACATAAGGAATTAAAAATTAACCTTTTATTTTCTGAGCTAAAACTTGTATGTAGGTAGTGTGTATCGTGCATTGTAAACCCAATACCAGTTTAACCCACCAAATAACGACACGGAGACCGAAATTGGATAAAGCAGGCCACAGCACAATTTCATTATAAAACCATAAAACACTGTGTTGGCCCAAAACACAATAAACCAATAAGAATAATATACAATAACCGATAAATAATAAATACAAATATACAAATATACATAACACATTACCGTAACATATTCAAACATAACCAACACAGGAACCGAATTAACCTCGTCCTTGCCGGCAGGGCCGGACTGGGACTGAAAAGCAGCCCTGGAAAAATTTGGAGACCAGCCCCATATAGTTTATCTCACGGTGAAGCTCTTATACCCACACGCACCCCTTATACACACCCGAGTCACACTATGTGCCATTCTTTTTATCTCATTATTTGCAAAAGTGTTAAAAGGCCCTAATAAATGAAATGCATTACACATAATGGGATCAAAACATTTACTACTGCGAACATTTTTAGATGAAAGAGTTCCATTTTATTCAGTGGAACAAAACACTGATCACATTATTCTTCACGATATTCTGGTAAGAAACTTTTATTTCTTTATTAATTCATGTAGACTATTTTTTCCATATTTAATAAAAGCTATGATTGAGACATGTTTGGTTTTTATTTCCTTTCATTTGACAACCTACCCCCGAGTTATGCACCTCTGCCCCCAGGCTTGCCACTCTGCCCCCTGATATGCCTTCTAACCCCCTATATGCCACTCTGCCTCCAGAAATGCCTTATACCCCCTATATGCCACTCTGTCCCATGATATGCCTTCTAACCCCCTATATGCCACTCTGCCATATAGGGGGTTAAAAGGCGTATCATGGGACAGAGTGGCATATAGTGGGTGTAAGGCATTCCTGGAGGCAGAGTGGCATAAAGGGGGTTAAAAGGCATATCATGGGGCACTCTGCCTACAGAAAAGCCTTATGCCCCCTATATGCCACTCTGCCTCCCCAATATGCTTTATACCCTCCTATATGCCACTCTGCCTCCCTGATATGCTTTATACCCTCCTATATGCCACTCTGCCCCATAATATGCCTTTTAATCCCCTATATGTCACTCTGCCTCCAGAAATGCCTTATACCCCCATATGCCACTCTGCCTCCCTGATATGCCTCAACCCTCCTATATGCCCCTCTGCCCCGTGATATGCCTTTTAACCTCCTTTTTGCCACTCCACCTCCAGATATGCCTTTTGACCCCCTATATGTCACTCTGCATCCAGAAATGCCTTATACCCCTATATGCCACTCTGTCCCATGAAATGCCTTCTAACCCCTTATATGCCACTCTGCCATATAGGGGGTTAAAAGGCATATCATGGGACAGAGTGGCATATAGGGGAGTATAAGGCATTTATGGAGGCAGAGTGGCATAAAGGGGGTTAAAAGGCATATCATGGGGCACTCTGCCTACAGAAAAGCCTCATGCCCCCTATATGCCACTCTGCCTCCCCAATATGCTTTATACCCTCCTATATGCCCCTCTGCCCCATGACATCCCTTTTAACTCCCTTTATGCCACTCTGCCTCCAGATATGCCTTTTGACCCCCTATATGTCACTCTGCATCCAGAAATGCCTTATACCCCTATATGCAACTCTGGCATATAGGGGGTTAAAAGGCATATCATGGGACAGAGTGGCATATAGGGGGGTACAAGGCATTTCTGGAGGCAGAGTGGCATATAGGGGGACACACTTACATACACACACATGCCGATTTTATACATTATACAGTACAAAAAATACATTATTTTACTCACCTTCTACTTCTCTTGACTTCCTGGTAGCTGCACACTGTTCTCCCGTTCTCATCCGGTGCTGCAGCAGTCTGAGTGCGAGGGGGCGGAGCTTCCACCTCACGTTGCGTCCATCACTATGCAGCCATCAGACTGCTGGGAATGTAATCTAAACGGCCGGTGCGCGCTGATGCCGCCGGCCGGAGCTACTTTAACACTTTTTTTTTTATTTATATGGTAAGCTGGATCGGCTCGCCATATAAAGTAAAAAAAAAGTATTAAAGCAGAGGCGGCCGGCGGCATCAGCACGCACCGGCCGTTTAGATTACATTCTCGGCAGTCTGATGGCCGCATAGTGATGGGAGCAGCGTGAGGGGTGAAAGGTCAGTGCGAGGGGGCGGAGCTTTCACCCCTCACACTGCTCCCATCGCTAGACGGCCGTCGCACACGGCTGCTGGGTGCTGATGCCGGCTGGCCGCATCAGCACCCAGCGGCCGCTTTGATTAGATTTCGGGCAGCCTGGGGGGCAGCCTGGCAGCGGCTGTCTTCATGGTAAGTCTGCCGGCCGCCCAGCCCACGGACCTTCCGGCCCACCGGGAAATTTCCCGGTATCCCGGTGGGCCAGTCCGGCCCTGCTTGCCGGCCTCTCACACTGCACAATCCAGACCACAGGTACTCACTTCCCCCTCGTCCAAACAAAATTGACAGCTACCTTTCGCTGTCCCACCACCAATGCAAACCACCAGCCGTCCAACAAGCTCGGTGGGCACGTCCAATAAAACACCAGAGGTTAGGGGAGGATTGAGCCTTCCATTACACCAGCATCCAAACTCCATCACTTACCAAAACCAGACCGGCAAGGACACACAAACCGCCAGCTGTGACAAAAGAAAGAAAGTTAGAACACAAAAAATAGGGAGGGAGGGTGGGAAGCAGGTAAGACTGTTGGCCGTGTCTGCAAAAAAGGACAGTGACCGGGGTCACCCAGAGGGCACCTTATATCACCTAGGGTCTCCCACCCCTCAATTAACATACCCCAATCAAAACACGGACATGCCCTGAGCATGCAGTAACCCACACACATACATGCTCCCTGTCCATTTAGCTACGCTGATTCCCAGGGGCCTAATATTTAAAACGATGATGATGATGACTTTAGCATCACTTCACCTCTGTGTCTGTGAAAAAGCTAAAGACCGTAGGAAATACTACAACTCTAAAGGTCAAATAGACCTAATAAAACACATTTATTTATCTACTGTCTTTGCCTTTTACTAACTAACCATGGATGGGTTCTTCATGAGATAGATGAATTTATCCTTGGCCTCTCCATTGCCATAGCTATTTAAATATTTCAATAACAATGACATCGATTAAACAAACAAAAAATAGGCATGGATATATAATAACGCTACGTGTTATATATGCGCTTTGACATAACCCCGAATTAATTTGCCAAGTCTAAAATTGCATGAGATATGTTGTATTTGTAGTGCGTATGCTGGAGAAATCCCCATCGTGCGCAGAGTAATATTTCCTCGGCTTGGTGATAACTGCTGATGAGTCTTTTTGGCAATCAGATCCAGAGGGGGAGACGACGGCCTGGAGAAGAATACAGAAAGAGAACAGAAATCACCAGAAGACTCTTAAATCAATGATCTTGCAGCACAAACGCTTGTACAAGCTGCTTGCACCAAATACTCGAGGGCAGGCTGTGAAGTGTACTAATGCCAAGCTCAACAGGAGACAGAGGTCTGCAATCTGTTTAGGATTTTACTTTATTGATTAAACCTCTGCAATTTGGGAAATATTTTCTGTTAAGCACCTTCCTTTATGATCAGACGGCGGCGTACGGGTATAGAAACAGATCCAGATCCGAACTTCCACCGGGGGTCTCAAACAAGACTATAGGGGTTTCCTTTCCCCATAGAATGTTCATTTGCTATTTCATTTTCAGTTATTTTTTTTTAATAATAAATATTGTAAAATGGAAGTGACAGGTTTAAATTGCATTATATGGTTGCTATGTGTAAATCTGCTGCTATACTGCAAACCGAGGGTCTGGCAACCGTATTGGGCAATCAGGGACCCGATGAGTGGCTGTTGAATGGGCCAGGTATAATAGCAATCTGTGATCTCTTCAGCCCGTCCATTTACACCAGGGGTTCTCAAAATGCGGCCCTCCAGCTGCTGCAGGACTACATCTCCCATAATACTCCTTCAGCTAAGGGGCTCTCTGAGGAGTATGGGAGATGTAGTCCTGCAGCAGCTGGAGGGCCGCAGTTTGAGAACCCCTGATTTACACTATAAAGAACTAAGTCTAGCCAGCATAGCCTCCATGGTATGGTTTATCAGGCCTTATATGTCCTTCTGAGGTAGGCCACTGGGATATGATGTCATAACATCACACTCGGGAGAGAGGATGGCAGCGGTAATAGTGAGTTCCAGGGACATTGTCTTGATTGGTACCACCCAAGATGGCTGCATTTTAAAAGGACAGAATGAGCAAATGATGGTTTCATAATGACTTATATGATGTCATATAGCAAGAACACTGTGGCCAAAACACCTTTAATCCAGCCAAGGAACCAGTAGTTTTCCGAATCTTGTAACATTTTATAATTACATGAAGTGGCAGATATTATGAAAATGTACAATTTTTTTTGTTGTAAATTTCAGTTAAACATGTTAAAAATTATTTTAGGTATGAGTAATGATATGTTAATAAATATACAGAATATTGCTCCTTAATAGAAATGCTTCTCACTCTCATTAAGTAATAAAGTGCTGCGTAAATTGTCGGCACTATACAGTATAAATAATAATAATAATAATAATAATAATACCAATGTGCTTATAGTGTTTAACAAAATAATTTAAGTTGGTTTATTTCTTTTTTGACGGTTTGATCAATTTTTTTAATGCCCTATTTATTACACCAGGGAGAGTTACAGAAGTCTGTCTACAAGCATTTCCCTTCCCGAAAAGCCAAAAAAAAAAAAATCTGTATTCAGAACAGAACACAAACTTAATGAAAACAAAAATGTGCGCGGAATTCTTTATATAACATCAGAAACGCTCTTCTCCAAAAGAAATAATAGGGCTGGCCATGTTATTCTCGTACAGGAATCCTTAGCTTGATTTGAAGATCCTGAAAAGATAAAATAATTTCTGATCGTTTATTTCTGATTTATTTCCTATAAATGACAATTTTACGCTACACAAAATAATGGGGCTTTGGTGGGATTTGGTGATCGTAGTAGATTTGGAATTTTATTTATAATAAGATGTCTTCTGGTAATATAAATGTGTTGGAAAGCTCTGGCGTTCAAGCTAGTGTCACCATCGTCCCCATGGTGCCCAGACTCATTAGGCATTGGCTGGGGATTAACGTTAGGGATTTAAATCTAGAGGCTCAGATGCTTAGAGGTGATGTAATTAGGTTTGACTTGCCTGAGAGGGTGGTCAATAAGTGAAACAGCCTCTCGGCAGACGTGGTAGAGGCTAATACAGCGAGGGGAATTCAAATACTTGTGATGGGCCCAAAGCTATCATGAATGAAGACGAGAAGAACAATGGTTGATTAACGTTTGAGTCTTTACATCAGGAAAAATGGGCAGACTCGATGGGTCAAATGGTTTTTGTCTGCCATCACGTTCTATGTTTTCTACGTACGTTCAGAAAAGTCCAAAAAACGCGGACGTTGGCCAACACATGGATGGTTCACTTGGCCCATTCTCCATCTACACCCCTCATCCCGTTGTGTCAAGCCCTCTCCCCCCTATTATTTCAAACCATCAAGTCACCGCTACAATAGGGGACCAATAACTTGACGAAGAAGAACAATCATGCAGATCCTGAATCGGGAAGTTAAGACGGCTGCTCGCAGACCACCTTAGGACTACAGGGTAATAACGTTATGGGGGGGGCGTTCCTGAAACCCGCGTTAAAAGGCAGTCACAGATCCTTTAAAAGAAAATCCATAGCATTCTAATATTACCATGTAACGTCCACTTCCCCGCTGCAAAAGGAAAATCTACAAGCAGCTGCCCTATTAAAACACCATGAATAAAACATGTTCTGAAGCAAGAGGGAATCACAGAAAAAAAAAAGTCCTGAATTCATTTTCATTCATTTAAGACTTGAATTGTTTTAGGGGAGTAGAATAATTTTAACATAATGGGGATTTTATATAATTTTCGTGTCGGTGGAAAGCCTGGGGAATAAATCTGTCACATAGATGCAACACGTATTTCATTACATAAATGTTTAAATTCAAATTACTCTTGGAGAAATATGCTGTTTTTTTTTTTAATGGAATACTTGTCTTTTTTTTTTTAAATTTAAAAACCAAAGATGTCTTTCAGCAGGGGTATTTGTAATTCCAATCGAACAGCTGGGCCTGGTTGTTTTTGGGGTATATATTTATACTACCTTATCTTGCGTTACATTTTGTATTTTGCTCTTTATGAATAAATTATAACACTGCTGTTCATCCTCTATATGGTTTTATTGGGTTTGCACTCAAAATATAAACTCAGGACCTCTGCTGAGGCCATATCTATTTTTTCCCCATTTTGGATGGTCCTACCTGTGTACCGATGGGTACGGCTGAGTCCTAAGGTGTCCTGAAATCGAAAAATTGTTGCTGGTGGGGAGGATTAAGCAGTAGCGCCATTTTATGGCCAGTGGTGGCCAAGCGAGGTTTGGCTGGCAGCTGGATATGCACGGCCACAAGTTATGTTCGCAGTTTGTGGGTCCTATGTATCCACATTTCTTCACCAGATATGGTGCCTGAGCGCCAGTAACTTGGGATGATGCCTTTTACCGAGCCATGTACTGGAAATCTTTGAATGGTTGCTCCCAGGGGTTTGGACGGGAGTGGATTTTTAATCTAGAGAAATTTTTCATATTTTGTTCATCGGAGAGAAAGGAGAAAGAAAATGTAAAACATTTAAGACGTGTGAAAGAAAAAAAGGGAAACAATGAAAAAAAGAAGAGGTAAGAAAAAGAAAGGAGAGGAGACAAAGGAGACTGGAGAGAAGAGAGAAAGAAAAGGAGAGCAACAAAACAAAAGAGGGAGATAAGAAAAAAGGAATGAGAGGGATTGGAGACAAGGAAGAAAAGAGAAGAGGAAAAAAAGGAGAGGGGGGGTTGGGATAAGTGAAAAGAAGTGACAAATGAAAGAGAGAAAGACGCACCTTCACACTCACTCTAACACACAGGCACTCATACTAACACAGACACTAATACCCACACAGACTAATGCACATGCACCTAGACACTGACACTCACACAAACATGCATACACACTAACACACACCCTGCCACTCATATACACACACGCTCCCACAAACACACTGACATTATAAAAAAGTTTTTTTATATCTTAAAAGAAAAAGACCTAAGAGCACTTGTAGATTTCTATATGTAGCTATATTTTATTCTAAACTACAGGCAGTTAATGTCAGGTAACCATCTGTAAAAAGTATCTAAAAAGTTTTAGATCTAGTTGAAATTTTAGTCCCACTAAAGCTTACTTATACCGAGACCTTCGTTTTTTTCCATGCCATGTACACTCAATGATTATTCTTTACAGTTCTTTTCAGTTATTTAAAGGGTTTATGGTAGCCTTTGTGCTCGGAGGCCAGCTTTGTAGCAAGCATAACAATGGAGGTCGCATAGTATACGGGGACTGTTGGAGGATGCCGTTAATAATTTATTGTACGGTTCTCCCTACAAGTGGATAAAGGGCTCCTATCGGTAGGCAGAGGAGAGTCAAGGTGATGTGGCTGGGTATTCACCAGACGCCTGACCCTGACAGCTTCTCCCTTTCTGCAGAACGCGGTTACGGTGAATGCATCCTGAGAAAGCGGGCACGTTGTGTCTCTGACACATACTGCGGTCCTGTTTCTGCGGATGAAGTCATCTCGTTACCCAAAGCATATGGATACCGGTTAAAAATAGCACCGCTTGAAGGACGCTCGCCGGTACTCTTCCAGTAAATATTGAGCTTCAGCAACCTGTTTCGCTGCTCATTGTTCTGTAGATACAATCAGCGGAACCATTATGCGCGTTCTTTGTATAGATACGAGCAGAAGCGGATTATAAAAGAGGCCAGCCGGGCAACATTTTTGGTTGGGAGCTATGTGAATATTCTTAACTCCCGGCAGCGAGGCATCAATTTGCTCACAAGGCCATTAGACAAGGACTGTCTTCTTTAAATGTCAAGGGAAGTAAAAGCAGATCAGAAAACATGCGTTATATAAAGTCACATATATAACTTTTTCCTTGCCAATGTTTTCAGGTGGGAATTAAAGGGATATGTACCTTCCAAGGCATTAAATATGTAGTTGTTGGATTCTTTTGATGGAATACATTAAATGTGCTGTTCCACTTCATCCCATTATCATCCTATGGCGTTGAAGGGATTAGAACATGATCGCTGGATCATAAATTAAGACAGTTCTAGTACTTATAGCTATTATATGAAATATTCAATTACATTACCTTATAATGTTCAGGCGTGTGGAGTAATAAGAGTACGTGGATTACCTATAAACTTGACGAGGCTCATAACCATGAAAGGATGAAATCCAATAACTTTATCTTTTTTATATTACCCACAGGTAGAACGTCTGTTTTTATTCGGTCATTAGACTGATCATAAAAAATATACGTTCTCATTCTTATCGCTGATATAACACAATGAGGAATCACGAGCCTTTACAGATATTAGACATGCGTAATATCATGGTAATGATTCGGATGAATTTTTCCCGATTCTTTTTTAGGCAATGAACTTCGTTCTTTGCCCATTCTTTTTGGCCAAAAAGTTGGTGGGCGTTTTTGATTTGGGAATGAACTTCGTTGCCCGGTGACCACATTCACTCTCACTCGCAGACTCTCAGTCAAACTCCCATTCTTGTTCATTCTCACACTCTCTGTGCAAATGTTTCCCTACCTTCTCTGCTGACCGCTTACGCTTCCAAATCTTCCTCCGCATCTTCTTCATTTTCTCTTCAAAATGGCGGTGCCGCGGTCATTTCCCCAATCGTGGGAGAGGACCTCACCACAATCGCCGTCATTTTGCGCTCACGTGAACTGAGGACAATATGGCGGTGCTTGCGGTGACGTCATCTCCCCCATCCACCAATCTGGGAGAGGAAGTCAACAGAAGCGCCATCATTTTTACCTAAGGCATAAATATTTGGGATTCCGTCACACTATATGGGCATATATTGCTTAGGCCGCAACCATCTTACTCTAAATTAACTATGCAGCTTGTAAGATCACAACAATCTTTCACAGAATAGATACTTACATGGCTTAGCTTTTCATAGCTGAAATGTTTCATCCCACTACAACTCATCAACGTTGTCAATGGTAGCCAGGCAGGCAGGTAGGTAGGCGAGAGAGAGAGGGAGAAGATACTCTTATAACAAATACAAATTCAAACTGCTAAAGACAGCTGAAACGCATAAGCAAAATTCTTTGGAATTGTTGCCTTGTTAAATAAACTATTGCCTAAAATAAACTGTTTACACTAAAAATTGGCAACTCAAAGTCCAAGTTCCATTAACGACAAAAACAGGAAGTTTTGCTTAATTTAACTGCGTGGAAGAAAATAGCTCGGAGCAGGAAAACAAAAAGAAAATTAAAAAAAAAATAATCACTTTTCACTTTTACTATTGGCTGTTGAAGGACCATTTTTTATTGCTAATTGGGCCCCAGGAGGGTATATATTAGATCGTACATGCAGAAAACGTCATATCTTGGTGTTCTGCATGGTAGAAAGCGGCCGTGGCGGTAAACGGTAGGGGGACGCTGGGGCAACATACATCTCTAGTTGTAGAGGACTTTTTAAGTATTTAAATGAATAAAAAATATAAATTGTACTCTACTCCATCTTATGAATATTATATTTGTTGCTGCCACAGATCTTGTCTCATTGAGGCATTTAATGGGGTCTGTGTACATTTAGGACCCTTAAGATGTAAGTTAAGACCATTGATATTAACATGTATGGTGAGAGAGAGAGGTTAAATGGCAGAACCCCCCCATACCCCACGGCCACCGAACTCTTCATAATTCTAACTTTCCTAGAAGGGCGCCTGGAATGTCAAACTGGATCTGGCTTTTATATAACTAAGCCAAATAATTAAATTTAATATACATATTTTTAACTATACTGATGACATTAGCTGCCTTATAATTTAATTTGATGTTTACAGTCGTAATGATTTACATTACACATCCGGTCAATTGAATTATCGTTCTTTAAACACCACCTTCTTACCAGCCTTTTACTTTATCAATAAACATATACATTGAATTATCTTTGATACCGTACAAAAAGTCAAAAGCGGCATAAAGATGTTTTGTTTCATGAAGGGGAATTGAAAGCAATTTAAAAGTATGAAAGTTTTTTTTTTCCCATAAAAAAAATAGTTTGCGCGAGAAATCCTTAATAAAATAAGAGAAATGTAGGTTTTGTTGCAGGGAAATAGTCTCTTACACCACTTAAAGATCACCGGCCGCTAATTTGGTAGAACGCAGATAAATAGCCCGTCAGTTCTTATATCATCCGGATTAGACGATGTTCCAATTAATTCGAACACAGAAATAGCCGTTAAATGTTATGGTAATGCTAATGCATGGCCTTCCTGGATGATTAACCTTCGGCAATTATCCATTTCTCTGCGAACTGGAAAAAGGAACGGTCAAGTTGGAAGATTTAGGATAATAAAATATGTAAAATAAATCATTTTATAAAAAAAATATGTGTTTTATTGTGACTCAATGTTATGAGCAGCAACGTAAAACAATATAGGAATTATTTTTAAGGCTAAAGCTTGAAGAAACTAAAATATACATGTCATGTAATACAATAAATACATTTTACCGCTTGCAAATCTGCGCATGGATTCTTTTATAAACCGCGAATGGTATAATGAATTTTATTTGCAAAAAAACAATAGAAATTGTTTTCTCATATTTAAGCTTTTTCTTTCAGCGGTGAGTGGAGTTAATAAAATCAACAATTCTGCCCCCTCATTCTCCGGGGTCTTTATCAGGTGGGTATTGGGAGCTTCTCCTTAACGTATTTAAAAGGGGCACTCCGGCCATTATACGCAGTTTAATGCATATAATAGCTGTGTGCCCCCCCCCTTGTAAAAGCATGGAGGGATTCCCCAGAATCCCCCCCAAACACATTTGGCTCTTTCCCTGCCGCCGGTGTTCATGTAATATACTTTTGGGTTTGGGGGGTCACTCATCCTGCATATAGATATATATATACATCATTTATGAGTTCCAGGTTAACACACTGCCTACCTGATGTTTCAAAACCTTCCTGTAGTGATTTCTGCTTGATTTTATTTGCAGGTTTCCGTTTTAAATGCTTTTCAGCCATTTCACAGATTTGCAAGCAGGTTCTGGAAGAACAAGATCCGGTGGGGATAGGAAAAACGAGCGAACCCATTGTACTGCGCTGCAGAATGCGATGGCGCTATATATATACGTCAATAAGTAATAACAATCCTGTGTTAAGTGGTAAAAGCGGATCAGAAGAAACATTCCAATGGATGTTACGGCAATGACTTGTATTTTGCCAGCTAGAATGACGTTATACATAACCACCAACCCCCCCCCCCCAAAAAAGTGATTAACGGGGCGCTTAATTCCAGGGCTTGAGGGCAGCAAACAGGCTGCGACCCTGGGATATAGCTTGAGCGCAGGTATCTCAATTAACAACTCATTGAGCTACATGTTTTTGGCCAATGATACACTGCTTTAATCAGAAGGGTCAGAAGAGCTATACATCGCGGTGATCCCTTAAAGTAGGCACCGGAGTCTCCAGGAATCAGAACTGGCTACTGGGACCCCAGGGGTTTCCATGTCCTGGTAGGGGGAAGGACAGACTTTTTGTCCGCCAACGCCATGTCCCGCATACTGACCTCAGCCCAGCAGCTTTCGCTCTCAACTCCTATGTAGAGCATTAACGGGACTTACTAAGAAGCTCTCGTGTATAGACAGCAATCCGTATGCAAGGACACTTTAAGACACCGTTAGATTTTAATCATTTCTCGTCATCCTCTATAATATTATCCAGATCTAGAAATCTGCCGGGAGCAACAACTATAAAAATGCCCCTTCACCTCTCACCAATGCTCTTTGCCACAAATCTCTGCACAAGTACGGTATTTAAGGTTAACATTTTCCTTCTTCAGAGGTTTAATATCTCAGCAGCCTATTCTTTGCCGCTTCATATTAAATTTTTTTAAAAAAAAGGTTTTTCGAAATGCCTTCGATGAAGGATCATTAGAAGAAAAAATTAAAATACTAAAATCAACCACAAGACAATCCAATATCCCTACACAACCCTCCCATCTAATAGTTGCTATGACAACTTGTTTCCATGGAAGGAGGAAAAAAAAAAAGCCCCCTTGTTCAAAGAAACATGGATACGCTCCAATCACATTACAGAAAATCGGTCAAGTTTGTCATTTTAGACATAAGGACTCTTGTGACAAAGCAGTTTATGCACTTCAGAAGAATAACCCCGGGCTACAGCCACCATCCACAGAGAAAAAAAAACGCAGGATTTAAAGTTTCTGTATCCAATAGCTACTGGGATTACGTAAAAGTAACGGGGAAGAAAAAATGACTGAGCTACGAAGCTGGAAAAAAAAAATAACGTTCATGGAAAATATTCATATAAAATGTCCAAAGTCAAGGTAACAAAAAAAAAAAAACACCCACATAGATTTAAAAAAAATAAAAAAAAAAAAAACTCCCAAGAGGCTCTATACAGAAGGGACAGTCCCTCCTTCCACGGAGCCCAGAATCTTTGGAGAGTACGAGTATTGGTGCTCTACAGACCTAAATTCATTCAATAATGTGTATAGTAAGTGGTCCCTCTTGGGTCATTTGATATGTAAACTAATAAAATACCATGTAATTATTGCAGTTAGTATCTATAATATGAATATAAACAGCACAATGTTTACCTGCAGCTTCCCCCGCCCCTAAACACAGCATTAGTACCATTAACCCCTTAATGACAAAACCCGTACATGTACGGGCTCAAAATGCATTGTTTTCAATGGGTTTAGGGACCGCCCATTGTCCTTAAGGGGTTAAATGTCCAAGCCTTTCCAGTTAATATTTAATTAAGTTTTGCCTCATTTTGATGGGAACCCCCAATTGTCCAAGAGACAAAGGATGGCACCGAAACCAAAAAATGCTTAAAGGAATGAACCAGCTTACTTCAACGGACAGCCCTATTACATTAGAGTAACCCTAACCCCACTACACTTACTTTTAATATGAATTCTCCCCCCAAAAAAATAAAATCACTTACCGAACACGGAAGTTACAGTCCTGCTGCAAAAGCGTGCTTCTTCCTTCATGATTTGATATCTTGCCATTCATTGGCTGCTTGAAGCTGTCAATCAGCGGCAGGAAAGTGATCTTTGAAATCTGAACAGAACCCCCGCATGGTGTCCACCAATCAGCGCTAGAGCTGGTCACCAATATCCGACCCCGCCCCCCCCCGCATTTGCAAAAGAGACCACGCGGCTATCACGCATACGACGGTGTCCCTTTCAGGTTAATTTGCTTAAACTAGCGTCCGCAACCAATGTCTTGTCTACGTGGCACCTAGGGGCAGCGACAATATAAATAACTCTGGGCATAAAACTGATTACGTATATGATGGTTTTGCCATAAAAAAAAAAAAAAAAAAAAAAAAAAAAAAGACTCCATTTTGTCCCAAATAGATTTCCATTAAATACAAGAAGTACAAACTATGGGCAGTTTTAATAGATAAATTTAGCGATACTAAAACCTCTCCCTCAGTGAATGCACTTAAGTTGAATTTATATGGTGGTTTTTTTTGTACTGCGCCATTGGCTTCTTCGTATCCTTTGTTTTATACGTTCTATTTGGATGGACCGTTCACCTGAGTCACTCACACGTTACAGTAAGATTACATTTTATTTTTTGGCAGGGGAGCTTTGAACGACATCACTGGTTTTAGTTTGTTTACCAATATGGTGATTCCTTCTAACCAGCAGCTCTTTAACGCAGGACCGTTTCCTTCATAGATGCACGTTTTGTGAGGGCGCCCATATACCTGATCAAGTGGTGATGAAAACACAATGGATCTGATAAGATTAACATTAAGATTCTCACAAAGATGCGGCACTACAAGACAAAAAGGTATTGGTTGCCAGCGCTGGAAATTTGGGCGGCATCTTCACGGCTTCCACATTTACTTATAATTTGGCAGTGAATTAGGGTCAGTTGTATCCAGGACTCTTATTAAAAACCCAAGACGTCACGGCTGCTTGGAACACCAAGGCATTCTTTCTGGCCGGTAGATATGTCTTGTTATGCATTTAACTCAGTACAAGCGTAATACCGAACCTCCGAACACCTACGGCGAGTTTAATATTTCTCTCTCCTGTGTACAGGCTTGGGGGAGTAACTAATATCTATACCTAGCAGCACATTATCCTATAAACCTCAGACCTACTCGCCTCCTGTCTTTATTAAAATTATAATTATTCGGGCACCAAGGCTAGAATAATTTCAAATTTTAAGGCAAGACAGGAGGCTTCGTATTTTGCATTTTTAACGCCGGAAACCAACGCCATTGCCCCTGAAGAAACCAGGCGGAAATATGCCCGAAAGGTGGCGGCACGGGACCAATCCGCCGCTCGCAGAAAAGCCACTAAAGCTCCACCAGCCCGAAGGGCACAGGAGGCCGCAGCCCCCCTGACGGAAAGAGCACCGATGCTCCTGTAGGAGAAGAAAAACAGCCTTGAAAGGTTTCACAAAGGAGGAGTTGAGATGTCAAAACCGGACGTATCGACGTCGTGCGTGACAGATAAGTCCTGACACACCCGGCGACACATTTTTGGGTCGTCTAGAAAAAAGGGATAGGATACAGACGAGAACAACTCAGGGGAGAATAGAGACAGCATGAGCATCCAAAGCGCTAACATCTGAAACCCTACGAAAGCATAAGAGACACAACAGAAGGGTAAGTTTCGCCGACAACTGTTGGAGGGAGAGTGAATCGTTGTCTGGCCATCCCGAATGGAAAACTAACACGACAGCTACTTCCCACAGAGAACCGTAGCGCGGCGCCGAAGGACGGGATAAATGAATACCACGCAAAAGGTGGCAGACTAAGGGAGCCAAGGGGATCCATGTGCCGTCCCAAACTCCAAGGAGCCCAGCCTCGCCAAGCTGTCCGGTATGACATACCGGTACCTGGAGCCCAAGATTTGCAGAGCAAGGACTGAGCCGCCTCCAATAGGCCCGAGACCGTTCGGGGTCCCCTGAAATCGTCCATACGACCAGGAGGAGATGTCTTTCCAGGATGAGCGCATGAACCTGGACCTCCGGGCCTGTCAGGTGATAGTACAGAGATGGGATCTACAGAGGATCCTGGGCAGATAACTGCAGCAGGGCTGGAAACCACGGCTGAGCATGCCACGGGGGGTCACCAGAACCAAAGGCCCCCCGTCCCAACACAGGTGATGGATGACCCTCGAAATGACCGTCTGGGGATTCGTCCTGGATGCAAATAGGTCCAGGTGCAAGACCCGACCGAGAAGTCTCCAGTCGCTCGCATCCCGCCAGTGTCTGGAGAACCCGTCCGCCAAGAGAACCTCGGCGCCCGGGAGGTATCCTGCCGGCAAAGTATGTTGCACGCAAGGCAAAAGTCGAAAACATCCTTTGTTACCTCTGAGGTACTTGGACCGAGAACCCCCTAAGCGGTTGATATATCGAACCGCCGACATGCTGTCTAAGAAGCCTAAGAAGAGAAAGCGGCTTGGGACTAGTTCGGATTTGAGAGAATGGACTAGAAACCAGAGTTGGTGAAGGGTCTGCACCACGAAATCGGTCTGGGCGAGCAGGGTCTCCTGGCAGCCAGAGAAGAGTAGAATGTCGTCTAGATAGACTATACACCTGATACCCCTGGACCTGAAGAGAGCCATGACCGGCTTCAGGAGCATTGTAAGGCACCAAGGGGCTGAACTTAGGCCGAAGGGAAGGGCCTTTAACTGCCATACCTGCCTGCCCCAGCGAAACTGAAGAAATCGCCCGGAATCTGGGTGAATAGGGACGGAGAGAAAGCGTCCGAGAGGTCTAACCATGTAAAGCAATCGCCTTCCAACCTAAGGTCTCCGAAGAGACGGATCCCTTCCATTTTGAAGCGGCGAGAAACAAAGCATTGAGAGCCCGTAGATTGATCACTGGGCGGAAGTCCCCGGTGCATTAGCGTACTAGGAAAAAGGAGCTGAGGAAACCGATTGATCCTTTTGCCCGCTGGATAGCCCCCTTGTCACGGAAGGTGCGGAGTTCTGCTACCATTAAGGCCTGATCGGTAATGCCCTCTGAGATGTGGGCGGTCAGCGTACTTGAAAGGGGGGAAGAGCTGAAAAACTATCTTGAAAACCTGTACCGTTAGGGGGATCCAAGGGTCAAAATACTCGCCTCCTGTCTTTATTAAAATTATAATTATTCGGGCACCAAGGCTAGAATAATTTCAAATTACTAAACAATATTTAGGAACGCAGCCGAGAACAGCCAAACTTTCTCTGATGAAAACATGTAGTGGTTATATGAAACTGCTTTCCATGCCTGAAGGTGCAAGATAAGCTTAGCCAAGAGGAGGAAAAACCCACGGACAAGGCTTTCATAAAACATAAAAACTTGTTGCATTTATTTTAGTAATATGTATTAAATAACATTGACAAACAGACTCCATACCCTTCAATATCTTCACATTTTGCAAATTAAAAAAAAAAAAAAAAAAGTTGTCAAGAGTTTGGCAGATTTGTCACAAGTGTTACCGTGACAAGGTAGCTACATATGCCTACATCATACATTCCTACTTCTTTACAAAGACGGCTCCCCCCGTATAAAAATACTTTAAAGTGATAAAAAAATATTTTTAACTTTCTGAGATGAGTAGAAGAAAAGCATAGTGACCCATCTTTATTCATCGATGGTATTTGAATAGAAAAAAAATATAAAGATACAGTACATATTCAAAAATACAGTGAAACTTCAGCTAAATGTGGCAACAGGCTATCAAAGATTTAAAGACATTTTCAAATAATAAATAAGGACACGGAATGGGGTGAAGGGGGGCTCTCCCAAAATGAATTAATATGCTGTTAAGTGCTTGAGTGCAAAATATCCAGGTTTCTGTAGTACCCAAACTCTGCACACCGGAAACTCAGGAGGGACAGAGTTAATTGTCAGTTATTCAAAAGACTTTTCCCCATTTGTTAAAAAAAAAGGCAGTACCACTGCTTTCGTTAAATGAGAAGCACCGGTCTAAGTTAAAAATACCACGTTAAAAGTGGCAAGTTAAAAGAAATTGGAACGCAACCTGCATTAACCTTTCTTTCTGCTGAAGGTTAGGTCAAAACCAATCGCTACATGATAGCCATGTCAACGCTTAAAGATGGAAGGCATGTGGGGCTATTTGGCTACAGCGGCCCGTCAGGCAGTTAGCGGACCACTGCCCTTCCTGGCATGGGCTTGAGCCCGTCGCTTCGCAAGGCGGGATTTGGATGGCGGAGACAGTCTCATCGAGCAGATGGCATGAATGATGTTCTCGTGTTCCTCGATCAGGTCGCTGTCGTGTTGCGAAAGCTGGCGCTTCAGGGCAATCGCTTCGGCTGCAAAAAGAGTCAGGTCCTTCGTACTGCTGTTCCTGATATAACAAATACATCGAGATGTTAGACGCCCCGTTACAAAGGCAAGACATTTTTAAGAAAAAGCAAACCCAAATCTACACAGAAAGCCCTATAAGATTATGTGCGCGTGATCTATAACCCGAGTCTCTACGGAATAACATATATATATATTACATATTACATTTTCTAAAGCAGTACGTAAGGTATGACACCCAGGGCACATACCCTTTGGTCAGATTATAGTTATTCCCACTGAAGAGTATGTAAAGAGTTTATTGCAATTGGGCAGAGACAAAAAGCCTTAACATTTCGAGTTGAAAAGAGTGTGGACGACAACTCTCATCATTCTCAGCAACTTCTATTATAACAGTGAGGTTTTAATAAAGATGAGGGAAACGTGTGTGTGTGTGTGTGTGTGTGTGTGTGTGTGTATAAAATATATTTTAGCAGCAAGACTGAGCACAATCATAAACGAGAACTATTTGCAACAGCATTCTGTTGCTACACAAAAGTTGAGCCCTGAACCATTACCTTTGGAGCAGCAGTGGGGTCGGTAATCCTCGCTCAGGGGCATCCTTAAAAGAGAAAGAAAATCCCATGATTAGAACCTAGATGGGTGATGGACAACGAGGGGTATTCATAAACATGGGGTATTCATAAACATGGAGTTTTAAACCACAGCAAGCTTTGTTATTTTGAAATAGAGCAAAGTAAAATGTCTTTGTTCTGTAAGTTTGTAAATCTTTTCTACACATCCATATACTAAGCTACTTGAAATCATTCACCAATAATATAAAGTGCCATATCTTGGGTTTTAGGAGTTAAATACAAGGGGGATCCCTTCTTATAAAATGAAGAAACCTATATGATTTGCAAGCAGACTTACCCCTTGCACCCATGGGTGCTGGAGAACTTGTGCAGCACTCAGACGTTCGTTGGCATCTCGAACCAACAGCTTGGAGATTAAATCCTTGGCTTGGTTGGAGATGCGCAGCCAGTCCTTCTCAGGAAATTCATATTTGCCCACCTGGATACTCTCAAACAGTTTGTTCTAGAAAAGGCAAAAGTATTAAGGTTAAAAAACAAACAAAAAAAATCTTCAAAAAGAGGTTATTTGGTAAACCAAACAAAACCATAAATCCTGTCCAGCCTTTTCTCCAATATCACAGGACAGCAAGTTTCCCTCATTCACAGTCAGGCTCCCACATTTGTATGGCACAACCAGCTTCTATTTTTACTTTACAAAAGCCCGAGACCTGTGACGAACACTACTCAACGTTCTGTGTTTTTCTTACTCTTATATAAAGGCCTTTACAGAAAGGTCAGCAATAAGACTGGTAAGAGAGAATAGCTTCTGTAAACGTGCCAGCATTTGCAACATGATCTCCAACGCGTGACGCGAGACAGAAAGCTTAAATTATAAGCTTCTCCCGACGACGACGATCTTCTCCAGTTCAGAGAAGTACCTGCCATTTACTTTCAAAGACCTGCTCTGCGCACGCGGTGGATAAAATGTGACATTTGAAGAAGGTCAAAACATGATCCTCAAACATTTCCGTAAGATGGCAACAGGAGTTCAACGAGAGAACCAGAAGAACATGTTTGAACGTGGAAAAAGAAAAATGGAGAGCTAATAAAAACGTGACCTCTTGGAACAAAGCACATAAAACAGGCCTACGTCAACATGGATCTGTCCAGCTCAACTTCTTCACTACAGCCCTCAAAACTCAACATTAAGAGACATAAAAATGTTTTAAAAATGTTGGAAAGCAGTTGTTTTTTTTGCACTTGCAAAGCCTCCTTTAGTATTTTATAGAAGTGTAACCATTTGTTCCGTGTCTCTCTAATACCCTTATTGCAAACCAGCGATAAAAGTTTGGTTCTTGCAATAATAAAAAGGAGAACAGCCAGGTGTCACAGCCCATGATATCTACTAGAATTTACAAAACAAAAAGAAACCGGATCACAAAAAAAATATATAAAAAAAATAAAAAATCAGCTCTGTAGATTTATACTGTTGGCTATGCAGGGGAAAAGATAAAAATGTTGCCTTTGTAGGGTAGTTTATCAAATGCAGTAACAGAACATATATACGTTTTTCATCTAATTGAATTCTAGTAAAAGATGATTTCAGATGTAGAGACCAAAAGGAAAATAAGCTTAAGTTTAAGAGCTTAATGCAAATCAAGAAGATTGCCCTTTAAGCCGCCGTGCCACAACTTGCACAGCCCAGGTTACAAGAAAGTCGACCCAACTGGTTACCTGCCGTCAAATTCTATGTTTAAAAATGACCAAACCATGGCTCTAAAAACCGCAGATAGGTTACCCAAATGCCTTCTATCCCTGACTTTTTTCAACTTGCCCTAAAACAAAGTTGGGCTCGAGTTAATATCCTTATGCCTTTTCAACACATGCTTACATTCAATCACTAATGGGGGTTTTGGTAAGTGATAACCAGTTGGTTCCACTTGGTTTACACCCCACAGGTAGCCATCAACGTGGGCAGTCATGCTAAGGAAAGGCCATAGGCGTACGGCGAAGCCAAGTATGCGTCTTATATACATAAGAGGCATTACAGAATTACCTGGCAGACTCTGCAAACTTCTCCTCTGTCCCAGCCGCAGTCTGTGCCGCAGTTGCCAACGAATGGCGGGTACCCGCTCAGCATTATATACAGAATAACGCCCAGGCTCCACAGATCACAACGCTTATCGTAGAAGTTGGCTTCCTCTGTGAACACCTCGACCACCTCGGGGGCCATGTACTCGGCGGAACCACACTGCAAAGCGGACGTCAATAGAGAAATCATGTTCGATCCATAATAAGTACACGCGTATTTGCAGACAGACACACAACAGTGGTTATAAACCAACATTTTCTGGATGCCACAAAAAAAAATTATAGTAATTACAAGCAAAAATATACCAGCTAATGGGAATACTGGGAGGTGACACTACATATATTATAAATACATTTATAAAAAATAAAAAAAATGCAGTGTTTTTAAATACACTATATAGACATGTTTAAAACTTACAAACGTCCTAGCTTTTGTAAGCAAAAATAAATGCGTCCATTAAAACATGAAATACAGCACAGACATTGTTAATGTTGCAATGAAATACAGTAGCTAGAAATAGCTAATTTTTTATGGAACATCTTCATAATCATTACCGATATCCAAGTGCACAGCACTGATTGAAACCAACGTATAAAAGGAAAATAAAAGATTTCCCTCTTTCATGTTCAGGGACGGTTTTGTTGGAGTAGAAGCTTGTTGCCAGGTAACAGGATGCACGATGCGGAGTAGTATTTACTTTGAGATATATAGAATTAGATTTAAGCATAAAGATCAGAATGGGATGTAGTAGGATGGCCAATATCAGCCATAAGGCATTCTCTTGTAAGAAAACCATGCAAGAAAAATTAACAAAAATGTTTTTAATCAGGAGAAACATTCACATTTTTTACAGCAAAATATTAGGTTTTGAGGCAGTCTTTTATCAAATGAATGAATGAATGAATGAATGAATGAATGAATCTGGGGGCTCGTTTTAATGGGTTGGCCACAAAGCAAACCAGTTTAATGCCATTCCATTCCAGAATCTGGCTGGTAGTTCTGTGATTCGGAACCTATGCACGAAGCAAGCTGAGCTGAAGCCAGCATTAAGAGTTCTTAATTGGAAGTACAATTTAGGAACCTGGCATGAAAGAAGAGTTAAATGGAACAATTCCCAAGTCTGGCTGAGAAACAGTCCTGCAGCTGTGGGGTTACAACTCCCAGCACATTAACCTCCATATCAGTAATCAATTCTCATTATAACAACACACTGCTGCTTCAATGTAACGGCGCTCTGTTGATGTTCAGGGTTAGTTGAGGATCGCTGCAGTAAACACTTGTGTGATAAAGTGACTGTAACCTAAACATTGACCACAAAAACATTCAAAACCTATTTACACAACGCTGTTGTAGCCAGATTTTTGTAATATTATAATCAAATTTCTTGTGCGGCCTCGACATCACCACGTGGTCCCAGAACTCGTGGTGAAGAACAGTGGATTATTTGCATAGAGTATACTGAATGGCATCAGCATGGCGTACAAAGCTGCGTAAACAAATGATTGAAACGCCACGTTCCTTAACGCACCGGAAGGCGAGGGCACTTACCGGCGTGGTTAGCTCTGGGGTCGTTATAGGGGTACACGCACTGTTCAGTTTCACACCACTTCCGAGGTCAAAGTCACAGATTTTCACTGGCGACACCTGGGAAGAATAAGATTATAGAAGGGTTATGTATAATTAAAATAAAAACACAGAAAAAGGAGGGTCTGTAGGATGGTCTCATCCCCATAGCAAACACATCGGTGCATTTCATTGGTCGCTGTGGAAATAAGACAACTTTTTGAACATCTATCTCTCAACGAGCAATGTGCCAGAAAAGAGAAGGTTTTTCCTATAGGCAAAGCATAAAAACATTCAAGAAGATCGCGAGCATGTTTGGGAAGAAGAGATGTATATTATAGACCTGTAATTGGTATATTTATAGGGTTTTTCCAGGAAAAGTTTCCCTTCATCACCAGCTGGTGGACTATATTAGAAACTTAGTGTTAAATAGGAACAGAGAAGCGCGATAGAAAAACAAAAAACTGGAGGATTTACAGAAGTTTTCCGGAAGAACAAAATTTACCTTATCTTCAAATTCACATAATATGTTTTCTGGCTTCAAATCTCGATGTGCAATACCTAATCCAGGAGGGGAAACAAACCGGTAAGAAGATTGCAACAAAATTTCTATAACTCCTAAAGCAGCGTACTGTATTATCGCATTTCTTGTACCTCTTGAGAAGTTACTGTAGAACTAAAAGGGTCCATGCACTGGGGGGGGGGGTTAAGTGATGTACAGAAGATTTTATAGAATGGCTCTATAAAGGTGGGGGGTACATATTCAGCAGGGTCAAGCAAGATGGAGAACTAAGATGCTGCCAAAAAGGATATATTCCCAACTACAGACTGATGTGCACTCCTCAGCAAGCTACAGATAGCACAAGACACCAGTGAACCTACTCTCCGCATAGCCGACCCTTGACCCAGCATCTCCTCGCTCGTATTTTATGGCTATAAGCACAGCCACAAAATTGGACTACATTTATTTTACTAACCTTTGGTATGAAGGAAATCCAGGGCAGATGCGATGTCTCTTACAACTTTACTAGCTTCTCGCTCATTAAAATGCTTTCGCCGCTGTATGTGAGAGAGTACAGATCCTGGAAAAATACAGACAAGGAAGCCCGTGTGATTACCCGCCAGAGAGCCGTACACAAAAAGCAAAATATATATTATATATACATATACACACACACACTTTAGATTGTAATCTCACAAGAGCAGGGCCCTCTGTACCATTGTTAATGTTCTTGTCACATCTAGATTAGAAACCTTTGAGCCGGGCCGTCTAAATAACGTATCGGTTTGTCTTATGTGTCAGTTCCAGTTCCGTCAGACCGTTTTAATGTATGGACTGTAAGAAGCGCGGCATATACTGTTGGCGCCATATAAATAAAAGATTTTGTATAGCGTATAATTTTAATTTTCAAGCTGTCCTAATTGTAACAGAGCTATGGCGTCCAGCGATGGAAGGTTCTGAGCTGCATAATATATATAATCGCCAATTTCTTCTATGGTCTAGTAATTTCACGATGCATTATGTAGGGCCAGCTTTGCCCTTCTCGCAGCCAAACCTCATTGGAGATGGCAATTTATGATGCGTAAGGAGGCTGAAATGGCTTTTTCTGCAAATGCCACAGAAACATTATTTTAGATAAAATATGAACATTTGTCTCGCGGCTCCCAAACCAGTCTAACACAGTGACAGAGACTTATGAAGGCTGATTTACAAAGGATACCACCATGTTAACCCATCATGGCGCTCCGGCAGTCCTTCGCCATCCAATATACATCGAAAATAAACACCCCCTCCCCCAAAAACAAAGGGGGGGGGGTCCGTTTTCATTCCTTTTCCCTGAGCAGCTGCGCATGGATTACCTGCTGCGATGCAAGACTATCATCATCATCGCCACCCGCTCTAAGAGTAGCTTTTGGATAAGGTGAAATTAAGCAAACAGCAGGGAACAATACATAAAATATACATGCAGCATAGCCTGTGCATTACGAATGCATTAATAAAGTCTCATCATTCCGTGATCAAGGAAGACATTACCTTTCTCCCCCCCCACGGGACCCTGGTTAATTAAGCTACTGAACGTTGGAGGAGGGGGTCCTGTTCCCGTGCCGGGGAGCCGTAGGAATCACTCACTATTAAACCTATTGCGTAGTACGTCTCCTCGAATGCGGGGTTTATGAGCGTGTAGCAGTTTGACGCCAGAGCTTTTAATTGCATTTTTACAATCCACCCATCTCCAATTAAATGCACAAACAAGTCATTAACGAGTCAAATAATACTATGGGGGATATTTTTAATGAAAACCCATCAGCGTCAGGATTACATCTCCAAATGCGGTGCTTCCAATGGATGAAATATAACGTTCCTGTACCGAAGGAGCGACGACATCTCAGATCTACTACTACTACTGAGCGCACCCCTATATCCATATGTTCTTACCTACAGCATGGTTGGAAACACTCTGCAGTAATATGTTGAGAGGCATTATCTTTATAAATTAAGTAATTTTCGCGCATTAGCCATTTCTGCTCAGAATCAATGGTATAAAGGAGGGTTACGCAAGACTATTTGGATATAACGGCAGAACTGAATTTAACCTCACTGCACGAACAGAAAGGCATTTATGCGAATGAATGGTGGAAGACGGGCCACAGAAAACATTGCAAACTGTGATTGCACAGCAGATGTTCTCAATCCATGATTTAATGAGATTTTAACCCCAGACAGCTTTACAGCCATAAAAACCCAACATCACCAACATACTTTAGATAAAATATATCACAATGGTAAGAAGGCTATACAGAAAAAGATGCTCCACGCAAGTACCTGGGGCGGCAGGTGGATTTGTGGCCCTAAAAGAAGGGCATGATTAGCCACCAAGCAGCTCCGCTGCTCAAAGACAAGATAAGACAGTAAGTGTTACACTTCTACTGCACTCAAGACCTTTCGGGTAGCACCGATTTTGGTTAAATTATATAGAATCCTTCCTAATCAGGCTTCATTAAGACCACGTTCATATATAATATCGGTATCCACAATCAAAAATTAAGCCAAGACACCAGTGACAGAGAAATTGGGTCAGGTAGAAGCAGGAATTGGTAAAGGGGTGGGTGAATAAATAAAAAGGACGCTATCTACAACCATCTCCGTTTCATTATCTAAATGACAGGTAATTGTGAGCATGTAGAGTACTTACATGAATCTCCAGCTATCATCCCAATTATTCATACTCAGATTCTGCTGTAAATAGTATTATGGATCATCCTCTATACCCGGATGCGTAATCATTCAAACACAAGTCCTTCCTCAATTACTCTAACAAGTGTGAATCATGACAGATGCACTTGGCACTTTCACAGCCTTTAAACCTTGGATTTTACCAGGGAATATCAGAAGACCCTACATTTCTTGTCGAATTAGTGTATTCAACCGATACAGATTCTGTTCAAGCAAGATCATTCCCTTCTCTCGCCCTCTTCTCCATTTCAGTTTTGTTATAGTTTAATCTTCCAACATTCAGTACTCTACCTCCTCGTAACTTCTCGAACACCATGTAGAAACGAGCATCGTCTTCGCAGAATTCTATTAACTCCAAGATGTTCCTAGGAAAGGATTTAAAAAGGACAAAAGTTAGTCGAACAGCTTTAATTGAACAGGAACCTCGCAGAGGATCACGAGAGTTGCATCTAACAATACTGTTGAACTATATGTTCCTTGGCCCTGGTCCGGCTGATCACATCTTAAATAATCATTTGTAGGTAGACCATAAACACCACAGCACTTAAGGAGTTTGCCAGGAGTCACCACAAGCGGGATTAAACATAATTCCCATGAACCACACCGTTTCAGTGGTTGAAGAGCTACATGTCACCGATCCATGATTTACACCAATGTTTCCATAACTTTGTCCAAAGTCGTACGTTTCACTCAGCTAATACATCTAATTCCAATTCATCCTATAAACTGAATCCTCAAAAAACCACCGCAAAAGGTTTAGAAATGTGATTTAGCTCAACGAACGTGCCCGGCTAGATTGGCTTTATTTTATGATAAACGTTTGCTTACACACCTTCACCGTCTTCCAGGGTTATACGCTAATTAGCTTTTGTACACAGCAATACATTCAGAGCTTAAGGACCAACAACACGCTGATCCTTCCAGTCCAAAGTGCAATTAGTATTACAGAAACTATTCGCCAGATTATAGCTTGAGCAGTTTGGATAGAGTTTTATTTTGGGTACCTGTCCACTCTATTGCTATTTTACGGATTAGAAAAAAAAAAATGAAATGCAAACATTTCTTCATTATATTCCTTTTAAACTGCGGCACTAACAGGAAGGCTTTATCGAATGCATGGGTTATTATACGGTTATTAGTTATTCACTACAGTTTATTGTATATTAGTTTAAATGAATGAATATACCATTTGTGCACACAAAAAAAAAAATAAAAAATAAAAAATTTACGAAACACTTACTTGTTGCCTTGACATTGATACAAGGTTTCCACTTCACGAAAGACCCGACTCCGACTGTGCCCAGCTTTCTTCTCTACGATCTGGGGGGAAAAAAAATTCTGTGAAGAGATTTTTGTTAACGATCCCTTGGCAAGCGTTCATTAAATGCTACATTTTTAAATGACAGCGGATAGTACGACCCACTGAAAGATTACCAAGAATGTGCAAGTGCTTTAGAGTCATACGTGGCACATCATTTACGATGGATGTGCTGAACACGGTATAAGATTGAAAGGATAATGAAATATTGGGACGTGAGCGGCTCGAACTCGTTAAATGAAATTCTGGCATCTGGGAAAAGAATTTTAACCGGAGCAAGCGGTGCTCGTACACGATATCCACCTACACAGTCACAACGAAGATTCCACCGACCAAAAGCGTTTGGTTTTTTATCTCCAAAATGACAAAATAAACCATGTCGTCCGACCTTTCCGAGGAAAATAATTAAATAAAACCAAAAAAAAAACCCCACCGACACAGAGCTCTCTTTGGAGTCATTAATCACTCAGAGGGACAACAGTACAGAAGGTAAGCTTTTCATAAGACAGAAGCAATTTAACACTTATGTTATCATCATGTGTCAAACTGTCTCACAGGTTTTCCCATTTCAAGCATTTTTCATACAAAAACAAGCACTCGTGTTCTTTCAGAATGGTCACTCCGAGCCAAAACCATTTGGCATCCCATGCCCGCTTTTTTTAATAAATAATAATAATAATAATAATAATACATAGTAATTAGCTTAAATTGAAAGGTCAAAGTCTGGGGAAAAAAGTTTGCCAGCTGCCACTTATAGGGTCCACGCAAATGATATAGTTTGGAAACTAGATTTGAAGTCTCAAGAAACTTGGCGAACAGGTTGGTTTAATGCCTCCATGTAAGAGTTAGCAGGGAAAGCACAACGTGCGATGCTTCAGCGAAACATATCGGCAGAGTCTTCGTGTTTATACGCTGTATTGAAATGTTTCGTCACAATGACTTGCATCCTTTCCTGTAGAACGCTCAAGTTCCTTACATTCGCAAGACCGCCGGTGATGCAACAATTTTTTCATGTACACAAACCATTAAGTATTCATACATACCACACACTGTATTTGCTCAATTACAAGACGACCTTGATAAGACAACCTCCCAAAATTTGAATATTAAATTTAGGAAAAAAGAAAAAGCCCGACTATAAGACTACCCAATAAGCAGGGGCGTACCTAGAGTATTTGGCACCCGGGGCGGATCCTGTAAGTGGCACCCCCCCCCCAAATGTAAAGACATCTACAAAATTATGCTGGCAAGAATACTTATTGCACCAATTTGTAAACTGTATGTCAACTGTAAACAACAAGAAATCTGAAAAAATAAATTAATAACTTATAAGTAAAATAAACACATATAAATAACATTTACTGAACATATAATAGTGCTTTCTTTAATAACCCTCCAAAAAAACGGCGTCCACATTGCCCACATAGAACCTGACCAGCACCCAAATTACATACACATAGGACGTGCCATTTTTGCCCCCAAACAGCCTAGCATGAGTCAGCATTGTTCCCAAACAGCAGAGTGTACGCTATCTTTGTCCCATGAACACACTACCTGTGCTATCTTTGTCCCATAAACACCCTGCCTGTGCCATTTTTGTCCCATAAACACCCTGCTTATACCATCTTTGCCTTTTTGACAAATCAACTATACACCTATGATTAACACAAACACTTTTACAGTCACTCACTAATTCACTTTCATTCACACAATTCATTCACACAATCAATTATTCTTTTACACAAATTATTTACACATATTCATTGATGCATTCTCACAAATTCATTAATTCTCTCACTCATTCACACAATTCATCCACACATTAATCCATTCATTTTCTCTCTCTTATTCTGACTCTTTATTTCAATATTCTTGCTACCCTCCTTTATCCCTATCTACCCCTTCTCACTCCCTTCTCCCTATCTACCCCCTATCCCCCGTCTCACTCCCTTCTCCCTATCTACCCCCTCCTAACTATCTACCCTCTCCCCCCTTTGAAGTTCACTTACCTTTCAGGAGTCCTGCGGTGGGGGTGCAAGGCCTCTGCCTCCCAGCTCTGCCACTGTATGGAACAGTATAGAGTGATGGGAGTTATGATGTACTTTAGAGCTTAATTATATAATGAAAAATACATTGGAAATGGTACAGCATAACACCCATCACTCTCACACACTTACCAATCCGCATTTACCAGTCCACACATACCAGTCCACAGATTCCACATTTACCAATCCACACATACCAATCCACAGATTCCACACATACCAATCCACACTTACCAATCCACACATACCAATCCACACATACCAATCCACAGATTCCACACATACCAATCCACACATACCAGCCCACAGATTCCACACATAACAATCCACAGATTCCACACATACCAATCCACACTTACCAATCCACACTTACCAATCCACACTTACCAGCCCACAGATTCCACACATACCAATCCACATTTACCAATCCACACATACCAGTCCAGATTCCACACATACCAATCCACACTTACCAATCCACACATACCAGCCCACAGATTCCACACATACCAATCCACATTTACCAATCCACACATACCAATCCACAGATTCCACACATACCAATCCACATATTCCACACATACCAGCCCACAGATTCCACACATACCAATCCACATTTACCAATCCACACATACCAATCCACAGATTCCACACATACCAATCCACACTTACCAATCCACACATACCAATCCACAGATTCCACACATACCAGCCCACAGATTCCACACATACCAATCCACATTTACCAATCCACACATACCAATCCACAGATTCCACACATACCAATCCACACTTACCAATCCACACATACCAGTCCACACATACCAATCCACAGATTCCACACATACCAATCCACAGATTCCACACATACCAATCCACATTTACCAATCCACACATACCACACATACCAATCCACACTTACCAATCCACAGATTCCACACATACCAATCCACATTTACCAATCCACAGATTCCACACATAGCAATCCACTCTCACTGTCACTGAATGATTTCCTACCTTTCCTCTTTTCTTCTTGCAGCAGTCAGCTCCTTTTCTTCCTCTTCGCTCCTCTTCTTCTGTCTTCTTCCGGTTCAGAGGGCACGGACGAAGGTGGGCGCGGCTTCAGCAGCAGTTGCCGCGCGGATCGCGAGGGAGCGGTATCGGAGGTCTTTAACAGACCTCCGGCTCCCTTGAGTGATTTTAAGCCGGTTCAAGGGAACCGGCTTAAAATCACTCAAGGGAGCCGGAGGTCTGTTAAAGACCTCCGATACCGCTCCCTTGCGAACCTGCTCCTCCAGCGGCGGACATTACTGTCCGTCTCTGGAGGGGTGCCGGGTGCCGGCAAGTTGGCACCCCCCTGATGAGCGGCACCCGGTGCGGACCGCCCCCCCGCCCCCCGCTAGGTACGCTACTGCCAATAAGAAAAGAGTTTTATTAGTAAATATCAATTTACATGTAAACTATTTTTCATATTGAATAAAGACTGATTGAGAAAAATGCCTCCCCCCCGTTTTATTTGCCAACCTGTCCCCAGTTATGCCTTATACCCTATACCCTCCCTATATCTCACTCTACCTCCCTATCTATAAAAATTTCCCTGTTGCATTAAATCAGTCTACTCTACAGCAGAAGCATTTTGCGTTGAATCTGATAACATTCAGCTGAAGAACGCTTGGAGTTTCACCCGAATGGTACGACGCGTCAGTGTATTTTATTTACCTTCACGGCGTAATCTTTTCCGTTCTGTAAGCTGATACAGCCCCGCACTTTGGCGTAAGCTCCCTCTCCCAGAAGCTCGTCCGTCAGCTTGTAAAGGTCTGCCAAGGGAGAAGCTTATGAGTTATCACTGGAAATGTTATACACTCTACAAGAATCTGCTTCCTCTTAACCCTCAAAACTACGCTTTTTTTTTAATAAAATATCAATATATACACATGATAGCATGCAAACAAAGGACAATTCCAGCTGCGCAACATAATTACAAAAGGGATTTTCTGGTGATCAATTACCCTTTTAAGATTAATTTTGAATTAGCGGACAGGAGTGATGGGAGTGATAAAAGACCATTGGCACACAGGAGTGATAAAGCGCCTCTGTACGCATAGAAAGAGCCTCCATTAAAAATAATAAAAAAAAATCATCCTTTTCCAGCTTCAGTAGTAGTTTACAATAATAACTTCTACGCTGCATTTCAGATGCGTTTGTTCTATTAAGGGACAAAACCTTTCAAAGAAGGACATTTCTAAGTGACCCCAAACTTTTAAGCAGTAGTGTATACACACGCCTAATAATTAGAGGTGCTGTCCCATTTGGCCAACTGCGGTCATTAAAAGAAAAGGTTGCCGCACGCAGTGACATTGTGAAATGGTTCATTTCCGTTTAGAAACAGTTTTATTTCTAGCAGATCTGCAATACCTTGACACATGCCAAGAATTGTGAGCGTCTACTAAAACAGGCAAACAGAGATTTGGGTCACAGACTATCCATCCTACCTTTAAAAAGACATTAGAAGGGGTTTGTTCCACTTCAAAAATATTAACTGCACTTTCTATTATCTTACACAAATACATCATTTTATTCTCCCTCCAAGGGTTTATTCACATAAAAATACAAACTTAAGAGCCCTTCACAGTCGCTACAGCAACAACCCAATCAACGTCTGCATTTGTGTCGTATAATTAAGCGTTCCACGAAACCTTACGGGGGATTGAATTATTTTATGATTAAAGAACAGCACCTTTAAATCAAAGCAATGGCAAAGGGTACAAAAAGAAAAAAAATGAAACTTTCAACAAACGAAACAAATTGTTTGACATCATGAACTCCTCTCAACTTCCAGCTCAGTTCTGTTTAATAGAACATTTCCAAGAACAGAGAAACCAAACCACTTTGTGATGTAAAGCCCGCAGTGGCAGCAAAGCACTCGGAAGACGCTCAAAGATAAAGAGGTTTTATAAACAGACGCTGGCATCGTCCTCCCTGCAATATGATCAGAGACGGGGAAGACTAGGAGAGCGGCTGGCCGTCTCCACTCACCCAGAACGGTTCACTGTGTGTACAAAAAATAAGGGTATAGAGACCTGCAAACTTCCCAGTAAAGCTCTCCGTATCCCGGGTCCTTCTCTTCTTCTTTTTCCTTTTGCCCGCATCGTTGATGGAGAGGGGCTGACTGCTGACCATTTCTGCGTAAAAAGGACAAGGTCAATGAAACCATTGCATGGGTTAGAGAAGCAAGGAGGTTAGTGAAGCAAGGAGGTTAGAGAAGCAAGGAGGTTAGTGAACACTACTCGAGTCTCAAGGGGGGGGGGGAAGCACTATATTTAACATTTACCCAGAACACCGCATTATGCGTTCAAAGCACACCTGAACATTTTTAATCACTGCAACCAGTTTTAGTGCCGAATCTGTGAAGGTCACAGAGGTGAATACATACAGTATGTGTTGAAATCACTGAACTCTTTTAAGAATGGAAACCCTTTTTTCAGACTTAAAATAACAGCAAGCCTTGTTTTACTTGAATCGGATGGCAGGAGTCGTTGGTATCATATTATGTTTATTAAAATTTAAGGTGCAAGCCACCAACAAGGGCCACACATTTACCCAGATCTGTTCTGGTCCTGTGTAGTAAAATAACTGTGTTTCGGGCTCTGGAAATAGTTTTAAAGGAGGATTATTCTACCTGACCGAGCTTTTCAAAGAACCTCTGATCTATGGTTTGCAGAGAAGGATATTTTCGGCATCCGAAGCCGCGGCTTAAAGATATTCATTTCCATGACAGACGTGGGAAGCTCTGGGATGTGAATTATTGATGCTCCGGAGTCTTCCGTATAATACGGCTCTTTCTATGCAGACGGAGTACTATTTACAACCCCGCATGTCACAAGTGGGTGATTTGTTACCCCGGGGCGAGCCAGACCCTCATACTATCACCAGGACAATTTGATTTGATGGGATTATGCTTTTTTTCCTTTATTATTCATCAGCTGACACAACGGGACGGTCGCAAAGATCTAACTATCTTCTGTGATGCTCCGTCAGCTGCGGCTTCCAGATTTTTGCAAACCAAAGCCGATGACATTAAGCCGGCCGTAAGAGGTCCGAGAATCGCAGAAGCAATTAAAATAATAACTGATCAGCCACGCACCACCCACATCGGGTCCGAGCACCGTCCCCACTAGAACAGACTAAGACGTAGACCTCATCAAGATGAACAATCAAGAAAGTCCCAGATATTAACGTTAAAAACAGCGCAACACAGCCCAGAGAAGCGCCAATTAGCGCATGTTGAGGCTTCATTGATATGCAGGGGGGGTATTAACATAGTATGGTTGAACAGGAGGCTCTTCAGATCCATACGCAGTGCGGATTCACACAAGCGCTCGCTCCGGAGGTAAATATGCAGCACTTCAGGTGACCTGACAGCAACGTCGCCTTGGCCATCAGAAGTGCCCAAGGTAGTCTGTACATTGCTCTGTCACCCTACATGCTAGCTGTGCTGTTCCATTAACAGTAAGGATTCAGGGGGTATATGAGGATCACACAGGGCCGTGTGTTCGGTTTACCCTCCCTAAGAAGGCATACCGAGACGCACGTTACAGTCCCATGTAACCCGATTACTTCCTCCTTTCATGAATCGCTAACTTTAGGTCTCACATCACATCAGCGAAAACAGACGTAGCAGCCGCTGACAACGGAGATTCTTTACGAAACCCGAAATCACCAACGCTGTGCTGCATTAAGAAACACGCAAGTATTTTAAGGTTCTGTGAACGGAGACGCTATTTGTCAAGTCAGGAAGGAATCCATGATGACATCTTTTCTATAGAAACTTGTGAATGACTAGTGTCGTTTCCCTTTGACTTCGCCTCAACCCACAAACATCCAAGATCCTATCGCCAGTTTCTCAATGAACACGTCAAGCAGACCCGACACCTTCCATACAACCTATGTGCTTTATAAAGGCAATAATTATAATCTCTCTACATACACATACATGTGCTTCCTGTGGCCAGGAGCTGCCCCCCCCCTTTACATTATTGCAGCCTTTTTATTAAGAAATGGTTTAATAAAATAAAGATCTGGGACAGACTAAGCTTTTCCCAGATCACAGGGCCCAAGCTATAGCTGGTAACAGAGAACGTTAAACAACAAGGTCCTCGCTCCAGCAGCCGGTCTCCTCCGCCACAAGAAATAAGTTGGCCTGAAATCGTTTAAAGGGCAGAACCGCTGATCCGGGTCGCCATTCACCACACAAACCTCGTACTCGAAACATGACTTTCGCACACAAAACGAGACGTAACTCTGTATTTTCTCAAGTGTTACATCTTCGTCCGACAAAACCACAAAGAATGCCCTCTACGCCACGACAAATTACAAGATGTGTTTCATGTCAAAGATTCAACGTACGTCACAGGAGGAGAAACGGCGTACAGCATGCCGAAATACTTCAATGTCTAAAAACATACTTTACCTAGGAATGTACAGAATGAAGGATTGGCGCCATCTAAACATAACTATCAGCATGTATTTACGATAAAGATTAAAACAAAAAAAACACAATCTTGGCTGATGAAGTGAACGTAGTAAAGCTGCAGAGTAGTTTATTAGTTCACGCAAACACCAAAAGCATAAGAGCAGCTCAGATGAGAGCAGATCGCGCCCGGTTGACCTGTCCAAAAGGTCACGTCAGGGTCATCACAAGAGTGAAAAACCTTAATTTTCTGTATTTAATAAGTTATTTATAAAGTTGGAAAAATGAATCCGGAAACAAAGGTCATATCTGCGCCAAGCGTCATCAGCCAGAGGTTATATATATTTATAACATGTATACATAATATAATCATCAATCTATAGACGGTGCCAGCAGTGTACACATCACTGCTTACATATACGCAGCCTGCCGCTCCTTTACACCGATTAATATTTAAAGCGAACCCTGAGAACGTACGTAAATATCACATCCCCACCAGTCTAAAACCGCACTTCCCGTTACATCGGCAAACCGCGCTCTAATCCTCCCCAACACTGCAAACCAGATCATCCGCTACTGTACGTATAGCACCGACAAATGCCAGAGCACTGTACAACGGCTCATACAGAAAACAGGCACTGGGGCGGTAGGTAAGTGGAACAGCCACACTGCAGAAGTAGTAGAGGCTAATAAGGCGAGATCATTTAAACAAGCATGAGATAGAATTTGTCTCCCCATTTTTCAGCCCTTGCCATGCACGATTGAAGCCCTTTCCTGCAATGACCTACTGGGAGGCAGTTCCACTTATCTACCGACATCTCAGTAAAGTAAAACCTTCATCACATTCCTGCCTCTGACCCTTGGGGCCTCTTGTTGTAAAGCTCGGGCCGTGGGGGTCAGGCCAGCACCACAGCACACTGGCAGGGACCGTGCTCTACGTGCCCCCCTGCCGGACCTCCCTACAAACACCCAAAAGTTACCGGGCAGTCCCCGGCCTCGCGGGGTGTCTCCTGCCCGCTCGCTGCCCTTCCCCACTCTCACCTGCGGGCATTGGCTCCGCGTAGTCCCCGCTCTCCGGTGACAGTTCGAGCGCCTGAACCCGCGGCCGCCAACCCGGACTTTACATCAACCCGGAAACTTGGCGCCGCAGCCTGTCACGCCTCGCTCCGAGCCGCCTTCTCATCCGATTGGTCAATACCAAAGCTTCGAACGCGGAAGCGAGGCTTGGAAAGCAAGCCGGAAGCGCGCTACCTGGGAATGGCTGTGAAAGCAGAATTAGCAGCTGATGTAATAGTGATGAAAGGCCGCCTGCGCCCAGACACTGATCAGGAGGAAAGCCGTATAAAGTTTCTAGTAGATAAATGCGATGCCATGTTTCTGAGGCAGAAAACAAATATTATATTTTGTGCGCAATGTTGTATGCATAATACATTTTTCTTCACTTAGATAAAAGATAAAAAAAAAAAAAAAATGATAAAATGATCAGCACCTCAGTTTTCTATTAGGGTGACCACATAAGCCAGATCAACCCAGATAAAGTGCTGCCCTGCAGTATGGAGGATGCATAACTTGCCAATTAGTTCCCTTCCATACACCCCACATACTGCAGGGCAGCACTTTACCTGTACTGGTCAGCATGTGATAAACATATACTCATCCTGGAAAACATGGCGGACGCAGCAGCCATACCTGGAAACTTGTGGGCTCCGGCTACCCACAAACATTGCAACACCCTCATTTACAGGACCCCACTCCTGTGATCTGGAGGATTCGGGTGTTTACCCGGAGGGTTCTCAAGTATGGCGGTCACCCTAGACTAAGTATCCAAATCGGAAATCAACTGTGCTCAGATCCATGTCCCAACTACATCCTAGTGTCCTGTGCACACAGTCATCCTACACAGAAAGTTAGCTTTTTCAGCAAAAAAGCACCTTGGCAGAAGCTTGCCGACAGGTTAGGTCCACAGATTTGCAGAAGAAAGAAAAACAAGGAGATGTTGGACGCAGAAGCATGAGAGAGTAAACAAAAATGAGTGTGAGTGAGAGACTGAGAGCGAGTGTAAATAGGGGTGTCTGACAGCGAAACTTTTGTCCGAAACTCACACGTCTCATTTGGCCCAAATAGAAGTTGCATCGCATTAAACCAAAGACTGCTTTTAACCAGCGGCACATGATCAGCGGCGGATTATTTTTAAATTTAGGTCTCCAGTTATCGATCACCCAATTTACTTTACAAAAGCCCATTAACCCAAAAAGCCTCCCCAGCATAATAATCCTAAAGTACTTTATGAGATCCGACCAAAGACAGATTTTGTAACACAGCCAAAAAGGTAGAACTCTACTCCGTTCCCAGAGATAAATGATGGCTGAATTAATGGATTCCAGCCTCTGAGGTGCATTTAAGAACAATTCAGAACAGCAGCTTTGCCACAGGGGCAGAATCAGCTTTTATATACCCTTATCATATGGAATGTGGACAGAAACCTCATGAGAAACAAGCCCCATCTTTGAAGACCTCATTGGCCTTCTCAAAGCCCACCCTCATACACAAGCAACACATGATCTTTAACACTATTGAAGATGCTCAGGATGCATGTGATGTCCAAACAGATTTTTGCCTGTGTTGCATCACATCTGCTCATCACCCTGAGGTCAGCAGAGACGTCTCCTCGAGGCAGTCCCTATCCTTTCCCAGCTACATTAATGTGGCTGACGAGTGACACGCACATCCATGCTCGGGATGTCACCAATTTCACCTTTGACCGCTGCCTTTCACCATCTTCTAAATCTCTCCGTATAAACTAATCGGCTCACCTTTTCTAGGTTTTGTTAAACGTCTCGCTGCCTGCCTCCGGGGCAAACAAGTCAAATAAATTCAGAAGCTGTTCACTATATCCAGGGACAGACAGACAGACCTGCGGTTACCCTCGGCTTGTAAAAGAAAGTAGAATATAGAATTTGTGGGTTACAGAGTCGGAGATAACCGCAGTCACTATAACCAGCAAGATAAAGCCTTAATCAGCCCCGTCTGCTGCAGAGTAATACGTGGGTGGATATGCTGACATTTTTAGAATAAATTAACAGGCCCACTCTCAGCCGCGGCACCTCTGAAACTACACGTCAATGAGAAGAAAGAAAAAAAACCTTGACTTGTCATTTAAAGTTACACTAAATTGAGCCACCTGTATTCAAGCAGGGATATCAGCCATGGCATACCAGTACCAAATGCACTAATTGGGAGTTTTGCATGTGGGCGCAGGAGTTCTCAGGTATGGGCATGATACAACCAGGATATAACCCAATGCTTAAGTATTACTAGAATAAGGCACTGCAACTGATTTTAGTGAATAGATATTCTTACCGCTTTAAGATGGCTTTATGACTGGCCAACTAAAAGTTGAATTGGCCCTGCACAATGTATAGTTTAGTCTGTGATAGTAGCCATTCCTTTGTGGAGAATGACACCGGGCGTTTATAATGTATCGTGACGTTTATCCTTGGGGACGCTTTAAATGAGCTGATCCTGAGGCTCCAGATGTTAACCGTTTGGTAGGCAGTCATAAAGTAGTGACCTGCTAATGGCAGCAACCATTACTTGTCAACCACCTGTAATCAAGCAGGCGATTCAATTGCAATATACCAATGATAAGTGGTACAAGCTGGCATGCTCAAATACTATTAAAGATGATCAGGCTATAGTGGCTCCGCACTGTGACCTACAACATCTCCCATTAACCCCTAGATTACAGGGAAAACCCCAAGACAGCATACCTACAAACAGTCCCAGTTTTCACAGGACATTCCTTATATTCGGGGGGGGGATACCCCAACCTCCCTGTGACCAATCTAGGGAGCTGCACAAATCAACTGAGGTCCGTTGCAGCTCCCACATGGGTAATAGTGGATAAGGTGGGCCGGTGGGGGATACCTCCAGCCATGCACACTTCCAGGGCTTGTCTCGCACCTCCTCGCCTCTTGTCATACCTCTAACGCGTGGGCCGATTTGGACACCTGAAATATTGGGGAATATGAGACCGGGTTCCTAAGCGAAAATCCGTGAGTTAAAATATGGAATTTGAATCAGAATTTTGATTTTTATTCAATAAACGTAAGAAACGACACTAAACACATGCAGAGTATAACAGAGTACGTATTGATTTTGGGTCTGGCAATCATCCTCCCTTGTTATTGTGACACGATAAAGCGTGACCGTGTATTATTATGTAACGCCAGTCGGTTTGAAGTGTATTTTGAGACACGCTTGTCTGAGATGATTCAGACCCAGAGACTGATGCAGACAGATATCAATTTTGTTGTTACATAATGGAGCGAAGATATTGCCTTCTAATGACAGCACAGACATCTAAGAGATGACAGTAATCTGTGTGCCGAGAACGAACATAACACTTTACTAAAATAATAGAGTCAATCGAATCCGTACAGAAAACTTCTCCGCGCGCACAAAGAGACTAACATTCTATCTTACAACCAAAGAAACTTAAGGGACCCAGAATATAAATTATATTTCCTTCCTGATAACAGATTTCACGCCAGTAGATCCACCGGCTTAGATACAGGGGGTCTCCTCGTAGCGGTTCAAAATAGCTTAGAAAGCGACCTCCCGACCTAAGCTGCACCGATCCAGGTAGGAAGGACCCCTTCTAAAGAATTTTGAACTGGCACAGGGAGACAGGAATGTATCGGGGTCATGTTAAGTCACGTGACCCCAGGATGAAACTGAGGCTGCTCACACTGTGTGTGAACTTCCAGATAGAAAGCTACAGGTGTGGGGTAAATTGTGGCGGGCATGAGGAGGCATGTATGTATAATACATATATATCACATACACATTTATGTGTGGATGGATGTGAGCATTCATGTGTGTATGTGTGCATGTGTGTATGTATGTGTGCATGTGGACAGCCAAAACCTCTTGGAGATCAATAAACCAAGTGTATTTGCTTCACTATCCTCGTCTCAAGGACCTCAAACACTTTTGATTCAGTTGTATCCTTTATATCAAACTGACGTACGTTCGAGGCATTCCCACCTCCTAGTGTTGGGGTAGAAGCAGGTTTTTCACAAGACAACACAATGCAAGAGTGATATGCCATATTAAAGGCCCCTCTTGCATTTGCTTCTTTCCCCTTCCCCCAGCTATTCTCCGTACAGGACATGCATTTGGCCGAACACCATCAGAAATATCCTAACGTTCCATCGCTCGCAAACCAGACATATTAACAGAACATAACACTGAAAAATTGTCAAGGACGCCATCATCCAGCGTGTCACTTTAATTCAATCAAAGACTTGATGGATCAGAGGTCGACATCCTCAAAAACAACACAAAGCCCACCAACCCCTATCAGCGATTTCATAGCTTGAAGTGAACTTGGCACGTTCATTATCTCAGTCAACGATGCATGAGCTGTAATTTGTAGTAAAATCTGTCAGTCTTCTCCCACTTTGTGACATTTAGAAAAAGTAAACTTTTCTTAATTTAAAAGCTTTTTGGAGAATGGCAACAAATATTAAAAGATAATAATGGGATATAAAGTTCCATTTAAGAATCACAATAGGAAGAGGTCTATTGAAGCTTCCATTTACTCCATTTAAAGTCAAGTGCATCTTATAACAATCTGATGTATGTTCAATTACTTGGGTGCATCCATGAGATAAACCTCGCAACGTTTCAGTTCTCCAAACCAGCACCACACCTTCACTGGGGAGCCACAAGTGGGGCCAGGCGCTCCTACCTTTCCCCTCGCAGGACAAACATTTCATAGTAAAATCACTAGAAAGAGGGAACCGGCCATAGCTGAGGTGTCCACCGCCTGAATTCACTATATGATAAAAGAGCCATCCGTGGATAATTTCTCTGCAGGAAGGGCTGAGCTGGCCCTGCATAATGTATCACGCAATAAACGAGGCGACATTCAAGAGATCGTTGTACAGACCCATCCATCTAAACCGTTCTCCGAGCGCAAGCTTACCTGGGTTGCCTTTCTATAAAACAAATGCAAAGTCATTGAGATGAAATCGCCGATCCCCAGACAGCGCGCTCTTTAGCAAATAAACCCCACTGCATTGAATTGAGCTCCCCAATAAACCAATGGTTTAGTGAATAAACACCCAAGACTTACCATCTAGCGCAGACCACAGGACGCAACAGCCAGTTATTTCAAAATATATACACTTAATCCTCAGCATACGCGGGCTCCTTACTTATACTGATAATATTGCCCATTTTAAGAGTTTCTTATCTAAACCAGCACACCGTGTTGTAATACTAACACGTTTTCTTCAAGTGCACTCGGTTAACAGGTGGCTGAATTCCCTGGCAAATTCATTCACAACCTCCAGGTTACTCTACCGCCCCCCCTCCAGGTTACTTTACCCCCCCCCTCCAGGTTACTTTACCCCCCCCCTCCAGGTTACTTTACCCCCCCCCTCCAGGTTACTCTACCCCCCCCCCATGACTCTTGCAATAGACTCCATTCAAGAAAATTAATTCCCAAACAGCTGCCGATCACTGAAGAAACATGCAGTTTGAGTCCCGATAGGAACCAAATTAACCGATCCAGGAAGGAAATATTGAATTAAGTTTCGGATCCAGGAAAAACCATTGATAATCCATCTGATAAGGTGCTCTATGTATTTATAGCGCTTTCTAGAAATAACGTGGCTATTTCTAGAAATGTTTCCCTTGCACACGCTCATATAACTACTTATTCTATTATTACTCGTTCTCTGAAACGTAGAAGCTCTGCCAACACAGAACACCGAACCGTGTATATCAAAAACAGCCATCGAAAAATAAATGAAACTGAAACATTTTGTGAAACAAGCACATTTTCATACCTTGCCCCAACTAAAGCTATTGAAACCTGTTTACAGCAGTCTGAAAGCGATTGGCCTCTGCGCATGCTCACTTAAGCACTTGCAAAATAGGGGGCAGCTGTAAGGCGTGCGGGATGTGATGACGGTCAAGTGGCTCCCACCCGATCTCGTGCCAATTCAAGCACCTTAAAGTGCACAATATACAAACCTGCATGATATGGTTTAGTAAGCGAATCACCTTACATTAACCAAACTCAAAGGGGTTTATTCACTAAGGGGAGAGTCGAGAGGAGACTTTGCGAGAGTTGGGCTCAGCTCCTTGACTTCACTATTCATTGATCCTCTGCTGCAGGAAGAGCTTGGCCCTATACAATGTATAGTTCAATCATTGAAGGTTTTGCAGGACCAGCCCAGGCTTTCTTGATGATCAAACTTGCTAGTGATGGCCCATTCATAATGGCTACTTCATAGTGAAGTGAGAGCGATAAACCCACAACTCTCCTATAAACCTTCCTGACAACTCTTCCTTTAGTAAATAGACCTCCCAGAGAGGTTTATTCACTAAAGAGGGAGCCAGCTTAGAGAAACTCGCCAGAGATGGCCCTTCATAATGTATGGTGAATTCAGGCAGTTAAAACCACAACTCTCCTGCAAACCTTCCTGACGCTTTAGTGAATAAGCCCCTAAAAGTTGCACTTAAGAACCAGAGCTGGGGTGAAAAAAGGAAAAAAACTGTCATTTAGTGATTTGGGGAAATCTCTTACTGGGGGTTCTCATTTGGGAAATGATGGAGGGATTTATAAAACCACCGCCAGTGTATAATAGATAATACGGCTAACGTGTTTGGATTGTAATGACGTGTAAAAAAATGGAATTATCAGCCTTAATACAGACTTCAAAACATACACAATACAGTTATATAGCACACAATGCCAAAAAAATATATTTTCTATATTAATTATCATAAAGTACAGGAGGAAGGAGAATACAGCTCTCTTATCATTAATTGCTAAGAAAGCAATTAGAGTTGGTTAGCGTGAGACAGCGCGGTGAACTTAAAGGTCACATCTTCAGGCGTTGGTTTCGTGAAGCGAGAAGCGTGTTCTCTTCTACGGGAGAATTTAAACTTCCGCAAAAAAATAAAAAAAAACCCGAAATAAACAGCAGAACAGTCCCAAGGGAATGATGCCAGAGAACTGGGTCCAAGAATACACTGGAGGACAAGTAACACGAGATAAATGTTCCAATAAAAGAAACGGTTAGATCTCGGTTGAACTTCGTTTCTTGACTTGTACAGTGAAACCGGCAGTGAAATGATCGATGTTGAAGAATGTATAAGAATTACAGCAGAAATGAGTTGAAATATTGCATTGATCACTAGATCATAAGAACTGTGTAATCAGCAGTTTATAAAGGAGAGAGAGAGAGGGAGGGGAGAGAAGAGAAGAGGAGGAGGGTAAAGAAGACAGAAGAAGAGAGAAGACAGAAGAAGAGAGTTTACAGGGGAGTTGTACTCACTGACCAGCATGGGCAGGTTTCTCCAGCTAGAAGGGTTGGACTGGCCCTGTATAATGTATAATTGAATGTGTGTGGAGGCCAGGACTGGCCATTTGGCTTATGCCCGGTGGGCTGCTGGCGGACAGGGCTGATCAGTGCAGATGCACGGCCACACGCTACGTAAGCATATCAATGTAATGTGTGGACACATGTATTCAGCCATCAGCCGGCCGCTGGCCTTAAAGTGGCAGGGACACATCGTCAACCCCAGTCCAGCCCTGGTGGAGGCTTTGGAGTAATCTCACTGATTTAACTATACATTACACAGGGCAGACCAAGCTCTTCCTAAAGAAGAAGCTCATTGGCGTTTGGCTCTTCATAACGTATAGTGAAGTGAAGAATATATATATATATATATATATATATATATATATAATTCTGCTCAAAAGACCCTTGCATAGCAGGAACAATATTACTGAAAAATGTAGATATAAAATCTTTAATGTTTTTATAATCTAATAAAACTTGAGTTTAGTTTAACAATATTTGTTTGTGCGAGGTGTATGTACAAAATACGATACTTTCAGTTTAATTGTAACAATCATACAGTGTTTCTTTAAATAAAAAAAAAAGCAGACATACAAAAAAAACAGATAGTTGGCTCAAAACCCCAATGTGGAAATTCCGCCAGTAAGTGGATGATCTCTTCGGCCAATTCTTAACTGGACCAGAAAGTTACTGAAATACACAGTATCCAGATTTTTTTTTTCCTGGCTGCGGTTATCCTTTTGGGTTTTGATATTTAAATTGCACATTTTTCCAAACGGAATAAAAAAAAAAACTTATTCGCATTTAACTGGAAAAGTTACAAACCATCCTTCTTAATACAAAAGACAGACGTCGTAAATCGGCAATTCTTTAAGAACCCGAGTGCTGTTTAACACTTTCATCACCAATCACCATTCGGTAACGAGCTGTCTATCCATGGCTTCATGGTGGATGAACTTTGCTTTGACGTCTACAATGAAATAAGTCGTTTTCATGATGAGTACATCATGGGGAATAAATAAAATAAATTGGGTTCTCCTTAACCCCTCTGTAGCTGGACCGACAGATGAACCAGGCAGTAGAGCAACATTTTTCTAGAAAGATTAGGAATTCACATTCGCTGGAAGGCATGTAGGGTGGTTCACATTTCCAGGTAGAAAGATGATCAACAGATCCACCATCAATGGCAAATTCTTTCAGTCATTTCTCTCTAAAGAGATAAAAAAAAAAAAAGAACCGTGAATTTTCTCTGTAAATACTAACAATTCAGGTCAGTACACATTATTAATTACACGTGCAGTAGCGGGACACATGCGTGTCAAAGATCAGTGAAATATTTGAATTCTAGAACACAGAGTCTTTTCAGAGAACCATGGGGTAAACCGAGTTCCATCTATCCTAGAGGGGAATATACCTTTTGTGAGTTCTAGGCTACAAGGTTCCTTAACCCTTTGTGCATCAGTTGAGCAATGCATGCCCTTGAATATTTGTATTCATGTAAATGTGAGGATTTTTTAATTCTGATATATTTGGTTTTAAAATGATTCTTATTCTGCTGGCCAGATGGTTCGATCCCTATGTTCTACAAACGTCAGTGTATCAGGGGACATAATCTTGAAAAAGACATGTCTACTCACACGTGCAGGTGTGTGTGTGGGTTATAGATTTGTACTATGCTCTCATGTGTACAGAGGAAAGATTAATCATCCTGTGACCTCAGGTACTGATAGAACACTATGATGTAATCTTGCAGCAGATCCCTGTGGACACATGCGTGAAATATGCAGCCGTGTCACATGATCTATGATAAACACGCCAGCTGAGAGGAAGCCCGGCAATGCCTGTGTGCGCTTGCCAAAGAATGCTTTCCACTAGTAGCTGGTGGCTAGTCACCATCTGAAACCGGTTCTGCAACCATAGTCTGAAGGAGAGCTTTAGTAAGGCGCATGCGGTTTGTGAAGGCATGGCCCTTTTTACCAGTACAAACATGCAAAAGCATGGGCCAGTTGTGAAAAGGGGTTAAAATGCCTGGTTGAAATAACATATGTTGTTTGATTTAAGCTTAAAAGCCAGAAGGCTCATGCTATAGCCACATCGGTGAAGCTGGTGGGGGTATCTGTGCCACTGTAGGTCCACAGAAGGACACAGGGTCCCCAGTCTTCTTCTTCTGGAGCCACACTACCAAAAAGCCATAAGTAGCCCCTTCCTCTCCTCCATGGTAAAACTAAGGGAAGGGCCGGTTCTTCTTGGCCGGCTCGGACGATGGGAACCACTGAAGTCTTCAAGGTGAAGTAACAGATATACATTATTTTATCGGCCAATTAAGTTATACAGTGGTTTCCCTGTCAGTCTCAATTCCAGTTTGACGGTCTCGTTATGACATTGCTCCAATTACTAACGGGAAATAGTTGTAGTTTGGCGTCTGTTCGGGAATAAGCAAACTTCATGTTTCAATTTACTTGTACAATACGAACAATATTAGAACGGCTGCCTTTTTCAGTCTCAGAAACCTTCAGTTCGTTTTCCTGGGGAGAATTTGCATTCTCAGACGTTATGTCACTGCTATGTGAACTGAACAAAGGAAAATGGCAGATTATTATTTTTGTTATAAAAAAAAAAACCTGAAGGAGTCTTCGATGAAACTTTCATATAAATAGTACAAAAACACTTCAAGGCAGATTTCCAAGGCTCTTCCAAATTTATACTGATTCCGGGAAAAACACAGGTCAAATTCCTTAATGCTTTTGCACGTGGTACACATAAAGTAAAAGACAACGTGTCAACGAAGGCCTTTGTATTAACCAACATTAAAAATGATTTTACGTGAATGCAAGGTGGCTTAGAAAAATGCCCAAAATGCCCATTACGGAATGCCAACCGGTGAGCTGAAATCTTGTATCACAAATATCTTCAATAACTGCCATCAGCTGCTTTATGTAAATATAACAATATAACAAAAGACTGTCTTTTTATGTTTTGTGGGTTAACTGTCTACTGTCCCTGGCACCCCACTAAAGAAAATGCATATTAAAGTACTCTGTGAGAACTCATATGCATTCTTCAAAAAAGAAGGGGCTTACCTGAGGTAGAAGCTGCAGCCTTGCAGCTGCCCTTCTCCTCCATGGTCTGATGATTCTTGCCACTGATTGGCTGCTCGGAGGATTTCAAATGGGAGAGATTTCCACACACATACACATGGGGGTCTGGATAGACCTCCTGCCAGCAGTGTTTGCCGAGTCGGGGCTGGAGCTGACTGATGGTAAGTATATCAAGTGCATATAGCCGGGGGGGGCGGGGCGCAGATGTATATAAGAGGGACACCATGTAAAGTTTAGGGGCCACATACAGCTATCATATACATTAAAGTGCGTATGACGGCTGAAGTGTCCCTCTAATGTCAAGGTAGGTCTATGTTTAAAGATCGCTGTCACCACCACAGCTTTTGGCATAGTTAAATTATTTGGTCAGAATTAATGGTTTCCTCAATGCTGATAAATACAGGCATATACTTACCAATCATGCAATACCAAATTTATTTTACAGCATGACGAGGACCTCAAACATACATCCAAAATTGTTAAGAACTATCTTTAGTGTAAAGAAGAATAAGGAGTCCTGGAAGCAGGGCCGGACTGGGACTGAAAAGCAGCCCTGGAAAAATTTGGAGACCAGCCCCATATAGTTTATCTCACGGTCGCGCTCTTTAACCACACGCACCCCTTATACATACCCGAGTCACACTATTCGCCATTCTTTTTATCTCATTATTTGTATTAAAATGCCAGAAAGCAAAAGTTTTAAAAGGCCCTAATAAATGAAATACATTACACATAATGGGATCAAAACATTTGCTACAGCGAACATTTTAGATGAAAAAGTTAAGTGGAACAAAACAGTGATCACATTATTCTTCACGATATTCTGGTAAGAAACTTTTGTTTCTTTATTAATTCATGTAGACTATTTTTTTCATATTTAATATAAGCTATGATTGAGACATGTTTGGTTTTTTTTCCTTTTATTTGCCAACCTACCCCCGAGTTATGCACATCTGCCCCCAGGCTTGCCACTCTGCCCCCCTGATATGCCTTCTAACCCCCTATATGCCACTCTGCCTCCAGAAATGCCTTATACCCCCTATATGCCACTCTGTCCCATGATATGCCTTTTAACCCCCTGTATGCCACTCTGCCATATAGGGGTCAAAAGGCATATCATGGGACAGAGCGGCATATAGGGGGTATAAGGCATTCCTGGAGGCAGAGTGGCAAAAAGGGGGTTAAAAGGCATATCATGGGGCACTCTGCCTCCAGAAAAGCCTTATGCCCTCCTATATGCCACTCTGCCTCCCCGATATGCTTTATACCCTCCTATATGCCACTCTGCCCCATGATATGCCTTTTAATCCCTTATATGCCACTCTGCCTCCCTGATATGCTTCAATCCTCCTATATGCCCCTCTGCCCCGTGATATGCCTTTTAACCCCCCTTTTGCCACTATACCTCCAGATATGCCTTTTGACCTCCTCTATGTCACTCTGCATCCAGAAATGCCTTATACCCCTATATGCCACTCTGTCTCATGATATGCCTTCTAACCTCCTATATGCCACTCTGCCATATAGGGGGTTAAAAGGCATATCATGGGACAGAGTGGCATATAGGGGGGTATAAGGCATTTCTGGAGGCAGAGTGGCATAAAGGGGGTTAAAAGGCATATCATGGGGCACTCTGCCTCCAGAAAAGCCTTATGCCCCCCTATATGCCACTCTGTCCCATGATATGCCTTTTAACCCCCATATGCCACTCTGCCTCCCTGATATGCCTCAACCCTCTTATATGCCCCTCTGCCCCGTGATATACCTTTAACCCCCTTTTTGCCACTATACCTCCAGATATGCCTTTTGACCTCCTATGTGTCACTCTGCATCCAGAAATGCCTTATACCCCTATATGCCACTCTGTCCCATGATATGCCTTTTAACCCCCTATATGGCAGAGTGGCATATAGGGGGTTAGAAGGCATATCATGGGACAGAGTGGCATATATGGGTATAAGGCATTTCTGGAGGCAGAGTGGCATAAAGGGGGTTAAAAGGCATATCATGGGGCACTCTACCTCCAAAAAAGCCTTATGTTCCCCTATATGCCACTCTGTCCCATGATATGCCTTTTAATCCCCTATATGTCACTCTGCATCCAGAAATGCCTTATACCCATATATATGCCACTCTGGCATATAGGGGGTTAAAAGGCATGTCATGGGACAGAGTGGCATATAGGGGGGTAAAAGGCATTTCTGGAGGCAGAGTGGCATATAGGGGGATACACTTACATACACACACACATGCTGAAAACACATTCAAAAAAATATTATACATTTTGTACAAAAAAATACATTACTTTACTCACCTTCTACTTCTCTTCACTGACCTGACATCCGGTGCTGCAGCAGTCTGAGTGCGAGGGGGCGGAGCTTCCACCTCACGCTGCTCCCATCACTATGCAGCCATCGGACTGCTGGGAATGTAATCTGAACGGCCGGTGCGTGCTGATGCCGCCGGCCGGAGCTACTTTAACACTTTTTTTTTTATGTATATGGTAAGCAGGATCGGCTCGCCATATAAAGTAAAAAAAAAAGTATTAAAGCAGAGCCGGCCGGCGGCATCAGCACGCACCGGCCGTTCAGATTACATTCCCAGCAATCTGATGGCTGCATAGTGATGGGAGCAGCGTGAGGGGTGAAAGGTCAGTGCGAGGGGGCGGAGCTTTCACCCCTCACGCTGCTCCCATCACTAGGCGGCCATCGCACACGGCTGCTGGGTGCCGATGCGGTCGGCCGGCGATACTGTAATACATTTTTAAAATTTAATATGGCAAGCCGGACCAGCTTGCCATATTAAATTAAGAAAAAAGTATTATAGTAGCGCCGGCCGCATCAGCACCCAGCGGCCGCTCAGATTAGATTTCGGGCAGCCTGGGGGGCAATTGCCCCTGGTCCCAGCCCGCCCCTGGTCCCAGCCCACGGACCTTCCGGCCCACCGGGAAATTTCCCGGTATCCCGGTGGGCCAGTCCGGCCCTGCCTGGAAGAGATGGGTTGGCCCCCACGGAGCCCTGATCTTAACATCATCGAGTCTGTCTGGGATTACATGAAGAGACAGAAGCGACAGAGGCTGAATAAGTCCACAGCATTTCTTCACACCAGCCTAAAACTTTTGCACAGTACTGTTGTGAGCTTTAAAAAAGAAATTCTGCTAAAAATACTGGTTTCATTTGCATTTATGTTTTCAGAAGAACTTTTTCCTACAGATCTGACCCCAGACAAGGAGATATTTCAACCTTGGTTTATTCTGCAAACAGTTCTCTCTTACCAGAGGTTCGAGTTCCCGATGGTCGATCAGGCTGAACTCTCTAATAAAGTAATAAAAGTGTTTGTAGCAGGTGTTGACGTGTGCTTCGGCTCCCACGCTTATGATGCCATCAAAGTGGTGAATGTAGACATGAACAAACACCCGGAACAGCCTCGTCAGAATCTTGTGGCAAACCTGCTGGAAATTCTTTGGAAATGGGACCCCTGCAATTAAAAACAGAGAATATGCATCAGGCAATAGTTCCTATTGTAGCACATCCAAAACTGTAAGCTTTAAAAAATAAATAAAACAAAAGCACAAGACCAGATAACACAAAAACCATTACATAATATTAAATTAAACTTCAGAATTATCCTTATTTACTAGTATTCTCTTAAGCACCATCAGGATTAAATGTGGCGGTGATGTAGGTGATCGGTTGAGCTGCGACATCATATCTCACATCAGTAATGTGTCTTTGTTATATCCTAATCTCAACCACAGTGGCGAATTTAGGAGGGCAGGGGGTTTGGCACACCGAGAATCCCAAAAATTCCCTTCCTCTCATTGTCTCCCTACCTTCTCCCCTGAACACTTCTGTGCTCCTGTCTCCTTTCCAGCATCTTCGCTTCTTCTGTTGCCTCTTCTTGTTCTTCTATCCTCTCCCTGTGTCTTCTTTCTTTATCTGTGAACCAGGCCTCCTGGAGCACTTCTGCAAAAGGGCGGAGCTCTGGGCATACCCTCCCCCTGATTGAAAGAGGGAGGAGTGGCTGTCCCCGTTTCTCTGCCATTTAGCAGAAGCCCTCCAAGAGGCCATAATAATGCAGGCAGATTTGTGAAGGAAGAGAGGTGCAGAAACGCTTCTCTTATTCCAAAAATCTGCCTTCATTATTCTGGCCTCTCTAAGTATAGGGACCTCCTCTGTTCCTCCAATCTGAGGAGAGGGTGTGCATGAAGGCTCCGCCCCTTTGCAGGAGTATTCCGGGAGGCCAGGTGCACGGAGTAGCAGACGAAGAAAGAAGACAGAAGAAGAAGGAGAGGCAAGAGAAGAAGCAGAACTTCAAGAAAGGATACAGGGACACGGAAGGGGTCGTTGGAGAAGCTAGGGAGACATTAAGAGAGATAGGCCTGCCCTATTTGGAAAATTAGGACCAGCCCAAGATATAGCATTGCTGTCTATTGAACACACATAGAAGTAAACATGCCCTCTTTGTCATTCCAAGCCACACTGAATGAAACTTCACGCGTTTTCTCACTTCCAAAATTGAAAAAGAATTTCACAGAAAAAAAAGCTTTTTTCAGTTGAGGGCGTGAAACGTGTAAGGCCTTATTTCTTTCCCTCGGAACAAGGGCACCCGTTAGTGTCGAAAATAAATGTACTTTTTTTTTTTTTTTTTTTGCAAAAGCCTCTAGTTTCCCAGCGTTTCATTAATTGTTGGCGTGGAGTCATATCCTGGTTTTATAAATGCACTCGTATGCCTTGGACATCTGAAACATTAAAAATTTTCACTTTCCCCAGGCATTTCGGTATAAGCAAAAATCATTCTGCTAAAAGAAACCTTCCATACAGAAAATTGTCTAAAACGATGTGGAGATTATATATATATATATTTTTTTTTTAAATGCAAAATACTTTGGATGACAGGCTCACTATAATACTGCAGCACGCAATATGGGATTTTCCATTGTAATAAAACTTGTTTTTATCTTCCCTCTGTAATAAAGTGACTGTCAGTGTGCACTGCTCCGGCACAGCTGTTTGTATAGATATCGCCTGAAAACAGGAAGAAAGAGTCACGCGCTGATCAGTAAAGTTATCGCGCTTCTCTTCCGGAGCTATATTGTATCTCTGAATGACATCACTGAACAAAACGGAGGAAAAAACCCGTAGTGAATCAGCATACCTGATAGTCTTGGGCAGGCCCGGACTGGCCATCGGGCACACCGGGCATTTGCCCGGTGGGCCGGGCCACATTGACTTTAGGGGCTGATGGAGCTGCAGCTCCAGGCCCCTAACCTACCTACGGCCGCAGTAACGCAGGGCATAAGGGGCACCTTCCCCTTAAGCCCGCCGCAACTGCAACCGGGTCCGCCACTCTAAGGGGCCGGGAAGTCCCCACCAAGGCCGGCCTTACGGGTCTGCGGCCGCACAGGGTTTAAATTAAAACATCGGGGTTTTTTTTTACTTTATTTAACATCCTCCATGTTAAATAAAGTTTTTTTTTAACTTTATTTAACATGGAGGATGTTAAATAAAGTTGAAAAAAAAAACCCCGATGTTTTAATTTAAACCCTGTGCGGCCGCAGACCCGTAAGGCCGGCCCTGGTGGGGGCTTCCCGGCCTCTTAGAGCAGGGCGCCACACTCCAGGGGGCGCGACGGGGGGCGGTCCGCACCGGGTGCCGCTCATCAGGGGCTGCCAACTTGCGGCACCCGGCACTCCTCCAGAGACGGACAGTAATGTCCGCCGCTGGAGGAGCAGGCTCGCAAGGGAGCGGTATCGGAGGTCTTTAACAGACCCGGGTTCAACCCGGCTTAAAATCACTCAAGGGAGCCGGAGGTCTGTTAATGACCTCCGATACCGCTCCCTTGTGATCTGCGCGGCAACAGCTGTTGTGCGCCGGGGTTTCTTGTCAGATCCCGGCGCACAACACTGAAGCCGCGCCCACCGACCCGGTGACCCGGAAGAAGACAGAGAAGACAGAAGAACTGAAGAAGAGGAGGAAAAGGAGCTGTAAGGAGAAAAGAGGAAAGGTAGGAAAACATTCAGTGAGAGTGGATTGGTATGTGTGTGGATTGGTGTATATATACGTGTGGATTGGTATACGTGTGGATTGGTATATATGTGTGGTTTGGTATATATGTGTGGTTTGGTATATATGTGTTGATTAGTATATATGTGTGGATTAGTGTATATGTGTGTGGATTGGTATATGTGTGTGGATTGGTATATGTGTGTGGATTGGTATATGTGTGTGGATTGGTGTATACGTGTGGATTGGTATACGTGTGGATTGGTATATATGTGTGGTTTGGTATATATGTGTGGTTTGGTATATATGTGTGGATTGGTATATGTGTGTGGATTGGTATATATGTGTGGATTGGTATATATGTGTGGATTGGTATACGTGTGGATTGGTATATATGTGTGGATTGGTATATATGTGTGGATTGGTATACGTGTGGATTGGTGTATATGTGTGGATTGGTGTATATGTATGGATTGGTATATACGTGTGGATTGGTATATACGTGTGGAATGGTATATGTGTGTGGATTGGTATGTGTGTGGATTGGTATACGTGTGGATTGGTGTATGTGTGGATTGGTATACGTGTGGATTGGTAAGTGTGTGGATTGGTAAGTGTGTGAGAGTGATGGGTGTTATGCTGTACCATTTCCAATGTCTTTTTCATGATCTAATTATGCTCTAAAGTACATCATAACTCCCATCACTCTATACTGTTCCATACAGTGGCAGAGGCCTTGCACCCCCACCGCAGGACTCCTGAAAGGTAAGTGAACTTTAAAGAGGGAGAGGGTAGATAGTTAGGAGGGGGTAGTTGCGGCGGGCTTAAGGGGCTCTGCGTTAATGCGGCCATATAGGACCAGTCAGTCCAGTCCTGACTGGGCCTATTTTAAGGTGGGGGCCTGGAGCTGCAGCTCCATCAGCCCCTATGTCAATCCTGCCCTGGCACAGGCGCGGTCGCAGTTGCTGCTTGCTCCGGCAACAAGGTAAGTAGGGTGAGGGAGGGGGGTGCAGTGAGAAGGGGCAGAGGGGGGTTAGATAGTGAGAAAGGGGGAGAGGGGATAGATAGAGGCGGTACATATTGAGAAGTGGGGAAGGGGGTTACATAGTGAAAAGGGGGTTACATAGTGAAAAGGGGCAGATAAGATGAAGAGAGGGGGTAGTGTGAATGCGTATGAGAATGAATGAATAAATGTGTGGATGAATTGTGTGAATGCGTATGACAATGAATTCATGTGAGGATGAATTGCTTGAATGATTTGTGAGACTGCATTAATGAATGTGTTAATGATTTGTCTGAATGATTAAATGCAAAGATGGTACATGAAGGGTGGGCTTTAACAATAAATAAATAAATAAATATGGGCTGCTCAGGCTTAAATGCCCGGGCCTATTTTTTGTCCCAGTCCGGGCCTGGTCTTGGGTTTTCACTAGACTTGTGCATTCGTATTCGTGCGAACATGAAAACGAAGGGTGTGTTTTCGTTGCTCAGCCCGAATACCGAACATACGAACATGGCGGCGGCAAAACATAGACGAAGACACACAAAACAAAGAATCTTCGTCTTCGTCTACTAATCTCCCCATCTAGCCTACCTTATCTCCGCAGCATCGCAGGGGTTAACGGAAGCGGAAATCCGTAGGTTCGCCGTGAGGGGTTAAAGGGGCGTACGACCAATAGGCTCACTTGCACGGCCCTTTAACTCCTGACGGAGAACCTACGGATTTCTGCTCCCGTTAACCCCTGCGATGCTGCAGAGATAACGGGAGCGGAAATCCGTAGGTTCGCCATCAGGAGTTAAACAAGGAGCGGGGAGACAGGCCCAGTTCCCCGTCAGGAGTTAAAGGGCCGTGCAAGCGACGGCTGTGATGCCAGAGGAGGCCCCTGCAGGCAACCAATAGAGTTGCTCGTACGGACATTTAAAATCCTGGCGCCAAAGCTGCTGCGTAGTCTGTACCGCATTAACCCCGTATTAACCCCTTAAAAAAAAAAAAAAACGAACACGAAGAATGTACACGAATATTCGCCCGAACCGAACACAGGAACGGGGGAATATTTGCAGAATACGAAGATGAACATGAAGACGAAGTCTAGTTTTCACTCCAGTCTGGAGTCGACATGTTCATAATCTATATTATCTTCATAATCTACTCCTTTGGTCCCTGAAAATTCAAATTGGTGCTTTTCTGGCTTACTTTCTAATATCTTAACCTTTTTCGGACGTTGTCAATGCTTGCAACAGTTGGAGAGTAACTACAGTAGAATACTTGTGATGGAGAATTAAGGGGTTAACATTGAACAACTATAAAGGGTCAGCTGCTTTAGAACATTGCCAGGTATATGAAGGACCTGGGAACACGCCGTTTCTTCTGGTACAACAGCGACAAGGTCCAAAAAACTCATATATGCCCTGGGACCACATAATTAAGAAAAAATGATGGCATAGCGCAAGGATAGGCAGCTGATGTGGCCTATAGGCTTTGTTTATAAGTAGCAATTTGGGATCGAATTTGGAGCCACTGCGGACACCAATGGAATGTTCTGATGATTGTCCCACGCTTAGCTTTGTGTCTAACACAACTACTCTTTATTAATGTGGCCATGTAAATCTCCCAAGATCTTCTCGACCATCCAAGTGGACTCAAGTGAACTACAACTCTAGAAGGTGGTTAACCCTAATCCTTCTTATCTAACTAAGAATGTAATTCAGGACAGCTGGACGGCCAGGGGCTCTATGCTTGTAGAAATGTCCCTTTCGGATGTCACAATATGACAATCCTGGGAAACAAAATGATATCTGCCCTTTCTCCTTTCAGCGCTGACAGGATTTCCTCTCTTATTTCCTCCCTTCAGAATTCAGGGCATATCTGGAAACTGACCACTTCAAAAAGATGACATTTATGAAGAAACATTGTCACAAGCAGTGATGTGTGCGAAAAATCGTCTTAAACTCATCCCCACAGTGTGGTCACGGTACAAGGAAACCATACAAAAAGGGGTACAGGATCTTCGTTAAAGGGACAGTTTAATGTCACTGGCACCCTCACTATAGAAAAATGCATATTAAAGTACTCTGTGAGTAACCCTAACCCTCTGAGAGTATTTCTGCACTTACGGACTGATTTTTTTTTTAAAAAAATGTTTGCGCTATTGCTAGCTTGTTTTCAATCATAATTCCCTCCCCTTTTGTTTAGTTGAACCACACAAATTATATTTTTTTTTTCAGGACAAATATGCATTTCTTTTAAAATCATACATATGAATATATAAACCATCAATTATTATAAAAAAATAAATAAACCTAAAAACATTCGGGAAAATGATTTGTAAAAAATTGCTCATTTTTCACAGTTTCACCTTAAAATGAAATATGTGCATCACTAAGTAGATTTTAAAAATCTGGATATGATGGGAGTTGTTACGCAAGAGATGTGTTGGGTCTTTCACCTCCCTTCGGGGGGGGCTCTCTGTCTGTTGGTGGATGATTATATATATATATATATATATATATATATATATATATATATATATATATATATCCTATATCGATTGAAGGATTGATCAATAAATGATCTCTTGACAAACAACTGCAACAATTGTAGCATTGATGAGATTCATAATATGGCCTTCCTGTTACCATCTCCCATTGTCCAAAGTTGACATAAACTGCTGTGCCTTCAAAAGACAAAAAGTCACATCATGTATACATATAAAAACAACCGGGTGGCTTGGATACGGTTCATCTGCTTCTGCAAATAAAATCAAGACCAATGATTAAGTGCTGTTAGGAGCAAAAGGCGTCCTCCTTTGGTGGACGCCATATATACACTATAGAAATTGGAGGATGGATCAATAATCATTTCCTGCAGATGCTACTTCTCTCCATGTGTTCCCTTGGGTAATGAGTTCAAGCCACCTCCTACATGTGGTTTTTGTATACTTTATTCTCACTATCATGAACTCTGGCTACCTGACCTTGGCGTTGTAACGGCTTATCCTGAGTACTGCTTGTCTTTACTACTCTGAGTATGCCCGCTTAAGTTTGTGCCTGGTTTAGGAGGACCCTCAGAAAGTCACACAACCACTAGCACCCAAAAGTCTCAACCCGTGAGGGCAAAGAACTGTTTTGGGACAACAGGCTTTCTTCTGTGAGGACAACGTGTACCACCCTGCAACAGCATCACCCCCTGGTACGCAGAGCGCAACACTCCTCAAATATCGACAATAAAGATAACAATGTTAACAACCCAGTGATATACCTCTTTCTTATGCCTAATTTTGTTGCCCAGGTATTATGGATGAATTCCCCCTTATTACTTATATATATATATATATATATATATATATATATATATATATATATATATATATATAGAAATACACTTAAAAGGAGGGTCTGGGGAATGGGTTAAAGCACAAAAATATGAGGTGTGACTGTTAAAGTGAATTATTTCTTTTAAAAAAGAAAATTATTCTCTTTATTTCCACAAAAGTAGACAATGAGGGAGTTTTCTTTTTGCCACAAAAGAACGTCAAACAACTGCTATTTAACTATTTATGGCCCACACAATATACCGTATATTTAACAGTAACAATAATGACTTTTTTCGTCTCTTTTCTTTTCCCTGCTCTACTGTACAGTTTAATTTGCAAAACAAACGAAACATCACATTGTATTGTTCTAAAATTCATTGTTGGCTACTTGGGCTAAAACATTAAAATAATTAAACAACATGACTAATTAACTACATTTGGAGACATATGCAAAATTACATTCAGGGGGGTCTGAATCTTATAAAAGGGTAAGCAGCCAATAAACCCATCTAAGCATCATATTGAAATAATAATAAGTCATTCTATACAGGACCAATGTTTTTTTCTCCCCCATTACTGTGCTGTGAAGAGTTTGATGTCTGCTTTCTTGGCTTTCTGTTCTAAGGAAAATATTTCACCACTGGCAGGCATTGTACTATTGGGAATATAGCAGGGGCCTGGAATTGGAAATTTGAACCTTGTGTTCATGTAAGACGGCAATGGATAAAGTCAAATCTATCCATTTATTACACCTAGAACATCGTTGAGGCCGGTCTCAGTCAGGACATTTAAATGCCCGTCAATATCTGCTTCATCTGGAAAAACAGCGCATGGTCTCAGAAGGTCGGGAGGAACGAATTGCTAAACATGATAGATAAATATTATTCCCATGAGTGGGAGATTGCTGGGTATTGCAGTTACACAAGTCAGGAATGTGTTGGTGTGAGGGGCTGCGCAAGTTATTAAGTGATTTGTCTTGCACTGCGTGATACTGTATTATATGTAGATATATATGATATAATATACTATCTACCTATATACAGAATGCATTGAGGCAATATAGAGAGAAATTGTGAGTGGCTTGAAGACAAGGCCAAACTGGGGGAGAAAAGCAGCCCTGGCACTTTAAGGCCAGTGGTCACTAAATTATGTACACGCATTGCCACTGGCTGCCTATGCACAGGCAGCCATGTCTATCTAGGCCGTGGCCATAGAGGTATCTGGCACCAGCTCAATGGGTATTTGGTTTGCTAGATGGCCAGTACGGGCCTGCTTGAAGAGTAATCTCCCTATAATCAGGTGCAGCTACTAAATCCATAGATATTAAAAGTTGGTTGTCATGGCACTGAGTCTTCAGTTTATCTTCAAATGTCTCATGGGATGATGGTTAGAAGAACATTCAGTGTCAGCTTCCCTCCATAGCGTGTCATTCGAGGTGTGACTTGGGGGGCACAGCTTCACCAACAAACTTTGCTGAGACTTTATAGCAATACCTGGTAATAGTTTCTATAACTAAGTGAAGTCTTAAATAGCATAATGTATTTGTATTACACGATTTAATTTATAAACTCATTTTCTGCTATTTCTGTGCACATTATTTGGACGATTTCGAATGTACATATTTGGAATGCAGAACAATCTATGACTAACACTTTTCACCCTTTTCCCATTTCCAAACACAGGTTTTAAGCATTTATCGTTAAATTAAATCAATCCGCATGTCGAAAATGGATCTGTGAAGGATTTCGTTTTGTTATTATCATCCAATTTGAATAAAAATCAGACCCAGCCAAAATTATGTCATTCCGCTGGCGACAATAGAGAATGTGCGGTTGGGTTTTTGTTTCCATTGCCTCTTTGTTCAGTTTTTCTATTTATATCATGCATTTTTAAAGTTTCAGAGGCACATGCATCACATCGTAATTTGCTAAACACTTTCTCGGTATTCACCAGAGCAGGGTGACCAGGCATTTTCTTATTACCGAGGACATATAACAAAAAAGGTCTAGTCAACCTATTTTAAGGGGAAAAACAAATATTGTTCTTTGAGCATTAAGTAGAGTGTTGTGTACATTAAAGTATATTAGTTATTCAAGAAAATGTGCTTATATTTCATTTTGATGCAATTAACTTCCTGCTATGCTTGTCAGTCATGTGATATTTTGGGTGACTTTCCTTGCTTCCACTTTACATTGAGCTGATACTTTATGGTTTAAGCACCAGTCTAAGCTTCTTATAAATACTTATTTGTAAACAAGATTTGTTTTCTCATAAATGAGTTGCATTTTCAAGTCTCCATTTAACCCCCCCCCCAAATTGGCCTTTAGAAACCCCAGACCGACACTCCTCACACAAGCCTAGGGGATTTTACATGGGGTGATTCACTGATGTTCAGGACTTATTTTCATCAGGGTCATGCCAGGCTGACATCCCAGGTTACTTTTATAGACAACCCAGTTCATGAGACAAGGCAAAAGGTGGCTTTCAACTGTCTTTCAGTGCATCCCAACTAGAGATTCACGTGGGTTCCTCGGCAACCATCAGACCATTTTGTGCATGAACCATCAACCAAGAATGGAAACTAAGTCTCAAACTTGAATGACCTGGAACTTTTTATTTTGCAAACACTTACCCATCCTTGTGGGGAAAATATCCTCATTGTTGATTAATGTTTCAATCCACTCCATGAGCATGTTCATATACAGAGGAGCGGAAACCTTGGTAGGCTTCTTGAACTTGTGATCGTCCTGCCACCTATATTCATACCTCAGTCCACCAGACATGATGGGACAGCTCTTCTCCGTGCAGAACTCTGACATGGTGCCATAGATCAAGTTGATTCTATTGAAAAAGTCCACCACGTGTACAGCTATCCAGTCATTGATATTCTCACCGGGCGGTAGTTGCACCACCGTCTTTAGATCCAACCCAGATTTAAGGGATGCCTGGGCTTTTTTGTACAGCTCGAAACGTTGCGTTCCTGGCTCAAACTTCTTCCTGGGGCGAAACGTCTTGTCTTTATTAAACACTTGGCTGAGGCACATCGCCATGACGGATTTGAAAGCCCAACATAAAGGAGGGTGAACTTGAACTTCAAAGTGCCTCTAAAACAGAAAAATAAAAGCGCATAAAAACTTTATTACCTAGAACAATGTAGGTCATTCTGGAAGACATGTCCATTAAAGCACTGTAGATTGGGCTGTTGTACAAGCACCTTTAGACGAGACGATAATATGTCTGCCAGACTTAAATAGGATCTTGAATTCTTGGTAAATCACCAAGAGTTCAAGCAACGCAGTTCTCCTGTATTTGACGATACCGTGTACAAAACCTCTTAATTCAGCTGAGAAGGGGCTGTCCACACTTGTGTTGAATACCAATTTGTTGCCCATTATCTATGCTTCAAATTTTCCTATTTACACTTTCATTCTTTCTGTCTACGCGTCAACGTAAATACTCGGAAAGTGATTAGATTTTCTTTCGAACAGCAAGATATGGAAATCCATTAAGATCAACGGCAGACAAATTGGATTTCTAAGTAGAGACATGTGTTCACATGGAACAAATGACAGAAATAAGTGCAAATAAGCATTATTTTATTAGGTGACTCATAGTTCGGAATTTCTGGCTGCCTGTCACTGAAATTCTTGTTCTTTTTGTCTTATTCTCCAAAACAAATACTGCTAATGTATAAAGCTGATTAGATGGGTCTGATAGGTTAAAAGCATTCCTTAGAATTGCCAGAATTTTTGTATTTTTTTTAATTAGCAGTTCACTAAGCGTAGGCTAATATTACGACGATAAGCTGATTGTCTTTGGCTATGAGGAATTAAAAGTGTTATATTACTCGATAATATATGGTACTCCTTGGCTTTACTGCAATGTGAAGGCCAAGTCCCAGTGAGCTTCTTCTGCGTAATCGGCTAAGCCAAGTAAAAAAAGGATATTTTTGAGCATTATCTCATTGCTCTATTATAAACCGTTGCAGGGTCAGCTCAGTCAGTCAATAAATAATTTACTGTACTCTAGTCAGTTCTCCGGGACCGTAACACAGCCTGTCTATTGTGTGTGGAACAATGACTGGGAACGTTGCAAGTTTAGGGATTATTGTGAGGGTGTGGGTATTCTCTGTTCAAACAGGGAGTTTCTCAGGCCTGTCATATAAATGTACCTTTTGAGGACTCTTGGGAACCCTTTTACTTGGCAGATGTGAATGTGGCCTGCTGTGGTTTCTGTCGGTCTTCTAAAAAACATACATATACCCACATAGTGTTAAAAAGGCCCCTCTACTGTGTGCAGTAGGCAGCAGTGTATTCATGTGGAGTGAAGATCTAAGATGGCTGCCTCCAGGACCTTAGTGAATCATCTTCATTCAGACGGACGTGCAGCACGGGTCACAGGCCTCCGTAATGTGAATGGGCTGGTTCAGAGGCCCAAATAGCCACGGGGAGCCTGTTTGCCCAATAGGGTGATCTGCCCCTGGTAATGTTTCATAGGAAATATAACCCCCTCCTCAAGGCCTGCAACGCCATTCCTTTGCCTAGCCTACTGCGGGATCTGAGGCGCCATAACCCTTTCCAGCGAGATTGGGCTACACACCTTTTTACAAGTTTAATAAAACCAAACATTGCCCATGAGAGTTAAGTCAAAAGTCTTTTTTATTACAATGGAAACCAACGCAATGGTCGAATCAGCAGGGATATTCCATTGGTTGCCATGGTTTATAAGACCTATTTTCAAAAATTGCACCAAAAATCACCCTTGATATATAACCCCCAATGCCTCCATCATGTTTGTGTACGGTTTGAGTTTAATTTCAATGTGATAGAACCCATCATGTGAAAATAGTCACTTAAATACAATCTAGAAATGGTATTTCCTCCGGTGCGCTCTCTTTATTTTTATTCTGAACCCTTCACGGATTCTGGACATATCACATTCCACCTTTGGGGTAGATTGAATTAGTATCTCCGGAATAATTACTCTATCGAGGAAAGATTCCCAATGAGTTGAGTTGTGGAAATGTAATTATGCTGCCGACTTATATTTAAGGCATTGTGGGAAAGGAGCCTTCCTGATCAGTGTGAAGCCTTTGTGAAGATGTCCTTCCCCTCTGCTGTAAATGGCACCAAAGCCTCTCTAGATCTTGGAATAGCGCTAAGGAAATCCTTATAATTACATATTCCATTGTGTCCTTTTTATGCTTTGTTTACTGCCGGCTACCAAACCCGAAAAGCAACACGGTCTGTAAAGCAATGTTTGTGTGCAGTTTCTCCAAATTATAGCGTACGCTACAGGATGCAGCCTCAACACGGTAGGAATAGTAATTAAGGGAGAATTTATGTGGATCGAGATATGTTGTGCAGGGAATTGGGCGATATAACTACATATTATTATTAATAATTATTATTATTAATAATAATAACAATAATACTAATAATAATTGTATTTATGGACTATTTGGAAACAAAAAAAAAGTTAAATATTATATCACAATCTTATCGAATAATTTGCAGATGTGCAAACTTGAAATTGGCCCTCTAAAGATTAAATTGTATACAAGATTTTTTTCCTGCTGTCCCATTTATCCATATCTGTATCTTTAGAGTGTAAGCTTTTGAGCCGGGACCTCTTTGACTAATGCATGGGTTTGTCTTAGTCTGTCAATTCTAGTTTAGTCAGACTCAATAAAATAAATGTATTGTAAGAAGTGCTGTGTAAACCGTTGGTGCTATGAAAATATTGTTGATAATAATAATAATAATAATAATAATAATAATTAATTAATCATAATCTCGCTTAGTAGCAAATATGGATTATCAGAGATTTAATCTCCCGTGCTGCCTGCTAATCCAAACTTCCTAAAAATGTCCTAAAAATTAACAAAACATCTCCTTTTTTTCTTGGACTACATTTGCAAAGATTGTCGCATTTCTGCCTGTCATAAACAGTTAACAGCATTTCCAGATTTTTACTAGGGGCTTGCTTTTTCCAATTATTTTTTTATTATTTTTTAATTGCGTTAAATAATGAAAAATGAAGCAATTTGTAAATTGTTGCCGCTATAAATAAAAAAAGATAATAAAAATAACAAAATGAGGCCATGACTGTTTATTTGAAACAAAACAGTAGATGGTTTCTTTTTCTAATTTTTTTTTTTGTATTTACCTATATATTTTTGGGGATTTCCAAGTGAGTGATGTGGGATTTTACTCAAACAGCTAGAAACTTTCTAGGTTGCTTTTTAAAGGGAAGTGAAATTAAATAATCTGACATTTGTAACGTAAGGAAGTTTTACTGTACTGAGAGGGTGCTAAATAAATGGAACAGCCTCCCATCAGAAGCGGTAGAGGTTAATACAGAGAGGGAATATAAACATGCATGGGGTAGGCATAAATCTATCCTGAATCTAAGACAAGTTCAAGGACTGATGAGTCTTACATCAAGAAAAATGGGAAGACTAGATCGACCAAATAGTTTTTATCTGCCGTCAAATTCTATATTTCTATGTTTGATTTAAACCCCAAAAAATTCAATAATAAACTCCAGAGAAACAATTTAACTCATTGTTTACTGAAAGACATTAAAGAAACGCACCTGCTTAATACGTATACGTATATCCATACTATAGGGCAGGGGTAGGTAACCTTCCGCACTCCAGGTGTTGTGGACTACATCTCCCATAATGCTCTTACAGTCATAATGCCGGCAAAGCATCAAGGGAAATGTAGTCCACAACACCTGGTTGCCTACCTCTGCTATAGGGTATATAGGGCAAATGCCTCTTGGGCCACTTGAACACAATCACTTAACCTGTGTGCTCATGGGCTTTATGAGGTTTATTTTTGTTCAAGAGCCACCTTGGGGGCATCATGCAGGGTTAAGTCAGCTCTTTTCAAAGATATGTGTGATGATCACCTACACAATGAAGCTTCCCTCAGGGGCTTCGGCCCTTACTTCACTTTCCCTACAACATCTCTCGTTTTTTATTGGGCGACTCTGTAGAATCTCCAGGGATCATATAGGGGATCTATACTGCTACCTAAGGCCCTGTGCAGTTAGGAGGCACCGCTGTCACGTTCTGTCATATACTAAGAGGTACGCAGAAGGCGGACGCCAAAGACAGTGCCTAGGACCCTAAAATTCCTAGGGCCAGAGCTGAAAGAGCATTTATCCAGATGTTGTGGAACTAAAACTTCCAGGAAGTTATTCCACAAAAGATGGTCTATTTTTGTAAAAACTTTTTTTTTTTTTTTACAATATATAATAGATGTTGCACTTAATATGTGAATAGATGGCATTACTAAGTCATTGGACACGTGCAACAAGTGGTTACTGTAATTAAAAATGTCAGGTCTGTTTGTAGTCCAGTGTAGCCAGGAGATGTCTCTCCAGATGGGAGTAGTGATAAAAACATGTGTTTACATATTAAAATATTCACGATTGTTTCTATTCAATCAATATCCTAATTATAAATAACATTACTAAATAATAACCATAGTCTTAAAACACTTATCATCTAGTGATATAAAGCAAACAGACCAAGTTGCTTTAGTGGCAAGCCCTCTTTTAAAACTGACTGTTAACACTTTCATGCAGGGAGCCCAAGAACATTTCTGGAATCCCTATCAGGAGCTTGATGTCTCCTTCCTGGAACTGTCCCCTGACATGGGTGGTGGGGGGTCATTTTCAGTAGAATATCAGCTCCCCACCCTGTAACCCTAGGAATCTGCCCAGCATATTATAACCACATGAAATGCAACAGACAAAAGTTCTATAACACAGTATCATTTTTTTATTTACTTAACTATTTGTAGCAAGTGGCAACTTGTAAAGTTACTTAGTATACTTCCTGGAGTATTCTTTCTGCATTTAGTAATCAAGCTGTTGTTCGACTCCAAATCCCATTACTCTCATCAACTTACTAAAACTAATGAAACAGTTCTAGTCCAAACACGAATTCTTTACTTTTGCTCCATACTAGATAACCAAAACATTCTCTCCAAAACACTAACAGTCATACTTTCACTTAAAAGATAATCAGCACGTGGCTGTCTTCTGCCCCTTTGCTTTGCCCAAAAAAACAAGTTCTGCTGCAATTTGAGAACTCACCTTAGTCGAGAGACCCCTCAGAGCAGATAAATCCAGTTACAGTGGGTCTGCTGCCTCTCTTTAGCTGGTTTTAAAGTCCAAGGAGTCCTCCCTGCCCATAGCATGGATGTTCACTGCAAAGCTTTGTGTAGTTTGCATTAAACAAACTGCCTTTTTTTCTGCAAGTGATGTCACATCCTGATTTTGCCTAGAAGTGTACAGCTGTTCATGTAATAACTTGTGTGCAGTGACTCAGGCAGCTCCCACTCCATACACACACACACACACATACATACACACACACACACATCTCTGCACTGTGTACATTGTGAGTTTCCTTCAAGCCTCATTAGCCCATTACAGTCCATTGATTTGTTGCCAGGATTTCGAAAGAATTAAAGGGATGGTAAAACGTAAAAAAAAAAAAAATGTAATTAAGAGATAATCTATGTGGATAGAGATATTTTGTGCAGAGGATTGGGCAATATAACGACAAGTTTATTATTATTATTATTATTATTAATCATAATTTGATTTATTTATTTGGAAATAAAATAAAAATGTTAAATATTATATTATATGTTATAATGCAGATGTGCAAACTTAAAATTGGCCCTCTATAGATTAAATTGTATATTATATACTTTTTTCTGCTGGCCCATTTATCCATATCTGTATCTTTAGAGTGTAAGCTCATGAGCCGGGACCTCTTTGACTAATGTATTGGGTTGTCTTAGTCTGTCAATTCTAGTTTTGACAGACTCTTTAAAAAAATGTATTGTAAGAAGTGCTGAGTAAACGGTTGGTGCTACACAAATATTGTTGATAATAATAATAATAATAATAATAATAATTAATAATATCTCTTAGTCTTCAACAAGAGATGGATTATCAGAGATGTAATCTCCCATGCTGCCTGCTAATCCAAACTTTCTGCAACCTTTGTTTCTAGTATATAAGATCACATTTCCTAAAAATTAACAAAACATCATAAGAAAATGTATTAGTAAAAAGAACACTTAATACATATGCAAATATCTTCCCTTGTGTGACATCACCAGGGCCTTATGACCAGTATTTCTGTACACTGAATGCAGAAGCATAATATCCCTGAAAATTTTGGATTTTCTGAATTGTTAAGAAAAACAAAAAAAAAATCCTTTTGTAGATTAAATGTCAGTTTTTCTTAAAATAAGGAATTTATCTACATTTTATAATTCACACAAAGTTATACTGTTGTATTCAAACAATTGTACATTTTGCACTTCTTATTTTGAAGAAGCCGAAGTTATTTTTCACAAAGCCCTGGGAACTTTGAGAAAGCAGCTGGCACTTTAGAAGTTACAGACTGTTTTCCCATCATGTGTGCAGAAGGTGATGATTACTGACTCCTGCACTCACTGCTCCTGCAATCACCTACTTCTTTTTAAAATAGGCCAACTGTGTGTGGAAACAACGCATCAGTCCAAGAACAGCCTAGTGGCCCCCTGGACCCTACACTCCCACCGCACATACCCTCTGTATATCAGCTTACCTGTCAGGTGTATCACTCCATTCCTCACATATAGAGCCAGCTACTATGCCAATAGTGCAGGGTTACCCAAGTTCACATTACGTGACCCACACCGCGCGCCCTCTTCCCACAGCAGGCCAGTCCAGCGATAAAGGGCGCTCAGAAAGTGGTGTGGTCCAAGGTTACTCTGGGTGGGCCCTGCTTGAAGAACTTGGAAACAATATCCCCCAAATCGAGCCCACATTGACATTCGCCACCGCATGATACAAAGGGCTCTCACTCCGTTTCCCATCACAGCTGATTGGCTGAAGTGCGTCTTCGGCTTATTATTATTATTGATTTATAACGCACCATCATATTACGCAGCGCTGTACAATGGGCCGGCTATCATTGGGCAGTGGAAGAAAATTATCTCAGTAGAGATACCTTATTTTCTGAAAAAATAATATTTTTATACTTTAAAGACTATTTATTTATTTTTTGAAGGCATGGGTTCACTTCTGATGCCATGGTTTCCAGCTGAAAAGCCCCTTTGCGTGTCAGCAGCGGTTGGCGTGGTTATTCTGCTTTATTTTTCATTTATATGAAAGGTCTGTGAGGTGGAAGCCATGTTGCGTTTACCATCATACCTTCACACCTATCAGTCTGCTCACCCCACGTCGATCAATTAGATTCCGACTACCTGGATATCTGAAAATGTAAGAGGCTAAGTGCTTAAAATCACACAGAGAAAAGCGTCAGGACGACATCCTTTCCCATAGTGTATAGGGTATCATATAGAAGCGGCTCACCTATATTGGAGTGGAAATGCATCAATCTTTAAATAACCACCAGAAAAATCTACTTACAGGATTGTTTCCCTTATCACATTGGAATCGGGTCTCTGAAGAGTTTTTGTTTTTTGAAGATAATGCTTTAAAAATCCTTTAAAAAAAGTGTTGAAAATAAAATAAAGCAAGGCGCAGTTCTTGTTTTCACCTTCTTTAAAGATATACCGTATTATTTACAGCGGATTAGGTATTTGGCAGCTCGTCCACCCAAACATTCTATTATCTCTTAAAACCGTCACCTTAATGTAGCTCTGCATTGCGTAACGCTCTCCGATCCGCTGCTTTTTTTCTCAGTATTGAATTATTCATGAGATGTTCTATATGATCAATTAAACATAATTAAAAAAAAAAACTGTGTTGCATTCTAAACCTCACAGCATGGAAATATTGCTTCATTTTACAATGTACCGAAAAACACCATATCAAATCGAACCTCCTTTATGTCCGATATATATATAAATATATTTTACCGGAGGCTCAACTTAATGAATCGCATGGGAGCTAAACTGCCCAACTTAAGGGCAATACAGAGAAAGTCCTTGCTAGTATCTGTTCAATAGCTCCCAAAACCCAAGTACCTAACCAAGGTAAAGCTCTTGAGTGGTCTGGTTGAAGCCACACTCCTCTCTTGCCAAGCAAAGCCAAGTTTCGGGCTTGAACCATATATGGAAGCACTTGGTTATGATGTCATAGCCCAACTCTCCTAAAGTCCCTATCAATGCACTTAAAACCAATGACGACAGAGAGGGAGATCTATACCAATGGAGGTAGAGCTCTCAATGCTTGGCTACCAAGTAGGTCCCATGGGGTGCGGAGTGAATGCTCCCCTAGGGATGAGGGCCAGACTGGGATGGTGAAGCAAACAGGTACTACTGGCCCTCAACCATATTATGGGTCCTGATGCTTTTGATATTACCATCAAACAATATTTATGATAACAAATAATAGATTCAATATATTTTTATATATACATACATATACAAAGAGTATTGTGGATTTGATCGTTAAAACCTTCTTCCTTGATACAAAGTAACCCTGCAATATTTACTTAAACTTTGGCTTTCCTGACCACGGGGATACAACATGTACGGAATCTGCTGGCGCTATACAAATAAATATAAATAAATATATTGCAATGTAATTATATCGCATGCATAGACAATACAAGAATAAATATAACCCAATGCTGTGGCTTGTGTATTATAACACACGGATAAAGATTTCTGAATATGAAGATATTTTAGTGCAAAGAACAGCTATTGACAATTTGTCTAAAACTGTAAAATAATATATCTTAATAAAAAATGTCGGCAGTAGGTAACATAAAATCCAAAAACGCAAATACAATTTTGTTAATTTGTTTTTAAGTGTACGAGTTCTGGCTTCTTATTTAAATTGTGCATTCTAAATGTAGGTATAATTCTGGTAAACGAAAATTGCAATTCCATCACACCAGCATAGCATGAGTTAATAAGGTCAGTAGCAGTCAGGTGCTTGAAGGGGCCATAAATTGGGAAAACCAAAATAGGTTTCTAAGGCAACTGGAGTGAACCCAGGGAGACAGAGAAAGAGAGTGTGCGTGATACAGATTAGACTAAACAAGACCAAAAGTGTGATGTCAGACTGCCAGGCGAGGTCAAAGAGACCATATAAGAAGGAGGCAAACACAGAGTATATCCAGCCAGGCGCAGAACACAATATGGCGACCCCCTGCAAGCTGTGTCGAGGGCCTTCCTAATCCTTATATCTAGCATATTATACATTTGAATGACCGTGTCTTTGAATATCTCATTCCACGTGTGAAATTCATTTTTATTTTTTTATGAATTTTAAATGAATATAGAATTACAAATTTCTGGATCAAAAGACCCACTTGTGTACCGAGAAGCCTTTTGGGGACCCCATAGGAAATGTCAGCCCCCCTATGTGATACCCCTGGATCCAGTTGACCCCCCCCCCCAGAAACAGCCTAGTACTTTATTTTTTTGGTGTTAAAAAATAAATGTGTTTGGTGTGGATGTTTTTAATGAGCAGAATAGAAAGTTATGCATTAAATTTAATTTACAATGAGGCCCCTATGGTCACTGTAGATAAGAGGGGTTTTAAAGTGCGACACGGAATTGTCATAAAATTGCAGAATTCAAATTTCCTTTTCCTTTAAAAACTAGAATGTGTGTACATATTTATAAAACCGATATTATGTTCTCCCAGAATACCCGGCTAAAAATGATGATCACACACTAAAATAATACTCACCCAGGGCACCAATCCTAAAAACAATAGCGTATCTTATAATAATAGCACAGTGTAAATTGGTTCCATGTCTTAACCACTGTACACCTAATAATACCAAAGGAAAATTCTAATCTATGCTCCGGTAGGATGTTGCCACAGCAGAAGCTCATTATAGTACTTGTAAGAATGTTTGCTGACACCCTAACACAATTAAGCTTTTAATACTAAAACACACCAACAATCGCACAACCAGACACTAACACACATATCCAGACACTAACATAACCAGACACACATGCACACACACACACACACAAAAAAAAACCTCACACACTAACATACCCACACATACTAACACAGCCAAGACCTACACACACAAAGGCTGATATACCCAGACCCACACACTAACATAACCACACACTAACATAGCCAGACACATGCAGACACACACACACTCCGACGTGCTAACATAACCAGACACACACACCCAGTCAGATACACACAACATACTTACTCACAGCATGTCTTTAATGCAACTCGCACACAAACAGTGCAAGCTGCTGCGCTACTCTAGTGGGGTCTCCCAGCGTGACGTTACATGACCCCACTAAATGACAAGATAAGGAGATAAGTAAAAAATAAAAGAACGTGCATGTTTTATTATTTTCTTACATTTTTTTCTTTGGCGGTGGGCCGTAGAGGCTATTAATCTGGCACAGCTACCTATGCCTGTTGGGTTCATTCCAGACGAGAGTCCTTGGCGTGAAGTTGTTCCATCTAAACCCTTGTACATCAGAATTAGCGTGACGTGGACGTGTTTCACTGGATTGTGTTTGAAGCGCTCCACTGAGGCATTTTTTAAGCCGTGTTTTCTAATCTGGAGTTTGCAGCACCGTGAAACAAGATATCACCTGCTTGGCACGTGTTCGCACTGAAGCCGTTCTCCAACGTACACGTTATAGCGAGACGTGTTCAAGAAACCCGCTGCAAACTCTCAGCTCTCTCTGTATACATACACAGTTACCACTATACGAAGAATAGGCACGTTACATGCTATAGAATATGGATGTGGCAACTGTAATAGGAATTTAGTATTTAAACTGCTCAATCCTCACACTTTAACCCTCTAGGTCAAGGTAAAGGCCTTTTACCTCAGTGTTTACCTCAGGTTAGCATGAAGGCTGCATCAAGCAACTTGGACTGGATGCCATCAACCGTGTATCAGCTATACATCTCCCCCACTGCCCTAGGCCATAGCTGAGGGTGCTTTGTGATTACTTCTCTACCCCACTGACCCCCAAGAATGAAATTGAATCGGTTTATTAATGAATGACTGTATTTCCAGTGGCTACTGCAAGGAAATTCTGCCATTAGAGAAACCCGCTTTCTTCGTCAAGTGCTTTTAAATCTTGCGTTTCTATTTTCTTGTTCTCTGTAGCCTTGGGCTGTTTTACTTCCCACACAGATCCTAACGGTTCACACGTCATGTTTTATTAAAATGTAAGTACGTTTTCCTCGCCGATTTATACCGGATTAGAAGCCCGAGGCAGATATTCCAATGGATTCCGATGCATTTTACCGCCCGCTGAGCGAGGTGCTACCCGAAAACGCATTCGGCTTGGATTCCGTCAGCGCGAAACGTTACCGAGCCGCAAAGCCTCGGATTTCACATCTAATCCGTACGGATGATATCTCATTGTTTTCAAATTCAGAAACATGAAAAACCGATGCTTTATACAAAACGGCAAACGAACATCGCTTGCTCAAACTACTCGGCTTCAAGAATGCTGTGTGAGCCGTTATTTCTTCTTTAACTCTTTCAGCCGGAAATCTAGAATGGAGCAAAATGACGGAGTCTCTCCCACGTGAAACATTATAGCTGATATATATATGCGCTCTGCCTGCTTTAATAAAGGTGATTTTGTATAAGGGGACAAAAAGAAAAGAAACGGTGTCTACATTTCTCCAAAAGACTGCAAAGAACATTAGGGCAGACATATCAACATGAATAGCAAAAAGGGGCAAAACGTGGATTTTTTTGCCATTTTTAGAACACAGGCAAACATTTTCTTCCACCCCAAAATTCTGTAAGCTTTAGAGCTTTGGCCACATTGACTATACATCTCCCAATAGTACACGCTGTGTCAGGGGATGACCTGGCTCTTGTTGTCGGACCCCAATGCTCCCCACCACCTTCAGGTCTCCTGAATATTTGGGGACCCCTTCTGATGCAAATACTCAGTGGGGTTTATTTACTAAAGGTAGATTTATCAGAAGAGATTTTTTTTTTAACTCCTTCACTATATTCTAAGAAGGGTCAAGAGCAGTGAGCTTCTCCTGCGGGAGCCCTGCATGCTGTATAGTTAAATCACGTCTCTTTATACCCTGAGTTATCCATTATGTAGGGCCAGCTCACAGCCCTTCCTGCTACAGAACCCTGTCAGCGCTGGATTTTTAAACATAACTCGCATGCAAGCTCTCCTGCCATATCTCCATTTGGAGAATAAACCCCAGTGTTTTCACATGATGAAGCCCGTTGGCAATGAAAAAGGCACTGGGCATTCGTGGCATTTTAGGCCATTCCTCGCCTGTCCAGTGAAAAACATGAGAGCGAAATATATGTGTTTTGGTAAGGCTTCAGTTGGCATCCAGGTCCCCAGTCATACTCCAAGAAGGGATAGGTGATCACAACCAGAAGGCCAGCGGAATGGACAGATATTCTTGGTCCCCCTACAAACATGGGGACCACTGAAGTCAACAAGGGAAGATGGCAGCCTAAGGGTCAGCCCACCTCACCCACCAGTCCTCCAAGCTGATGCACGTGTAGCTGGGTCAAAGATGTAGCCAAGGTCAACTCCAGACAATTAACTGGTAGTGGGCTGTGAACAGGTCGCAGGTAATACTTTAGGCACGGGTAACATAGAAAGGTCCCATTAGGGTAGTTAGACAACCGATCTCTTTGCAGAAGGCTTCAGGTGTTTAAATAAATACCCTTACAAGGCAGTTAGGAATGCTCCATGCGCAATTGGAACAGAGCCTTTAAAAAGGTTAAGCAAAGCTCACAAAGAGCCACATGAGGTCACTGAAGGCTTCAACTCATGGGAATAAGACCTTTCCTATAGTATGGCTGTATTTTATCAGATATCATATGTCAAGCATATAACATGAGAGCAAGAATTCCGGGACTCAGCTGCCGGTCACCCTGGGCTCATTGCGATTTACATCATATTGAGAAAAACACAATAGGAATTAAAGAGTACAAAGGGAAGAATTAACCTCACCAAACCTCCTAAAGTCCGGGATGCATTTTCTGCTTTCAGCATCTTAAATTGTTGACTTTTATTTGGGGTGATGTAAAAGCACCTTGCAGTGGCATTTATCAAAGTCATCTATCATTGAATTTGCTAAAACGCATACATTCTGCACGATATCCCAGCCTTCTTTGATACATTCTGCACGAAGTATGTTTGATGTGCTAAATCCGTAGATTATGGACAAAAAGATAAGAAATATGGATGAGAAATAACTGCGGGACATTAAAATTCAACGTCTGTTCTTACGTTATAAATTCTATATTAATCTGAAATTCAATCTTGAAGACCAGCATCTGTTTAAACCCAGTAAGATGTGTGCATGTTATATCTAATGGCTTAAAGTATACCACTGACCTTCATTGGGGGCACTTTTTAAACAAAAAAAGGAAAATGTGCAGTTTGCTCGAAATGGTAAACCGAGTTATTATTCGCCAGCCTCTGGGCTCAATGTTGTCTTCCTGGATTTTGGATCAGCACCTTCACCTCATTTTAAAAACCCATAGAGTCTCTCTCTTAACAGCATTTATTTAGTGGTGTTCGGGGCGATGGATGAATGTCAAGAAAGGCAGGCTGTCCTCTACGTTAACCATAAGGAGGCAAGCATAGCTTTTAAGAAATAAAGATATTTTTACCCTTGTACCCTTGGTCACAATATGCTTTCTGTAGTATCCAGATGGAATTCTATGCCTTAAGCAACCTTGATGTCTAATTGGGATGCCCGTCTGCACAGCTGAATTTTGGTACCTCGGATTGTGCCAGTATCAATGATGATCCCATGAACATCTGGACTGTTAATGGGCTTCAATTGGATAATGTCAGACACATGTACACCCTGTCTACCTAGCATTCTGCCAACCTCCTGGGTCTTACGAGTCTTGGGACACTGGCAGGATCCTAGGTCATTTGCCAAATGATTCACAGGACAGTTCCATGGAACCCAAGCTGCACTTGAATTGTCTGTTGGCCTTGGTAGGTCAACCGCTTGATAGAGTGACCAAACAAGTTCTGAAATCTCATTTCACATGACCAACAACTCTTTTCAGTGATCACTTTGTCTTCTAAAAGAGTAACAGTACAACAATACCAATGTGATATTTTGTCTAAGAGAGGTGAGATATGTCACTGAATATCCAATGCAAAGTATCTCGGCGGAGCACGCGCATAGTCATTACCACTGTTTTAATAAAGAGTTTACTTGTTGTGTTTTGCTTAATCATGGTATTATCCACATTATTTATTAGCTTTTAGATTGTTAATAAAGGTGACTCCAGGTACTTTTGAAAGAGAGACAAAGAAGGAACCCATGTGAAACCCAATATACTATGACGTGGATCAGTTGTGTCTTTAATGGTTCCATGGCCAACAACATGGCCGGGCAAAGGCACGTTCTCATTTTGTGGACTCCCAGACTTAACAGGGATACTAGAAAAGATCATTTTTTATTGCATGCAGATACTTTTAGATTGATAATAATCATTTTCTAAGCAATAAAAACTTTAAATTAAGATATTCTGGCTAGAGCATATTACGGCGGAGAGATAATTTAATTTACGTTCCCAGATGAGACTGAAAGTCACAGTTGTTCTGTGTCAGTTCAAAGAGAAACGATAAGGTTCTGCTCCACAGAGACCAGATGGTGCTGTTCAGCTGTTTCATTATAGGCGTCAGATCAGGACAACAGAAGAGGGGAACGCGTTCGGATTAATGTCTCTTCTCATCTCCATTCATCTAGTTCGTTGGCTACCCTAGTTCTGCTGCCTCATCTTCAATTTTCATTTACATCTGACATGAAAATAACCAGGAAGAAAACTTTTTAAAGTCTCAGTATAGATACGTTTATTGAATAAGTTTGGATTCTGAAAACTAGGGGCCCCTGGGAGTCCAGTTCTTTTCTATAATCCTGTAAAGCGGTAACACAGGAATAATTAAAATACTTTTCATGGTGGGTAAAAAAAATAAATAAAAAAAAGAGTCTAACTGGAGGAACTCTGCCGATTGATGATGATGATGATGATGATGACAAACAGCATGCTAGGGGCATGTGACGGAGTGGGATCCGAAATCAGGTGTACCCATGAAGTGTGAATGACTATATCATAAGAGGAAGGAGAAATGGATGATAATGTAATGAAGGAGAGAAATGAGAACACAATTATAATACTTATCGCTTATTTTTTCCTTTCTATGATACATTTATGTAGATGACCATCCCTTAAACGCTTAGATTACCAGAAAATGGTAGACTGGGGCAGGGCCGGACTGGGATTAAGCAGCCCTGGCATTATAAAGTCAGCGCTCGCTAAATGACATTATGTGTCATGAACCTGTGGCTGTTGTCCGGATACGCGCGGTCGCACTTTATGCCTTTATATTACCTTGCGGATCCAGTCGTCCTCACCTAAGCATTGGATCTGCTGCTTCAGTGTCAGTAGAGGTCCACTGGACATGTGCCTGGTCTGCATGATGGCCGGTACTGACCTAAGCAAGTGTCTGCTTACCAGACCACGCCGTTTGTTTACTTGTTGTTGGTGAGTAGAGGTGTCAGTGGCTTAAATGATGCATTATGGATGAAGCTGGCTCGTTTCACCAGTAAGCAGCGCCTGCATAGACATATGAGGCAGGGGAAACAGAAAGAACAAACCCACCACACTTTTCAAACATGGTGGTGGAGGACAAAGAGAGGTCTTGAGCATATAGATAAGGCCTCCTAATACACATATCCGTTATCACTCCCGCAAATCCTCCCCCAGGTATTTTTGGTTCCTACACCTATATCCCATGAGACATAATTACCGTACAACTTTCTATCTCCTGAATAGAACCATGTATTATACTGAGCCAGCTGAGACCCCTTTCTATGGTATACCCTTTAAACTACACAGTGAAGTCTGTAAAAAAGTTTCAACCATATGGTGAATAAATCCCAAAGTGCTAATTAATGATTACAGGTTAATTTCAGATATGCCAAAACCCTGATCAAATTGCAATTATATATAGTTTTACATTTCTTGTACTATTCCTTAAAAATGATGAAAATGCTTGATGAAACATTGTGGATGAAACAAAACTAAACACAACACTTTTAAAAATTATATTTTTTTACATTCCATGAAAAAACATACTTTTTTGTTAGTAGTTATCATTTTATACATTTTATACATTATTTGATACTTGCGCATTGAACATTATCGTCCAAGATCATAGAGAATCCGCGCAGATACATAGAATACGAAAGTAACATACTAGGTATAACAAGTGTGCCCTCTAGTGGTCAAACAGTGACATACCGCAAATATATTTCTTTTAAAGTCAATTAAAACATATCAGCGCCTGCTTTTGTGTCACGTGACAATTAAGTGTTCCAATAACAAATAAGATTGATGAAAAATTTAATTAAAAGAAATATATTTCTGGGAGGGGTACCGGGACGGATGCTTGTAATACTGCATTCAGTAATAATGCTGCCCTGTGGTATGCGGGATATATAAACACACAGCAGGGAATAAATTACTTAATTAAGCTCGTACATGCATCCCCCATAAACAGGGAGCACCGTATAGTCTGTGGTCAGCAACATGTAAAAATGACATGTGTCCTAGAACAAAATGGGCAATATGGCAACCCTAGCGTCCGATTTTTCACGGGCAGGGTACTAGCAGCCCCTCTTGCCCCTTCTATTGACAGCAATGTGGAAGATCGACTTCTGTGTTATGGGTTTTATATAGAATAAAGTACAGTCTGAAGTTTATAACACCTACGAAAACTGTAACTTGTAGAAGCATGCCAAAAGTTACTTTATTTACGTAGATTGTTGAATGGTGCCAGATAGTGATGTCCTGATTGTAGGACAGCATCTTCAGCATGGTAACCGCATGCCATATAGTATTAAATTAATATTTTTGTGACTTCAAGTAATCCATCCACCTAAGAATTCTGAGACCCTGAAAGTTGCGGTCCAATAAGAGACTCCATCTTCTCTTGGGCTAATACGGCTATAACCATTTTCTTCACAAGCATCCAAAAATTAATTGAAAGACGTCACGTTGATTTATAAAGATACGGTGTGTATGGTCCCTGCGTAAGTAGAAGGCAGTGCCCTGGGCCACAGATGCCACTATGAAATAGGCATACTTAGGCTAGGTTTCCACTTGGGTTTTTGTCCTGCGTTTTTTCTTGATGAAAAACGCCAGGAAAAACGCCAAGAAAACTGCCACTGCATTTACCTGTGTTTTGGCGTTTTTTTCTGGAGTTTTTTCTGGCGTTTTAGCCTTTCTGTGGAAATTGCTTTTTTTGACCTCAGGCAGTTTTTTCCAGCCTTTACACGTTGGAATTTTCACCCAGCTAAAAGGGATTAGGATAAATGGCAAGTATCTGCCCCCTTCTGATGTCATTTACTTGGTAGAGTTCTACTTAAACGCCCCGGCGGACCCTTTTGTCTCTTTTCTGTGGTTTGTAAGGCATGCTTTATTCCGAATGTCTGCTCCTCTAGGAAGATTGGCCCCAAATGATGGTGCAAATTGTTTGCTGTTGCTTTTGGCACGCAGGATCCAGTCGCGTATGTTTGTTTGTAATGGCATGTTTGTTCCAAATGGTGTAAAATTCAATATGAACTTTGTTTTGTGTGAAACTGTTTGTTTCCAGCCTATTTCTCGTAGGACACACAGATACTGGGTCCATCCTCTGCATTGTAACTGTGGAAAAAACGCCATAAAAAACGCCAAGGCAATAAACCCACATGGCTTTTTCATGGCGTTTTTTTCTCTCCCATAGACTTCTATTGGAGGAAAAACGCCAAGAGTGTGAACATGCTGCGATTTTGAAAAACTGCCACAGAGACCAAAAAAGCAAAAAAACGCCAAAGAGGACTGAAAAAACGCCAAACAAAAAAACGCCAAGTGGAAATGGCATTGTGCGATTTCCTATTGAAGAACAGCTAACATCTGGCTGCAGCGTTTTTTCACTAAAAAAACGCCGTGTGGCTGAATTGCCGTTTTTATGGGCGTGGAAACCTAGCCTTATCCCGGCGCCCTGAACATTGCATAGATTTATTAGCAATTATATTATGGGGGGAAATGAGAAAACAATTAAAATCTGGTAATTCCATTCTGTTTTGAATATAAATTCACCAGTAGTATCCAATTAGAGTTTAATTGCTACATGAAAGAAGGGGTTGAAAAACCCATAATCCAGATATCCCAACGACAGACATCTAGTTCCTCTGCGCTAGTATCACTTCTGCTGGGAGGCGGTTCCAATCATCTACCACCCTCTCAGTAAAGTAAAACTTCCTCCGACTCTTTAGGTTTAGACGGTGACCTCTTGTTCTAACATTTCTCCTCCTTTCAAATAAACTTCTCCCGTGTACTTTGTTAATGTATGAATTTAAACATTTTGATAGATGTGATGGAACCATTGATGTACAATGTGTCCTAACGTTGGTTAAGCGGTTAAGCTTTTAGTATATGATGGTCTCTACAGATTAATACATTATATATATATATATATATATGATACAAATATTGCCTTCTGCAAATCCTTATAACATGGTGGGATTATAACTTTTGCTGATTGTGTCTGTGAAGCTTCAGCTTTTCACTTGCAAGCGCTATGGAGTAATAGTGTTGAAACTTTATCATTAAAATGGGAATGGGTATCACAATCGTCATAATGCCTGATATAGCAGTCACACCTGATACAATCTTACCAAAAGTGGTTGTAGGGTGGACGTCCCCATATCCCACAGTGGTTAGGGTGATTATAGCCCACCAGCAACAGGAGTAGATGTCCTCAAAATAGAAATCCTTGTGATTATGTGTATCTATTTCAGACCATTCTGCGTAGAATACTAAGGCGGCATAGAAGAGTGTCTCAAATGCCAAAACAAGCAAGAGGATGAAGATCTCCCTCAAAATTGCCCTCAGGGTTCCAGAAAGGACCCTTAGAATGAGACTACCTTCAATGTGCATGATGATCCTGATCAACTTAAGGATATACACTGTGCGGACAAAGCCCAGGATCTTCCACAAGTAGTCCACCCGTCTAACTTCTCCTTTTGCCAGAAGTTCCACGAAGACTGGGAGGAGGGATATGAAGTCCACCCAGTTGAGTAGGTTCTTCGTGAATTTCTTCTTGTCGGGGCAGAAGAAGAAACGCGTGCAAAACTCAAACAGGAACCAGAAGACACAAACGAGTTCCAGGTACAGCAAGTAGGAGACCTTCTGGTAATCCAACTCATAGAGGAAAACATAGCCGTGATAATATGGCTGCGTATGGTTCGCCACAAACGCGAAATGCTGCTTAGTCTCTTCGAAAAAGATGACGATGGCCGCAATCGTGAAGATAAGGGACACAGCTGTGACACACTGCAACAAAACGACAATCATGGTCACAACACTGAGCTGATGAGGTTATTGTGATAGAGAAACCGTGTCGCACTCAATATTAAAGGGCCAAGACATGGGGCTAAACCATCAGAATGACCCGAAATGAACAGAATTGTATACCTGGTATAAATTAAAAGGAAATTACTTAGTTTGTTTATTAGATTCATTTGCTTTTGTTCAACTTTTTAGTGGCTACAGGACTCTGAGAATCCAGAACGGCTCCAGATGACAATGCATCAATCTAATAGGAACTACTTCACCTGGAAAGTTATTGTTTTGTTAAAAAACATTATTTGTATTAAATATTTTCACTTTAAAGGTTAACGGGTCTAGTCAATGAGAGTTCTGTTCACTAAACCGGTACTGACTACCTAATACATTACTGAGCTACTGAGATTTTTGTGGTAGTGCAAAGGGATGGAAGGTTAACTTTAAATATGACATATTACAGAACAGTTATATTATGGTGTAAATAAAAACACATTTATTTTACCATAGAGGTCAGCGAAGAGAAGGGCATCTCAAAGAGACCCCAGATTTTCGGTTGCCACCGAGCTCTCCAGCTGTAGTCCACCCTATCTGTCTGGACAAGGAGCTGCTGCTGATCGTTGTGTGCCATCTCATCCCACATGCCCAAATCTTCCAAATCACCCATCTTGTTGTTGACTTTTAGCCAGCAGCAATGAGCCAGTTGGGTGGTGTCCACTTCCCAAAAATGTAGCTCTTCTATTAGCACCGACTTGCAAACATCATCTGAGCAATGCAGGCGCTTCGTCCTGTAGTAGTCGAGCACGTAGCCAAAGACTACTGGATTGCGATCAAAGAAAAATTCATTGCGCTGCGAGTCGTAATCACCGGTGCCGAATGCCATGGATTCCGCAAGGTTGGCCAACTTCGTCGCGGGAAAAGTTTGCAAGGTGCTGGTGTAGGTTTCGAACCTAACTCCTCCAACGTTAATAACAACACGTCGGTTTGAGGCTTCCATGTCTATAGCTTGAGTTCAGAGAATACTGCGCCTGAAATTTAAAGGGGAGGCTATTAAAGCAGATTATTAATTTATAAGATCTGTGTAATGATGGTATAGCTGTGTACAAGATATAAAATTACAGCCATAACAGGCTACCGCCTGAAGGACGCATCATTGGCATACCTGGAACTTCTTCCCGCATGTCCAGATGACTTCTCGCTTTCTACTGGCAGTGCAGCTGAGTTTAGCTAATCCCACTCCCCACCAACTTCCACCCCTACCCAAGGCTGTTTAAGGATAGCCCAACCCTTATATTTGGCTAGCCCAGTCTACTCGACCAGATAGCCCCCCCACACTCAAAGTTTTCCCCCCAGAAAAGGGAGCACTCCGTGTGGCCTGTTCTGAGAAGTTCCCAGGTATGGTCGTTGGCCAAGCACATGAAATAAAATGAAATGACATTATCTCCTCTATACACCCATGTGTGCCATACTCCCTTTTTTCCTCACCCTTACGACCAACAACTTAACATTGAGGGGAGAGAGAACTTAATGGGGAGGAAAACTCGTGCAGATCCTGAGAACAGAAGTTAAGATTTTAACACATATATATTACTTATATTGTACCTGGAATGGTAATATATATCATGTAATATTGGTTCAAAGGGTTACAGGTTAGGTGCTCCCAGCTCTAAGGAGGGCCTAGGCTCTGGCCTGCATTGCTTAATGGAAAATGGAAGCTTTCGTAACCAATGGATTACTTAAGTATACATTGATGACCTTTAGAGCACAGGGGAAAGTATGTTTACGTTGACTCTGAAGACACATGCTATACATACTCTCCCTTAGCAGAACGCTTTTATTCCATAAACATAACATGTATGCGTACCTGGGAACTTCTTCACTCCGGCTACCCATCCTTTGTGGGCAGTCCCGCGGACGTCGGTGGGCGGTACTGCTGATGTCGTTGGGCGGTCCTGCTGACATCAGCGGGATACACCCCCATTTAAAGGGCAAACGGGCGGGGAGCGGGGCAACCCGGAGGATTCTGGTGTTGACCCAGAGAAGTGGCAGATCCCGGAGAGTTCCCAGGTATGATTGTATGGAATATTTCTCTTAAATTCAAGCTGTCTACATAGACCATGACATGAAAGCTTATTACGATATAATGCTTTTTAGCTAGGCCCAAGCTGGCCAATGGGAACACTGGCCATTGGCCAACAGCGCTTCCCCAGCATATTGCCTTATGCTTGTGGTTTAGCAACCATTGGCCTTAAAGTGCCAGAGCCAAGTTACCTCAAGTACTGATTTTGTTGCTTTGAGAACATGTACAAGTGTGTAATATTCTGACTTTTCAGAACACCATGCTAACAAAAATCACTACATTCATTACAATCTACAGTATATAAAACACTTGTAACAATTCAAAGCCAATAGTGACATTTCAGAAGCCATTTTCCCCTATATTTATGTTATTGTCAAATCCAACATATATATATTAATATCATTTTTTAAACTCTGGTGACCTCGCAACAAAGAGGAAATTGTTTCGCAAGGTGTAAGGGATGTTAATCGTCGCCTGACAACCCAGAAAATGAATGGTCGGAGTTTCCACTGATACAATCCAGAAACACCTGCTTGAACTTTCTATGACTTGGAAAACGGAGGAACTTGCAGATGTACCGGTATTTTGTTTTTTTCTCTCAAAAGCTATTAATCACAAAACACACAAAATCCGGAGAGAAGCAATGAGGTGTTTGTGTATTTATGCAAGTTGTGTACACTTCTGTTTGATTTTTTAACACACATTATTGATTTTATGAAAGCAAACAGCTTATGGCTCTGTGTCAACTTGCCCAAGAAAATGATGTTGACATTATATGACGAATTAGTCATGATGGTAAGATTGTGGCGTGGGCGCTAGATTAAGGGACGGGATGACAAAAATCTTAAAACATTTTTTATGTTTAGGTGTTATATGTTGCTAGAGTTATTATACGATTTTGTTTAGGTGTGTATACCTAAATGTATTACATTTTTAATATTTTATATTACCATTGTTACTTTGTACTTTCTTGGGAAGACACTCGTTGGTGTTATATGGAGCCGCTTAACTTTTTATGCTACTCTAAGCACAGATCTCCACCAAATATTAGTCATTCATGATTGCATTATTGGTATCTGAGACATTTTTGTGTCTAAAGTCAAAATAAAACCTGAATACTCTACCACCACTGAAAATTAAAGCCATAGCCTAGTAACTCTTAAGGTTTGACCCCGAGTCTCAAGAGGCAAAATCTCAGGGTCACATAGTCTGGAACTGACTCGTTATCTAAATTAATCTCATCACAAAAACTCCTAATTAGCATTTTTGGCTATCAATATGTCAGGGTTAATATACCTGATTGAATGCATGTTACTCACGTGTATCTTTATATAAATGACAAGGTATGAGAGTCATTTCCACGATGAACCATTAAAGGGTTAATATTTAGACAATAGGTCCATATGAGGTTTAAAGGGACATTCCAGCCATCATATGCTCCAGTTCTGTGTTTCTATGGCATATGATTCTTCTACAAATGTTCGTGCTTTACTTATCCTACGAACCAATGGAATTTTCCTGCTGAATGGACCGATACGTTGGTTCCTTTGGTGCTAAAACCAAATTTTAAACTTCAGAATTACCTTTTTGACAATTTTGCAAGTCCATCAAACGACTTTCATACAAACTAGTAGATGGGGCATAGAAAGAAATGACAAATCACTAACAACTCTTTTATCACCTCCATATGCTGGACCATGATAGTGAGAACTTAAAAAAAATAATAATAATAAAATATATATATATATATATATATATATATGTAAATAAAGAATATTATGTAGTTAATATGAGTTAATAAAAACCGAAACTATGAAAAACACAGCCCCACAAAGAGAAAATAATTCACCATTTAAGTACTACCAGATGTTAGCGTAAGAAATTCCGATATATTCTAGAGAGTAATAATGCAGGGAATGCAGGGAATGCTATATGAATGCACAATAACAAAATAATCATAAAAAAATCATTTTAAAGGCTCGGTAATATTCAGTTCGGTCCCCTGTAATCCGTTAAAAGAGATAATCTTATTACAGATGAAAGAACCAGCTACATGTTGTTGGAGTGAGACAAGGGATGTATAGATACAGAATCTTACCTCCTTCTTCGGTGAGTTTCTGCGTGATGATATGGAGAGAATGCTGGGGAGGTTAAGAGGAAAAGAGCATTTTTTGGCAAAATTACAGAAATTGGGAGGAATGGACCTACGCCCCCTAGCAAATGAGGAAGAAACATTCAGGCTGGGAGACACCCAGATTTATTTTAACGACAGCTGTGGCAATTTTGGCAAAACTGCATAAATGTTCTCAGGAACTGGAAGTTTAGAATCGCTGAGAGCGAGAGAATAATGTGAGCTCCTACCGAGAGATAGCCGCCGGCACGCTGCCATATCCCTAACACGATACCAGCAAGTCCTGGTTAATTGACATACCAGAGAATGCTCTAGATTTAACCCCCGAATCTACGGGTTTTCAACCCAATCTAAGGAGCACACAGTCTGGAGCTAATGCCTTCATATTCGACTCTGATTCAATGATATCTGAGCACCCCAACTGATGCGTTCGTCACCGATACATCTCCTGACAAATCAAAACTTGTATAAGGACAATAGAATATAAGTGATGGACTATTGAAGGGTTAATAGTTGAAGAGTTTTATGGTCAGCTCATTTATAAAGTTGACGTGCATACACTGGCTAAAAACTGTCGGAGATATGATCGCTGATATTTTAAGTCATGCGTGAACTAGGCGTATCGCTAAAGTCTATAAAGCAAAGCACTGGGGTTAGAAGCTCTGGTGCTCTGAACATGAAGTTAGTTATATTGCAATAGCCGTCTGAAAAATGATCTTCCAAACTAGAGTGCGCACTCATCTATCCAAAGCGTGAAAAGAAACCCGGAGACGTATTGTCACGATCATTGAAACAGCATAGAAAGTCATTCGGTTCACCAATGGTGGTAGCAGTCTCAGACAGGACAGAGTTAATAGCGACCGCCTTCTATACAGATCAAAGCATATTTGCTTTTCTGCACTTTTTTGTGTTCTTGGGGGATTTTAGTACAATCTGGCCAGTGAGACTCAAAACAGGACAGGGGGGGAAAAGACTGACGCTGATGAGACAGAAGATCTATGGAAGGCAGATAAATACAGGGATTAAAGTGTACGAGTAAACAGGTGGAAGAATGATGAAATTAAGAAAGAATGCATGGAATAGGCACAAAGTTCACTAAAATTAAGCCACAGAAGACTCTAAAGCTATACTACAGTAACAGACATCCAAAAATCTTTAACCCTTCTGTACCCAGACTACTCCTCACTGGTATATGTGCTTTTCTTTAAATAAGCGAAGCCTAACCAGCCACTATATAACGTATTCTGCAAATCCGAGATACGGCTAGAAGCATTGTGCTGGATGCAAACTATATATTCAGCATGACACAGAGGCCAGTTGGAATATAGCTGCGGATATATCCTTTTGAACCTACGTAAGTTTACATTCGTGGTACTTGTGCAAATAATGATAATAATATCTTAACAGGCAAGGCAATGAACTCATTTCAGCACAGTTTTAGAAAAACACTTATTTCTTCTCACAATAAACGGATCTATGTATTTATTAAACACCGGCAGCATTGTTTAAATGCAATTATAGTCTCTGGATGAAACGGGCAGATAAAAATTGATAGTTTGTCCACGTGACTCATGGAAAATAGCGACGAAGTTCTTTACGGACGCCGTCTCGCTGTCCTGTTTTAGGCTTTGGTAGGAATTGTGGTATTCAAATAAGAAACAAAAACATGAAATATTGTCCTTCCGATGCCACGTAGGAAATTCAATCATCACATCCCCGTGCAACAGCAGCTGTATCTCAAACCCTAAAAAGCAGGACAGGGGGGTGGCTTTCGGGGCTATATAACCTGTTTTAAGCATTCGGTTTGTAAAGAACATTATTACAAACTTCCTATGTCGTTCCATACTTTCCCGTCTGAATGTTTAGTTTACAGACGCCACCAATGCAGTGATAAATCATGCAGCAAGGACAGTCAACACAAGGCATCTTCACGGGCGATCATTTTTACTTCTCTTCCCGTATACTCTTTGTGCTTTTTCCCAGTCCGTTCTCTTCTAGGGAGGAAACCACCGACATGTATTTGAACTCGCTGGGGTTGCGGTTGAACGTCTCCACCAGTCCAAAGGCTTCCGGTCGATCGGTGGCATAGAATAACTGCACTTGGTTGGCCAAGCACTGCGCCTCTTGGACATTCTGCAAGGAGAAGATCCATGCTTTGATTCAAAGCTAAACCAAGACAAACCATTCTACAAAGACTTTAAACGTTCAAGAAGCAAAGCAGTAAATAAAGCGACAGACACAAAAATATTCTTTCTTCCCTATTATTTATCTAAGTCCTGTTTGAAAACAATGTTGTCAACTAGATCGAGGTTTGGGTTCAAATCTAACATAACTGGTTTATTTAGAACGTCGTTTAAATGTGGAATTTAATAATACAGGAGACATTTAAACGCAAAGTTATTACCTTCCTCATGAAAGTGTTCACTTAATTACTTGACGTATGAAAAAGCCACCGTGGGACTGCTGTTCTTCTGTGGGCATTTGCTTAAATATATCATAACCTGAACTTGGTCTGTAAAGGTAATACGCAACAAATGCACAGAGACCCAGCAAAGTCCGATTTAAAGTTGTGAATATAATGTTAGCCAATCTCGCAGTAGCAGTTTTAGTACCCTTGAGGCTATATGTAAGTAAAGCATGCAGCAAATACTTAGCAGTCACTTTCCTCCGAGTCTCTCGATGCCTGTAATATAGGGCAATAGGACGTCTGCCCCGCAGTTTCAAACCATTCCCGTTATTGGACCTTAGTGCTCTGGCAGCTGATGACAGTGACAGAAGCAATTCACATTCCTTCAGCGTATAAAAAATAAAACTAGATTTGTATCCATGTTAAAAGCCGATATGTAGGGGTCCGATCCCGACCGGTTCTGACATCACTCAGAGCGCTATTATCAAGGCGGGAAGGATTGTGGATCTCTTCTCTCGCCATTCCGCCACGTTTGTCTAAGTCGCGGCTATTAGCTGCTGGAGCACTAAAGATTCAAAGAAGGAAATGGTTCCAAACCGCTGAGCGTCGACATGTTATTATTCTATATTACAGGCATTGAGAGACTGGGGGGAAAGTGACTGCTAAATACAGTATTTACTATATGCCATTGTTACATATTGCCTCAATGTTACTAAAATTGCTGCTATGTGTTATTATTTATATATATATATATTTATACATGGACTTTGCTCGGTCTGAACACCTCTTGCATGTCTGCTGACTTCTGATTAGTCGGTGGAGGTAACATAACTTTTTATTCTATGCACGTAAATAAGGATTAGGACCTGATATTTTGTCTTATAAAATGTAATATGTACATAAAAGTCCACGACGGAGTCTAAAGTTTCCTATCAACAAACAACCTACATAATGTGCGAAAAGACAAAATAGAATAACGTATAAAAATTACCAAGAATTTGGAGTCAATTTCTGACGTCATCAGAACAATTCCGTTTTGCTTCTGGAAGTCAGTGTAATGATATAGGATCAGCTGGCTGGGGGCAGAGTCGCCGGCCGTCTGTGGAAAGTAAGGGGGAGCCGCTGTTAAACGGCGCGAATAAATCAGGCATACGACACATCGCTTGAAGCTTCTCATTTCAATCTCCCGCCACAGGGTCTGTATTTTAAACCCTAAATTTTAATTACTTAAAAATCAGGCTGAACAGCTCAGCCGAGGCAACGGATTCTTCCAGAAGGTTTAACGGATCCGTCGAGTTTAAGTGAAACAAAATTCCTTGACACCCAAAGTGACCAATTTTAGGTAAAAAAGAAACAGAATATCATGTCAGAAAAGAGCCATTCAGCCCATCTAGTCTGCTTGTTTTTCCTGCTTGTTTTTCCATTTGCCTATCCCACCCACTGTGTTAGCCTTTACCACATCTGATGGGAGGCTGCCCTCCTTATCTACTACCCTACCATCGCAGTCCCAATGAAGCATACCCATAGAAGTGTCCAGCATTTTCACACCGGTTTGCAATGTTCGACACATAAATCCATATTATATATGCTTCTTATTATCTGTTTCTGTCTATGTACAGAAAGCGCTATTTTTCATGCAGCACAATCTCTCGTTTTACAGGAATTCAGCGATCTCACATTCCTGCCATTCCCTAAACATGATCCGTCGCCTGCATTTTTGTACCTGGACCAAGAGATAAGCCATAGCCGGCTGCTGAATTTCATGCCAACGTTTCGCTTCACATATAATAAGAATCCGCCCGGTATTCCCGGTTAATCGGATTTGTTCCAGCGGATCCCGTCCAGGCTACACGTCTAAGTTTGTTTTAGACGGGGCTCTGATTGTTTTTTGGCGTCTCTATTAGATGCAAGCAAAGAAGACTTCAAATCTTACAAACCGTACTGCCAATCCTCAAGAGGAGGTCAGGTGCATGATGGGAAATATTGTAGCAAGAAAAAAATTAAATGTAGACTTTACTCCGTAACAGAAGACTACAACAGCTGCTTAAATGCAGTAATTATTCAATTAGTTCCGAATAAGTAGCAGAATACGCCAAGCAGAAGGTTACCTAAGGTCCAAAATGGTTGGGTGCTTTCGACCTAATAAAACGCAGGGTGGATTTCATACACCCGCTAACACCCCCAATATTTTAGTGACCTTGTCAGTGATTAAATAGATAAATGATCCTTTGATTCTAGGTTCTACTCAATCCATTTTGGGTGGCACTTTTTTCTGGGGTGGGGGGGGTGTTGGTAGTTTCTGCACCTAGAGATTAATGAAAGCCGAGCACTCTATATATCCTATTATATAACATCCCGCCGCTCACGTATCCCCAGCAGTTCCACGGCTGTCGGTAAATCAGTCCAACGTTCTTCTCATTTCCCGTACAGTTGGATTATACATGCATGGGACCGACTCCAAGTCAGGATTGAGATATTACAGTAGTTGAAAATGGGATTAGATTGACCAAATGACTCTTACCAGCCAGCAAATGCTGTTTCCGTTAAGCAATCCTCACCATTTACACAACAACTATCTTTGGAGACCCCGCCAAGAAGAATGTCTGCTGCCCTTATCCCAACTTCCATACTTCTTCTTCTTTCTCTCCACCGACACTATGTGACTCCTTCCTCCTTATGCACCAAACTATTTGGAGCTCTGAACATAACCCTTATCTGACCATAAATTAAACTGCAAACATTATTACACCATCATTAGCTGTGCTAGAATCAGACTTACAAACAGAGATTCACAGTACGGGACTTTCCGACCGTGGCGGGACCAAGTCAACCTACCTGAATATTAATAAGCGAAGTGAAATGTAGTTCTGTTCCAGACCACTGACCCACAAAGAATTCATAACCATGCTCCCTCGGCAATGCATACAAGAACTGCAAAGAATGTAAAAAACGTAGACAAGTGTGAAAAGTAAACAGATGCCAATATATCGCCTGCCTTGGCTAAATAAACTCATTCTGGAAAGCAGGGCAGCACAGTTAACAGTTTTGTTTAGAGATATAAGCCACAAATGTCCTCCATTCTTCGGAGAGACGGGTTGCCCCGTCCAATGTTACTTTTCATATTCCGCACATCTGATTGGTTATAAGGTGCCTGTATAGTAACATGCCATACAGATGACTTCCATTTCATCAAATCCTATTCCCTCAAGAGTCCTCCAACCGGTTCCCATCTCCCTGGAACACCGCTTGGAACGTTGCCCAAAGCAGTAATGTCCTTCCAGGGCCAAACGACATGGCGAGGAGGTAACCAGTGGCAATCTCGAGGTATGGGGTACTTAACGAGAGGACAGAGGGAACATTTAATGAAATAAGAAGAATTATGGAGACAGCTGAAATTAAAAGAGGGAGACAAAGGAAGCACCTAGAACTTTGAGGTTGGCTTTACTGAACTTTGAGAACTTCTCACGGACGAGAAATTGGGCAGACCCTCATGTGTGACCAACCGGGCTTCTTTTGATGTAATTACCCGTCCATGAGATCTACATTTAACCATAAAATCCCCAATTACGTTCTAGTCTAACATAGAAATAGATTTACGGCACAAAAACAGGCAAGTAAATAATGCTGGAAAAAAAACTCCAGGTCACTGCTGTCCTGCAAGGCATAGAAAAAGCTTCAAACCCTTTGAAAGGGAAAATTGGGTAATAATCAAAGACATCCAGAGGTCATTAAAACATTGCTCGCTGACCCGCTGCTAGCAGGGCAGACTTGTATGCCGCTCATGCTGTGCGAATAATGGAGAACCAGCTATTATTCTCCAAGCTTCTTGCTGGACATATAAATATGCGAACATCTGCGTTCTGCTGGATCATCAGTTGTTCCCGGAGCTCTGAGCAGCTGAGTATCGACAATGCGGACTTAAGCAACTGTGGCAAAATAAAGAAGAAGTCTTCGAACTTACCGCAGGGCAGGCCTGGGCTCGCTGCCATATGACCTCAAAGGATTCTCCCTGCGGAGCGGAGCAGAGGAAAGAAGGGTTATGAACTGAAACAAGAAGAAGAAAAATACAGGAACAGACTGTTCTGCTCAACGGGTTCACACAGCACAAGAGCTTTAATGTCACGTGAAAAGGTCCAGGCGTCGCTACCCTTTTCAGGAATATTAAAAAATGACTTCAGGTAATAAAAAAATACACAAAAAACTTGAAAAATTTCAAATTATCCAAAAAAATTCATTAATCTAACCCCAAAATCCATGATTGGTGTCGATCCCATGGATTCAATATGTGATCCGTTTATTTGCAATTTCTATTAAATTATGTTTCAGACTGTGATGCAATGGTGATGTCATCGAGTTGCGGAAATTTCTTTCTGATGAAGTTGTCATGTCAATCAACCTAAACTTTTAGCTTAATCATTTGAATCAGCGGTATATATGGACCAATGTGGACCATACAAACACAGGAAGGACAGTCCAAATATACATTTGATCTATACAACAGGCTAGGCATGCGGCTAGCAAATGTATCGAATGGTGAGTGGGTTTATAATTTGCACAGGATTTTAAATCAAACAGTGCATTGTGAGGTTGTGAACAGTACAATAAGGCATTTGGCGCTTCAATGGGTAAACTAAACTGTATAGCATTTTTTAACCCCTTAAGGACAATGGGCGGTCCCTAAACCCATTGAAAACAATGCATTTTGAGCCCACACATGTACAGGCTTTGTCATTAAGGGGTTAAAGCAAAGATAAGTTATGTGTTTGCTATTTGGCAAGTGTAGTGTAAAGATCAAATATAGTAAATGCTCTCCAACATGGACCTATGGAGTTTCGGTGTGTGATCCGGTGCTATACTTACAGGTATGACAGCGTACACGGTGTCTCTTGTGGAAAAGTACTGCTTCCAAATCTGTGAAGAGAAACACATGGGTCTCCAATCTGCTTTTTGGTGTGAAATGGATTTGTCACGATACAGAACAAGAGTTTTTCTTTCAAACCAAACATCACAATGGATAAATCTCATATATATACAATCACATTGGGGTATGAGTAAAGTAGTGGATTTTATACACAAGAGGGAGTTGGAACCATCTTAAACTGGCAAGTATTTGGCTTTATTTACTAAGGTGTAGGCAAACTTATAATGCGCTATAGCTAATGTTTATTAAAGGGAGCATCGAATTACGCTGCTGTATACAGTAATGTAGTCTGGCACCCCGGAAACCTGGGTTTATTTCATTTTGTTCCAATAAACATCCATTATCTACAGACGTGGAGGTCGCCATTATTGTCAGTCATGTGATATTGCGGGCGGCTCGTCCTGCCTCAAGTACAACACTGAGCTGATTCTTTATGGCAACGAAGTCTGTTTCTCCATAGACTCTCCTTGTCTCCTAGTCTACGTCAGTGGAAGATTAAGACAGAGCCATTCTATTGTTCACCATGGGCAATATGAGCCAAGAGCTGGAACAATACAAATGGCTAATGCATAGCTGTCTGAAAACATTAAGAAAAAAACGAAAAAAAAAGTTGAAAGCTGCTCTTTAACGTGATACTAGTAATAATTAACTGTAAGAGTTCTCTTTCAAACACGATCCACTATGAATTTCACACCGAGATCAGTACATAAATTAGGCTGCGCATACCTCAACTTACCTCTTAATCCTTAAAAACCATAAAAATGTATGCATATACTAAAAAGGTATATTTTTTGTTCTTTCATTGAAATCTATCGACTCGGGATTAGAAATTTAGAAAAGAGTAGAAACGTATCGTTATTTTGATGGGAACGTGCGATTGTTTATAGATGCAGATGGAGTTCTCTCTGAGATGCCAACAACAACAGATTCTACTCGCTCTGGTATCTGTGGAGCGACATACACAAACATCACGCAAACGGCAGCCTTTCCTCAATATGTTTCCTCTATTTAAATATCTGATAATAAATAGAATACATTGAGAAACCAGCATCCGCTGGAACGCCTCCGTTTCCAAATGCCAGTGGCGGAGACGTCTGATCCCGGTATTTGATTAAAACAACACAAACAGCGTGATCTTTTCTCAATGGGCCAAAGTGGTCTGCATGCAACCGCCTGATGATAATTCTTGGGTTCTGGCCTCAAAACGACTGCACTGAACATACTGGACCAGCCCCAACCATAAGACAGCTGTATTTGTGCAAGCCTGTGAGCAGCACTGAGAAGACCCCTTTCCGAGTGTTATATATATATATATAGATATAGATATATATAGAGAGAGATATATATTATACACACATACTTACCTGTGTAAGCAGCTAAGGAAAACAGGTTTATCGACTACAGCATTCTCGTTTTACTTTGGTACATTAGGATCTTGCATCAAAGGAACTGGTTAAAGTGGAAGTTCCACTATGTGCATTTAATTGTAGTAAGGCACCAGCACTGTTCTTCTAGAAACCTCTTGGATTGATACAATTACATATCTAACGTCCTCGTCGTGGCACGCTGCACCTCGCACTTACCTGTTTTATTTCTTCTGTGCTCTTGTCTTTTACCAGCTCGACATTCAAGATTGAACTCAGGGTCTAAAAATATGACGGAAATTAGTTCATTATCCAGTCCAGAACTCATCCCCATATATACATTAATGGAAACTGCCATGATGTACTATGCACATGAAGGGGTTAAGCAACACCGGAACAAGGCTATCTCGAACAGAAAAGTCGGACGAAGTTTCAGGTTTTAAAGGAGGCAGACAAAAGCAGAAAAAAGGGTCGGACTAAATGGACAAAATTGCACTAATCCGCCAGGACATATGATATGGAAGTATCACCAGTTGCCATAGAAGTCATTACATTTTTATTGAAAACAATGTAAATTTGGAGGTTGGTTATATCGGCCTTACAGAAAACACCTGGATATCTCATTGCTAGAAAGATCCCAAAACCCCCTTTGTGAGGGAGATATCCCAGCATTGCCCCGCTGTTATGCTGAACTCACCTTGTTCCTTGTAAATCCTCCTTTGGCGGAATCTGTTCCTACCTTTAAAACAAAAACAACAAAAGATACTCAAAATGACCAATTTGTAACAGATGAAGCTTTACATTGGGGTTTTGTAGCCTGTAAGCGCAGTCGATTATAGTTACGCTGCCATTCACAAGTTTGGGGTCATCTAGCGATTTTCATGGAAAACATGGACATAAAGGTTTTTTTTAATGATCAATTAGCTTTTAAATTTGAATTAACCGACACCACGTGCCATTGGCTGGAACACAGGAGTGATGGGAGTGGTAAATGATTGATGGGAGTGGTAAAGGGCCTCTGTGCAATTATGAAGATATTCCATTAAAAGTTTGCTGGATTTCTGATCCATTTCGTGTTTTTTTAATGGACAAACTTTGCTTTCTTTCAAACACAAGGAAAACTGTTGAATGGTAGTGCATATATATAGCTAGGTACTTAAAATGGGAAGGGGGGCTCTGTTCTTGTCTAGAAAGTTATCCTGGGGTACTAGGCTGGCTATCTCAGAAACCCCAAAATACATTTCTCTCGTAAGTGACAACTAACAATGTCTCTCCAGCCATGCGAGTTGTCTGCTGATCTCTACTGCCCTCTAGTGGCCCCTGTTTCCACAAACACCTCATATTGCGCAATCAAAATTCTGAATTAATATATAATCGGTAAAGTGACCAATTGCCGAGTTAAATTTACTACAATACATGAACGTGAAGTTTTAGTAATAGTTTTGGCCAAAGCCGATCTCATCTTCCATACCGAAGCTGTGACGGACTGGTAATGAAAATTACATAACCCTAGACTGTGTAAATGTGATATACATTATATATAAGGTTGAACATACATTATTAGTGAACAGGTTACCTTTTCCTCCACCGCCCGGGCAAACTCGGCTTGCTTGGAATAACCAAGAGGTTGTTTCTTGACTTCATTCTTTTTCTCCATACGGGTATCAAAAGCAGCTGGATCTGTCCTGTGTTGTTGAAACAGAAAGAGCTTTTAATCTCCTTACAATAAAACTAAACTAAACCGTCACTATTACAGAAACGTATCTTTTTGTTACAACATTCTTACAAGGATTAAATTTAACACTATTAATAAATACAAATTATGCTGAAATTAAGCTGAAAAGTACCAGCTTTTATATTTATTATTTGAGACGCTTGTCTTTTTATTATTATTCTATGGAAAGCTGCAGCTAATTGATGGTTTCCAGATCTCTGGTAATAATACACAGGTAATAAACTGTTCAAAAGTTTGGGGTCACTTAGAAAAGTCATTATCACTCCCATCACTCCTGTGTTCCAACAGCCCTTTATCACTCCCATCAGTCCTGTGGCACGTTGGGTTCACTGATCCAAGTTTAAGTTTAAAAGGATTATTGATGGTTAGAAAACCCTTTCGCAATCATGTTACAACGAGAAAGTTCCTTATTTTTCATAAAAACAGCAAAGGGACCCCAAATCTTTGAACAGAAGTGTAGCTCAGTTTCAGATTCAATATACTTTATACATTTCTTATGTTTAAATACCCTCACTGTATTAGCATCTACCACTGCTGCTGGGAGGCAGTTCCACTAATCTACCACATAAAAAGGTTTCAGATTTTTTTCTGCTTTTATGGTAACTTCTGCGAAAGATCGGACAAGCGCAAAAGTCGTTAATAAGCAGCTCGTGAAACGCGGAGTATACGTCCGCAGAATTACCGATTGAGGTTTTCTTCTGGCCGGAAAGTGCTACTTTCCACAATTTTTAGAAACAGGCATTCTCCTATAATATTTATCATAAGGTAGATACAAGGCCGGTAATATTTGGTTATTTTCATTTATCTTACTTTTTTTTTTTCTTAATATCGTATCCAGGTAACATATTTTTACAGTAAAAAAAAAGTTAGAAAACGTTATTATAATTTATTACATTTTATTTAAAGATGGTGACTCTTTGCAATATTAGCAGAATTGTTAAAGATATATACTACTTCTCCGGATAAATACATTAAGGAGAAATAAGTTGTTGCTGTAATTTTGTCGTGTTTTTTGCTGTAATGTTGTTTGTGAAAATACTTTTGTTTGTCAAAATATAGACTCCTGGAAGAAATATATATATATATATATATATATATATTTATATTTATATGTTACATATGTAAATATTTTCTGAATTACAATTCCCATCATCCCCGGGCAGGCACCCTGTGATCAGGATGATAGGTGTATTCGCGCGGGGGGAGGGTGAGCTGTCAGTAGTGTCACAAACCGGCGAAGCTGCTGGATCTTGTCCCGGTATTTCCCGTAATACGGGTTCTCCTCCAGCTCCGGTTCCTTCCGCACCGAGAACGCCCGGAGCTGCGGGGATACGATTCCCAGACCCAACGGGCCCAATGCACGACTCCTGACCGCCAACAGCCCTCTGTATCCCAAAGACATTTGCACTACGGCGGCCGCCATGTTCCGCTCACCAGCCGGCCACATCCGAGAGCAAACTGAAACCCCCTCGGCCGCATACAAACACCAGGAACACAAAGGTTCCGGGAAACACGCGTTCCTACCTAGCTGCCTAATACCGAGTGATAACTGGGCGAGTGCGGCAGATAATTCAAACCGATGCACAGAGAGTTTATATGAATGTTAAATAATTCTGGTTTATCAGTCATATATATATTATCGGGTTCATTTTCTATTTACATATTTAATAAATATAGACTGCATTGCACAGAAGCTGTGGACTCTGACTCTCATCATGCTAAGTTCGGCCTATTTTTTTCCAATAATAAATAGAGAGAATGCACCAAGGGGGTTACTGAGTCTGGGCACTTTCCACACTCGTGAGCGGAGAAACATACAATCTATCAGCAGATCAGACCCATTCGGCCGTAGTCCTAGACTCTAGTCACCTGGTTTTCCTGATGTAAAGCCTCCGACGCATACCTATCCCATCTGTGTTTAAATTATTTTCTGTTAATCTCTACCACTTCTGCTGGGAAGCTGTTTCCCTCATCTACTACCGTCTCAGCAAAGTATTACTTGCTGAGATTACGCTCTAGTTTTTGATTAGGATCTTTTGTTCTAACCGGAGAATCCCTGAACATGGCCAAGAAGCTCACACGGATCTCTGTAACACTCCTGCGCATGCACGGTGCTCCTAGAACGGCACTTGGCCATCCAACATGCTGCACCACGAGTGTGGGGCTGTCCGGCCACATGTTTAGCACATTGCTGAGGTTACCACCTTTCCTCTACAGGGAGTTCCGGTCAGGCCCCGGAAGCTCTCTTACCACCCCCTACAACTACCCCTCACTCTCTCAACTCCCACCCGACTGGTTTCATGTACCCCTGCCACATTTCTAGCCCATTGGGCCCATCTAGCGGCAGCCGCTGTTCAATGCCTGGCCCTTCCCTAACTATATTAATAAGAAAAGGGCCAACTCCGGCATCATCACATGAGAGTAAACGTATTGCTTTAAATAGCGACTGCGTTGGCCATTTTTTCCACGTATACATTGACTAGCACCAGCCTGCAGGAGTCCATTACCAAGTTATACATCCCACATGCTGCAGGGCGAGCATCGCACTAGGCCCCAGCCTCCCCCTCCGTGGCCGCTGATGTATGGGTGCCCTGTGTCTTAAAGGCACAGCGCCGACCCGGCAGCCCTCCGTAGTGTGAACGGGCAGGTTGTGTAAATCAGAGATCTCCATAGTAACCGGCCTATTGGGCAGCGGCACATTGGGGGCGCAGATCACTCAATAAGGCAATCTTGACCCCAGGTTAGTGGCGGGGGACTACCCCCCCCAGGCTAGTCACGATTAGTTATTGTTTTATATAGCGCCATCATATTCTGTAGTGCTGTACAATGAGCTGTATGCAACCCCGATACTCCCTAACCTATACTGGGTGTTCACAAACGCTGCACCCCTACCAAGTTCATGCAGGTTCAAGCGCACAGTCACAAAGTGATTGATAAAAAGAAATGCATTCATACAAATAAACGCCACGGCCTGCACGTCAGGAGATTTATTTGTGGGTTTAAATCACACAGAGCTGGCTGCAACCCCTACGGCGGGTAAGCTGTATTATTAACACCCTGGGGGGCAATACATCGCTATGACACCGGGGCCTATCGGGAGCACACACGGTGCAGCCACAGCTTCAGACGCTTGCTCGCGTTGTCATGACTCAAACACATCCTCCAGAGGCCGCCCCAGCCATCCCATCGGCCCTCACCATGGAAACGCATTCGAAATGCGGGCGGCCAATAGGAAGCGTTCGATTGGTCTGAATGGGCCAATGAGAAGCGGCGTGCGGGAGATTTAAACCGAGAGTCCGGAAACCTTGGATCAGAAGTGTGCTGTTGCTGACTGAGAAGCGTTATTCGAAAGAGCCGGTTGATCGCTTTACAAACATGTCTCTGCGGGTCACCAGAGTGAGTGCTCACGGTTTAGCCGTTACGTTTATGTTGAGTGATGCCTTGGACTTGTAACCGTTTTTTAAAAATTACCTTTTTTTTTTTTTAACGTAACCGTTCTAGCGATGGCTTTATGCGCTTATCGTGTGTTTTTTGCTCCGTTCGATAGCTTCATAGTTAGTCGGTATCTATATCTAGCAAGTAACGGCTGTTCGGGGCCGGCGGTGTGCTCGGTGCCTGTGATATCTCCGTAGTTCTGCAGCGGTTATATTGGGGCGTTCTCGATTAGTGCGTTAACCCCCTAACGTTCATCAGCGTGCCCTCTAGCTCAATACAACGACCCCCTACAAAGGGCCTGGTCTCCTAACTCATGTGTTCCCAATCCATTCGAACTGGAGCCATTATGTGACCATCAACTGTCCCTGCTAAGTGATGACTCTCCACATGAGGTTAATGCTGGTTTAAAATACATTCTCTATGGATGTAGATCTCTATGTATATCGATGCCAGTGACTATAACACGCACACTTATTAACTTAACATTAATGTTCTTCAGGGATGAAGCCATCTTGGCTGTGATTCCTTTCATCCCCTGCTCCTTTATTACTAGCATTGATTTAAGCTTTCATGTTTAACTTTAGCCTGATGCTTTTAGCAAACTGCATAAAAAGGATTCTGCCGCAAAGAATCGGCTCAGTGTGGTGTTTGAGCCGGGAGGGCTGCCCAAAATATCACATGACTGAAAACAATGGTGGCCTCCGTGTCTGCACATAAAGGAACCATGGGCCTTTACTCTAAAAGTAAAGTAGATGGGAACATGGTGGCGTATCATCCCTGTCCAATGCTAATTCTCACTCGTCTAATAACTTGAAGGCTACCAAAGCTGTAGTATCTCAACGCCAGTGAAATAATAATCTTGGTATGGGATGGTATGAGCGGACATATAACAAAGTATGTGGCCCGTCTGAGTATCTCGAGGTCACCTCCTTTAAAATGGCCGAGATCTCATGGAATCAAATAATGTCTCGGGTGTGAGAAGCTGAAACCAGAGTTCTTTGAGTTGAAATGTCTTGTAACATAATATGGTTTGATTTGTCTTACAGAACAAGCTTACTATAGCTGAAAACAATGTGAAGGCCGGTGTTGCTGGAAAGAGGGTGGTGGCCGCCAAACCAGGTTTACGGCCCCGCACTGCCTTGGGAGACATCGGCAATAAGGCTGAGCCTAAAGCAGCTCTGAAGAAGGTGAGGCTTTGTTTGCCCTCAATGTCTTTTTAAATCAGTTTAGATATAAGCTCGTTTGAGTAGAGCCCTTCTTGCTTCTTGGGTTCTCCCCACGAGTCATTACATCTACTACTTGTGATGTCATGTTCCCCCATTGTACAGCGCTGTGGAATATGATGGAACCATTTAAACAAACAACTTTGTGTCTTGTCTTCAGGAACTGAAGCCTGCGGTGAAGGTTGTCAAGAAAACAAAGGCTGTGGACAAATTACCAGAACCATTGAAGGTCAAAGAAAATGTTTGCCCTAAACCTGTTGAGGTACATTAAGCCTGATCCTATAGGAATGATATACAAATGGCTGCGTCACATCATCTGTAGTCTGATTATGGAATATGCCCACAACCCTTATTACCCAGACTTATTCCATTAATATTAAAGCTTCAGGCTGGTTCCATAACCTACAGGTGTGAAACTAGTCATATGAACAATAAGTTAACTAACCCATGACACTACGTCTCAGACACTGTTGCGTTTTGACGTTTAGGGCTAGCTGAAGATACGTTCTTATGTGAGTTGAGGTGAGATTGTTGTATTAAGTGGCCTGCAAGCTCATGATTCAGGCAATTAAATGCCCTCGCTGTCCTAGCACGTTGCTGTATTGTTGGGTATGTAGCTGCCAACAACCCTACTGGATAACACTTTGTTCCTTCAATCTTGAACACTAACAGAACTTCTTTACTCTGCTTGACTTCCCAAATACTATGAATTTCTAACACCAAAGGACTAATATTCATTAAAGGTCTTACCAGGCCTGTAACAGATCAGCAGACTATGCGATTCACTGAAACCACTGCCCCTCTCTCAAATCCTTTAGACTTGCCTCTGAGCCCAGGACGAAACGGCTGGTTTGCTAATATTTAATTTATTGGCAGGTGGTGCCCAGCTCTCCCACTCCCATGGAGACATCGGGTTGTATTCCTGATGATGAGCTGTGCCAGGCCTTCTCTGATGTCCTGATTGAAGTGAAGGATGTGGATGTTGATGATGAAGGGAACCCAATGCTGTGCAGTGAATACGTGAAGGATATCTATAATTATCTGAGGAGCCTGGAGGTAAGAACAGCAGCTAACTCAAGTATCGGTTCTGATCTGTTCATATCAAAGAACTTTGCTTAGGGTAACAAACTGACCAGGTTCAGGCAAAGCTGCCCTGTAATGGTCTGTCTGCTACAGTGCAGTTGACCTTCAAGAACCTGTAGGCCAAGCATGAATATATCCGATACTGGGCTTGGACTTGATGTAGCCCAAAGCTATTGGGTTTTAGTATTGTCTCTAAAGGCACAAATTCACTTGGTCTGTATGTCTGCTGAACCTCAAATGGTTAGATGGGTTAACATTGCATCTCTCCTTTCTTAGGATGCTCAAGCAGTGAAGCAAAACTACCTCCATGGACAGGAGATCACAGGCAACATGCGTGCTATACTGATAGACTGGCTGGTCCAGGTTCAGATGAAATTCCGCCTGCTTCAAGAAACCATGTTTATGACGGTTGGAATAATCGACAGGTTCTTGCAGGCAAGTGTCTTGATACAAAGGCTTGGGTGGAGACGTCTTCTCGCTGACCTATTGAAAGGCTTATTGCGTTTCTGTGAATAACTGGGCTCTTTCCTTCAGGAGCATCCAGTTCCTAAAAACCAACTGCAGCTTGTGGGAGTAACAGCCATGTTCCTTGCTGCAAAGTATGAAGAGATGTACCCTCCAGAGATCGGAGACTTTACCTTTGTGACAGATCACACCTATACAAAACTCCAAATCAGAGAAATGGAAATGAAGATCCTGCGTGTCCTCAATTTTGAGATCGGACGGCCATTACCCCTGCATTTCCTCAGGAGAGCATCCAAAATCGGAGAAGTAAGTTTGGGCCTTCAAGTGTCCCCAGCTGCCATGGCTGGCTTTCCATTAACATGCAGAATACATGGCAGCTTTCTGGTGTATTGGAAAACCGGATGAAAAGTTTTATATTTGGGACGCTAGTGATTTTAGAGCTTAACGGCTGTTTCCTAATGTTTTTCTGGCGTAGGTCACTGCAGAACAGCACAGTTTGGCCAAATATCTTATGGAACTTGTCATGGTGGACTATGAGATGGTACACTACCCACCATCCAAGATTGCGGCTGCAGCATCTTGCTTGTCTCTGAAAGTCCTGAATGCTGGTGACTGGGTAAGGAAGATCTGTTCGCTTGTATTTAACACTCAATCACTCTAGTAATTGGCTAAAATATAAGTTTCAAGTTTCCAAAAAGCTGAGGTTTGAGGCATTAACCTCAGCAGAACATTGAATGCTTAACTTCAATCTTATTTTTTGTGTGAAATCAAAGCCTAATGAGGTGTGGTGTTGGGCATCAAATGTAGCAGTGCATTTATTGATTTGGCGAGGCAGCCAACAGCTGATCTAGTAACAATATTCTGCCTGTATTCACTTCCAGACTCCAACACTACAGCATTATATGACTTATTCTGAAGAGGCCCTTGTCCCTGTTATGCAACACATGGCCAAGAATATCCTCAAAGTGAACAAAGGACTCACCAAACACATGGTAAGATGGCTGGCCCTCGAAATTAATTGGGTACAGCATTTAAATGCTAATGAGCTTCAAGCAAGGGTAGCGATCAAATCCAAGGCGTATGTATGACCTAAGTCGGGTCATGCCTCAACACGTAAAACCGTTTGCATATGAGGGTCATACATAGCTGCAAGGGGGCTCTTACCCATCTCTTTCTATCTGCTATAAGCAATAGCATTCAGGTATGGTCTCGGAGCGTGTGAATGAATGCTTTAACATTTGTTTAAATCTCACATCCTGGTGCAAGTAGAATTGTTGTAGAACTTGCAAAGAATAGACACTAAATGCTCTTATTTCTTCTATAGACTGTCAAGAACAAATATGGCAGCAGCAAGCAAATGAAGATCAGCACCATCCCGCAGCTGCGATCTGACATTGTTGTGAACATGGCGCGTCCCTTCATCTCCTAAAGGACCTTTCCAATCTGTATAGTACCGGCTTGTTGGCACCATGTGCTTCTGTAAATAGCTTTTTAAAGTGTTTTTAATAAAGTTCATTTTTACTGTAACTCCTGAATGCCTCGCTTATTACAGGGGTCAACAAACTTGGTTTAGATCTAGGATTTTAAGCTATTTTTGTTTTCAATATGGTCAGTTGTCAAATATCAGTGTAAAACAAGATCTTAACGGCTAAAAGTATGACCTCGCTGGCCACCATTCTGTCGGAAGATGTGAATTGGGATAAAAGGAATTGGACTTATGAACACCGCCCTTCCATGAATTTAACCAGACATGGCAAGATGAAGTGATCCACATCTCTCATCCTTAGAATGATATGTTGGCTCAAAGGTTGTTTGATCAATGGTACATTGTGACTTGGCTGAAGTTTTTTAGTGGGACAGACTTGATTCGCCAGCCCTCTAAATATGGGGTCACAAAGGGAACTTCCCAGAAAAAAGGTGATTCTTAAACTTAACTGCCATGGCGTGAGTTACTGGGGCTTGGCACTGAATGGTCTAAGGGATTTGACTAGGTCAATTCACATTTGTTCACACCTTTTTACTTTTTGGAGCCAGAACCCAATATAAAATTTGATTACCCCATGCTGGGAAGTGTCACGTTGGGCAGGAAGGGGTTCCTGTGGAAGAAAGAAGGACCAGACACCCTGGCTACATCTCCCTGGGGTGTCGAGACATGGAGTAAAATATATTGAACACATAGTGTCCAAAATATGATGGGTGCATAACTTTTGGGCCCCATCATACATTGCATCCTTATGCTAACGTGTCCTTGTGCCACTGATACAGGTGTGGGGTTTGGTATGGAAAGGACCAGAGAACTATGATCCTGGTATCGGTTATGCCAAGCTCGGCGGGCATCGTATCACATTTTGTGACCCCCCTACTCCCATCCCCTCGCTCGGATAACAGGAAAGGGGGGGGTAAAAAGGTAGACAATTGATGTGGGAGAGCCTGGTTTACCATCACAGAGCTGCCAAGGCATCAAGAAATGGTATGATACTTTTTCTTCCCTTTTATTTTATGCCGTTTATGTGCCTGTATTTGTCTTTTTATGTGCATTTTTGTGTAACGGCACTGACTTTTTGTATACGCAGATTAAACATTTTTAATCAGTTCTGTCTTTGTCCTCAACAAATTCTGCCTGGAAGATTGCCTTTGCTTTTATATATCACGTTGTTAAGGGGGTAAACTATATTATCTCAGCTTGAGAATTGTGTATGTATCACAGTCCTTTTGTTTTTTGGGTAACCTAAGACTTTTAAAGTTTTTGGCAGCAGCAGGTTTTACATGGGGAGTTTTGGGGTGACTGGTTGGTGCTCTGCGGGGGAAAGTGACCAAACGCACCGGAAGTCTGGTTGGCGTGTAACCCATGTTACCCCATACTCCCGCTGCACGGCTTGGCCTACAGCCCTGTCTGTGACATTAACTTTTTTTTCAAAAAACATACCAGTGGGAAAGGGTATCAGTGCCAACATAGGGCAGGATATTATAATAGTAATAAGAGTGCTATATGCTAATCCAGTACCAAAGCAAATACCCCAAATACTCTTATTTCGTGGTCTCAACCTGTCCAATGTTTCTACCTACTCTGCCCAAGGAGCCTAAGCCTACACAATCTAATGACATGCAATACTCCTATTGTAATACAACTCCCGTGCTGTGAATACAAAATACATTTTCTGTTTTATTGAAAGTACGTTTGGGTTTTGCTATCCTAAGATGGGTGAGATTTCTCACTCTGGGCTTAAAATGCAGAACAGCATAATGGGTACCCAGCACAAACTATTTTCAAAGTAGACCCCCCCCCCCCCGTACAATTCAGAAGCCCCCTCTAGTAACGGCCAATATAGAAGCCTAACTTTATAGAAGATTCATACTCCTTTTCAACAGTTAATGGTCCCTGAGCTACTAACAGAAACTACAAGCACGACTCAATTTTTTGTGAACACTTTTGGGACAGTCGTACTGAAACTGAATATGAAAAGTTTGAGACGGCATTATCAACAGAGCGGCCGATGGAATGGTCCATAAAGTGGAATCGAGATAAGACCCCCTTTAAACTATTGCACCAGAATCCCTTTTGTCTTTAAGTGTAATTAATCACAATACCTTCCAAGACAGATTTGTAATAATAAAAAAAGCAGCTAATATTTCTCTTCTGTCATCATCAGTGTAATATTCTAGTTCTTTAATGGACACATCTTCTTCTCGAAGTCAAATACCAATCAGGTCTTGCTTATTTACAATACTAGAATAAGACACCATTTTATATACAAATAGTTTATTTGAGAAATGTACAACTCTGAAGCATACGTGAGATCAAGTAGAATTTTTGTTACACGTCAAGACCCAAAATACTCTTCTCAGGATTATTAAATATAGATTTTCTCTCAGCATGCTCTTTGTCTAGAAAGTAAGACGGCCTACAGAATGGCCAAGCATTTCGAAGACATCTTTGGGCACAAGACTGTCGCTACACACTTGTTAAAATGCAAAAAAAAGGGGGGTTAAAATTAGCATGGTGACAAAAATGGTTAGTGGGCTCAGTTTCTGCTTCTCGTCCTGAGCACTTCGATGAGGTTCCGAGTCAGAACGTTACATTCACAATCCAGAAAACGTGAGGTTCTACGGTGAAATATTCTGAAGACCAAGATCTTCCAGCCCAACCGGCAGCTTCTGTCAAATACCCTGTACATACGTGTCTTCAGCATTTCCGCCTCATCAGGTCCCGTGTTATTACATATTATGTACATGCTGGGATCTAGAAGTCCATGTCAGCTCTCCATGGCTTCATATCTTCTTCACGGCTCCGACCCTCTCAGCCTGTGTGTGCATAGTACGTTTTATAGTCAGGGTCCTATCGTGAGAGATCACTTCTACGCTACGTGTAAAGTGCAACACACTTAAGGCAAGTTTTATTAAACTATAAAATTAGGAATCTAAGCTTTTTGTAAATTAATTTTTTTTCTTCAAATCAAGATAAAAAGGGTCAGGGGAGGAACAGATAGCATATTTCTAAAAGCACAAATATAAATGCCTCTGGACCACTTCGTGTCCATCATGAGAGGTCAAAAAAAGAGAAATCCAAAAAGAACTTGTACAATGACGCTCATTGAGCTGGAACATTGCTTAGTAGGCCAGGTCAATGCTTGAGTATTGACACGTGTAGACATGGCCACTTCAGTTCATGGTTACCCCTCTGTCCCGTACAGTTGCTATGCAACCAAAGCGGATTTCAGTTCCGAAAAGGAATATTTTTGATCTCCATCTGTATCGTACTCCAGGAAGGACTGGGGCTCTGGAATGCCGGCGCCAAGCAAATTCTCCAGTTCAACGTAAGATAATTTTCCGTTAATACCCTGGCCTGACGCTTGGAACAATTCTTTCAAATCTGGAAAACAAAATAGAGCCTGATATTTAATACGGTCACACATATTTAAATCGATTTGGGAGTCGGGGGCATGCTACATAACATAAGCCAAAGGGGACATGACAAAGGATGATCATTAAAATGTGGCGATGACATCATTCATATCTGCGGGATATTGAAGCCCGCAGGTGTGACGAACACTGTAATGACCCCATTTACAATTTATTCATTTGCCGGCTCTTTAAACGTTTAGCAAAGACGAACACAAAAGTGAAACAGCGGAACTCGATCATTTTATATTCTATGATTTTTCATGTGTTGTATTTACCGCTTTCAGTAGATATTCCAGGTAACGAGAGTCCTTGTTTATTGGATCGGACAGACCTCTGCGAAAGTCTTGCAAGAGCGGGTTGTGATGTAACCGTATCGCTCACGGGAGCACCTAGAAAAGATTAAAAAAAAAAGGATTGTGTATATCCTGGGTTTACATATCTCACTTTTGTCCACTCAGCATTGCACATTGCACTATAGATCAGTATTGGGCATGGGGGGTAAAGGCTTGATGTACATTTTTGCCTCACTGATATTTTTCACTTGTAACATGATATAAATGAGTGAGCCGATTGGTTGTTGCCATAGAAACTGAAGGGGGAAAAAAAACTTTCTATTATTTTGATGTGATTAAACCTTCAGAGGAAAGAATATCTGCTATGGTTTATTTGCTTGGCGTACTAGAGAAACAACAACTTAATGTGGCATTCTGGAGAAGGATCTGGAAAAAATATCTATGTCATATACTTAAAAATTACAAAAGTTATGGTGGGTAAAGGTGATGGAAAACCCTTCCACTTAAAATTAAGGTGGTAGTAGAAGTATTATTAAACACTCATCTACAGGCACCAGACAAGCCAGAAGGCTTGTTTTTTCCCTCAGAAATCTCATGGTGCTGCCACAACCACAAGGGATTCTGGGTAGGCGCATGCAAATAAGATCAACAATAATCACCTTTTGCCTCTATATCCACTTTATATATGGATCCCTGAAAGTAATTGCCCGCTGTACAAGACTTAAAAATTAAATTACAAAGTGGCTTGTTGCCATGTGCTACGCCTCTGTGAACTTAGACTATGCATGGTTAGGCTTAGTAGCCCCGAGTTAGGACTGTTTAATCAGAAAGAAGGATACAGACTGATCTTAAACGCTCACCATCGTTCCCGGTTTGCTTGTCTCCTTCCGGCTTGTTGGTCAGGGCCTGAATGAGCTGCAGCTTCTCTCGCAGGTTCGAAATAGGGGACTCTCCCTGGTCGGTCTCCTTAGCAAAACAAAAATATTGACACTTATGGCTCGTTCCTCGGCATGCCAACTCGTAGAAAGCTCTCATTGGCACCAAACTGACAGGCTAGGTTTAGAAACGTTTTTCGTTTGGATGTGAAAAATATCTGTGACAGTAACAACTACACCTTTCACAGCAAAAAGATTGACTACGAAGATTAAAGGATAAGAGAAAAGGGAACAGAAGAGAGAAAAGTACAACAGACAGGTCAGAAAAATGAATGGGGGGGGCAGTGAGCGTGTATATGTGTGCCCCCAAAACAACATTGACCTTCAATTCAGCATTACATCTAATGTTTATGATCATGGCATCTATACATTAATGAATTGGCCATCCAATCCTTTAATCAGTTTACATAAACTTACCGTAGCGACAGATGCATTTTCTTTTGTCTGAATCTTGCTTACAAGCTGCATTTCATTTTCCAGTACGACGACTCTTTGGCTTATATTAGAAACACTGGAGTCCACGTTATGAAATTTAAGCTCGTTTTGTTTCTGATAATGAACCACGGTGGCATTCAGATCTTCAAAAGAGTTCTGAAGGTACAGAACTTCCTGCTGGCGTTCAGAACGACATACGTTAGGGCCACATATTACCCAAAATTGACACATATGATAGAAAACAATCATTTAGGGACCTTTTTAGGAAGCTGCCGCCAACGTTTAGTTGGTAATTCAAGAGATCAGCGGCAAAACATATGAATTAATTTCCTGTATTTACTTATACATGAACTGCATAATCCAATCAACTATGCCACGGGGGCAATTATAAAATGGCATATACAGAAGATTGAATTCTAACATGGATGTTTAGTTTTATTATTATTATTTATTGTTTTATACAGCACCATCAAATTCCGTAGCGCTGTACAATGGGTAGACAGGACATAACAAGTAGTATGTAACATAAATTGACAACAGAGGCAACCGGTGAAGAGGGCCCTGCTCAAACGAGCTTACAATCTATCTGTAAACACTGTAAATGATGTACTGGCACAGCAAAATATTTAATGACGCACTTAATACTGAGCATTTCCCCAATTAATATGCTCACTTAAATACTGCTCTGCTTTGCGTAGTGTTGTTTTAACTGCTTAAATAATTATTTTTTTAATGAATTGCATTTAAATATACTTTTTCTACTCGGCTGATAAATTATCTGAAAATTCTAAATCTTGCTGTCAAAAAGTTTACACCTAGGGACCCTGCTTGGAACAATGCAGCGCGATAAGAGTTAAACTCTTTTACTGTGAAAGCATTTAAAAGAGACAACAACCAGGGGCTTACAATTGTATGGATAAGGCGATCTATATTGTTCTATGGTTTTAAGGTAAATAAATTTGTTTAGGGGGCCGTCTCACTTAAACATTGACCTATTCTTCTTAGACATTTCCATAAATCCACAGAATACAAAAAAAAAACAGACAGAGGCCCTGGTGCCATTAACAGGAATAGTATGTCAGACCTGCGTTATATGAAGTCCATTGCCGGTAGTGGAAGACGTTGGGGACGGTTGTCCATCTTTTGCAGAAAGTTTTGCCTACAGAACAAACACCAAATGTTCATAAAATCTTGTAATATTGGCAGATCGGGATTCTACAAAGGACTATTCATTTTATGTGCAGGTCGCTGAAACCCGTGCTTTCTTACCATATCTTGTTGCAATGTCTCTACTTTCTTCTTCTGCTCTTCAGCTGCTGTCTGCATGGTTTCTACGTCATGGTGAACGCTGGTTAACGTGCTGCCCAAAGTAGCAACGCTCTGAAACAAAGCAAAAACAAGGGGATGGAGGGCTTGCCGGACCACGAATAAAGGCATGTGGATACAAGTACCTGTCACAAGGCTCATTTGTTGTCTTAAAATGGTCAATGAAGCCATCATATGCACATGGTCCTCAGATTTAAGAGACTCCCCCCCCCCTGCAAATACATTGGGGGATTCTGCAGAATCCTGACCCCCCCACCCCAGCACTGGCTCACAAGCAGGAAAGCTCTTCCAGCAGCCAATCACAAAGCTTATACAGTTTTTATGGCAACAACCTATCGGTGTCTGCTTTTGCGTCATGTGGCAATTAAGTGTTCCTGGCATAAATTATAAATGAATTCATTATTTCTGGAAGAGGTTTGGGAATTATGTTACGAATGCTGCATTTAGTTAGAAAAGCGTTCAGTTCAGCAGGGTAGGTGGAACAGCGCCGTCACACAAACAAGGAATCTATACGTTGAGAGTCACTACGTACCTTCTGAAGCTCCTCCATGGTGTTTGGAAGGTTAATCAAATCAGAAGCAGACTTTAGGTTGGCTTTTAGATGGTTAACAGCCGACGTCAGCTGCGCAATCTAACAGACGAAAGCATATCTTGTAAGAAACAATTCAAAAAGAAAACGCTGAAAGAGAGAGCTAGGTTACCGTTGTTGTGACAATAGACAGGACATGTGTCCGGCGTAGAACAATAAAGCGTTATAGTAATTGGTAATAATCGCTAAGTGACGCTCTTAGAATAAAGAAACTGGTATTTCTACATATCGTGACTCAGACAGAGGCCTGAAAGTTCCTTGAAACAGACAATAAAAGCACTATGATCCTCCTGGTAGACTCTGCTATAGTTGCCTCACCTAAGCCTGTGGTTGAAATGTTAACATGAATCATTTGATCCCATAAGTGACCTACTGAATCAATTAGCCTTAATTTTAGTTGATCTAATCAAAAAGTGTCCTTTGAGTGTTAAATAACATGCAGTTTAGGTTGAAGAGAGTTTCATTCTTTCTATATTTAAGTTTACCTACTAAGAGGCAGCTCATCAGTTTTAAGTAATGTGGTATCTGACAGGACCCAGAGGTCCTCTTCGCTGATGGCCCTTTATATGAGCCAAGGGTACCACACAAAGTTAAATGAGTATTCCTGTACATGTTGTGACAGGACTATTCTGTTATTAAAATAAAAAAGTCCCTGCAGACTTCCCTCTACATAGAAACACTTTGCAAGGGACCTGTGGCATGTTACCATCTCTAGAAGGCTAGTGAGCCAGTGGCACAGACGGGCCCAGAGCGGGTTGAATACAGATCCCAACGTCTATGGGAGAAGGCAGCTGCTTCGTAACTAAAACTCTGCTTTGATTTCTGTAAGTGACGTCTCGCAGCCCCCCTTATATGAACACGAACTGAAAGACGGGAGCCGTCCCAGGCTGAGCACCAAACGTCTGAGTGACTCAAAATACTAAATGAAAGGAGGCGTTCAGGACGGCTCAGCTCAAGCTCACGTTCCAGCACTCTTGATGAAGAAGGCAGACTCAACGCCAGCTCACACAGCTATAACCTAAACTCTATGACGGGAAACACCAAGAACATCGTGATCACCTGCTTGTTCATTTCCGTAATGTTATTCCACAGTTTGCTCAGCCCGCTGTCACCATTTAATATCTCGTTCAGTTGTTTTTTGTTTGTAACCAAATCTTCTTTGATTTTGGGAATATCTTGAAGCGAGTTCGTCTGGCCAGACTCCACTGCAACAAAGAGAAGAAATCTTATGACGATCGTACAGGGGGACATCGCGGAGAAGAACAATAATATACCGCTTTCATTAAGGTTGGCGGTGTGGATAATGTTACCCTATACAATGGTATTACATCACTCCAGAACAGGGAGGTTTACTCATACATCATTCGAGTATGGTCTTAAAAAAAAAAATGTATATGTTCAAAAGTTTGGGGTCACTTAGAGATGTCTTTGTTTTGAAAGAACATTTTGTCCATTAAAACAACATGAAATGGATCAGAAATACTGCCTGTGGTAAACAATGGAATGGCTCAGTCTTAATCACCCAGTAGGACTCTGACTAATGGAAGCCTATACAGGAATGGACTCGGCCTCACTCCCTCCAAAGTGTTAAATAGAGAGGAGAGAATCCGCTACTGGCGACCCCCCAGCTCAGCGAATCCGAATGCAAAAAATAAAATGCCTAAAATATAGACATAGAATATGCTGGTGTGATGAAAAAAATACATAACGTATACTTACTCGTTCTAAACTTGTCTTTAAGAACGTCTATGCTGTCCTTCAACGCAACCTGCATCCAGACAAGCCCCACGCAGGTCACTACGCAAGCGGTCAACACAACAAAACCACACAGGGGGTAGCAGACTCTGCAGCAGCGCATCAACTCGCCCCTGTAAACAAACAAAGCATCGACATTACATTCGGTAATCATTCAAGTTCTATTTAACGATCTGTCAATCACTTTGCACAATGTTCTCTGCGAAACCGGTGCATTTATTGCAAAGTCAAATTTGCTGAGTTTGGAACAATGGGATTTTCTGAGTAATCGTACAAACATGTGGGAAAAAAAGAACAGACAATATTTGATTTTCTGCTGGCGAGAAAACCGTGAAAACGCACACAGAAAAACTGAGCAAATCGGGGCAAAAGAACAAAACGTCAAAATCAACGTTTATCACTCCCATCACTCCTGTGTCCCATTCGCACATTGGCCCTTTTGAAATTACGGTATGTTACAGCCAGAAGCCCCCCCATAAGTGACCCCCAACGAAAGACATCTGCACTGTGGACCCTATTGGCATTATAGAATCTATACCATGTCTGACCTAGAGAGGCGATAGAACTTTTAAAGAATTCTTAAAAGTTTGCAAACGCACAGCGCAGAATTCAAGCAACACGTTACCAATACTGATAGAAACAATCCGGGTTTCAAAATGTAATAAAGGCAGCGTTTAAACGGTTATGAGCTATTTATGTCCTGTTTACCTATGGTACATCGCTGCAGAATAGGATGGCGCTATATAAATCAATAATAAATAATCTCCAATTTAAAAAAGGTACATTTTAAGGTTTTGTATACTGATTATCTGGCCATCAAACTAGAATTAACAGGCTACGAGCCTACTATACATACACAATACTACATAAAGCCTACTATACATACACGATACTATATAAAGCCTACTCTACATCATATGCATCATATAATCCTGATCAAGACAGCAGCCCCCTTTATCTAATTCTACAGCAGCTATAAACCCACACGACCCCCGCGCTGCCTGTCCTGCGTAAACATCAATCTCACCCCGATTGCCAGACACAAAGGTCGCAGATAAGACGCAAGCCGGTACAGAGACTAAAGATGCATAAATGCTATTAGAAGTGCAAGGAAGCAAAGAAAAAAAGTACGCTGCCGCTCAAAAGTTTGGGGTCACTTGGACAAGTGCTTGTTTTTTTAAAGAAGGCCAAATTGTGTTTATTAAAATAACATGAAACGGATCAGAAATCCAGCTCAGGCGGGGTTAATGTTGTAAATGACTATTGTAGCTGCAAACAGATGTTTTTTTTAACTCCTCATAGGCGTACAGAGGCCCTTTATCACTCCCATCGCTCCGGTTTTCTGACGGCCATTTATCACTCCCATCACTCCTGCGTTCCGATGGCACATTGTGTCCGCTAAGCCAAGTTTAAGTTTAAAAGGCTATTTGTGGTTAACTAGATAATCCTGATAAGCAGAGCAAATGCAGCCGCACTGAGCTGAACCCAAAGGCTCTCACCTAATCAGTGGCTGTATATAATGTGCTGGCGTCTGTCCCTGCGCTTAGGTGACACCGTGTGTTTATTATATGAGATATATATATATATATATAGTCCCTGCGCTCGGGTGACTCTGGAGGTATGTGTGAGAGGTTATCGAGTACATGTGCCTTCACACTAAAAATACATCACATAGTACCAGCTGCCTCTCCACCCCCGAACCTGCATTCAAAGCTTGAGGCCAGCGCTGCAATACCCCATTGTGGTAATTATATTTGCCCCGTTGTTTACACTCCGCACAGTATGTGTTTTTTAAATAAAATTGATTAACCCGATGTATACTGATCACGAAAAGATTCCACTTAAACCACAGGGTGCGATAGGGTAGAGATTCCTGTTCATTGTCTTTGTTTGGGGCACACTGTATCCAATACCTCAAGGCCAGGGCTTCTCAACCTTTACCCCTTTGGAGTATTTCTAAAGGGCTGAGACGTTCGAATTTATTACACAAGCTGGCTGTATTTGATCGGAAAAAGTTTAAATATGGGTGCTTATAAAAAAAAAAGCTACTCTCAAGGTCCTTGTTTGGCGAATTAGGGATTTGGGGTGGAGAAACCCTTCCTGCATTAGCGTGTCAGCGAGTGACATCATTCTGCGTTTGGCCCTTGTCTATTAGTAGTTTGTATCGCTGCCACTGTTCCACATTCATTGCACGTTTTGTCTGAACTATTCTAGACTTAGAATAGTATCCGGAATATTGTTCCCTGGTGTGAGTCCCATAATCCAGGTCCTGTATCCTACGCTTCCCTCCAATTCAAATAAAAAGCATCATAAAGGATGTTATTATGAAGATTTATCAGGTTATGGGATCCCCATCCACACCTTGTGACATCAGAGCATCAATAACCCCAATTACCCTGCCAAGCGGCACTCGGATGGAGAAGAGTGACCTCTTACTCAGCCTATTCCTCCATTTACAATTATTTGCCCCATTATCCAGTGTCACCTGGCCCCTGTTTGTCCCCTCCAACCATTCACCATTCCACATGCTGCCCCCCCATAGGTGTCACCTTAATCCAATCGGTACCCCTGACCCCAGTGTTAACATACCCCACACATTCACTTTACCCTAGCTTATCTCCCAGCTATTGTCACCTGCCCTCCAGCCTGTGCCCTCCACAGTGTCACCTGCCCCCCAGCCTGTGCCCCTCCACAGTGTCACCTGCCCCCCAGCCTGTGCCCTCCACAGTGTCACCTGTCCCCCAGCCTGTGCCCCTCCACAGTGTCACCTGCCCCCCAGCCTGTGTCCTCCACAGTGTCACGTGCCCGCCAGCCCGTGCCCCCCACTCAATCTCACTTCCCCCCGACCTGCGCACCCACTCAAGATCACCCGATCCCAGCCTGCTGCTCCCAATTGCCCACGCCTGCCCCCCTCTCAGCTCTCTCACCTTCCCAGGCGGCCGTGCCTCTCCCCCAGCGAACTGTACTCCTCCTGTTCGGTGTCAGTGTCCGAGTCGGAACCCGGGGGCTCGGTCCGCAGCAGCCGATGCCCGCTGCCCTTCTTGGGCTTCTTCCTCCCACCGTCCCCGGCCAAACCAATCAGCGCGTTCAGCTCTTTCCGCTTCTTCATCTTCTTGTGCGGGGTCGGAGGGGCCTGGGGCCCGGCAGAGAGGGCCCCGGAGCCCATGGGAGCCGGATCACTCACTGGCGGAATGGTGGGCTCATGGAGGCCGCGGGGAGAGGCTGCTGGCCAGCTGGCTGAGACCCCTGTCAGACTGTGTTTCCCGGGGACACTCTCTACGAAGCTGCGTCTCCTGTCTCGGTGTCTCTTCCTGGAGATCCCGGGGTCGTCTCTCCCCGTCACCAAGTAGGCGGTGCCACCAAGAAACCCCTCCCCGCGGCTTCTCCAATAGAGCTCCGCTTGTCAGCTACACTGTATCCGGTGACACTGACTAGAGGCCGCTCAGGCCGGGGCAGAGTCTGTGGGGGCCCCGTGGAAGTGCTGCGTTTGCCGCAGGGTCATATATGTGTATTATTGGCTGGACGTTTATGCGGGCGGGCGTATTCACTGCCGGTGAAAAGGCACACGTTACACCTTGGCGGGTGTTTTACATTACAATAGTTTTTATTATCCCTGAGGTGGGGCCCACCTTTTGACTTTATAGGATCGGGCTTTGGGGGTATCTTTGGTTGGTTGTTATTAAGTGGCACAAACTTCACTCCTTCTGTTTCATTATTAAACCATAGTTGATGTAAGCAAGGTTTACTTTAATGAATGCGTGGTAAATAAGTGGCACAGCCTCCCAGCAGAAGTGGTAGGGGTTAATACTGTGAGGGAATTTAAACATCCATGGGATAGACATGTGGCACCTGAATCTTAAACCATGACCAACGTCTGATGGCGGTCTGAGCCATGCCTCGGGAAAAATGGGCCTTATCAGCCATCAAATTCTGTTTGTATGTGGACAGCTGTTAAAGCCCACAGTATGTTCCAACAATTAACAGTCTATCGCTTTAGATAGTCATCCTTATTCTAACAAATACGGCTGTCAGTGTGCTCAATATCAGAAATATTTATATAGCGCCATCCTATTCTGCAGCGCTGTACAACAGGTTAACCGGGCATAGCAAGCAATACATCACATAACGATTCAGATTTACAGAAACATAGGCAAAGGAGCTTACAATCTATTGGTGTTAGTTGGAAGCTGTACAATAAATCCATTGCTATGGCAATTAGCCTGGTGTTTTGCAGGGGAAGGCAGCCCCCCCCCCCCACCCCGCTAACTATTGGCTTACTTGCTGTTTAGTGACCAGAACCTGTAATCCTGATAACAAGGAGTAGATGCGCTCAAACATTTAGGGTTAAGGAAGCGGGGGATGTGCTTACAGGTATTTTCTGAAACAGTTATAATTAGGGCCAGTCCCGGACTAAATGACGAATAATTATTGTGGGTTTGCGTTATTTAAGTTAGAAACACATTTTCCACTTTGCTTTGCCGTGTTATATAAGCACTATTGTGACCTTTAGGATTGCAGAACACCGATACACTCGCACCCTGCAAACATTCTGGGCTAGAAAAGAGGTGGCGGGAGGCACAGAGGGGCGCGGGGGTTTGGATCTCCATAAGACGATCTGCCCCAGGCAAAGCGATGCTGCGGTCCAGGTAAAGCAGCTTCCATCGCTCCAGACCGGTGACCCTCGGAAGAATACGCCACCGCCTGGCGCCCCCTCATCATACCTGGGAACTTTCTAAATTAATCCTTTTATATCCCACTGTGGAGATTCTGTGTAGTGATTTGCCAGATATGTGAACCAAAAATGCTGGAATACCGGTCCTTATGGAAACCTTGGCTTGTCGTTATTTAAAGGCAAACCTAATCGGGTCACTTGCATTCAAGCAGGGATATCAGCCATATCTATGATTAAAGCAGTGCAGAGTAAGAAGGAGAATCTACCCATTCACCATGAAAGGAAAGGGTTAACAATGTGCTGCTACTTGCTGTTTGTTGTGCAGATTTTTAAGTGTAGTGCTGAGTATGGCCACTAGAGCGCGCTGTATCCTATGGGTTTTTACAGCAGAGCTTGGACCCTTCAGCTCCTTCTCTTAGAACACAATAGACAGTCCTGCGTGGAGATTACACACGAAGCATCATTCCGGTGTCTGCCGGAGAATGGAGCCCCCGGTGCAATCTATTATCTCTGTAGATGGATACAGGCTTCTGCATTTGGGGGCTGTGTTTTGCCTATCAGTAGTGCTTTTGAAGGGGATCCAGCTGTACCAGAGAAGGAAGACCCTGCTAGCAGCCTTACAGTCCTTCCCTGGACCCCCAAGCCACTGGCTGTTTGGGCAGGCGAATGAGGTAAGGGGCCCAGGGATGGCTGGTCCTCATTTTGTAATAGGCCTTATTGTATACATTTCCTTAGGATGTTGCATTGTGTACGGTTACAATGTAACACACAAACGATGGGGCACCAAGAATGCCATAAACGGTTTGCTGGGTATGAGGGTGCTAAATGTTACAATTATGTTTGTAAACAGGAATAATGTGTTTATAAGTAACATTGTGTAAATAAAATTCATTATTCTTCCAACTACCTTACTGGCTTACACAAATAACTAGCTGGAGGTCACAATATCACAGAAAATGTCTTTGTAAAGCCCCTCCTTCCAACCACATCTCTAACCGGACCCTCTGAAACAAAGGGGTCTCTGTCACTTTGAAATGTTGGGGGGATCCCTAACTACGAGACAGCAGTATTATAACATCCGCAGGCAGACTGGGGATGACTAGGCGGCCCTGTCGCTGGTTGCCACATGACGTACATGTGGCCACCCATTATGTTCCCAATGTGCCAAACGGTATCATCAGGCACAATTTTTACTTTTCCCCCTGGATATTCTGTTGATGTAAGTTATATTTAACACAATATTCCCAGTGGGGAGATATGTGAGTCTTAATATTATCAACTACAACTCCCAGGGCAATGACAGGGAAGCCCTGGCACTTTAAGGCCAGTGGCCACCTGATGATGTAAGGGAGGTTAACGGCTGGGTATATGTGGCTCCGTCATAGGTTTTGCATACAGAGCCATGCGGATGCAATGCAATGGTGAATTAATTGCATGAATCATCCTGGGGCATCGGGGCATATGGCAAAACTTTTTTTCCCCCCTGCAGTTTCGTCAGGATGGACAGGATCTGGACCGGATGCTGAGCTGGGGCCTCCAGTTTCCATATGCTAACCCAGTATGGTTTGGGCCATTTATCGTATACTTGAACATCACTCACCCAGAATATGCCAGGACGTTACTCTCTAGGACAGGTATTGAGCTTCATCAGTAAATATGCAAGCAAGCCAATTTTATGCTGATCACGGGTTTGTGATCCTTGGTTCTTTTAAGGCTGCTGCCGTTATTAGCAGTTAAGTCAGAAAATGAAAAAGTTTTACCCCTTCTATAATAAATGTGAAGGACAATAAATTCTCCGCTGCCGATCTGGGATAGTAAAAGCCCCCAGTGGGCTTGTGCTGCAGGAAAGAGACATAATCATCTATTAAGTTTGTAAATATTTGCCAAATTCTTTTGTCGATCGGTTATTATTTTTTTCATTTTATTATTGCTTTACGTAGATCATCTTTTCTTGTTTCCTGAATGTTACAGATCCTAAGGATAATGTGATTTATGATCATTTCATTCCCTGGATTGGTAAGTTTAAAGGCTGCCCATTTTACCGTAACAATGATAAAATGATAAATGATTTTATAAATACATTTCTCTCCCTCGCTAGAAACTCCCTACTAATAAAATAACACGTCACAGAATATCCTCTGATGTAAATGTGATAAGGCTTAGAAATCTAGAAAAAACTTTAGAGTTATTGTAGTAAAACTCATACGCACTGGGGGATTGTCTATTAGGGGCGCCTGAGCTCTGGGTGTATGTATGTATATGTGTGTATCTATGTGTTTACGCACACAAGGGAGCCTAGGGGCCCCAAAGGCTCTTAATCCAGCTCCGATCACGCAAGTTATTCAGTAATTTCCTATGTTTAATGCAGTAGTGTTGCTATGCACTCACATTTTTATTTTATTTAGGGAAAGGGCTGTTGGTTCTGGCCGGACAGAAGTGGTTCCAGCACCGGCGGCTGCTGACCCCCGGCTTTCACTATGATGTTCTGAAGCCGTATGTCAGGCTCATGTCAGACTGCACCAAAGTCATGCTGGTAAAAATACTTTGCATTAAACCTTTCTAATACGTTATGTGTTTCTATGGCTTGAAAAGTGACATAAACACTATTTACCAAAAAAAAAAAAACGCAAAGCTTGCTACTTACTCCCAGCGAGTCTATATTGCTCTAAGCTGTTTAACCATAACGACTCACAGTACTCACAGCCAGCCTCAGCCTGAGTGTATCAGACTGTGTTTCACTTGAACCGATTACGAAGACCCAATTTTACTGAATATATGGCTCTTTTTTTATTGGCAGACGGGTGCCATTCATCCTTGTAGCATTCAAAGTTGTTTTTGTATTATTTTTTTATGATTATTGGGAAGGAATTACAGGCTTAGAATCCGCGAGTGATGTGTCTTCTCTTCAGGACAGTCTGCAGGAGCAGGCGGCGGCTGAATCCATCGATATCTGTCCATACGTTGGCTTGATGACGCTGGACGCCATTATGAAATGTGCTTTCAGCTATGACAGTAACTGCCAGAGCGACAGGTGAGGCGGGGAAAATACTTTGTGTCTACGTTTGAATATGCACACATTGGGGTCGATTGACTAAACAGAGAGTTTGCAAGAGAGGTCACTATGCGATGAATGGCAAACCCCAGTGAGCTTCTCCTGCAAGAAGGACTGTGGCCCATGCCTTCACCTTTCCTGTAAAGTAATGTCACGCGTGTGACATGCATGACCACGGGGACAGCAAATGCTACCTTCTGCCGTGTTTCCAGCTCTACTCGCAGCACCTGTATGCTAATTCATGCAGGTGTGTGCTAAATACTTACCTGTATGTATTATGAGTGCGTGGGATCACATTAGCTGCTGAGCCCTTTTGAGATGGGACAGGTACCACATTAGGGCTCAATATGTTTTCCATCATTGGACCTTTATTCATTATGTATGTTGATGGGGGGGGGTACAGTCTGCACGCGCAACCCTTTAGCTTTTTGGCCTGGGAATCACCTTAACCAGCGTTATGCCTATGGTACATGTCCATCACCAGGCTACATTTAACTACTTTATTACAATGAGGTACATGCGAGCTTCTTTGTTTGCAGGGAAAATCCGTACACCAATGCTGTTCTTGAACGCGCTTCCCTGGCAGATGGAAGAGAGCTCTTCTCTCCGTGTCACAGCGATCTGATTTTCTATCTCAGTCCACAAGGACGTCTTTTTCAGAGAGCTAGTAGAATCTCCCGGGAGCACACAGGTAACGAGGGGAGCGGGGCAAGGTTTAAAGTGCAGCCATGTAACAGTTGAACTTTAAAACATATGTACATTTTCGCAGCTATGTATATAACGGTGGTATGGGGGAAAAGGCTGCACGTTGACCTACAATTTCTATTTAGATTGATCTAAACCTTTTCCCAAAGGTATATCTTATGTATATACCATGGGGCATCCATCTTTCTGTTTGGAAGGTCCATGTGATTATTCCTCCTCATTAAGTTATCTCATTGATTTAACCCACTAGAGCTGGGGAGAAAGTGAGTGCTTCCGCTGGGAAGAGAGCGCTGATTTCTGTTACTTTTCGGGTTGTTCTACAATAATAAATTCCACAGGGTGTTGGTGCATTGAGAAAAGGGTGTTGGACTGGTAACGATTGTGCATTTGTAAGGTTTGTCTAGTTTTCCGAATAAATGTTGGCCGTGCAAGAACAGAGGTGATTATTTACTTTGGAGTGCGTGACTTTCGAAAGTTCTACAATCAGCATTTCCAAGAATTACAGGAGGAGGAGAAAGATAACAATCAGGAGAAGACATTGATTAGATAAGCTTGTTTTTCCACCACCACAGACATCTAAGCTTCCTAGAATCTCCAAAACAACCGCACTAAGTGACAGCACAAAAATTAAGGTGGATTTATCCTAAAATCTGTGACGGTGATCGTTCCCTGTGCTCTGCCACAGTAACATTAATTGCGCTATGCAGAATGTTGAATCAATAAACCTTAGCTGGTCAAATTTTTCTTTCCTCTAATGGTTTAATCATATAAAAACTATACATTAAGAAGCTTTTTTTTGTTTCTATGGGAACAACCTATCAGTGCCTACTTTTTAATCACATGACATTTAAGTCTTCCCAGTAAAAGAATGGATGAGATCAAATGTGACATCAGTAAAGGACATTGATTTTAAATATAAACATATAGAAAATCAAACTGTAACATATTATAGGATCTCCTCGGCAGGACCATTAACTATTTGTGAAAAACGCTCTTTACTGATCCTACAGATAATGTGATCAAGCAAAGGAAAGAATCCCTTAAATGTGAAAAGGAGCCAGAAAAGATCCAGGAGAAGAGACATCTCGATTTCCTGGATGTTCTTCTTTGTGCTCATGTAAGTAGTTTGTTGGCTGTTCAGTCTTCTTAGTGCCATTTAAGTACAAATGACTCTCGGGCCAAGATCCGTTCGCACGTGTGGATGAGAGTGGCCGGGAAAACACAGAACTCTGGAACAGACCAGGAAATCATAACCCGGTTTGTTATGGCGGACTTGGTGAAATGTCTGCGATGACCGTAATCATTCAATACAATTTCTTGGGTGTAATTTATTAGCTGTTGAGAAACACTGTGAAAACCATGAAATATGGAAATGGCCTTTTCTACTAACGCATGGAGACTTTAGTCTAAGTTAGTAACCTTTTATTAGGCCAACATAGGAAAAAAAAATAAGGAAGTGTTCAGGGCCTTAAAGGTCTTTTCCTCATTCTATTAATTCCATCCATGGAAAGACCTCCTAGATAATGAAAGCTTGTGTGACTAAAGGGTATCAACTTCAATTAAAGACCCCATCTACTCTTGAGCCACTACAGCTAAATCCTTATCTAGAAAGGCATGTGTTCTTCATACTGCTGTGCAGGATTTACCTGAAATACGTTTATATTTTGGAAGTACCGGTAATATTATTTTTATTTTTTAGTTATGTGGTGTCAACAGTTTTTGCATTTTATTCATAAAAAAGTTCAACTTACAAATTATGCTCTTTGAACACCTCCCCGTATATATCTATGCACATATTCAATGAATGACACATTCCCACGTATGGTTTATTAGCTACCCCCCCCCCGCAGCAGTATCTATCAGTATTTACAGCAGTTGTATGGTAACCCCAGGATGAAAATGGTCAGGGTCTGTCTGATGAGGAGCTGCGCGCAGAGGTGGACACCTTCATCTTTGAGGGACACGATACTACGGCCAGCGGGATCTCCTGGATCTTTTATTGTATGGCCAAATACCCCGAGCACCAGCAGAAATGCCGGAGGGAGATCCGAGAGGTTCTGGGAGAGCGGGACACGGTGGAATGGTGAATATCTTTGCTATTTTTCTTGAACATCTGACAGAACTTGAAAAATGACTCTTTTGGAAGTTACTGAAGAGTTGTGTTTCCGCCTGCTTCCATACTAACTACAGTGGGGGCAAAGACGTGAGTGAAACTCATGAAAAGTCAGACGCGGTGACATCAGAGGCGGTCACGTATAATTCCAACATGTTAACATTGTTGTGCGCATAATGTGGCGCATGTGCATCACCGTCCATACACTCGCTGTGTTTTGGTTGGGGTTTGACTGAGTTGGTCTTCAGGTCAAGAACGTTCGGAAGGTAAACAAGTCATTTCTTTGCATTCCCTCGCTGTACGAATATCTACCAGAAGTGGAAAGATATACGGCTGAACGTAGGACAATGCAAAGGATTTAATAGGGTGTGAGGTTCTCCAGCTGCTAGACGAATGGGCAGACTAGATGGGCCAAGTTCCTATGCTTTTTTTTTTTTTTTTTTTACTGAGCTATGGCTTTAGAGTTACCCGTAAAATATATATATATAATTATTTTTTTTTAATAGCCTTGTATTTTAGCAATTGCGGTAAATTCTCATAAAGCCTTATTTGTTAAACATTCCTAGTACAAGGTGAGATTTTGCCTTCTTATGACCCCGAGTTATGCTATGGTGCTTGTAAAATAATAGTTTAAAGCACAGGAAGTTTTTTTTTAAAAAAAAAAAAAGATGTGTTGTGTGTCAACAAATACCGCCACACAACCAGAAAAAACGTAAGTTATGTAAATTGAAAAAATATTCTTCTGGTAAGGCTTTGTGTATTTCTTCTTTTCAGGAATGACCTGAGTCTATTGCCTTATACTACCATGTGTATCAAAGAGAGTTTACGGCTCTACCCCCCTGTGCCGCTCCTGGCAAGGCAGATGAACAAGCCAATCACATTCAGCGATGGGCGATCTGTACCCGAAGGTCCGAACCTTCAGAGACCTATTCACTAAACAATTAGTTGGTGAACTGCAGTGAGATAAGTAAAGTGTGGGCTCGTTGATTGACACACTCCTCTCTATTATTATTCTGTCTACTCATCGCAGGGTGCTTGGTCTCTGTGTGCATTGACAGCATCCACAGGAACCCCGATGTATGGACAAACCCCGAGGTGCAGAATTATCTTACGATGTTGTCGATAAGATGGTTTGTTTGCTTTAGTAAATAAAACATCTGTGGTTCTTCTCAGGTATTTGACCCGTTGAGGTTCTCGCCAGAGGAGTCTTCACAAAGACATTCCCATGCTTATCTTCCCTTTTCAGCCGGACCAAGGTGCTTGTCACATATGTTTTGTAAACCTGCAGTAATAACTTGTATAATCGACACTGTTAGCATAGGAAAATGTGAAATACGTGACTGTCTTGTGCTTTTTAATATCGATGCATTGCAAAAGGTCGACATTGCATTCCCATCCAATACTCCTTGTCCTGGAGAAGATACTTAGAAGCTCTCTAGATTTTAACCAGAGGGTCCGCAAATCAACTTGACCTCGGGCCAGCGTGTTTAATCTTCATGCTGTTCCTGCCCGCTTGCCACCCATTTCATGTATTCCGGATCTAACGTACAAAAATATCTTTCCTTGGTCTAGAGAACAACCAAGGGCAGCTCTAGGTTTTTGGTCACCCTAGGTGAGGAGGTTTATAGGGACCCCATCTTTAACACAAGTTTAAAATAAGTAGGTATAAAGGACGGAATGTAATATTTATATACCACTATAGAACTGTAGTATAAAAAGGCTTTAATGTTTATGTGCACTTTCTTCTGTTTACCAGGAACTGCATTGGCCAGGACTTTGCCATGAACGAGATGAAGATCGCAGTTGCTTTGACCCTCAACACTTTTGAGCTGTCGCTGGACCCAACGCAGCCACCGGTTAAAGTGTTAAGGCTTGTACTAAGATCTAAGAATGGTATACATTTACGACTCAAAAAAAGCAAATAAAGCCTATAATGAATAAATTGCACACAATAAAAAAAAATGGCGTCTTACGGAAAATGGAATGAAATCTATCCTGCCGGTATCCAGTCATTTTATCGATTCTATTCAGTAGAACATTTTAAATCTGATATATGATGGATATACTCTGTTAAAGCGTGTGCTTGATTAAAGTTTTATTTTGTTATCTTTATGGGTAAAATAACACTGCAAAACCACAAATTAAAAAAAGGTAATTAAAATGTAGGTTTCACTTAGAGTCGCCGGGGGAAGACCTCTGACTTCCTCTGGTCTCCAGGTCAGTTTCTTCTTCCGATTAGGAAACGATTGGCAGAAAAGAGCAATGCTGGTACAGAGTGGTAGAAAGGTGCATTCGGATGAACATCCCCTTAGAGTCTGTGATGATTTCGTCACTTTTACAGTTTTGCGTTGGAACTGCCCCTTCATACATAAAACGTTTGCAAATTTGAGATATTCAGGGAAAGTGACACACATTATACTTTAGATAACTTAAAGGGGCAGTGCACATTTATAATAGCTAAGTGGTCCCTTTAAATCTCTGTGTTGTCCCCGTTGCAAATGTATTGGCTGATTCTGCATTTGAGAATCCCCCTGGGGATGGGGGGCGCATGCACAGATAGCGCTCCCATTGATTATTTCTTTACATCTTAAAGAAAGCATATTAAAGAACTCCTTGCTGGATTCCAGGCGACAATTCAGAATATCTTTATAAAAAAAATCCTTTTTTTCATTAGGATCATTATTAGACCCATTTGGTTGTCACTATAAGCGAGTCGCTACAATGTAATCTGTGTGATGGGCTATTACAGGGTTAATGTTTGAATAGCCTCGGGATCACGTCAATTAGTACGAATCTAATTAGCAAAATAGAAGATGTGATGCAGACATGCTTAGAATAAAAGAAAACACATATTCCGCAGGGTTAACCAAACCACTAATTTATTCTACGTGAAACACTATACTGCTTTTCTGGGCATGCTTGAGTAGAGGTGGGCGTGCTTTGTCTTCTGATAGGTCGGTCTCTCTTGTAGCTGAGAGACATCAAAGAGAATGAGAGAGAGATCAGGTTGTGTGTGAGCGAGAGCCGTCATACACAGAGCTGCGGGGACATGGGGTCTGTAACGGGGCAGGATTCGGGGAGCGCATGGCTGTCGCTGGATCTGCATCATTACGCACATCTGGTGGGGCTGCTGTGTCTGGTGTCCGCCGTGTTCAAAGCAACCCAGCTGTACTTTAAAAGAAAAGAGCAAGTGCACGTTATGGAGCAATTTCCAGGACCTCCTTGCCACTGGCTGATGGGACACGTGAATCAGGTGAGTTCAGCAAGTGGAAACGTTAGCTCCTCCGCTATCAAGCAGATCAGTAACAAGAAGAGGCTACCATCGCAACCACCAAAATGCTACAAACTTACCATTCCAGTCACTAACTTGTAGCGGAAAACTAATTTTTAACCCTATTGACAGGTGAAATGAACAAGGATTTGCGTAGTAAAATAAATCTGCATGGTGTTATATCAAATGTATGAAGGTAGTCGGGATCATTTTTTCCCCTCAAATCAATGTATGGCTTCTACGCATCTAATCATCTGTGGAATACCGCAGATTGACTGCATTATCCCCCGTCACTGGCAAGATCAATTGTTGATTTTAATGATGTAAAGTTGTCACGAGTTAGTGAAGCAAATCTGTAACATATCACACAACTCTGATGTGCTAAAAGCTAAACAATTAAGAATTAATAGCTTCAGCGCGCATCAATGTCAGTTTCGTAGAGATGGAAACGATTTGGATATACTGGTTACCTGGACAAAAAAATATGGAGGCGCTTTCCCGGTGTGGTTTGGAAACTTCTCTGCGTTCCTGTTCCTCACCCATCCTGACTATGCCAAGACTGTGTTTGGCCGAGAAGGTAAGACATTAACATTGTAGCCGATAACCCATAAATAATACCCGTGTATAAGAAATGCGATTAATTAATGTGATCATAAATAACATTCTATTTGCTTCAGGGGGTTCAATGTGGAATTACAATATAAAAAAGTATTTTTCATTAAAAAACAGGCATACAAACATTCAAGAACAAGGCATGGCGTTTGTCCGGGTTTTCCCGAGTTTTGGTATTAAATTATTAATACTGTTACCTAAATGAATGTGTTACTGTTTTATGTATTGTTCATATTTTTGCATTGGTGTATTTCTTTTTTCCAAATATACCCCTTATTGTGCTTATATTCTTCAATGAACAATCATTTCCTTTTATTCGTATAGAACCCAAATCCGATTTATCTTATGGCTTCATTGTTCCGTGGATTGGTACGTTGGCTCTTTGCTTATATTAAGGGTTAGTCTGCTACAAAAAAAAAAAAGTTATCACTGTGGGTAAAAAGATGCTAAAAACTTGTTTTTGTGACCCATTAATATATCAACTTACTTGAGTAATATGTAAAATCACATAATGGTTGTTTTTTCTCCGTATATTCTTAAACTATGGGTCTGTTTTCGGCTAAATGCAGCATTAGAAACCTCATTCGTAGTATAGTTGTTTAGTGAAGCTCACAAGTTCGTGGTGTGATTGTGATAACTGCGCAATGAGCTGATTATTACTCCTGTTCATTTATTTAGGGAAAGGGCTCTTGGTCCTGTCGGGACAGAAGTGGTTCCAGCACCGGCGGCTGCTGACCCCCGGGTTTCACTACGATGTGCTGAAGCCGTATGTCGGGCTGATGTCTGACTGCACCAAAGTCATGCTGGTAAGAGATGGATATCCCTGCCATAGTAACATCGTTTAGATACCGGCGCAGGGTAACCGGACAAAGCAGGGAGTGTGACGGAACTCTCAATCACGGACACAGCAATGGGTTAACAAAATCTAGAACCGTGCATCCTTTCACCTTTAGCGTTTCTATGTTGGCCGTAGTGACATTTGTTGATATCAGCTCTAAATGATCTCGTAATCTGTTTTCAACAAAAAAGACATCTTTATTTTTTTACCTGCCAGCAATACATTAATGATTGGTTAATAGTTTAACTCTTTATCATCATGTGATTTCTGGAACTGTAAAAGTGATGGGACATAAAACATGAATTAACTCTAGCGTGATACACTGTAGCAGATCTGTCATTTTATTCTCCCCGCTGAATGTTTAATGGCATGAAAACGGCACAAAGATTTTTCAGAAGCATCTTCAGTTTCCATGGCAACAGCCGATCAGGGTGCGCTTTTGTGTCACATGACCGCTTTTGTGTCACATGACAACAGGTCAATAGTCCTTTATGAATAAAGGAAAAAACTTACGCAATCAAAGCATTGTTTCTCAAAAAAAGTTGGGCATCAGCGATACTGGGGAACAGGCGGGGGCAGTCGCTTTAATCCATTTACTTTTATTTGATTTTGAATTCTTACTTTAAACATTTCTTTATTTCCCAGGATAATTTGGAAAAACTTATCGCAAGACAGAAGACGGTAGAGTTATTTCAGCATGTCAGCCTAATGACTCTGGACAGCATCATGAAATGTGCCTTTAGCTATGAAAGCAACTGCCAGAAAGACAGGTCAGATAACGTGGCAGATAAGATATTCTAGATAGAGAATGTATCGTTTCTCTTTTCAAGATCGATATAACTGGAATACCTGGGATATCCGAACCTAAAAGACGAATAATACCCTTACTTTCCCTCCTACAGTGACAATGCATACATTAAAGCGGTCTATGACCTCTCCTACCTGGCAAACCTCCGGCTGCGATGCTTCCCGTATCATAACAACACTGTATTCTACCTCAGTCCTCACGGATATCGCTTCCGAAAAGCGTGTGATATCACGCATGATCATACAGGTACTGTGAGTCCGCGTGAACCATCGACTACATTCAGATCTCAGTTCTCTCTATAGGTATCCCGACCTAGGGCAAGAAATCCCAGAGGGTTAAAAAAAAGACCACCGTTTTAGCCTTGGCTCACTGGAAATGACCCCATGGCTGAGAGAGGTCCCTCTAACTCGACTTAAATGTTGGCTTTTTTGCTAATAATGTTTTTTTGTATGAGACTTTACCATTACTGCTCATTAACATATAGAATACCGTATATAAGCGCGCGGACTTTGGATTTTTCGAAACAAACTTAATAGATGAGCGTTTTACATTTGCCGTGTTCAGTTTGTGACCTTTCCTCTTTTAACTCAGATAAGGTGATACAACAAAGGAAAGAATCCATCAAAAATGAAAAGGAACTGGAAAAAATTAAGGAGAAAAGACACTTGGATTTCTTGGATATCCTTTTATTCGCTAAGGTCTGTGATCATGCAAAATACAAGTATGTCTTCTTATTAAGTGTAGGCACAGAAGACTCAAGCTCCCTGAATTAGTGTGAGTGGATGAGGTGGGTTGACCCTGGTTGCCTTAAGAGCTAGACAGACAATGATAAATACAGTATGAGTGCGTGGCAAAGTGTAAGTGTGCGTAAGTGAGTGGCGGAAAACAGTGGTTTTGGTTTTTTCCCCCAATCGGGTTGTCTTATATTAAAGCCTTTTCTTTTTTTCACTTTCATTAAGACCCAAAGTTTGGGGGTCGCCTTATAGCCAGGGTAGTCTTGTAATCGAGCAAACAAGGGTATATCTGTGTTCTAAGAAAGAATGATCCTTACCGTTGAGGAGGGTACAATGCTGAACTTTAGAGTTGGGTTTATCTCAAACAGTTAATATGTGACCTTGTTATATATGTTTTGGTACAGTTCCAAATAAACACTAGCACCCATCCAAAAAAAGAAGTTATTTTCCACTTTTCACCCTGCTTTGCAACTTTTGCCCTAATGAACATAGCTCAGAATTTGGAATGATTAACCAAATTAGTAAACTATGATGGCGGAAAGCTATACTTTTTGTCATAAAGGATTTTCTGAGGGTTCATTAAATCTAATAAAATAATCTATATATGTATCTTATTAGGATGAGCATGGGAACGGCTTATCCCATGAAGATCTACGGGCTGAGGTGGACACCTTCATGTTTGAAGGACACGATACAACGGCCAGCGGGATCTCCTGGATCTTATACTCTATGGCCAAGTACCCCGAACACCAGGAAAAATGTTTCGAGGAGATCAAGGAAGTGCTGGGCGATCGGAGCTCGATGGAATGGTCTGCGCTTTTTTACGTTTATTTATATTTTAAGAGTAGAGCCGCAACCAGATTACAGTTTAACTTTTATTTGATATCAAAATAAAAACAAAAATAAAAAAAATCATAAAAATTCATCTCACGAAGTTGTAATTAGTAGGATGTATAAAACGGTTTGTTTGATCGTGAACATTACGTTTCAATATTCTGTCTGCTTCTTCCAGACAAACCCTGGTATATCCCATGTTTTAAGAAAATATCAAAAGCTTTCTATTGGGCCGATGTAGAAAGAGAGTCGCATAATTTTTCTGGACCTCATGGTCCAGACCTCTGAGATGTCGAAAGCGTATGTGTCTCTATATCGTTTTCTATGTTGGCCCAACTAAAGTTATCAACTTTGACCAAAGACGCCATCTTTTTGGACCGATAACAATATCCATTTTTCCACTTGTGGCACGACCTGGCTGAACAACTTCTTGGTGGGCCATTATATGGTCTGTTGAGCTTTGAGATCAGTGGTGCATTCGTTATAATCCGCGTAGGATTCCAGATCCTTGGCCGTACAGTGAATGCGTACAAATATTTTTGTTTCAGGGAAGACTTGGGAAAAATTCCATATACGACAATGTGCATCAAGGAGAGCCTTCGGCTTTACCCCCCAGTGCCCGGTGTCGCCCGTACTCTTAGAAAAGAAGTCACGTTTTATGACGGGCGGACTGTCCCCGCAGGTAACCATTTCCACCATGTTTCAAGGAGCTTCGTTCAATGACTTCACGTGAACCAACCGTTAGCCTCATGGAAGTCAAAGCAGTTTTGAGGGCAGAAATTGAAAGCTATGTTAATTTAGGTATAGCAGCACACACTATTTTTCATGAAAACTAAAAATAATAAAATCTGTGTATCTTTTCTTTACAGGTACCCTGATTGGACTGAGTATTTATTCCGTTCACCGAAACCCAAGTGTCTGGGAAAACCCAGAGGTAGAAACCCTTTCATTTCTGGCGCTTTCCGATGCATGCGTATTAATACTGGATGTCTAAAACACCTGACTGCTTAGACCTAGAGCCTTGCATCTGAACACACCCCTGAACCCATTCCCACAATGACATGAAACCGATATGTGGGTGTTGGCTCCCCAGGTGTGATTACCCCTTACGGTGTGCCGATCTCGGAATATGAACATGAAATTTCCCCTATTTAATAGACATTGTCATGTGCAGCCTCCAACAAAGAACGCTTGTTAAAGAACTTTAATATGCATTCTTCAAATGAAAAAAAATATACTTAAGGAGAAGCTGCAGCTCCAGAGAGCATTTTCTGTGCATGTGCATGGGAGCTGAGGCACGGGGGAAACAAAAAGGTTTGTTTACATAGAAATTGATTCTGGATTATGTTTTTGTTTTTAAAACCTTTGCTTAGGATTCCTAGATCACTTAGTTAATGTTTGGCTTAAGTGGCCTTAGGATGCGTTGCCAATGAACTAATTGCTGCTCTGTCTAATATTCCAGGTGTTTAACCCTTTGAGGTTCTCTCCGGAGCAATCTGCGAACCGACATTCTCACGCCTTTGTGCCCTTTGCCGCAGGACCCAGGTATCAACCTGCGCCGTCTGGTCCAGATTACCAATACAATCATTTCAGGTTTAGGCTGAGCACAAAACGTTCTCTCCTTTATCTGTTGTGTTAATTGATAACCTATATGGAGACCATAAAAAGTAACTCAAGGCCAGATTAATTGAGAACAAAAAAATATATAGCGCTGCCTTTTAAAATGAATAATGAATCCCATTCTTGCCCTTTTAACTTAAGAGTGTTTTAAAGGGACAGTAAATAAATATGCATTATGTGTATATATATATATATATATATATATATTGGCTGCATGAAGGTGTTTACCTATAGATAGAAAATATAAACTTGCCCTATGGATAACCCACTAGCCATTCTATATGGGATGCTGATGTGATCAATTGGAATTGCATGCCCTAATATTCTCTGTAATCACTTTCTATAAAATTAATTCCACGCGCAACTATCTGATGGTGAGTAAAGCGTATTCTACACGGAGAGAATATGCTTTATTCACCATCAGATAGTTGTTTTATATTATATCATAAATCGCCACACAATTGGGAGTGGGACCAAAAATTAAGGTTAGGGACCTATAGCTTTGATTGCGTGTAGGGTTGGTGCTTTCGTGGACAGATCCCTGGGACTCATGATCTGTTTTCTTTTTCTAGAAATTGTATCGGCCAGAACTTCGCCATGAATGAAATGAAAGTAGCCGTGGCTCTGACTTTGCTTCGGTTCCAGCTTGCTCCTGACCTGGCCAACCCACCCATCAAGATCCCGCAGCTAGTCTTAAAATCAAAGAATGGAATCCACGTGCATCTCACAAAACGCCAATAAGAAGACCTGTCTGCGGGCCAGCTTTATCCTCTTATTTCCTAAAACACATACTATATATATATATATATATATATGTCTTCATACGCTATAGGAGATGATGCCGCCGCCTGTCTAGGACCGCACTTTGCCCTATAGCCTTGTTATTACACGAGGACTTGTTATATAAACTTCAGAAAATGGGATGGTGTGTGAAGTAGAATTCTTAGTTGAATTAATAAAAAAATAAATAAACTGACTTGCTGATTTATAAAAAAAAGGTCCAACACCCCCGTATACACAGAGCGTCTCTTCTGACCATCATAGAGGTATAATCTTAGCCATATGGGTGGTGTAATAACGTGCTTCGTCTAAAAGCTCTAAATTGTGTTGAGCTGACTTTAAAAACCACAATGTTTTTTAATGTTAATCGAGATAAGTCCAGGTTATTTATACCAGCAATGAAATATATCCTCCAGCAATTTGTAAATGGCTCATAACCAGGGTTGATCAACCAAGGGGATCCTGGGGCATTTGTTTCCGGGCCCCATATTGGCGGAGGACTGGACAGGATCTAAATTAGTCTCAAAATGAAAATCCAGTCCATGCTATCGGTGTCTGGGATACATCACTGACCTGCGGCGGGCAATTTCCAGAAGCCATACCTCCGGCAGCCTGCTTTTTATTGATCTCCAAGTTGCCTCTGTATTTTCGTTTAAACCTCCACCAGGACACAAATAGGTTATAGGTAGTCGGATCATACAAATGGGCCGCCCCACTACACTACTGAAATGATTTTATAGCAACAGTTTTAGCTGACTGGCTAAAAAAGCACTTCCATTAAAATCAATGGGAATGCCAAATGTGCATGCGCGTGGGTGGTCGCTCTAGACCCCCTAGAAGTCAGTGCTGGAGTTGGTTGAACATCCGCTTGTACGCACTGCAGACCCTAGAGATGCGCTCCATCAAACGCAACTCCTGCGGGGCAAGTAGCAAGAGGGGGGAGAAACAAAGCAAAATGCATTATTATTATCAGTATTAATAATAATATTATTTATTGTTTTATATAGCACCATCATATTCTGCAGCGATGTACAATGGGAATAAGAGGATTCTCATCAGTGCTTCTATTTGGATGAGAAATAAAGGACAATATGATGGCTTTAAGTACAAATGATAATTTGTACAAAAACATTTTGATCCATTGAGATGTTTCGTTGTAATTGGAATCTACAAACACTGGCATTCTATCATTTTTAGAGTGTGGAGGGTTATGTGACGTATAAACTACATGGCTCCATTGGAATCACTACTGCCCCGCACGGGGCACTTTTTATTATAAGAATCCCTGGTCCCCGGTGTCTATATGGATGCTGTAAATGTAACTCGGTCCCATTGAAAGGCTTGCAGCCCCCGGTTCACACACTAGGAGGTGCTCAGTGAATCTCAGCCGGGGACACATCCGACGTCAAAGGACAGCAGAGGGAGGGCTGACGAGCGACAGTGCTCTGCTTACATGTGAAACAAGCAAGGAACAAAAACACTGAACAAGCGGAGGCGAAGCAGACGCTGCAGGATCATGGCTTCCAGCCTGTGGAAGATCCTGAATTACTCGTGGATTTCTGTGAATATCTACCAGATCCTGCAGCTGGTGATCCTGTTATTCTTACTCATTCTGGCAGTGAAATTCGCTACATTCTATTCCAGATGGAAGTATCTGAAAAGTGTCCTGCAAAGCTTCCCTGGGCCACCAGGCCACTGGCTGTACGGACACGTCAACCAGGTGAGAGCCAGGTTATCCGTACCGGATGCGATGATAGCGTGTCATACCTGAATACGGTTTCTGGGCATCCCTGGCGGGACAGTCTGTTGCTTGTTACGGTCTAATAAGAGACTAACGAGGGAATAGTTGGAAGGCACAACCCCGCACGTATCAAAATATATATATTAATGAATAACGCGTAACATACAGTTTACTTACAGAGGACCAGCGGACTCATTGCTTATAATGGGGGGGAATATATCTCAGCCCTCCGTCTCCTGTCCTCTGATGTCAGAGATGCACCACCTATTAAAATAGAAAGCATACATCATTTAACAATAAACAAATGCAAGACGTGCTGACTTTGAGTAGAAATCTTAGAATCTATTACGCTTTCATTGTATTGATGCATAGGGTGTTGACAATGTTCATAGGGTCTTGTTCCTGTATATGATGTATATATACATATATATATATATATATACACCGGTATATATATATATATTCCTCCACTTTTTCCGTACAGTATTTCACTCTAAGCAATGTGACCTCTGGCTATAATTCATGAAATATCAAGTAAAGATTAGACGATCGTTATCTCTGTGTCTTGCTCAGCGGGACGGTATTGAAGTGAATCTAAACCTTTTTTTTAATCTCAAATGGCAATGGAGAAGCTCACTAGGGTTAGTCCTTCATAATATATTCTCCCATTAGCCCGTTTCTTTATCTCCTGCCATTAAATCTTATTTATTATTCATCTTCCAGTGTGTTTTTTTTTATTATGCGTCTTAATGGAATGCTTTCCCTGGGGGAATGATCACGGCGGGCCAGACGGTGTGTACGGTATGGTACTATCTCTCGTCGGAGTAATTATCGCCTTCATTGACTCACCTTTGGCCTACCATTCAAAGATATTTATCATCTGCCCCAGGAGGCATTAAACCTGAGAACTGAACTGTAAATATAACTAATGTTTCTCATGTTAGAGTCATTTTCAGTAGCCGTGGGAAGTATGAGAAAGCAGCTGGTTTTCTTGTCTGATTAGCTCCATTTGTTTAAACCCAATGCATACACGGAATCCAGTTGGTAATAGTTTCTCATTGAGACCATTTGTTTCCAACAAATTGTTGGGTTTTCATGCTTTTGGGGGTTTATTTTTGGGAGGTTTGGCAGGAGAGTATGCAGTTTCATCTCACTGACTTTATGAAGGACCAAACCCTACTGAGCTTCTACTAGACTCGTGCAAACAAGAGGAGGCAAGATCAAAATGCATAAGTCTAGCTTTTTCTCCAAGAATAAATTCTTCCTCTTTTGAGAAAAAAAGCCCTTTGAATGTCTCAGTTGATCTTGTTGTAACGTCGACACCTGTCTCGTACCGGATCATGGAAGGACCTGGCAGCCATAGAAAAGGTCAACCTCGAGGAGCATCTCCAGGTGAAGAACATGGTTGTCCTTGATTTCTTGAAAGTCACCTCTCTGATTGGAATAAGCATCACACAGAACCAACCGTCCTTCCAGGAGAATTTCATTGAGATGTTCCTTCATAATGCATACTAAACTTAAACCACAACGCTACAACTCTCACTTTAGTAAATACTTAAACACCATTATTGTGGCAGATTTTTTTGTTACGATATATCACTTTCACTTTTGATGCCACCCATTCTCCATGATACTTTTTTTTTTGCCATAATAATTTGTATGTTCCCCCCAGTTTCGTCGTGATGGCAAGGATCTGGAACGGCTAATGGTCTGGGCAGAGCAATATCCAAAGGCATTCCCATTGTGGATTGGAAAGTTTGTGACATCCCTGATCATCACTCACCCCGAATATGCCAAGGCGGTGTTCGGAAGACCAGGTATGAAGACGAGTCACTTGCAACCTAACTTTCACTTTATCATAAGATTGATACAGGGAGAAATATATATTTTTTTAGATTCCTTGGGGCAATATTGGATAAAAGTCTAATATTTTTCCTTTTTTTTTGCCTTTTTCTTGAACAGTAAATAAATATAGTTACTTAGTAAGGTTCGATTCTATGCCCTTTTAAATCTGAGTAACCATGTAACTGCAATGTCACTGTTTATACATCAGCTCATATCACTTGCATATCCATCTATCATGGTGACATTTCACCTATAGAATATCTATAATAATAGGGGTATCGCCTTTATATTCCAAGCTTTAAATATTTGCTTAAAGTTTCACATGAAATCTATTTTAAAAAAAGTCAATATTAATCAAAGGTAATTCCTACAGGAAAAAGATAAATTTCATCACATACAAGTCATGACTATATATATATATATATATATATATATATATATATATATATTAGATATAAATCTAGTACAGGTGCATAAAATACAACACATTTTGATTATTATTTGCACATAATGTTTTAGATGGACTGTTAAGTAAATGACCATCAAGATTTGTCTATTTTAAACTTTTAGCATTTTAGTTATTAAACATGTGCTCTATGTATATTTTTTAAATGGCTTTAAGCCCTTGAACATAATATACTGTATAATTATATATGTATATATATATATATATATATATATATATATATATATATATATATATATATATATAATTTAAATAGTCATCTGCTTTCTAAAATTTAAGCTAAGATATAATACTTAGAAACTGGAGTTATGGAGTGATTCAGATATACCATATGTAACTATATATATATATATATATATATATATATATATATATATATATATATATATATATATATAATGCATTTATCTGCATCATGCTCTGGGACATACATATATTTTAGCAGTTAGAATTCTGATGTAAAAAGTTGCTAATACTTATTCTATTTTCATAGATCCCAAAACACCAACTGGTTACAATTTCCTGGTCCCATGGATTGGTATGTGCTTAATATATTTTACATTTTTGTTTTCTAACTTTTTGGCTACGTATTGAATATAAAAATGAGTGCCAAAACACTTCATTTCCTTCTACAAAAAATATACATTAAAAAAAAAATTCTAAACTAATGAGAAATAGTGTACAGTGTAAGGGAACATTTTTCACCTTAATTGTTTTTTTTAAAAGACAAGAATGTGAGGTATTACCAGTATTTTACTAAGGTGATGTTGTTGAACAGGAATCTGGGTTGTTTTTTATCAGTGGGGCCTACGTTACGGAAGAAATTCTAAGTAAAATTTGCAAAAAAACATTTCAACCTATTATTTATAATAAACAACAAAATAACAAAATATTGCGTTTCCCTTGATCGGGAACATAGATTCAGCTAGCTCTAAGTGTGCCATGACATCATCGTTTTACCGGGAAAGGACATTTTGGTTCCCGGCCATGTCAGCTGGCATGATCTTCTTGTCTGTTGCAGGGAAGGGGTTACTTGTACTATCCGGGGACACCTGGTTCCATCACCGCCGGCTGCTCACGCCAGGTTTCCACTACGACGTGCTGAAGCCGTACATCCAGCTGTTCTCCGATTCCACAAAAGTTATGCTGGTAAGTGGCATGTACACGTTACAGGAATGAGGAATGGCCTTCATAAGTGGGTAATATATATATATATATATACATAATGCCTTATTATTTTATATTAATTACCTATTCTAAATATTATTTTTTTTTCCATTATATTTTCTATTTAATAAAGGCGAACTTAAATGTTTATATAAATATACCAAAATAATGTGCATTAATTAATCATATATCGTAGTATACAAATTACCATTACACGTCTCCAATGTATAGTGTCTTCTTTATTATAAACAGTTATATAGATAAAGTCAACAAGCCCCATACGTAGATACATAAATTAATCACAAATAATGTCAAATATAAACACAATATGAAAATATATAGTGATTAAAGCAGAAGACCAAGGATACCGCACAATGTTTCAGCTAAAGTAAGTCATCATCGGAAGGAGAGTATTTTGTAGGAGGTTTGTGTTAATATTTATATAATAAATATTTATATGTATTAAATAAAGTTGTCTTTTTTATTAAGTGTAGGGGAGAGCTTCTGTTTGAGGCTAAGCTCACTGGCCAGGGGATGAGTTTCGCTCATACTCCCTAGACTTTAAAATACTTACAAATATTCATTTTTAAGAAACAAAAAAATCGTTAATATCTGCTTTCTTTTAGGATAAATGGGATTCTCTCTGCAATAAAGATGAATCAGTGGAGCTTTTTCAATATGTCAGCATGATGACACTCGACAGCATAATGAAGACCGCCTTCAGTTACCATAGCAACTGCCAGACTGACAAGTGAGTCGCCTATTTAAAAGAGAACTCCCGCAGTTTTTTATTATTGATATCAGTAGTGCAAAATATGAAAGTTGCATTTTAGCCATGTTGTAACTCTGTTACCTTAGCCTAATCTACCCTGACTTCTTATCATACTGCCTGTGGTAAACAGTAGAATGGCTTGGTCACAATCACCCAGCCTGACCCCTGACTAATAGAAGTCTATGGAGGAAGAGACTTCATTAGCATTGCCATAAAGAAGCAGCTCAGTGTCACTTTGAACAGGGAAAGGACGTGCAAATCAAACCCTGTCCTACTGGCTTCCCTCTCCATTCATACAAGGTTCCCCCGTACAGCCATTACCAAAATATCTTGAGTCATTTAAAATGTAATTAAAACTGACAAGCTATATAACGGCTGATTGTTTTGCCCGCAGCGACGGCTCCTACATCCAGGCTGTGTATGACCTTTCCTTACTCACCCAGCTCAGGATCCGAACGTTTCCGTATCACAATGACCTCATTTTTCACCTGAGTCCTCACGGCTTCCGTTTCCGCAAGGCCTGCCGGATAGCGCATCGTCACACGGGTCAGCGCAGGTGGCATTCTTTGATCGCTTTCTGCTCTTATTTTTTAACTAGCCATGAATTACAAATATATGTAACGTCCCTCTCTCTGCGTAGTGTAGATCTTTAGTCTGTTCTGTACCGTATTTGGAATGTGTAGTAAATCATTCACAATGTTGGAATACAGATCGTTGAGCAATTAAATGCTTTGTTTTTTTTCTTTTATTATTTCTTTTTGATTCTTCTGGGATAGAAAAAGTGATTGAAGAGCGGAAGAAACTCTTAAAAGATGGAGAAGAAATGGAAAAACTAATGCAAAAGAGGCATCCAGACTTCCTGGACATTCTTCTCTGCGCCAAGGTGGGAAATGCTGATGGACACCATATGCGTGAATGTCTTAGATTAGGCTACTGAAAGGGCTACCCGAGCTAGCCCCAGACGGTCTTTAATTTTTCATCAGTGCAATTGTTTAAAGATTTCTAGATATCTGCTCACTAGAGATACCTTTGTAGATCTTTGTTCAGTGGCATGTAGGGCAGAACCGACATTCTTCTCTACTATCGCTTCTTATGGTAATGTTTCCAGATCTTCTAGAACTTCTATAGAAGAAGTACGCTAAGGGGCATTTCATTTAAAGGGGCACCTAAGTGTTAGTTACATTTATTTTTCCTTATATTTGTGCTAATAGGATGAGAATGGTCAGGGTCTGTCTGATGAGGAGCTGCGCGCAGAGGTGGACACCTTCATGTTTGAGGGACACGATACTACGGCCAGCGGGATCTCCTGGATCTTGTACTGTATGGCCCAGTACCCTGAGCACCAGAAGAAATGTCGGGAGGAGATCAAAGTGTTGCTGAAGGAGCGAGAGAGCATGCAATTGTTAGTTTGTTACATGATGCCAGCATGATATGCTTGGATTAATTAACTTAGTCAATGTCTATTCTTTCTGGTTACTATAATTTTTTTATTATAGATTTGCAATATTACTAAAATAATGGTCCATGGAACGGTCACCTTGCAACTTTTTGACATTTCTCATATTTCGTAAATGCAATATATACACTATATATGCGTGTATTACATACACAAATTTGTCGCACCTGCCCTCATTAATATGTCATTACGATAGTTTTAATTTTTTCTTTTTAAGCAATAAATATTTCTTGTTGATATTTTAACATTCTAGACAATATATTTTCAGCTGGGAAAAAGACATTCCGGAGCCGTATTGTATCAAACTGACTCGCTGTCTTATTCCTAGGGAAGACCTGAGTAGGATGCCTTATACCACAATGTGCATTAAGGAAAGTCTCCGTCTCTACCCTCCGGTACCCTCTGTATCCAGACAGCTCGCTAAGCCAATCACATTCTCGGATGGGCGGTCCTTACCTGCAGGTGGTTTTGACACAGGGGTCCCGCTAGAAATTCAATTTTTTGTTTGTTTTCAAAAACCATCTACTTTCCCGTGGCTTTACCCTTATTGGATTTGTTTTTCAGGCTGTATGGTCAGCGTTAATATATACTGCATGCACCGGAACTCCAGCGTGTGGAAAGATCCAGAGGTATGGCGTACCCATATAGCACTGAGCACGTCCGGTCAGGATCGGGATCATTCATGTATCCATTGCAATACAATAACAGCGCTGGATTTACTGGATTAAACTGGGAAAACTCCTGTGGGTTTCGGGGCTACTCTAAGAAATGTGATGTTGGTGATTTTGCACATGCTAAACTTATGAGTAACTTAATCAAAGACAATTCTTTGATGGCCTGGCCACGGTGAGCTCTTCCAATAACTTCCAATGGGAACTCAACTCTGGAGATCTTCTCATAGCCCAGCAAGAACGAAAGAATTTGTCCAAATCATTTTTGGTCCATTTGCACAAGTTTACATTTTTCTTCCCAATTGTTGGGCAAATGTGCCTGTAGAAAAATCTCACCTTTAGGTTATATAATAATAGATTAACCATGAATGTTTTCTGGAGGAGAAGAAAGGTGAATTCTTTAAAATTCCATTTCCCCTATACCACCCATGGATTAAATGTGTTTTGCAGGTCTTTGATCCACTGAGATTTTCTCCCGAAAATTCCTCCAAGCGCCATTCCCATGCCTACGCGCCATTTGCTGCGGGACCAAGGTAAAGAGTATGGGTGACATGTCCAGGGTGGGTCAAGAACCTAAAAAAAAATCAATCAGACTAAAAGATACATCTGTTAAGGTTCATTTGCTTAACATACTGTAGAGCAATACATGTTTAGCCTTATGTATATGGTTTATTTCCATGACCCCCTGGGTGTGGAACACATTGTTAATGGGAAGACATTTTTCATTAAAGTTGGATAAGCCATGACTTTAAGCGGAGGGTTTGCATCCCCAAAGATAACCCGGCTTTCCCTGTTTTTCATCTCAGAAACTGCATCGGGCAGAACTTTGCGATGAATGAAATGAAGGTGGCGGTTGCTCTGACTTTGAAGCGCTTCGAGCTGTCGCCGGACCTCTCCAAACCGGCCCTCAAACAACCCCAGCTTGTACTGCGCTCCAAAAATGGCATCCACGTGTACATGAAGAAAGCAAGCTGATTTCAGCTTTCAAGCCGGAATTATTACGCACCTAACGGCTGCCTCCGGACCCTCACTGTAATTGCAGCCCATCTCGGTTTTGGACTTTAATTCCTTGGTTGACAAGAAATTCCTTTATAATTGAGAAATATATTTTCTGATACAAACTCCAGGTTGTATAGATTTGAACTGTTTCTAATTGCGTGTTTAATATATTATTATTCGATACTACTTGTTAAAATGGCACGAGAACTCAATAAATTTTGGTAAACATATACCAGAGAGGCTACTAGAGTTGGATTTTAGGTTGTATCTGAACCGTTATATTTGCAGGTTTTTGACCCCAAAAGCTCGCTCATACCTGGAATACGCTCTTTGGAAGATGACTTGCTCTATTGTTCGGGTTTTCTAAAACAGGCGTCACTCAGTAGGGAAAGTGGGGGTTTCTTCAGGACGTACATTTAGAATCTGGATTCCTTCCAAGAGAATCAAATAACTAAAATAATAATGTCACGAGGAGGCGACATATAGGATATGTTATTGTTATGTTATTGTCATGGGGATTTTCAGGAAATTATGTGTGGAATTTCCCAAAAAATGGTGGCAAACCTACAGACATTGTGTTCCACAGAGAAACGAGTACTGATAAAGCTAATCGCTATTAGTAATATGGTTTATTTAATCAGTCTTTATGCTGAGATACAATAGTTTGGCCGGTCCACCTCAAACATTGGCACTTGTTGGCCCCCATATAGCTCACTTCCTTCTAGATTGTAAGCCCAGCAGGACCCTCCTTACCTTTTGCGTCTGTACGTCCAAATGGTTATGTGACGCAGGACAGATCTTTGCGATATGATGGCGCTATGTGAATAAATAAATAACTAATAATAAAGCTCCAAGCTTACGAGGACAGAGGCATTTTCTGTATTAGGTTTAGGGTGGCCGCAAAACCAGAGGCCTCCTTTCTGATCACCCCAGGCAGCCCACTTTAATTATGGGGCGCTGTGCCAAGTGATACCATGGGGTGTTGGTATATGCCATTATATTGTGGCACTCAGCAGTGGGGAGGGCGGCCATGGGTGCTGCCTAGGTCAGGACTAGGGTCCTACATCACATGACCCTTAAAATTTAACACGCATACAGACACTAAACCGCACAACACATACAGCGTCTCTTATTAACAATAGGATATATCTGTGTCACACTTTGCTTGCAAACAAGGCTGGCCCGACCCCACCTGGAGAGAGGTCCAGCGCTTGCCCCCGATGCTTGTATCACACTGCGGGGTCACATGAAGTAGTAGGGGCTAAAACAGTGCCAGAATTTCAACATGTCTGGGATAGTCAGATGGCTCCTAAATCTAAGATGAGGCCAATGACTGATTGATGGTCTTTACAGCAGGAAAATGGTTCTTATCTGCCATCACATTCTATGTCCCTTAACTTCATTGTAAGTGAACATGACATCATAGATAACCACGGGAAATTTCTGATGATTGCACCACCGGTCCTGTAGCATGACTTTGCATGAACAGAAATCATGTCTGGTTATAATGTAACCTGTGATAAAGGCAACACCTTATAATTAGCCTATGCTTAATGACAGCTCCCATTCATCCGCCCAAACACTTTTCGACGTGTTTCCCGCACTCTCATTCCGTGTCCTCACTATAATATTAATATCAGGAATATAATATACTCTTTCACTTGCCAAAGGACCCAGTAATACAATGGCAAAATGACCCACACATTTTGGCAGACAGCAAACCCATTTGCAGAAATGGAATACACGCAATACTCATGCATAGAACTCAAAAAGGATCCAGTCATGGGGCCAATGGTGGTTAAAGTTCTTTTTACTGTAGTCGCTCTGATGGCTAAATGTAAATCTGCAAGTAAAAACACACACAAAAAAATGTAAAAGCATCAAAGGCATCAAAATGTAAAAGCAGAGCAGCCCAAAGGGCAATAGCCCCCTGATCTTCTTGCCAGATCTTCTTCATCCCGAGGGGGGGGGGGTGTAGAAGGCACAAGACATGAATAACCAAAATATAAAGAACGAAACACCCAGCGCATGAACGGGGAGGCAAAAACACCATGTATCAGCCCTTTTAATGCCAACACGTGGATTGCATCATAAAAAAGCCATTTCAACCTTCCATGATACCAAATGATATGCCACGGAATTACGAGTTTATTTATTTAAGATTGCAAGCTTGCGAGCCGGGCTCTCTCCAGCTAATGTATCGGTTTGTCGCAGTCTGTCAATTCTCGTCTTGTCATACCCTTTGAATATACGTATTGTATTAAGCGCTGCGTAAATTGTTACCGCTATAAAAAAATAAATAATAATAACAATAATAATAATAATTTACGACTACACAACATTCACAGTCCCTTCCATAGGCATACCTGGGAACGTCTGAGCTCCGGCTACCTGGAGCCTTCCCTTGCGGGACGCGGCCAGGATTACTGATATCAGTGGACGGATTAGGGCCTGTCAAGACCCCGCTCCCGCGACCCAGAGAAGGGGTGCTTCACACCTCCCCCGGCTTAGCCCCCTGAATGCTGTGATCAAACGCCGAACTAGTGATGCCGGTAGTAAGCAATGTATTGTTAGGTTGATATATACCGGTATATATATATATATATATATATATATATAGAGAGAGAGAGAGAGATAGATAGATAGATAGATAGATAGATAGATAGATAGATAATAGATAGATAGATAGATAGATAGATAGATAGATATATAGATAGATAGATAGATAGATAGATATAATAAGAATATAATATATATATATAAATACACACACTGTATAGAATCTTAAGAGGTTACATATGTTAATACAGTCTGCATATCCAACATACTTTCCATACGTGAAGCTCTGTATGAAGGTGATTCTATAATAACATCCTGGAGTAAGTTCTGTGCAATGTAGTAAGTGACTCCGCTGATAAGAGCGCAGCCGTACTTTATTATTTAGCACTCATTTATTTACAGCCCAGTAGGCTGAAGGTGGTGGTGGTGAAAGTCCACACCCAGGGTGCTCTGTACAAAGGTAACCTGTCAAAGTGGGAGTGAAGAATGACAGATATGAACTGCTTTAACCCAGGTGAGTTACTGCGAGTTTCATCACCAAATCACGAGACAATGACATAACTGATCGTCAGTTTGTAAATGTAAGGGAGGCGTACTTACTGCTACAAGGGAGAAGAGATTACTTTAAAGTATGACTCGCTTTCCTGTATTTAATGTGACAAACCCTGCTAACCGAGGGCCATAAATGTCACTTTTAGGGATCTTAAGCATGGTCTTCTAGGGGAATAAGACCCAGGAACACTAATTTGCAGCAAACTGTTTGAATTGTCTGCAAGCACTGGAAGCACCCAGCAGCCTACATAGAAAATAGTTGGGGGGTGAGACGAGAGACAGATGCAATTGGAGCGGATTCTGCATCCTTCCATGCATTTACAAAGGGGACCCCATGGAAATGTATCATATGTGTTAAACTGTTGCCTTTCTGTCATCTCGAACCAGTCTGCCCATTCATCGCTGACCTCTGACATCAACATACCTGGGAACTTTTGGCCTCCGGCTACCCGGAGCCTTCTCACGCGGCCAGGACTGCCCACTGCCGTCGGTGCTCAGCCCACCTCAGCCCAGTAGGGGGTCACTATTATAGTCTTATTTTTAATCATTATTAGAATAATTATCCTGTGATCCCACCACAAATGAAGAAAGTTCTCCATCCTCTTTCCTCAGCCTCGAAAAATAAGGTCTACCTAGTACCTATCAGGAAAAAACCGCTACTGCGGTGTGGATTTTTATATCAGAAATTCTGAATTTTGTGTTTTTGACGATTACTGTGAAAATGTATGAATAAAAATCTTTCTCCATTTCATGTCGGTTGCAGCGCATTCCCTCTCTTATCTATAAAGCACTTATCCTCCTGCAACATACTGTAAAAACTTGCAATTTAACATGTACGTTTAATCTTTACGTCCTGATTTTTGTACCAACCAGAAAACAAGTTAAAGTTAACATTTTGGCAAATTGGAAAAAAGATACCACGTACAGGGAATCAGAATCTTATTTCATAATATTGTTTTATAATTATCAGCTAAGACATCGCCTTCCATAGGCAGGTGAATTTGGGCACCAAGTCACAGAAAAGGCAATTATCGACCTGGAACTGGTTCAGATATGGACAAGAAAACGAGCTAAAAGAACTATTTAAGCTATGGAGCCATACTTTTTTTACTCTGTGAAGAATGAGGATACGATTACAATATAAGTAAAGTATATGCAAAATAAAAGTTGAATCCATGGATAGTTACGACCTCAAGGCCATGGATGGTGCAACCAAAGCTAGTAGAATAGTCTTCACTACACAAAAGCTTGAATTCTTTTTTCTGAAGAACTGAGTGACGAGTTAAACCCTTTTGTTGCGTAACAAGAAGGTACCCAATATGCTCGTACACAAAGGGTTAAAGGAGTAGAAGTTTTATGAATATCTGGTTTCTTTCTTCTCATTCCATCCGGTGAAGGTATGGCCTCCACCCACATGCATTGAACCATGATCCCTGCCTCTCTCGCTGATAGGTTCTCGCTCCTGATATAAGAGCTGTGTGCTTCGTTCTACAACTTAAACAAGCTGAGGCTCCAGCTTGCGTCATCAGCGACTATCGTTAACATGGCATTCCATGCGCTGCTCGATCCAGGAACTCTCAACATAACTCAGCTCTGTCAATGGGCCGGTTGGCTCGTCTTCTTGCTGCTGCTTTACAAAGTTTCCAAGCTTTACCTGAAGCACAGTGAGTTAGTCTCAGCCTTCAGTCCTTTCCCGGGACCTAAGACCCACTGGCTCTATGGAAATGCCCACGAGGTAAGCGAAAAAACTTTTACCATTACCTTGATATGATGAGTAAATCAGGGCTTACATCATACCTGCGCCATAAAAACCTTTCAATGGAATTAGCATTTTTTATACATAGTATCGATGCGAGGGTTGAGGTCTTCGTTTTTTTGTCACATTCTGGAAAGCGTTGAAACAAAATAACGTAGACGATGTCGCATTTGTGATAATCCTGCTGGCACTCGATCCAACTGGAGAATATGGTGCTCCCTGATGATGTCATTAAGTGACAGAGCCAATTTTTTTTTTAATTCACTCTATATTTTTGATTGGAATTCTGCCAGCATATTGAAAATAGATTAACAAGAGTGTCGTTATTTATTTATTATCCCCAGTTCACCCAGGATGGAAAAGATATGGACGTCATGCTTGGTTATGCCGGAAAATATCCTTACGGTTACACGTTGTGGTTGGGACATTTTTTTCCTACTCTCACAATCTGCCATCCTGATTACGCAAAAGCCATTCTTTCCAGACAAGGTAAGACATAACAATATTTATTAATTAGCACACATATGTGCACAGGAGATCCGCTAGCCAACCACGCAGATATTAATTCATCGTATTATTATTATTAATCAGCAGACATTCATTGATCAAAAGATAGATTGACTAATAGCTAAGCACCACAAAATTTGGTTTAAATGTTAAACTACTGTTTTTAGTGTAAAAATGTGTACTTACAAAGCAATAACTTAATGGGGAGGAAAAATTGTCTAAATGGTGTAAACAAGAAGTCAAGATTGCTGCTCCCATGGTATAACCTATGACATATATGTTGCTTATCTTAATCTGTACGCACAATCATTACAGAGCGTAACAAAGAAAACCGCATTGAACTGTGGGAGCAGCCGCTTTAACTTTTTTTTTAACTAAAAACTTATGAAATATGAACCATAAAAATGTTGGATATGGGAAAGCAATAGATCTGCTTAAAAAATATAAAAAAACGACCTAATCAATTACTATGACTTGTAATATGTATGTAAAAAGAAGATTTTGCCATTTACCTAAAACATTTTTTGTAAAAAAACTTTTTTTTTTTTACATAATTGCAATTTTGTAGAATTATTTTATCTCTTTGTTTTTACAGATCCCAAGAGCATGTTGGGCTATGGCTTTGCTATTCCCTGGATAGGTAAGTTATATATATTGGACTTATAAGGATGCTTAATTACGGACTGTAATTAGTCTATGCGTCGATGTATTTACAGTATCTGCCCTGTGTGTTTTAGGGAAAGGACTGTTGGTCCTGTCGGGACCGAAGTGGTTCCAGCACCGGCGGCTGCTGACTCCTGCGTTTCACTACGATGTGCTGAAGCCGTACGTCAGGCTGACATCAGATTGTACCAATGTCATGCTGGTAATAATTACCTGAAAGAAAATATTATAGTAATTGTTGAATTTGTCACCTTCTGGACCAGGGGCAAGTAAAGCCTCATCGGCCCCATGCCTCGTTACACACTAGCACATATACTTACACACATACTCTCACAATAACACACACAGATGTACATACTCACGCTAACGCACACTTACACATACACACTCATGCTAACACACATATACACACTCATGATAACACACAGAGCCGGCCTTAAGTGTTTTGGCGCCCTGTGCGGGCTACTCCTCTGGTGCCCCCATCCCCCCCAAAAAATAAAGGAAAAAAAATCTCCTCGCCTCTGCCCCTTCTCACTATCTACCACCTCTGCCCCTTCTCACTGCCTTCCCCCTCTGCCCCTTCTAACTGCTTAAAAAACTTTATTTAACATGGAGGATGTTAAATAAAGTAAAAAAAAAAGAAAAAAACCCTGATGTTTTAATTTAAGTCTCGAGCAGGCACCCCTGTTGCCATGGCGCCCTGTGCGGCCCAGGTCGCACACCCCTAAGGCCGGCCCTGATAACACAAACTCCCTCTAACACACACTTCCACACTCATGCTAACACATACTCCCTCTAGCACACACAAACACATCCATCCAACACGCACATGCTTACACACACTTACACTCTCACACAGTTACTCATACATACATACATGCATGCACACACACCCTTACCTGATCTGTGGCCTTCATGAAAAAATATAAAAACAATGCAAGTAAATAAACCAAAAATAGTTAGATTTGTTGATGAAGATCTTTTTTGTGGCTCATCCATCTGAAAAAAAGAAAAAATGAAAAGATAATGCAAATATTACTTAAAAAAAAAGAAAAAAAGCTGGTTTAAAAATATACTTGCACATTTCAGAGTCTTATGCAGTGGTGTATTCTGGTCAAGGCCAATTAGGCCCAGGTGGCAGCAAACCCTCTGCCACAAATCAGGAAGCCAATCACCCGCTTTGGCAATCAGAATTCCTGTTGCATAAATTCCCCTACCGGGGCACTAACAGCGAGGAGGGCAGCATGAAGGTGGCAGCCGGTGGTCGATGCCCTGGGTTAGGCCTAGGGCAACGCTGAAGATAGATAGGCTACTGGCCTTGTATGTTCCAAATGAACCCCCTCCTGGCATAGAGTGATGATGTATCGTTGATCGTCCAACTTTTCATCCTTAGAACTTCTCATTTTCTTGCTTGTTCTCTTACAGGGAAAATGGGACAGATTGGTTTCAGATCAGAAGCCAGTAGAGCTTTTCCACCATGTCAGCCTCATGACTCTGGACACCATCATGAAATGTGCCTTCAGTTATCAGAGCAACTGCCAGACTGATAGGTCAGTATTCGACAGCTGACAGTGCCAATGAGCGCCATATTGCAACGGGCATTAATCCATTATTATTATTCCTCTTCTCTTTTGTGCAGTGACAATGATTACATCAAATCTGTGTATGAACTCTCCTATTTGATAGAAAGAAGACTTCGTATTTTTCCATACCATAATGACCTAATATACTACTTCAGCTCCCATGGACAGCGATTTCGAAAAGCCCTGAAAGTTGCCCATGAACACACAGGTCATTCACCCGTACATTTCATTAACAGACGTATTCTCTCCGTATGATGCAGGATTTAATTGTGAAGGTTCAATTTCTATTTAGGAGCCCATTCCTAATATATATATATAATATCGGTCCTTATCTATCATTGACTACTAAAAAAAAATAAAAAAAATGGGTCATTTGTGTTTAGGATCGGGTATACATTTTCATTACCACCTTTTTAAAAGTTATAGGGTAACCAAGCAAAATATTGTTACATTCTAAAACAAAAGGTTAGTCGAATTTCTTTTTGTTCCTAACAGAAAGAGTAATTAAACAGAGGAAAGAATCTCTCAAACAGGACAATGAGCTGGATAAGATCAGCAAGAAGAGGCATTTGGATTTCCTCGATATTCTTTTCTTTGCCAAGGTATGGCCTCCGAACGTAGACTAGTTTTTCCTCTGTGTAGGCGCGGTATTATTAACATTAATTGTTAGTCGGCTTGGAAACCGTTTTTAATTTTCTCCTGAACAGGATGAAAATGGTCAGGGTCTGTCTGATGAGGACCTGCGAGCAGAAGTGGACACCTTCATGTTTGAGGGACACGATACTACGGCCAGCGGGATCTCCTGGATCCTTTACTGTTTGGCCAAATACCCCGAGCATCAAGAGAAATGTCGGGAGGAGATCATGGAGGTCCTGGGGGACAGAGACTTTGTAGAGTGGTACGTTCAACATCTCCACAATATTGGCCGTGATTGGGTTGTATGGTGCATCATATTTGTGATCACATCTATGGAACTACCTTAAAATATCAGTTTCTTACGTTTCTAATGACTCTATCGATTGCTTTTCCAGGGAAGACCTGGGGAAGATGCCGTACACCACTTTGTGCATAAAGGAGAGCTTGCGGCTCTTCCCTCCGGTACCAGAAGTGGCCCGCGAATTGGATAAGCCGATCACATTCTGCGATGGGCGCAGTTTACCAAAAGGTCAGCATTTAGCTGTTTATTGATATTAGTTAATAGTTCAGAAGTGTATTTAAGTCAGTTAATGTATAAAAGGAAATCAGAGGCCTAATAGATACCTACATAAAAGAATGATATCCTCACCCGTTCCTTTATCTCTGACAGGCGCTGTTGTGGTGTTGAATTTTTACGCCTTGGGCAGAAATCCCAGCATATGGCAAGACCCTGAGGTAATAAGACGGACGCTTTTTCACACATTGTGTTCCCGATGCATTTATATTAAATCAAATTCAGGTGTATATATAATGCTGGTCAGATGATTTTTCCGAAGATAGGAAATACATCATGCAGGGCTCAACTTACAGCTATCCACACCTCATGCTTACATGACCTTGGCGTTGGTCATAACATTTCACCTTACTTAATCACGTTTATGAATGCTTCCAGGTTTACAACCCCATTGACAGCATGAAGGCAAAGACATTTGGTATTCTTGTATTGCATTCTTTCGATACATGTGGAACATCAGGACCACCTTCTGTTTTTTTCAGGTTTTTGACCCAACGAGATTTTCGTCTGAAAATACATCTGGCAGACACCCCTTTGCCTTCCTGCCCTTTTCGGCCGGGCCAAGGTAAGTCAACTAGAAGCATGTATTGTAAAACTCGAGAACGCTGGGGTTTCTACTTCTTCTCTGCAGCTATTTTACTTTATGCCAGAATGAGAACGTGGTTAAAAACTGGCCAGAGTAATCCAGCCCATGTGATAAAAGACCCTGTGAGCGACTTGATCACCTGCGATGTCAGCTACTGCAGAACGTAGACGCTTAACTGAGCCTCTGCTAAAGCGATATGGCAATATATTGTAATTGAACCGGCACCGTATGAGCGTATGAATTATACGATTATTTTTATGATCTGTTCATTCATGTTACAATATACGGTGGGTGTAGGTAGATATTAATGTTTACATGTTGAAGTGCACCAATGGTAACCCAAGAAACATAGAATCTGATGGCAGATCAGACCCATTTGGCCCATTTAGTCTGTCCATTTTTCCTTGGGCTTGTCTTAGATTCAGGATAGCCACATGCCTACCCCAGGCATGTTTAAATTCCCTCACTGTACTAGCCTCTACCACTTCTGCTGGGAGGCTGTTTCACTTATCTACCACTCTCACCACTAGTGACCACTTTGTCCGTATATACATTTCATACGTGGCTGACCATTACTTGTCATGTAAAGTTTCCCAGATAAAGCCTGTTATGTTTTCGCGCAGGAACTGCATCGGACAGAACTTTGCTATGAATGAGATGAAAGTGGCAGTGTCCCTGATCTTAAAGAGATTCAAGCTCTTACCTGATCCTGAAAATGAGCCACTCAAAGTCCGACAGGTGGTCTTACGCTCCCTTAATGGAATTCACGTCTACCTGAAGAAAGTAGAAGCTTAAGAAGAGGAAGACGGTGGGAGATACATATATTTTATGAGATCTCCTGGATACAGACCTGAAATTTTATACATTTTGTTTATTTTTTAGTATTCATTTTTTTATGAAGCAATGAAGATTGCAAATTATTTTCTTATTTAATATCAAACAACCACTGGTGTATCTCCATTCATCTACTTGTAACTATTTGTATTACCGGTATGTGTGCTCTGTACTTGCAATTCCACCTATAGCCACTAGGGTGTGAAGCAAAAAGGGCCACAAATGCACAGATTGACTGCATCATCCCTGTGCTGCTTTTATAGGGTATTCTGTGTCATCCTGCTACACAAATTGTAATTTCCACTCAGACAAGATGAATGGGATTTTATGATGTGGTTTCACAATGAAAATGTAAACTTTTTTTTTTAAACACAAACGGTAAAAAAATTTAAAAATCTGTCAATAAACTTGCATTATCCAATAAAATTTTGTTTCCCCCAAATGCTTAATTTCCACGTTTCTGTATATTTTAAGCTCCTCTAGAAAAATGTCCATTTTAAAAATGGCAATAAAATAATTTATTTAGTCGGTGCTTTTAAGAATAAAATACTATTATTAATATTACGACTTTTGGCTGATTTTTGTTGTCTTACATATTTCCAAATAGTGTTTTTCTGCGGGTTTTTTGCACTAGCTATTAGATTGTCCTATAATATCTATCTGTAATAGAGACCAGTATCTGCTATCAATGTGTCATCAAAATTGATCACAAGCCGTCCGCATATACAAATAGATGCATACGCTAATAGAGCTAAAAGAATACAATTAAAATGTGCATTACGTGCATTAAAAGGAACATAATGGCCGTGTCCCTTTAACAGTCTATCCCACTTAGGCACATGAGAAATTTTAGCTCTCTTTTGCCATTACAGAGAAATCTCCATTAATATATAACTTTAATTAAGGTCAGAGAAATTTTTCTGCATAAGAGAACCAACAACCCCAGACGTAAGTTTTTTTTATCATAGACCTCACCGGCGATCTATGGTTGGCATTCCTTTAGGCACAACGAAGCAAGGAGGTCCACGGCTGTACTCGCCTTTACGCTTGTGGTGAGCCTCGAGTGATCTCCGAAGGGCGAAATTCACTCACTAAGAATGGACGGCTGCTTAATAGTCCTTTGGTGTAAGTCCGCTCAGGACCAGCTCAGGTTTTAGCTCTCTTGTGTCATTAATATTATTATTATTATTATTACAAAGGAAAACTTTAACATATCAGTCTGACCCTGTCACACCTGGCAGCCCAGAAACAATAAATGAGACAAATGTCCTCTGCATGAGGATCCCCAGATGTACGTTTTGGGCTTCATAGGTCCATCAGTACCTGTAAATAAAGACATAACTCACTGGTGTGGGTAAGGGCATTGGCCACAGCTTTATTAACAGATCCCCAGTAACAACATAACATTGACATAACCATTAACAACCCGCCAGCTGCTAGGCCTAAGCCTAGCAGGCGGTTACAAACCACGTGATACCAAGAGTTCTGGCCCAGCGGGTGCCATCAGCCACCCGCTGGACCCGCCTCCCCAAGCCCATTCGGGCGCAGCTTCCAGATGTCACCACTTCCACACTGACCAAAAAGGGGGGGGGGAATCTTCCGTGCTGTGACTACAAAAGAACCACAGAGAAACAGAACCAAACACATGCATAACGAAAAGTAGAGTACAGTAAAATTGTGAGGGAGGGACAATGCCTGGCCTTAGGCTCCAGGCAGGAAAAGAGGTAGGAGTGTCCTGCACTTTTACACCCTAGCATGCAACAATGTTGCGCCCCACTAACCAATAAGGGCTAAAGCTATCCTGACCTCCCAGTGACCTGACCTGGGCCAGCAGTCATATTCTCCCTTTCCTTATTTTCCAGGGGGGCCCTTTCTGTCATCTCGAAGCAGTCTGGCCATTCCCCTCTGACCTCTGACATCAACAAGGCATTTCCATCGCACAACCGCCGCTCACTGGATATAATATCTTTTTCGGACCATTATCTGTAAACCCTAAAGATGGTTGTTTGTGAAAATCCCAGTAGATCAGCAGTTTCTGAAATACTCAGACCAGCCCATCTGGCACCAACAACCACCATGCTGCGTTCAAAGTCACTTAAATCCCCTTTCTTCCGCCTTCTAATGCTCGGTTTGAACTTCAGCAAGTTGTCTTCATGCCTAATTGCATTGAATAGGCTAAAGGTGGTGGTGGTGGTGAAAGTCCACACTCAGGGTGTTCTTTATAACGGTAACTTGTCCAAGTGGGACTAAAGAAGAATGACAGATATAAACTGCTTGAACCCAGGTGAGTTACTGCGAGTTTCATCACCAAATCGCTCAGAGAAACCCTCTCTTATCTATAAAGCCCTTATCCTCCTGCAACATACTGTAAAGTAGACAGAAAAATATATCGGGGCACATCTTCAGCATAAATTAAATACCGGTATAAGGGTAACATGGGGAACACTGCGAGTTACTGTGAGTTTCATCACCAAATCGCTCGGAGAAACACGAGACAAGGACATAACTGCTAAAAGGGGTAAGAGTTTACTATGAATGTGACAAATCCTGCTAGCTGAGGGCCATAAATGTCACTTTTAGGGATCTTAAGCATGGTCTTCTAGGGCAATAATGCCCAGGAACACTAATTTGCAGCAAACTGTTTGAATTGTTTGCAAGCACTGGAAGCAGCCAGAAGCCTACATAGAAAATTGTTGGTGGTGAGACAGATGCAATAGGAGCAGATTCTGCATTCTTCCATGCATTTACAAAGGGGACACCATGAAAATGTATCATATGTGTTAAAGTGCATAATGCTGTTGCCTTTCTGTCATCTCGAACCAGTCTGCCCATTCTCCTTTGACATCAACATACCTGGGAACTTTTGGCCTCTGGCTACCCGGAGCCTTCTCTTGCGGGACGCGACCAGGACTGCCCAGGTGCGGGCATCAAGACATTTTCTTCCACACAACCGCCACTCACAGGATATTTTCTCTTTTTCAGACCATTCTCTGTAAACCCTAGAGATGGTTTGGGTGAAAATCCCAGTAGATGAGCAGTTTCTGAAATACTCAGACCAGCAACCACGCCATGTTCAAAGTCACTTAAATCCCCTTTCTTACCCAATTCTGATGCTCGGTTTGAACTTCTACAAGTTGTCTTGACCACTGTGACAGGTCGCCCTATACCCTGACTGGGTACGCCCGCCAAACCTGGCTTCCTCCTGCCGGGACACCAACAATTAACCCCTTCAGACAGAACCAGCGTTGTAGAGAGAAGGGGGGACGGCGCTGCACCAGAGCTGCGCTGGCACGGTAGCTACCTGAAGCTTAGTTACACAGTGTGGCTATTGTCCTGAAAAGGGCAATAAAGGATCATAGCAGCCCACCCCAAGCACCAGACAGAACTCATCTGGAGGTGAAAACAGGACTCAGTTTATTTGGGAACACAGGGGTATTTAAACTATTTAAGGGGTAATTTACATGGAATAGACACAACAGGCCACGCAAAGTTCTCCATCAGGTCCTCCTTTGCACATGGCTCAGTATTTGCACTCAGCCCAGTAGGGGGTCGCTATTATAGTCTGTGGGGAGGAAATCCTACTAAATAATAATAAAAAAAATTACTGTAAAATTTTTTATGAGTGCTGTAAAAGCCTTTGATGATTCATATCGGGTTATATGAACGAACCCTTGACCTGCCAGGTCAATTTTTATTAGCAATTCAAGCCTTGGATAAGAAACCTAATGCTGGGTATGTTATGCTGGCTTTATGCCTGAGGTTTGGTGGGGTTTAATTGAGAGTCAGACACATTTTTAGTAACTATTATAATAATTATCCTGTGTTCCCACCACAAATGAAGAAAAGTTCTCCATCCTCTTTCCTCAGCCTCCAAAAATAAGGTCTACCTAGTACCTATCAGGAAAAAAATGCTACTGTGAGGCTAGGTTTCCACTTGCGTTTTTTTCTTGATGTTTTTTCTGGAGTTTTAGCCTTTCTGTGGAAATTGCTTTTTTTCACCTTAGGCAGTTTTTCCAGCCTTTACACGTTGGAATTTTCACCCAGCTAAAAGGGATTAGGATAAATGGCAAATATCTGCCCCCTCCTGATGTCATTTCTTGGTAGAGTTCTACTTAAACTCCCCGGCGGACCCTTTTGTGTCTTTTCTGTGGTTTGTAAGGAATGCTTTATTCTGAATGTCTGCTCCTCTAGGAAGATTGGCCCCAAATGATGGTGCAAATTGTTTGCTGTTGCTTTTGGCACGCATGATCCAGTCGCGTATGTTTGTTTGTAATGGCATGTTTGTTCCAAATGGTGTAGAATTCAATATGAACTTTGCTTTGTGTGAAACTGTTTGTTTCCAGCCTATTTCTCGTAGGACACACAGATACTGGGTCCATCCTCTGCATTGTAACTGTGGAAAAATGCCATAAAAAACGCCAAGGCAAAACCCACATGGCTTTTTCATGGCGTTTTTTCTCTCCAATAGACTTCTATTGGAGAAAAACACCAAGATTTCCTTGCAAAAAACGCCAGAGTGTCAACATGCTGCGATTTAGAAAAACTGCCACAGAGCCCAAAAAAGCAGAAAAACGCCAGAGAGGACTGAAAAAACGCCAAACAGAAAAACGCCAAGTGGATATGGCATTGTGCGATTTCCTATTGAAGAACAGCTAACATCTGGCCGCAGCGTTTTTTTCACTAAAAAAACGCCGTGTGGCTGAATTGGCGTTTTTATGGGCGTTTTTAGCAAAAAAAAAAACAAGTGGAAACCTAGCCTGAGGTGGATTTTTATACCAGAAATTCAGAATTTTGTTTTTTTGACGATTACGGTGAAAATGTATGAATAAAATGTCTGTTCCCTCTCTTCTATAAAGCACTTATCCTCCTGCAACATACTGTAAAAACTAGAATATATTGGGGCCACATCTTCAGCATAAAAATTAAATATAAGGGTAACATGGGGAGCACTGACTTGTTGGGTGCGACACTCTTGAGTATCTTGAGGATTTAGGCAATTTTAAGAAACTGAGTACTTTGAGCAGGGTAAATAGGGAGTAATGACACGCATCTTCTGGCTCTGCTTCAGCCCGTCTATGGATAAAAACTTGCATCTTAACATGTAAGTTTAATCTTTACGTCCTGATTTTTGTACCAACCAGAAAACAAGTTAAAGTTAACATTTTGGCAAATTGGAAAAAAGATACCACGTACAAGGAATCAGAATCTTATTTAATAATAATAATGCTTTATAATTACCAGCTAGGCAGGTGGTTTGGGCACCAAGTCACAGAAAAGGCAATTATCGACCTGGAACTGGTTCAGATATGGACAAGAAAACGAGCTAAAAGAACTATTTAAGCTATGGAGCCATACTTTTTTTTACTCTGTAAAGAATGAGGATATAAGTACAATATAAGGATATGCAAAATAAATGTTGAATCCATGGATAGTTATGACCTCAAGGCCATGGATGCTGTAACCGAAACTAGACTTCACTACACAAAAGCTTTGATGAAGAACTGAGTGATCGGTTAAACCCTTTTATTGCGTACAGAAAGGGTTAAAGGAGTAGAGGTTTTATGAATAATAAGTCTTGGATCTGTTCCCCTGCAGGTATGGCCTCCACCCACATGCATTGGACCATGATCCTTACCTCTCTTGCCCCTGATATAAGAGCTGTGTGCTTTGTTCTACAATTTAAACAAGCTCAGGCTCCAGCTTGCATCATCAGCGACTATCGTTAACATGGCATACCATGCGCTGCTCGATCCAGGAACTCTCAACATAACTCAGCTCTGTCAATGGGCCGGTTGGCTCGTCTTCTTGCTGCTGCTTTACAAAGTTTCCAAGCTTTACCTAAAGCACAGGGAGTTAGTCTCAGCCTTCAGTCCTTTCCCGGGACCTAAGACCCACTGGCTCTATGGAAATGCCCACGAGGTAAGCTGTTGTGGTCGTGGCCTGTTTTATGCAAAATTATGCTAATGTTTAAATACACAATTTCGACAAAACACATCTAACAATACAACAATAAATCTGATTCAGGAATACAGTTAAATTATGTAAAGACGAATACCAACAGATGTTATGATATATAATGATATACTTAATACCTCTAGCGGTAAAAACAAAATATATCGAAACAGGTTACCATAACAAACAGTCAACAATTATATTCTAATAACATTGTGATGTACTTAACTTCAGAGAGTATCAGCATATCAAATGACTCCTTTGGTGTTCAGTTTCCAAAATGGCTCTAGATACCAGGTTCATATAAAAGACTTTAAAGGATTCTTTCAGTAGTTGCTTTATAAATTCTTAGTTACAATACTAGGCACTAAACTAGTCCTAGCTTCTTGCCACTTAACTCGCCCAAGATGGAAGAGCAGCTTTCTATTTCATGCTTTTTCTCTGGCAAACTTTCGCAGCTCCCTTAACTTCTGCCGCGCTGCTTCCTTCCTCTCCTTCCAGTCTCCTCTCCCTCTCCTCCTTCTTCCTGGAGTTCCTGATATCCCATTGTTCCTGGTATAGCCCACATGGCTTTTCATGTAGGTAGCCATTATCTATGGCCTTAGATAAACAATAGATGTACACATCACTCACTCTCTAGTGCTACCTGGTGGTAGAGGTAACGCACTTCTTAAACAATAGAAGTATAAACAATAGAACTAATTGATATTGTAATATATGCCACAGTTAGGGGAGTGGTTTATCCAAAGGGAGATACAGATATTGCGTTTGTGACGTGAATCACTAATAATGGACGATGCAATCCATGTCCTCAACATAAGCTAAAAAGCAAACAACTTTTACCATTACCTTGATATGATGAGTAAATCAGGGCTTACATCATACCTGCGCCATAAAAACCTTTCAATGGAATTAGCATTTTTTATACATAGTATCGATGCGAGGGTTGAGGTCTCCGTTTTTTTGTCACATTCTGGAAAGCGTTGATACAAAATAACGTAGACGATGTCGCATTTGTGATAATCCTGCTGGCACAAAAATCCAACTGTAGAATATGGTGCTCCATGATGATGTCATTAAGTGACGGAGCCAATTTTTTTTTTTAATTCAATCTATATTGTTGCATATTGAAAACAGATTAACAAGAGTCTCGTTATTTATTTATTACCCCAGTTCACCCAGGATGGAAAAGATATGGACGTCATGCTTGGTTATGCCGGAAAATATCCTTACGGTTACACGTTGTGGATGGGACATTTTTTTCCTGCTCTCATGATCTGCCATCCTGATTACGCAAAAGCCATTCTTTCCAGACAAGGTAAGACATAACAATATTTATTAATTAACACACGTATGTGCACAGGAGGTCCGCTAGCCAACCACGCAGATATTAATTCATCGTATTATTATTATTAATCAGCAGACATTCATTGAACAAAATATAGATTGACTAATAACTAAGCACCACAAAATGTGGTTTAAATGTTAAACTACTATTTTTAGTGTAAAAATGTGTACTTACAAAGCAATTACTTAATGGGGAGGAAAAATAGTCCAAATGGTGTAAACAAGAAGTCAAGATCGCTGCTCCTATAATATACACTTAATATTCTTTCCAATTACATATATGTTGCTTGCCTTAATCTGTACGCACCGTCACAGAGTGTAACAAGCAATGGCCGTATAAAAGAAAACCGCATTGCACCGCGGGAGCAGCTGTTTTTTAACCTTTTGGATATGGGAAATCAATACATCTGCTTAAAAAAAAAGGAATTGTATAATCAGATAAAGGAAAAACTACCTTATCAACGACTATGACTTGTAATATTTCTGTAAAAAGAAGATTTTGCCATTTACCTTTTTTTTTTTTTACATAATTGCAATTTTGTACAATTATTTTCTCTCTTTGTTTTTACAGATCCTAAGAGTGTCTTGGTGTATGGCTTTGCTATTCCCTGGATAGGTAAGTCATACATATAATTACAGATTGTAATTAGTCTATGCGTCGATGTATTTACAGTATCGTCTCTGTGTGTTTTAGGGAAAGGGCTGTTGGTCCTGTCGGGACCGAAGTGGTTCCAGCACCGGCGGCTGCTGACTCCTGCGTTTCACTACGATGTGCTGAAGCCGTACGTCAGGCTGACATCAGATTGTACCAATGTCATGCTGGTAATAATTCCCTGAAAGAAACTATCATAGTGATTGTTGATTTGTCTTATTGTCACCTTCTGGATCGGGGGCGAGTAAAGCCTCATCAGCCCCGTGCCGCTTTACACACTAGCACACATACTTACACACATACTCTCTAAATAACACACACACGTACATACTCACACTAACGCACACCTACACATACACACTCAACACAAACACACGCTAACACATCCATCCAACACACACACATGCTTACACACACTTACACATACTTACACTTACTCATTTTTACACACAGACACTTAGAGATACCTTCATACATGCACATGCCCTTACCTCATTCGGGGACTAAATGAAAAATAGTTAGATTTGTTGATAAAGATATTTTTGTGGCTCATACATCTGAATTAAAGGAAAAGTAAAACAAATATTACTTAAAAAAAGCCTTTTTTTCTTTAAATCATGTTTAAAAATACACTTGCACATTTCAGAGTCTTATGCAGTGGTGTATTCTGGTCTAGGCCAATTAGTCCCAGGCGGCAGCAAACCCTCTGCCACAAATCAGAAAGCCAGTTGCCCGCTTTGGCAATCAGAATCCCTGTACCATCTGTTAAGAGAGTCAATTAAATGGGCGATGCATGAATTCCCCTACCGGGGCACTAACAGTAAGGAGGGCAGCGTATAGGGGGCGGCTGGTGGCGATGCCCTGGGTTAGGCCTAGGGCAACGCTGAAGATAGATACGCTACTGGCCATGCATGTTCCAAATGAACCCTCTCCGGGCGTAGACTGATGACGTATCATCGATCGTCCAACTTTTCACCTTTAGAAATTCTAATTTTTACAGGGAAACTGGGAGAAATTGGTGTCAGATCAGAAGCCAGTAGAGCTTTTCCACCATGTCAGCCTCATGACTCTGGACACCATCATGAAATGTGCCTTCAGTTATCAAAGCAACTGCCAGACTGATAGGTCAGTATTCGACAGCTGACAGTGCCAATGAGCGCCATATTGCAACGGGCATTAACCCATTATTCCTCTTCTCTTTTGTGCAGTGACAATGATTACATCAAATCTGTGTATGAACTCTCCTATTTGATAGAAAGAAGACTCTGTATTTTTCCATACCATAATGACCTTATATACTACTTCAGCTCCCATGGACAGCGATTTCGAAAAGCCCTGAAAGTTGCCCATGAACACACAGGTCATTCACCCGTACATTTCATTAACAAACGTATTCTCTCCGTATGATGCAGGCTGAATGTAACTATTACTTTCAGGATTTAATGGTGAGCCCATTCCTTTTATAATAAAAAAAATTCATAAAATTGGGTAAGTATATAGATATTTATCTGTCATTGACCACTAAAAAAAGGGTCATTGAAGACCATAGTCATTTGTGTTTAGGCTCTGGTATATATTTGTATTAAGAGCTTTTTAAAAGTAATGGGGTAACCAAGCTAATTATGGTTACATTCTAAAAAAAGGGACATTATTATCAATGTTATAGTTATTAGTCTGGTTAGTAAAATTATTCTAAATTTCTTGTTGTTCCAAACAGAGAGAGTAATCAAACAGAGGAAAGAATCTCTCAAACTGGATAAGATCAGCAAGAAGAGGCATTTGGATTTCCTCGATATTCTTCTTTTTGCCAAGGTATGGCCTCCGAACGTAGACTAGTTTTTCCTCTGTGTAGGTGCGGTATGATTATTAACATTGATTGTTAGTCGGCTTGGAAACCGTTTTTAATTTTCTCCTGAACAGGATGAAAATGGTCAGGGTCTGTCGGATGAGGACCTGCGAGCAGAAGTGGACACCTTCATGTTTGAGGGACACGATACTACGGCCAGCGGGATCTCCTGGATCCTTTACTGTTTGGCCAAATACCCCGAGCATCAAGAGAAATGTCGGGAGGAGATCAGGGAGGTCCTGGGGGACAGAGACTTTGTAGAGTGGTACGTTCAACATCGCCACAATATTGGCCGTGATTGGGTTGTATGGTGCATCATATTTGTGATCACATCTATGGAACTACCTTAAAATATCAGTTTCTTACGTTTCTAATGACTCTATTGATTGCTTTTCCAGGGAAGACCTGGGGAAGATGCCGTACACCACTTTGTGCATAAAGGAGAGCTTGCGGCTCTTCCCTCCGGTACCAGAAGTGGCCCGCGAATTGGATAAGCCAATCACATTCTGCGATGGGCGCAGTTTACCAAAAGGTCAGCATTTAGCTGTGTATTGACATTAGTTAATAGTTCAGAAGTGTGTTTAAGTCAGTTAATGTATAAAAGGAAATCAGAGGCCCAATAGATACCTACATAAAACTAGATTTCAACACCGATGGGAGGACTACTTCTAAATAAAAATGAGATGAAGGTTGAAAATAATATTTCTATGAAATGAGATTTATTGTTTACCATATAATACCGTATCTGCTCGATTATAAGACGAGGTCTTTTTCAGAGCAAATGCTCTGAAAAATACCCCTCGTCTTATAATCGAGGTCGTCTTTTATTCAGACCTCAAAAAAATGTCTGCTGGGGCCAGGCTGCTTACCGATGCTTTGGTCGCGAGCAGCGTATCTTCTGCAGCAGGAGAACAGGAAGCTAGCAGAGAGTCACATAATTCTGCCTCCCCCCTCCTTCCTCTGGGGGCGGGGCCAGAGAAGTTGCTCGCACAGCCGGGCCCCTGCAGAAGTCTGCGAGTGAGAGATCTGCTGTTCAGGTAAGGGGGTGGGGGAGGGTTTTTGTGATTAATGTGTGAAGTATGTGTGATTAATGGAATGAATGAGTATTTAAATGTTTGTGAATGAGTGTGCATAGATGTGTAGGGGGGGGGTCGTGGTGGTAGCATGGCATAGGGAGGCTGTACTCCTGTACTCACACTCCTATCATCCCCAGGTTCCAGCATGTACTGGCTGCCTTGGCTTGATAGGAGTGTGATTGCTGTTAGCAGTTAGATATATATATATATATATATATATATATATATATATATATACCTCCAGAAATGCCTTTTAACCCCCTATATGCCACTCTGCCCCATGATATGCCTTGTAACCCCCTATATGCCACTTTGCCCCATGATATGCCTTTTAACCCCCTATATGCCACTCTGGCATATATGGGGTTAAAAGGCATATCATGGGGCAGAGTGGCATATAGGAGGGTATAAGACATTTCTGGAGACAGAGTGGCATTTAGAGGGTTAAAAGGCACATCATGGGGCAGAGTGGCAAATAGGGGGTATGAGGCATTTGTGGGGGCAGAGTGGCAACCCTGGGGGCAGATGTGCATAACTGGGGGAAGCAGGTTGGCAAATAAAAGGAAATAAAAAATATATATTTTTCTCAATCATAGCTTTTATTAAATATGAAAAAATTGTTTACATGTATTAATATTTACTAGTAAAAAGGTAGTCTTATATTCAGGCTTTTTGTTTTTTTCCTAAATTAATATTTAGATTTTGGGGGGTCGTCTTATAATCAGGGTCGTCTTCTAATCTACCAAATACGGTAGCTAAACATGGCTTTTTTATACGGAAACCAAAAGTGAATTTACAATCTAGACTATTTAGAGAGATCTTTGGGATCTTCTACTGGAGTAATTCCAACAGTCATGCGTAAAAACAGATGGAAACTAGTTTCTGGAATATAGCGGGCATCTAGGCATTAGAGTCATCATGTCGCAACTTTTGTGGCACAAAAATCTCCGGAAACACGTTTATTTTCCCTAGTTTAATTTTGCGAGTACCCACAAAGCATTGCCACATTATGCCAAATCCATTGGTAGTAGGGGATATCTACATGACGTCACAGAATGATATCCTCACCCGTTCCTTTACCTCTGACAGGCGCTGTTGTGGTGTTGAATTTTTATGCCTTGGGCAGAAATCCCAGCATATGGCAAGACCCTGAGGTAATAAGACGGACGCTTTTTCACACATTGTGTTCTCGATGCATTTATATTAAATCAAATTCAGGTGTATATATAATGCTGGTCAGATGATTTTTCTGAAGATAGGAAATACATCATGCAGGGCTCAACTTACAGCTATCCACACCTCATGCTTACATGACCTTGGCGTTGGTCATAACATTTCACCTTACTTAATCACGTTTATGAATGCTTCCAGGTTTACAACCCCATTGACAGCATTAAGGCAAAGACACTTGGTATTCTTGTATTGTATTCTTTCGATACATGTGGAACATCAGGACCACCTTCTGTTTTTTCAGGTTTTTGACCCAACGAGATTTTCGTCTGAAAATACATCTGGCAGACACCCCTTTGCCTTCCTGCCCTTTTCGGCCGGGCCAAGGTAAGTCAATTAGAAGCCTGTATTGTAAAACTCGAGAACGCTGGGGTTTCTACTTCTTCTCTGCAGCTATTGTACTTTATGCCAGAATGAGAGCGTGGTTAAAAACTGGCCAGAGTAATCCAGTCCATGCGATACAAGACCCTGTGAGCGACTTGATCACCTGCGATGTCAGCTACTGCAGAACGTAGACGCTTAACTGAGCCTCGGCTAAAGCAATATGGCAATACATTGTTATTGAACCGGCACCGTATGAGCGTATGAATTATACAATTACTTTTATGATCTGTTCATTCATGTTACAATATACGGTGGGTGTAGGTAGATATAAATGTTTACAGGTTTCTCGAACAGACTGGAGATTGTACAAAAACCCTTAATTACCAAATCCGACCAACAGACCACCTATAGACTGCAAGTTCGCAAGTGCAGACCCTCTTCTTCTGTACCAGTTTGTCTTAACGGGTGTTCAATTTTGATCAATTGTTGTTAGTAATTTTGTATTCTCTCCTATTATAATAGCACTATGGAAACCACTGGTGCTATTACATTAAAACATGCAATAGCTATCCTGTTAACACTACCTTACACAATGCATCGTCCTTTGCTTCTATTAAAGCTCTCAATATGGCAAGGTGCAGTAGGAATAGTATACGTAGATTATTTTCTTTCTTAAATACAGATTAAAAGACAAAGCTGAGAATGGTAGACGTTGAAGTGCACCAATGGTAACCCAAGAAACATAGAATTTGATGGCAGATCAGATTAGACCCATTTGGCCCATCTAGTCTGCCCATAGATTCAGGATAGCTACATGCCTACCCCATGCATGTTTAAATACCCTCACTGTATTAGCCTCTAATAAAGCCTGTTGTGTTTTCGCGCAGGAACTGCATCGGACAGAACTTTGCTATGAATGAGATGAAAGTGGCAGTGTCCCTGATCTTAAAGAGATTCAAGCTGTTACCTGATCCTGAAAATGAGCCACTCAAAGTCCGACAGGTGGTCTTACGCTCCCTTAATGGAATTCATGTCTACCTGAAGAAAGTAGAAGCTTAAGAAGAGGAAGACTGTGGGAGATACATATATTTTATGAGATCTCCTGGATACAGACCTGAATTTTTTTACATTTTGTTAATTTTTTTAGTATAATTTTTTTTATAAAGTAATGAAAATCGCTAATTATTTTCTTATTTAATAACAAACAACCACTGGTGTATCTCCATTCATCTACTTGTAACTATTTGTATTATGCTGTGCTCTGTACTTGCAATTCCACCTATAGCCACTAGGGTGTGAAGCAAAATGGGCCACAAATGCACAGATGGACTGCATCCTCCCTGTGCTGCTTTTATAGGGTATTCTGTGTCATCCTTTCTGGCCCAAGATTCAAAGTACCGTATATGTCTGCTATACAAATTGTAATTTCTACACAGGCAAGATGAATTATATGATGTGGTTTCACAATGAAAATGTAAAAAAAATGTTTTTAAAAAAATACAAATGGTAAAAATGTAAACAAATCTGTCAATAAACATGTATTATCCATAAAAAAAGGTTTTCCCCCAAATGCTTGATTTCCATGTTTCTGTATATTTTAATGCAAGACTTATTATGGTCATTTTTTTATTGTGAAAGTAAGAGAAACACTGATGGATTATTATTATTATTATTGTTTTATATAGCGCCATCATACTCTGTAGCTTACAATCTATCCGCTGGTCTGCTTATTTTTCCTGATTTTAATACTGAGATCTTTATTATTATGGTATTAAACATAAAAAAAGGTTTTTCCCCCGAATGCTTAATTTCCATGTTTCTGTATATTTTAAGCTCCTCTAGAAAAATGTCCATTTTAAAAATGGCAATAAAATTAATTTATTTAGTTGGTGCTTTTTAAGAATAAAATACTATTATTAATATTATGACTATTAGCTGATTTTGGAGACAAAACATACTGCAAATGAATGTATATTTCCAAATAGTGTTTTTCAGCAGGGTTTTTTCATTAGCTATTAGCTTCTGCTATAATAATAGGCATCTGTAATAGAGACCAGTATCTGCTATCAATGTATCATCAAAATATATCAAAAGCCGTCCACATAAACAAATAGATCCATGCGCTAATAGAGCTAAAAGAATACAATTAAAACCAACAACCCCAGACGTAAGTTTTTTTTTTCATAGACCTCACCAGTCATCTATGGTTGGCATTCCTCTAGGCACAACGAAGCAAGGAGGTGCACGGCTGGACTCGCCTTTACGCTTGTGGTGAGCCTCAAGTGATCTCCAAAAGGTGAAATTAACTCACTAAGAATGGACAGCTGCTTAATAGAATGTCCTTTAGTGCATGTCCGCTCAGGACCATCTCAGATTTTAGCTCTCTTGTGTCATTACAAAGGAAAACTTTCCTTCAACATATCAGTCTGACCCCGCCACACGGGCCGGCCAGAAACAAAACGTGAGACAAATGTCCTCTGCATGAGGATCCCCAGATGTATGTTTCGGGGCTTCATGGTCCTCATCAGTCCCCGTTGGTATCCCACTTGACAGAGGAGAGCAAGAAGGTCCACGTCTGGACTCATGTCTGGTGCACCATAGGACAGGCTATTAAGCAGCTGTCAGTCTTCAGCTGAGTTGTTTTCACGCTTATTTTATGCATTTCATGGACCACTCTGGGCTCTTTTACAGTGTAAAGCTCTCCAAATGTGCTCCTCCCTGCTCACTTGTGCCTAGAGACCTATGCCACCGACGAGCATACCTGGGAACTTGTGGCCTCCGGCTACCTGGAGCCTACCCTTGCGGGACGTGGCCAGGACTGCCTACTGACGGCAGGAAACACCCCCATTTAAAGGGGAAATAGGCAGGTAGGGGCATGTCAGGACCCCGTGACTCGTAGAATTCAGGTGTTTTTGCCGAGGGCTCATCCGGGAGTTCCCAGGCCTGCTGATGAGGATTATGACGGCTGAGATATACGTCTGGGGTTGTTGGTTTCCTCATTTTCTTCTATAGCAGCAGTGAGTTAAACTTCGTGTGGCTTCTGAGCAGAGATCTGCCCTCAGCTGAGTTGTTCTCCATTACAATAATGTGAAAAAAAAAAAGCCAAAACATATTATTTTCTTTAAAATCGTTTGCTCAGTCACTGAATACCAGACCTGCAAAAAGGAGCAAACTAGGCTGATGGGCAATTGACCCCTGGGCTGCTCCAATGTTAACATTTTGGGGCCACTATCCAGAGCTTTTTTCGGGGGTTCTACTTGTAATTCCAAACATGTCCACCAGGCCACCAAATGCTTCAGACAGCGTTCACATCATTTTCTGCGCTCCTTCTTCTGTTTTGGACAGGACTGGCTAGTACATATCGAGCATGTTATCAGACACGGGTCTCTGGCTCCTTTATTACTGGGCCGATTGGCTGGATTTGGCTGGTAAAATTTCCTAAATAATAAAAAAAATGAATATATAAATAACAATTTAAATGTACTTTTACTTTTTTATTATGAATGCCTTTATTAATTTGAATGTTTTGGTTATTTTGAATTATTCTTGAATTCCACTACATTGTTTGCGGCCTTTCTGTAAAAAGCAAATATTAGTCGAGAGTTTAACTGTAAAAATTGTGTCAATTATTCTGAACTTAATTTCTTTTTCTACGGCCTTATATCGGAAAGATTGAAATGCTCCGTAGAAGACATCTCCGCTTTCACTTAAAACATTTTTATTTTTAATTATTGTCTCACAATTTTTTTTATTTTTAATTATTGCCTCACAATTTTTTTTATTTTTAATTATTGCCTCACAAACTGTTTAGTGACCCATTTTTTCCACATGGCGGAGTCACGTTGACGGGGCGGCTGGGAGCAGTCGTGGGTTTGCCATCAAGCACTAAACAGGTAGGAAATATAAACCCCAGTTGAATGATTAACAGAATAACAAACGGCGCAGGACCATGGCTTCCAGTCTGTGGACGATCCTGACTTCTCCTTGGTCTTCTGTGACTCTCTGTCAGGTTCTGCAGTTAGTGGGTCTTATCTGCTTAGTGCTGCTGCTGCGGAAAACCATTACGCTCTATAACCGGTGGAGGACTCTGGCGTCAGCTTTTCGCAGCTTTCCTGGGCCTCCTACCCACTGGCTGTACGGACATATCAATCAGGTGAGTACCTGAGTACCGTTACCTCCATGCGCGGCACCGTAAGTCCTTCCTTAACAGGCTTGCAACAATGTTCTGACGCTATTTTGGTGCAAAATTGGAACAATCGGCAAGAATATTACATTGGTTTAGAACCCTTTGTGCAAAAATCTTTTTTTTGTGTGAAAATAACAGAAACATTGAATCTGATGGATTCTTATTTTTTTTTAAAATTTGTTTTATATAGCGCCATCATATTCCGTAGCGCTGTGCAATGGGTAGACAGGACATAAGTAGTATATAACATAACAATTAGCCTTACAGAAACAACAGGTGAGGAGGACCTTGCTCAAAGAGCTTACAATCTATTTTAATCTTTCCTTGGTCTTGTTTTAGATTCAGGATCGCTTTATGCCTATCCCATGCATGTTTAAATTCCCTCGCCATATTAGCCTTTACCGCTTCTGCTGGGAGGCTGTTCCGTTTATCTACTGCCCTCTCAGTAAAATCCCACTTTCTAACATTTCTCCTGTGAAATAAACTTCCCTCCTGTACTTTGTTAAATCCCTTAAATTATGTAAGTGTTTCTATCATGCCTTCTGTTACTTGGGGGAAAAGAAAATCCAAGCAGCATTGGTAGAATTGCGTAAATTGTTATGATTAAATCGGGTGTATACCTGCGGCAATAAGACGTGCTTTTCTTGTATACGCGACTTGATTTTCCAGTATTGGGAGGAGTATGGATGCTGTCAAGAGCCTTTTCGTTAAGATTACAGGGAGTTACGGTGCTTTCTTAGCCATTATTATTATTATTTATTGTTTTATATAGTGCCATCAAATTCCCTAGCGCTGTACAATGGGTAGACAGGACACAACAAGTAGTATATAACATAACAATTTGACTTGGCAGTGATTCTTTCTTATGAAGTAATAAGAACACATAAAATGTCCTTAAACTTATCAGATGTGTTGTACTCCGTAAACCGGGGGGATTCAAGACGATCCCCAAACCTATCGTTACTGCGGGGGGGGGGGGGGCAGGAGATTATTCCAAACACCTGTTTAGTTTCTCCGGATTCCTGCGCAGATAACAAAGGTCAACCTCGACACCCATAAGTAATCTCGGGATCGGAAGGTCACCAGCCGCATAAGAGAAAAACTACGTTCCTCTAAGTAAAAAGTTTTAGAAGGTGGAAGTCTGTCTCATAAAAAAAAAAAATCCAAATTTAAAAAAATTACATTTGCTGCCTACTACCTCAGCCAAAACGTTAAGATGAAAATGAAATATCATTGGTAAATAAACAATTTATAACAGTTTGTATCAACAAGGAATATATATATATATATATATTATACACTTATTAGGAAAGTGTAAAAGTTAGCATTATTCACATTATTTGTCTGATTTTTTTTTTTGATTTTTTTTTTATTATTATTTGTTTTCTTAGTTTCACCGCGACGGCAAGGATCTGGACAAGGTAGCTGGTTGGATGGAAAAATATCCAAATGCGTTTCCGTTATGGGTTGGAAAGTTTTTTGGTTGTCTGGTTATTACGGACCCGGAGTATGCCAAGGCTGTGTTCGGGAGATCAGGTAGGAAAGGGTTAAAAAAAACCCCCCCATACATCCTGTATAAGGAAATGCATTCTGAAAAGAGCAGTTAATGGATGGTCACATGACCTAGTGAGGTCTATTGCTCTATTCACTAAACGGAGCGCTGTGGCTTTATCTTAACTATTTAAGGGCTGAGCTCGCCCTGCAGAATGGATAATTCAGTGGGTTGAAGGGACCTTGAAGAAAGCTCGGTATTTACCTATACATTATACAGGGCCAACTAAGGTCTTCCTGCAGCAGAAGCTCACTGGGCTGGTCAGGGAAGATGGGGGGGATCTCCACAACCCACCCATGGCTTTTACTGCTCACAGAAATGTGACATTGGGGAAGGTCAGCGGGACAGCAGAAAACAGGACAGTTGGGAGGTATGCTGGTGTGCATAGTAGGCTGTGAGGCACTTGGACAGAAATATAAAATAATATATGTATAGTAGAAGTGTTATTAAACACTCATCCACACACACCAGACAAGCCAGAAGCCTTGTTTTTCCCTCAGAAATCTCATGGTGCTGCCACCACCACAATGGATTCTGGGTAGGCGCATGCAAATAAGGTCAACAATGATATAGATATAGATATAGATATATGTATATGTGTTCCTCTAATACTCTCTGTGGCCTGGCGTTACCTGCTTCAATCCAGCCTCATACATTGACCAATTAATCCAACTTCTAATTTTGCAGATCCCAAAACATCAACTGTTTACAGCTTCCTGGTTCCGTGGATCGGTGCGTACTTCATATTTACTTACATACAACCCAGGCTTTAGATAGCAATGTGTACGCAGCACCCCATATCGTCTATACCACTTTTAGAAAGCATGGAAATGCAACCACTTGCTGCTCCCCAGCATCCTTACATCATATGACAGAATTATACAGATTTTTTCCCCCTCTCCATTATGCAGGGAAGGGGTTACTTGTACTATCTGGGGACACCTGGTTCCAGCATCGCCGGCTGCTCACGCCGGGCTTCCACTACGACGTGCTGAAGCCTTATGTTAAGCTGATCTCTGATTCTACAAAAGTCCTGCTGGTAAGTGGCCACAACCCTTAAAAAGAATGCCTGAGCCAATCGGCAACAATCAGCAACTTCAAACAGGAGAGATAAATTAATAAGGAAGATCCATATTAAAGGTCCACTGCATCTGTTTATTAAGTTCAATAAACTTTAGATTGTAAGATCAAAACATTTCTTACACTTTGTTCCCTTCATTTACTGATGAAATATTGTTTTTTTTTTTGTTTAGTGTGCTGCCTATCCCTTGAAATTATAAGCACAATTTAAAAAAATATAATAACGGATCTCATGCTCGTTTTTGATAAATTTCATGTAACAATGTGTCGTAGGATAAGTGGGATCATCTGTGCGATGGGGAGAAGTCCGTGGAGTTGTTCCACCATGTTAGTTTGATGGCCCTAGACAGCATCATGAAATGTGCCTTCAGCTACAACAGCAACTGCCAGACAGACAGGTGAGTCTCGCCTTATAACGTGACATCTGAAGACGCCAACGTATGATCGTGGCTTCAGCGCCCTAAAATCTGAGCTTGCCCAAGAACACTATTCATGGGCCAGTCGTACTGAATTTAGTTGATTACTCAAGAGAAGCTACAACGGAAATAATTGGGACAAACCTCTCCAAAAAACAACCTGCTACCTAGACGGATTCTTTTTATTTTATCGTTTTTAGTTTTTGCGTTGTTTGTTTTCAGTTCAGATGAACTTTGGAGGAATCCTTAAATTTGGAAACATTCAAAACTATTTTTTCAATGGGGGGGGGGATCTCTGCCACCTCCTTGGGTCACCTTTCAGCTACAGCAATAGCTTTGTTGGTCTTAGGAAGCAATCTAGAGCAATTCAGGACCACCAGGAACAGCGGTACAATGTCAATGGATAGACGCATCCACCAGCATGCTATGGGACTGAACTTCCCCAAAATCTGGACAACTTTGATGAATTGATCCCTCAGGAAGCTGATAGAGCCGCAGTAGTAGGGGACTGGGCAGGCACTGGCAGACAGATACACCCTGCCACATGGCATGGGATTGAAGGATGGTGGTGGAGCTGCAGCAGTGGGCAGCAGGGCCAGACTGGCGAGGAAGGGACGGACTTGGCAGTAATTTGTGACAATATTTTCTTATTAATTTGCTCTACAAAAACATGACCCTTGCACTGCCCATACCCAGGCGGTTCCCCATTTCTCAAACCCGAAATAAGAGACAGACACCAGCAGGATTGGATTTAGAAAAGGCCGAGACATTTATTTAACAAATGTCTCGACATAACTTTATTTAACATCTTATAAATTATTGTAAAAACACTTTAATAATAACTTCTGTATAAATACTATACAGTCTTCTGTACACCTGTGTACAAACAGCTGAGGGTTCCCAACCTAAACACAAAACAATGGCTTCACACTACCCCTTCCGCCGGATACCACAATCGCCCAAGCGACCGCGGGTCGGATAGGGGAGCTCCACCTTAACGCTTTGGTTAATCCTGTACAGGGAGGGCATTAACTCTAACCTCTAACCAAAACCATCAACTTGCCACTCCCATTATCATTCAAACTTCTCCAGGGAACTCCTCCGCCACAGCAAAGAAAACGGATCCTGCAAAAAGAAAGAGGGAAAGGGGGAAAGAAAAAACACACAAAGCCAACACAAAAACACAAAGCAAAAGACAAAAAGAGGGAGGGCGGGCGGGAAACTGCTCCTGTGGTGTTCAGTAATTGCCCCTTGCACGTGTGCTTAGAGGGGCTTTATAGCCCTGTCCCCTTCCCCCTACAGTCACGTTCCTTGTGACTTCCCCCTCGTTCCCTGTGCATTCTCACCTCGTGCTAACCCTTGCTGAGTTAACCCTTTCCTGCCCTAATACCATGTGCACCGTCCTGTAGTGCTGGCAGGGTCATGTTCCCCTTACGCCTATGACTCCAGGGTTTCTTGACCCTTGCACTGCCCATACCCAGGCGGTTCCCCATTTCTCAAACCCGAAATAAGAGACAGACACCAGCAGGATTGGATTTAGAAAAGGCCGAGACATTTATTTAACAAATGTCTCGACATAACTTTATTTAACATCTTATAAATTATTGTAAAAACACTTTAATAATAACTTCTGTATAAATACTATACAGTCTTCTGTACACCTGTGTACAAACAGCTGAGGGTTCCCAACCTAAACACAAAACAATGGCTTCACACTACCCCTTCCGCCGGATACCACAATCGCCCAAGCGACCGCGGGTCGGATAGGGGAGCTCCACCTTAACGCTTTGGTTAATCCTGTACAGGGAGGGCATTAACTCTAACCTCTAACCAAAACCATCAACTTGCCACTCCCATTATCATTCAAACTTCTCCAGGGAACTCCTCCGCCACAGCAAAGAAAACGGATCCTGCAAAAAGAAAGAGGGAAAGGGGGAAAGAAAAAACACACAAAGCCAACACAAAAACACAAAGCAAAAGACAAAAAGAGGGAGGGCGGGCGGGAAACTGCTCCTGTGGTGTTCAGTAATTGCCCCTTGCACGTGTGCTTAGAGGGGCTTTATAGCCCTGTCCCCTTCCCCCTACAGTCACGTTCCTTGTGACTTCCCCCTCGTTCCCTGTGCATTCTCACCTCGTGCTAACCCTTGCTGAGTTAACCCTTTCCTGCCCTAATACCATGTGCACCGTCCTGTAGTGCTGGCAGGGTCATGTTCCCCTTACGCCTATGACTCCAGGGTTTCTTGATTGCTGGTAGTATAACCATATTACTGAAATACGTTATCAATCAATTATTAAATTAATAAAAAAAAAAAAAGCTCCTACTGCAGTCCCAGCAGGACAATAAAATGAACTATTAGTAGTTGTACAGCTGCTACATCCCACCCCACCCCAGCATTTCTGCATTTAGTTGTATACTAGATATTTTCTTTATTGTGCATTGTGTTTTCAATTTGACGCGCGTTTAATTTCCGTCTTGCAGTGAGAACTCTTACATTCGGGCTGTGTACGAACTCTCCTATCTGATCCATCACCGAAGCCGTGTATTTCCATATCACAACGACCTACTTTATTATCTAAGCCCCCATGGATTTCGTTTCCGGAAAGCTTGCAAGATAGCACATCGGCACACGGGTGAGCGAGGCTCAGATCTGCTTGTTACAATGAAGTCGTTGATACGCGATCATTACCGTGCCTTCATTATTTGTATCAATCTTAGAATACAGAATGCTAATTATGTTTTTTGCTATGTGTGAAATCCAGCTGAGCTGAGTTGACCTTTAAGTTGACTAAACACTGGGCTTCTTATTGAACAGACCCAAAGGGATCATGGGTATCAGAGTTCAAAACTATTATGTCACAGTCTTAAAGGGGAATTGTCACCAACACACCTTCTAGCATAACTCAATTCTGTGGCTTGCGCTACAATTTTTATTTTTTTATTTTTTTTTTTTTTTAATAATTTGCAATCTAGAAAATGTTATCGAGCAAAGGAAAAAACTTTTGGAAAACGAGGAGGAACTGGAGAAAGTCAAGCAGAAGAGACATCTTGATTTCCTGGATATTCTTCTGTGTGCCAAGGTGAGACAAGACAATGGGACTTTAATGTGGCTATTGGGAAAATAAAAAAAATCTGCTATGTTGAAATAATATTTTAATAGACACCATGTTTTCTTTTTATTTAAAGGACCAAAATGGTCAGCGTCTGTCTGATGAGGAATTGCGGGCAGAGGTGGACACCTTCATGTTTGAGGGACATGACACAACAACCAGTGGGATATCCTGGATCCTCTACAGCATGGCCACAAACCCCAAGCACCAGCAGAAATGTCGGGAAGAGATTAGAGCGATGTTAGGAGGTAGAGATACCATGGAATGGTGAGTAAACAAATTATAGCACTGGCAGGGGTCACACACAAATACAACATATACACTGCTATGCTTACACACACACTTGCACTTAAACACTCATGCTAAGACACACTCTATCTCACACCACTTAGACATACATGCTCACACACACTTACACAAACACTTACACATTCCTGCTTGTACATACAAATGTTTTCACATAGACATTCATGCTCACATACACTTATACATAGACATTCATGCTCACATACACTTATACATACACATTTATGCTTGCATACATACAAACATTCCTGTTGCTTAACTCTTCAATATCCATGGAAACAGCAGACAAATTATCTAAAGATATGTTTTCTGGAGAGTCCACCCCTCTCCCTACAGTCCTTAGACATAGGTGTAACTAAAGACGGGTACCTTTAGGAAGACATGTTGCCTTGTATATTTAGAAAATATAATGGCAGCGAGGATACATATGTCACTTTATATACTCTTCATAACCCGCATTGTATTTAACACATTTTTACTGAACCTTTTATTAATTGTTTAATGTCTAGGGAGGACCTGAGTAAGATGCCTTATACTACCATGTGCATCAAGGAAAGCCTCCGACTTTACCCTCCAGTGCCAATTGTATCCCGGGAACTTGCGAAGCCAATCACATTTTATGATGGACGGTCATTACCTGCAGGTGGGTGCGCAAGCTGGGCGACATTATTAATTGTGTAATTAAACAGGTTCTTATAGGGCATTCAACTTATTACTGGAGTAACTTACAGTTTTATTGTGACCTCTGTACTGACCTTAGATATATAAAATATACAATCTATAACATGTGTAAATGTTGTATTGGGAATAAGAGGTTTATGTCTGCTGTCAAACTTTATAGTTAGAAGAGGGCAGTTAATTATTTATTGGTAGCTCAGCGGCTGGTTATACTTCCAGTTACGGTAAAGAAGGTTTGGGAGATGATGGGTCAGTTCACTTCAGAATGAAGCTGTTAAAAGATAACAAGACTGTAAATAAACAGAGGAAAAAGGTTTGACATAAAAAAAAAACATGTTTTTTCTGGCATACGGCTTAAGGGTCACATGAACAAAACGTATTAATGAAAACACTTAATTTTTAAATTGACAAACACTTTTTTTTGGTTGATTCTGAATAGGATTAAAACATGACTTGAAAACCATTATTTCAGTTATAAGTGGGCACGGCTTAATGTTTATATATGGTTGTATTTCAGTATTAATATCAAGGGGACCTGGACACAATGTTCTAGTTAGTGGCTTAATGTTATTATGTAATTAATGTGTATACGCCGTCTCGCTAATGCAGAAGTTTACCAAAATGGCTTTTCTCTGTTCTTTTTCAGGCATCGTTGTTAGTTTACATATGTACTGTATTCAGCGGAACCCTAGCATATGGAAGGATCCCGAGGTACTCTATACATTCATTTCTATTCACTTATAGAGATGTTAATTATATGTATTCCCCAGTGTAAAATGTTCACTTTTTACAGGTATTTGACCCACTCCGATTCTCCCCAGAAAATTCTTCCAACAGGCATTCATATGCCTTTGTGCCATTTGCAGCAGGACCGAGGTAATGTGTAACCCTATGATGAGGACGGGGACTAGTTCTGCTTTTATATATAATATGTATATTTTTTTATTTTATTTTTTTATAAAAATGTGACGCTATTTTTACCAATTCCCTTAGAAACTGCATCGGGCAGAACTTTGCGATGAATGAAATGAAGGTGGCTGTAGCTCTGACGCTGAACCGATTTGAGCTGTCACCGGACCTCTCTCAGCCGCCTAAGAAAATTCCGCAGCTTATCTTGCGTTCCAAAAATGGTGTCCATTTGTTCCTGAAGAAAACTAGTTAAAATGATGACCCAACCGCTAACTTTAGCAAAGTATTGTAGATTCACACCTGATATACCTCCTTTTTTAAATGAAATTCTACTGTAATTACTATCCATAAAGAATTGTAGACTGTAAGCTATTACGTTTTGACACATTCCAGTATGACAACTGGTTATTAAAGAGAAATTTAATATCACAGACATCCTCGCCAAATACCGCTTAATATGCAGTCGTAAAAGTGTTAGTTGATCAATAAATTAACAAAACACGTACCTTATGGAGAAGCTGCAACTCTAAAGCTGCAGCAGAATGCCTTTTCCGTGGTCCAACGTGTCACGCCTTGAAGCTCCTGGTCAGTGGTATGAATGAGCCACGTTCCCCCGAGTGAGCGAAGGAGCTTACTGGTAGTAAGTAGTCATTTGATTTAGTGGGGAGGGGGAAGATATCTGACTATATTCTCCCTGGAACTTTGTGCTTTGGATCCCTGAAATGTTGGGGGATATGTGCTTTGTAACCAAACGTCTAAGCGTAATGCCGCTGCAGCCCCTCTAATACTTAAGCTGCTATCTACTAAAAACATCATCATGGAAGTTACGGTAACAGAAGTAGGCTTTCCTGGTCGCTACACCAATTGGGCTACAACTACCATCAAACTCAACCTTAGCATGATCATAGATATAGTCCACCACAGCTATAGTTGATGGGTCACCACATCATGGGACGAACGTAATGGGAGCTGGGTCCCCATGAGCTAAGCAGAAGGTAAAGCATGAAAACCACTGAAACAGCCCTCTACATCATACTTGTGATTATGGAGAACCTCTCTCACACTCAAAAACAGGCCTCTTCCTTCTGCTCACCTCATAAGAGAGGGTTCAATAACCTCTGCTTATCTACAGGAGGAAGGAGAGGTCTGTGAGGTGCCCGTAGAGACCTCCGCATTACATCTTCCAGGCACTACGCATGACTTCTGTCTTCTCTACCTTCTCTGCTCTACTGCCTACCTGGTGGAGCTAGAGGTAATGGGCCCAGTGGTTTCAGTTTACATGCGCCTCCATACTGACTGCTGATTGGCCTATTAGAGAGAGAAACTTCATCTCCGTCAGCTTTTATGTTAATCTGGCCCTGTCCATGGTACATGTGTGTCTGTCTGGAGGTAAAGGTAATGGGCACCATGTCTCCAAACGAGCCCAGCACCCAGGAAATCTATATGTTATTGATCTGGGTCCAAATCAGTTACACACAAGTGTTCTGTATGCAGGACGATATAATAAATGCATCCTTAAACACTTAACCTGTATTCAAGCAGGATTTTAACACCAGCTAAGAATTTGTGGATCAGCGGGAACTGGGTACTCAGGCTACCCTTCGACCTCTTCCTTGGGGGAGTGCAAGGAGCATGGCCAAAAGCCCACATGGGGGGGCAAGCCATGCGAGGGTTGGGGATCACACCTATAGGGCAGGGCTAGTCCCATATAGTTGGCATTAGAATAGGGGAGGGAGTCAGCAGGTCTAGGGTACACTGTAGTGTATAAGTCACTAGTGCAAGATAGGTTTTCTATAAGCAATCAAAAGTGCCACTGTATGTATATATATATATTGTATATATATATATACATATACAGTATATATATATACTGTATATATATAGTATTTATTTAGTATTTATATAAATATATTTTCATGGCTGCATAGTCTCAGCAATTAGCTAGATTATCCATGCCCTAATTCTCCTCTGTCTCCTTTCTCTCCCTTTCCCAGCCTCTGATCTCATGCGTTGGACGTTGTCCTCCTAGGCTGTCTCTTCCGGGCAGGTGCCTCTCCTTGTCATAAACAAATATATTTTATCTGTATGCATTCTATGGCTCGGCTCAGACGATCCGGCCACCAGTTGAGGGCAGGAGCAGTCTGTGTTTGTTCATATGGCGGGGTCTCTTCTGGTGGCCCTGCTTTCTCTGAATATATCTCAGCTCTGTCAATGGACCGGTTGGCTCGTCTTCTTGTTGCTGGTTTACAAAGCGTCCAAGCTTTACCTGAAGCACAGGCAGCTGGTCTCAGCCTTCGGTCCTTTCCAAGGACCTAAGACCCACTGGCTCTATGGAAATGCCCATGAGGTAAGGCACGTAAGGCTCATCATCATAATATCTAAACTCATACAAGTAACAAAAACAGAATATTGCTGTAAAGTTCCCCGAAAAGCAGTTGGGACCAATGGGAGCTTAAAAGCTTACGTCATTCTACAACTTGAGGAATGGACTTTAGTTAAATATAAGGTCTTTGGACCATATATATATATGTATCTGCGTAGAGTCTATACATTTATTCTGAGATGCCCCTGGAACATAGAAAAGTGGTAAATCAGATATCACTTCAGATAAAATTCCATTATCAGTCAGTTTACATGCGAAGCGGGCAGCTAATGGTATAATTATCTTTATTATCAGATATATCGTTAAATACAGAAGGAAACAAATAACTTTCTGTTAATGAAAAAGGATTGTTAGTGAACTCATAAATTTGCCTCTTTGTTCTGGTTTACTCTACATGCTTACTTTATATAGATTGTATTTTTTCTGGTTATGCTAATATATTGTCTTTATTTTACATATAATAATATGTGTGAGCGTTTTTCCCAATCTAAATAGTTCTATAATATATTTTATTTGACCAACCATCATATATTTGGCATCTACGTTCACAGGGAATAACAACAATAATAATAATGGCACCTATAGGTGTTTTTTTAAAAAAAATAAAAAACATGAAGGTGTCTTTTAAACCTATACATCTGAAAACGTATGAAAACACTGGAAAAGCTGGCGGCATCCCTTCTGAGGATCCAAGGCAGCCCGCTACATTGAGATTATTCCAGGGATAGCCATTCATAGTAGTGAAAAAATGATATTAGATGATAATACATCATATGACAGCATAAAGAAGATTTGTCCTTGCCTTCCGCTGCATCCAGTGTTCTACCACTAATACTTTGTGTTATCTAATCAATTTATTGCGCTTCTAGATCTGGAGGATATTGTTATGTGGGCTAAGTTATCAGATACGGTCTACTTATTTATTGCATTTGAAGTTTGGTCTGAACTTTTTTTCTGATAATCTCTGGATACAGTTCTTTGCTGATGAACACATGACAATATGACAATTGTGTTAATGCACATGTGTAATGACAAGGTCATGTTGCAATAGCACGCAATCTATGCCCACGCCTTCCACCTGAAGAAGCTGAGCGTCCGATTGTAGACCAGCTAGAAAGACCAGAACTTAAACAAATATCTATTATCATGAAAAGGACTTCATGTTCACAAATCACCATTTCCACATTCCTCTAAAATGCAGGTTCTGGGGCAGCAACCTCCAAGGTTATTCTCACTGTGACATTTTCCAAGTGTTTGATTGGCTCGCTAGATAAAGCCACCAAAATGCACTTTTCATTCAGTAACATCTAAACATGTTTACACGTATGACTTATTTCTATCACATATTAGTATTTATGATACATTAATTACATGTAATATTTCATTGATATCTTTAGAAAATAATATCATTAGTTTGTTACTCACAAAGAAAGAATATTTGAAGAATGTTTGTTTTAAGAGACAATTGACATGCGGCTTCCGTTGTTACAATGCATTTGCCCCGTCCTTATGATATACCGGTATTGTTGCATTTTAGTAATAGCATTTACTTGGATTGAGAGGTTTCATAAATGACCCCCTCCCCCACTATATCGGTGTAAGAGACCACATTCCAGGCCTGTAGGACTTTGTCATCTTTCTCCGTCCACTTTTCCAAACATCTAAACCATTTCTAAAGACACTTTGTATTCCCATGTCCAAACATCCTTAGGTGCAGTTTTTGACCACCAATGACTGGCATATCAAACTATATGTCCAACTACACATAATGTGTTTGAGCACCAGATGAAGTGTGCTGTGTCTTTTTGTACAGTTCCACGGGGATGGGAAGGACTTAGACATTTTATCCGGTTATGCTGAGCGATACCCATATGCCTACCCGCTGTGGCTGGGAAATTTCTTCGCTTCACTCACAATCTGCCACCCTGATTACGCAAAAGCCATTCTGTCAAGACAGGGTAAGAATATCGTCAGCTACAGTGTTTTTGGAGTAGATATTAGACATGTGCAAATGGCCCAAAAACAACCCGTGAACATTTGTTGGTTCGTTTTTGGCCCATTTGTTTTTGGGCAACAAATTCAGTTCTTTGGGGAGGACATTTTTAATTCAGGAATGAAATTCCTTGCCCCAAGCCCACATTCACTCTCATTCACTCTCTCACACTCTCATTCTTGTTCACTCTCTCTAAATATTTCCCTACCTTCTCTGCCGATCACTTTCGCATCTTCCTGTTCTTTAGCTTCTCTCCTTTATTGTTTTATCTTCTATCTTCCTGGCAAGAACTTCCGCCCAATTGGCGGTGCTTCTGGTTATACCCTCTCCGCGATCCTCCAATCGGGGGAGAGAACGTCATCAAAATGAAGGTCAACTTCCGCCCAAATCGTGCACTTCCCCGATGACCTCACCCCAGATTTGGTTTTGTCTGCTGTGTGGTTTTGTCCACTGAACTAATCTTTGTGGCTTTGTACAAATGGCCAAATTTGCCAAAATTCTGTAAATTTGCAATTTGTACAAATCTGAATGCTCACGTCTAGTAGTTATCACATGTTTACTGCTGATTGTGAGGCTCAGATTTGTGTTATTTAGAATAAATCTGCTTGTCTATCACACCTGGTTGGCGCACAGATACTTGCCAGGCCGGTTTTTAGAGATACTGCAGGTAACCCTTCCATTTAGAAGTACCGACCCTGAGACGGTCCTAGTCCTTTAAGGCCATCCCAATATATTTGTGACGTTAGTTTATTAATTTAATCTTCACTACCTGTTATCGGAAGGTAAAATATGAGAACAGGATATAGAATCATTTCACTAAGCCTTGGCATGATGTCACACTATCCTCATATTTACGATGTTGTGTCCTTACAGATCCAAAGGATAATTTTGGCTACTATTTTATTACACCATGGATTGGTACGTAACACCATATATCAATTACACCAAGCTCCTAGTAATCTAGAAAGTTGTCTTAAAATTGCTTTTTTTTAAAAAAATCTTTCTATATTTTTAGTTAGTTCTGCTAAACGTGCTTAATATTCTGCTACGGCTAGGAATCAGAAGGTAGACGATATACTTTTTAATGTTTTATTTTCTAGGTGTACCTAAAAATAAAATAGGTATTACACTTTATTTACTATTAGGCTATTATTACCTAATTTAATATTAAGTCATATTACACTATTTTTTTCTTTTACCCAAAAGTCGTTTGAATATTAAGATTTGCGATACATTTTAGTGATTGTACGATAAGGTAGAACCTAGAGGCATTTTACTGAGTCTATGTTCTGTATATTATTTAGGGAAAGGACTGTTGGTCCTGTCGGGACAGAAGTGGTTCCAGCACCGGCGGCTGCTGACTCCGGGGTTTCACTATGATGTGCTGAAGCCGTATGTCGGGCTGATGTCTGACTGCACCAGGGTCATGCTGGTAACAAGAAAATAATATGGAGAACTGTCACACAGTGTGATCTGTAGTTATTAGCAGTTAGAGATGCGTACATGACTCGCCAGCAGTCATATGCCACTCGCCAGCAGTCATATGCCACTCGCCAGCAGTCATATGCCACTCGCCAGCAGTCATATGCCACTCGCCAGCAGTCATATGCCACTCGCCAGCAGTCATATGCCACTCGCCAGCATGCACATGCTCTGACATCAGGTCGCATGAGAATCTTAGCAGTCAATGGCAATTTTTTTCTGCAAATTAGCGAGTCAGCGCCCAAGGTGAATTTTGAGAACTTTAACTCAACTAACAATTCAGTATTTAGTGAATCAGTCCCTAAATGCTGATCTTAATTAATCTGCAAGTCGCAATCAGTCTATTTTTGATGAGCTATTATCTTCTCTACCTGGTTTCTCGTTGTTTTAGGATAAATGGGACAGATTGGTTTCAGATCAGAAGCCAGTAGAGCTTTTCCACCATGTCAGCCTGATGACTCTGGACACCATCATGAAATGTGCCTTCAGTTATCAGAGCAACTGCCAGCATAACAGGTTTGTCAGCCTCCTATATAATAATGTATTTCATTTGCCAATCCGACAAACCAACGTCATGTTTCTATTGAAAGCACGTCTATATTAAAAGTTAAACGAAAGTATGATTGTAATCCATCAAGCAGTAGATCTTAGTCAATTAATGCTCAACTTGGGCAATTTTCGTGAAAAATATTAAATCTGAAGCAATCATCTTACATTATTATTCCTCTGATATTCCTACGGATCGGTACAACATGACATTATCATCACGTTATCCTAAAGCTGCCACAACAAGAGGACATAGTCTTAAATTAGACGGGCAAAGGTTTTAAAAGTAATATCAGGAAATATTACTTTACTTAGTGGATGCGTGAAATAGCCTTACAGCAGAGGTGGTAGAAGTTGGTACAGTCAAGGGCTTAAGGCTAAGGAAATGATTGCGAAATTGGGCAGACTAGATGGGCTGAATGGTTCTTATCTGCCGACACGTTCAATGCTTCTGTATTCAAACTGACTTATGAATAATTATTAAATGCTTTCCTTTATCTGCTCTTTTTTGCAGTGAAAATGCCTATATAAAAGCCGTTTATGACCTCAGCTACTTGGCGGATTATCGGTTCTGTTGCTTGCCGTATCACAATGATCTCATTTTCTACCTAAGTCCTCATGGATTTCGCTTTCGGAGAGCACTGAAAGTAGCTCATGAACACACGGGTAACGTTGCTAATCACGTGTTCCCTTGTGCTTCCTCCCCATTTGTTAATAGGGACACCATGTGTGTATTTATAACACGTGTCGAAACTGAAGAAGGTGCCCAAATAGGATATTTGTTGCTTAAATGAACAGTTATGTGGCCAATAATCTAACAAGAGCAACTTGGCCTCCTCACCATAACAAGTAATGGAATATCCCTGATTATTGCTCCATTCTGTAATTGTGATAAAAAAAAACCCGCTGATAAAATGTAGCACCAGAATATTTCCAAAAAGTGGCTGGAATACAATATGTCAGGAACTTCACAATGTCTTTCACTTCATGGCCCTAATCAGAAAATTTAAAAGAAGACATACTGAAAATATCAGAAAAATAGTCTTTACCCCAAATATCTTAAAATAAGAAATCAGTAGAGTAGCAGGTAATTGCAATTTGTGTTTCATTTAATACCATAATACCCTTACTGGGAAAAATATAATTTTTCATTAACTGCAGTCACCAAAAAGCACATATTTCACTCAAAGGAATATAATATTTTTCGAGTACATAGAAATGGGGTGCCCAAAATAAAAGAGATATTATAGGGTTAAAATGTGTTTATTTTATGTTTTAAAAAAAAAAACATATATATATAATACATTAGTATTTATTGTAAATTTATTGTAAATCATTTAATATATTTTATTGATTTGATGATTCATTGATTGGTTGATTTCGAAGGGATAGAAAACACAATAATAAAGTGTATGAATGAACCAGATATTTAGTGCTGTTTATTTATATTACCGTAATTCCTACCAGATAAAGTCATTAAAGAAAGAAAAGAATCTCTTAAACAGGACACCGAGCTCGAGAAAATCCTCCAGAAGAGACACTTGGATTTTCTGGATATCCTGCTGTGTGCTAAGGTGAGGAGTTCTCACAACCTTCATTCTCATAATCATGGTGCATACTCATGATTTATAGTTGGTTTAATGATTTTATTTTATATATTATTTCTACGCTGTAGGGAAAAGCTTGGGAAATTTCTACATTTTTAATGGTTGTGAGCACAAATATGTAGGAGCGCTGCCTTTCAACGTGAGGCTTGTGAGTTATGAGACTTCATAAACTCATTCATTAACACAAACAGAATAAAAGGAGAGCCACAAAATTCTCTGTACTATCTATTCAATAGGATGAAAATGGTCAGGGTCTGTCGGATGAGGACCTGCGAGCAGAGGTGGACACCTTCATGTTTGAGGGACACGATACTACGGCCAGCGGGATCTCCTGGATCCTATACTGTTTGGCCAAATACCCAGAGCACCAGCAGAGATGCAGAGAGGAGATCAGAGAAGTCCTGGGGTTCAGAGACATTTTGGAATGGTGAGAACCTACATGTTTGTATCTCATTGCTTTTGTTACATTATCACCGTTCTAGTTCAAGATGAAACGACATCATTGGAGAAAAGGGGTCATACCAAAAGGGAACTTTTCACGACCCGGATACAGACCAAACGTCTCTCTTTAGCGGGGACAATCCCGGCTTGGGGCCCACATCTCTTTGTTCTTCTTTATTCCCTCATACTTTTCTTGGAGCTTGAATGTTTGCATCAATAATGTGTATGTAAACAGCAGAAAATGTTTAGAATTTAAAGATTCATTATTTTACCCATAGATGCCTTATTCAGGAATGGTAATAGCTATTGCATGAAAATGGCTAGTAAAGCCGTGCCTCCTAGCCACACTTCTAACAACACCCCCCAAAAACAATAGCATATCTCTGTAGCCATTTGAACTGTAGGGAGGTATTCATTCATACACATTTATCATATCCTTTTATTCTCCCTATACAAGGGACGATCTGGGGAAAATGCCCTACACCTCTATGTGCATTAAGGAGAGCTTGCGGCTCTATCCGCCAGTTCCAGGGGTGGCTCGTGAGCTCAGCCAACCAATCACATTCTGCGACGGGCGAACTCTCCCAAAAGGTATTTGAAATTAGACCATTAGTTGAAGTAGACTTGACATCAGAGCAAATGTGTGCTTAATAAAGTCTTTACCTCTCGCAGGCGCTGACGTACTTCTGAGTATATATTGCATGAATAGATGTTCCAGCATATGGGAGGCTCCAGAGGTAAGATGTTTCTTTGGCGTTTATTCACTAAAGAGAGAGAGCATGATGTCATGGTTTCAACTCATTGACTTCATTATGCATTATGAAGAGCCAATGAAAGTAATTTATCCTTGCAGGAAGCGCTTGGTTGGCCCCGTATAATGTATAGTTAAATCAGCGAGATGTCTTCAGTCTTCTCACACATTGAATTATACATAACATACACCATCTCGGCCCTTCTTGCAGAAGTTGCTTGCCAGTGTTGGCCCTTCATAATGAATACAGCCACAACTCTCTTGCAAACTCTCCCTTTAGTGAATAAATTGCTTTTTCTTTTCTTCTGGGCACCAGCAGTAACAAAAAAATGGTGGCAAATGAAGGTTTTTGGAAATGTGCATATCTTGTCTTATAAATTGAATTGTATATGCTCTTGTTACAAAAACTATTCTTTAAACAAATAAAAAAACCCACAATATTGGTTTATAACAAACTATATATATTTATGTCCTATGTTAATTTTGACTGTAAGCTGCACAGGCCAGGGACCTTTTGTATTCATAACAATTGGATCCCAATCATAGTGCCTGTATGCCTGCTGCACCTGAACTGCCTCTTTAATACACTGTAAAGAACATCTCTTAGTGCTAATTACCGTATTTACCCGAATATAGGCCGCACCCCCCCACACTTTAAGTCTTTAAAGTGGAGGCGCGGCCTATATTCGGGGTTTAGCGCAGGAATGTGCAATTCGTATTTGCATGCATCGGGCGATACAAACTGTGCATTCCTGCGCCAAACCCTGAATATAGGCCACACCTCCACTTTAAAGACTTAAAGTGTGTGGGGGGAAGTGCGGCCTATATTCGAGTACATACGGTACATACACACACACACACACACACACACACACACACACACACACTATACTAATGTTGAACAAACAACTTATCTTTTGCTTTTTTTATAGGTTTTTGATCCTTTGAGATTTTCTCCAGAAAATTCATCTAAAAGACATTCACATGCCTTTCTGCCCTTTTCAGCTGGATCACGGTAATAATGGTCTATCTATCTGTCTGTCTATCTATCTATCTATCTATCTATCTATCTATCTATCTATCTATCTATCTATCTATCTATTTATCTATCTATCTAATCTATCTATCTATCTAATCTATCTATCTATCTATTAACTATCTATTATCTGTCTATATATTATCTATCTATCTATCTATCTATTATCTGTCTATCTATTATCTGTCTATCTATCTATCTATCTATCTATCTATCTATCTATCTATTTATTATCTGTCTATCTAGTATCTACCTATCTACCTACCTACCTACCTATCTATCTATCTATCTATCTATCTATCTATCTATCTATCTATCTATCTACCTATCTATCTATCGTCAATGTAACTTGGAAATTCTCAGGTTGGCTCACCTGAAGTTCCCCTCCTGCTGCGTATGGAAGCGGGAAGGGGCAGAGGCGGGTTAAGGGGGTAGCGGCTGCTGTGCATTGGGACCCTACTAGCCCCCACTACATCATAGAAAGCCAAGAGGGAGTTTGCAGGAGCATTTGGAAATGAGAACTCCCTGATATCACTGTGCATCATGAAGGCAAAACCTCTGCTAAACGAACAGCTGAGTTGGGCATGTCATAGCTTGAAGAGATTAAGAAATGTCCCACATTGAGTAGACATTAGGCAGGGCCAATTCAGGACTCCAAACAAGGTGGAGAGTTGGCAGTGGCCATTGTCCTCACTTGTAAAATAAATCGCTCTCCTGGAGCTCTGGTCATCAGCTTTGATGTGGGGCAAACTTGGACTATTCCCAGATATGATGGCCAACCGGTCATTAAAGGCCTGGTGCGTGCCGGTAATAAGTATGAAATGAGCAGTGTGCTAGACTCAAACGGACAAAGCGGTTTCCGGCTGGTAATTGGAACTATAAGAACACACAAAAAATACAATTCTATCTGCTCTGCCCTATTTCAGTTATAATAAGAAGGGTTAATAAATTCATTTTTTTTTTGTCTTTACAGGAACTGTATTGGCCAGAATTTTGCCATGAACGAGATGAAAGTGGCCGTAGCGTTGACCTTGCAGAGATACGAGCTGAGTCCAGACCCTGACAATGAACCCCTATTGCGTCCTCAGCTAGTGTTACGCTCCGTCAACGGAATTCACCTCAATTTAAGGAGAGTAGAAAGAATGGGCAGACAAGAGTGAGAAGGACATGAGCATAAGTCTTCTACGAATATTCGGCCTGAAATTCTAATGAATGATTGTATCAACAAGTTTTAAAGGTGCTAAAAAAATACAAATTAAACTTTCTGTGCCATGTAAAACTATGTTTTTTGTATTTTTGTTTGTTTTGTTTGATTTCTCAAGTCATTTGGTCCTTACGTGATGACACGCTTTTACCTTGGGGTCACGTAACATCACGTTACGCGACCCCGCTGCGTTCCTGCCTCCCCGGGCGGTCTGCCCCCGTGCCCCCCCTGACTGTCACAGCAATAGTTAAGTCATTTCAAGTGGAAAGTATTAAATATTTTACGTTGTATAGAGAACTATATTGTTGAACCGCGGTATATAAATGTACTGTAGGTTTTGGGGAAAGTGACTAATCCACTTTAAAAAAAAAGCATTCTTCTTACACAAACTGATACAACGCTACTGATTGAAAACGGAAATATCACGGCAATATGTGTTAATAACGCACACGCTGTGCAACTAACAGAAGAATAAAGCAAGAGAACACAGCTGATGACATAATAAAAACATGTTCCCAGGCAGGGAATCTAAACATTTTACTTGGATTAAAAAAAAAGTTAATTCCAACATCTCAATAACTGATCTTAACGTCACGCTTCACAGAGGTGATTTTGATGGATAATTCGCATGTCACTGTGACAGTGGGGACAAACATTAGCAAACTGAAGAACTTGGGTAATTAATTCCTTTTGGCTTTGTGTGTAAAGATTTAATATCCTCTTACCAAGAAGTCGACCTTCCAATAAAAGCTGACTTTTGGGGGGAAAAATCCCAGAAAAATGCTCACCGTTATCACAGTATAGCTCTTTCAATTGCATGCTGTCAATGATGACCTACTGGGAAAGCACCTGTACCCATCTCGCACCAGGTGACCCATAGGCACGGGAGAAGAGAGATCCGTACCCAGCTAGCTTGACACCCAGCAGAAAAGGGCCAGATTGCCAGATTTTATGCTCACATAGTATATATATATATATTAGTTATGCTATTTAATTAATAAACACATTGTTGCCATTTTGTGTATACTGTATTGTGTCTTTTTTAGGGCTCTAGAACCCTGTGATTCCCAGCACACATTCTGAGCTTCTAGAAAAGAGGGACAGCAGGGGAGGAAAAAAATGTAAAGAAATGAATGACTAAGTAATTAACATTACATTTAGGGAAAGTTTTTAGTAATGTATCTGCCCTGCCCTGTACCTGGCCGTAAGACCCAGGCTTCCCCTCCCCCTACTAATTATGCTCTCCACCTCCAGGTTTTTCTTGTATGTCTCTATCCCGCTCTTACATCTACAGCCGTTCGCTCCAAGCCATTATATAAGCAGCCTCCCATTCAGAGGCGCGGGGCATTCAGTGCCCATCATTATCATGGCATCTTATGGGCTGCTGGACCTGCTTTCACTGAATATACCCCAGCTCTGCCGGTGGGCTGGCTGCTTCTGCCTCCTCTTACTCCTTTCCCAAGCGTACAAGCTTTACTTGAAGCGAAAAGAACTGATCAACCAACTCCGGCAATTTCCAGGTCCTAAGACGCACTGGCTCTACGGGAATGCCCACGAGGTAAGACGTGCATGCCCCCCGTAAAGATGCTGTTCCACCTATTCTGCTGAATAGAACAACTTTGTAACTAAATACGGCATTAGAAACATTTTCCCATAATACTGCTGTCTAACCAAACGCTTCCGAGGAATAATTATTTAACAAAGTAACATTTTCTCAAGGAACGCTTCGCTGCAGCCATCTGACACACAGATAGAGCTCTGTTGGCTTGAAGGTCTTTGTTGCCATAGCAGCACAAAATCACTTTACGTGATTAAACATTTTTCCAAAAAGAATTAAATAACAAATGTAATATATTGAAGACGGATTTAATGGATATATGATGGGGGAAGTAAATGGGACACAGAACATGGTACAGTAATTGATACATTATAGACAAAATTGAGTTAAAATAGAACATATTGAGTTAAAAGGAGGTGCAGCTACCTTAGGTACAAACGTCACTTGAGTTTACAAAGCAGAATGTTTGGCTCACCTCTTACCTTCATCGACAGTAACATGAAATAACCGCACATAATCCTCGTTAATGATCAGCCATAGCCCTGAATACACGTTCAACACGACAAACATTCTTCATTTTGGCTCGTATGACATGTCTTTGACATATTAGTACTTTTATAGAAATGCAATGTTCTGCTTTAAGCTAGAATGTCTATTTTCCTCTTATTCCGATCTAGCCTGTATTATTTAGCAAGCCACAGATAACACAAGAGGAAAGTACGGATCCAAGCAGATTACTTTATAGCTTATCTAACTAGACACACAAATAAACTCAATTTACAAAACCGTCCATGCAAAAACATCCAATGATCTATTCTAGACAGCGATGCCTTTACCCTCTTTTTATATTTTTCTTACATTTCAGTGTATTTAAGTGTGGACTTTGATCCGCAGTTACAGTTCTCTAGATCCAGATAATGTATATATATCTTATCATGTTTACATAGAGCTTTGTACCGAATCACATCAAGGAACCGCTCCGTATCTCTGTAGGTCAGAGGCGTTCATTAAGATTGCAAAACTTATGTACTCATAATTGTGATAATAATAATAATAATAATAATAATAATAATAATAATAATTAATAAACACTCATTTGTTCTTATTTCATTCAAGCCGAAATTGGGGATCCCCTCTTTTTTGCACTCGACTCATTACATTACATTTATATACATAGTGCCAGCTGATTCTGTAGCGCTGTTACAGTAAAATAATTTAAATTTACACACAATAACAAAAAGGAGAAGAGCTTACAATCTTCCAGACCCGGACTAGCCATCTGGCACACCGTTGGCCCCGTTTACATAGGGAGTGATGCGGAGGTTGGCAGGAAAGTAGGATATACATACCGGGTCCCACCATCCCCGTGCACATAGCAAATGATCACTTATTTAACACTTTCACCGTCGTATAAATGCTTTACGCTTATTTCTTCTTGTCTTGATTGTAGTTCCGCCAGGATGGGAAGGATTTGGACCTTGTGGCTGGCTATGCTGAAAAGTACACTTACGCTTACCCAATGTGGCTAGGAAACTTTTTTGCTTCACTTATTATCTGCCACCCAGATTACGCGAAGACCATTTTATCCAGACAAGGCAAGAAATTATATATATATTTTTATATATAAATGTATTTTTGCTAAACAGAATTTGTGGACTCGGAAAGCTCTGATTGAACAGAATGGCCTTCTGTAGATCAAAATGTTTTTCCTTAAAGGCATTCATTCAACAATGTGTGTATCTCAATCACAAATGAATATAATCAGTCAGTAATAAATATATATTTGCTTTATTGATCTGCGAGTTGCGTGGCTTCTATTGATACACACGGCTTAGAGACTCTCTAAAAAGTCTTATTTTACATCTTGCAGATCCAAAGGATGATTTTGCGTATTACTTCATTACCCCATGGATTGGTATGTAATACGACTACTATATCGAATTATATATGCATTTAACACCATTGTCCTTAAAAAAAATAAAAATAAAAAACACTTCTTTCTTCATGGTAGAGAACCTCAACTTTGGTTGGATTGGAGAAGTGGTAATTCTTGGGTCCTTCCAGCAGTAGCTTTGTAGTGGGAAGTAAATCTAATAGGGTCTGAAAGAATACATGAAACCATATTAAGGTACTGTTTTTAATATGTATGGGACTATTTACATTAACCTTCTTGCTTGCTTTGACCAGTTCTATATTTGTGTGTTATTTAGGGAAAGGGCTGTTGGTCCTGTCCGGACAGAAGTGGTTCCAGCACCGGCGGCTGCTGACCCCCGGGTTTCACTACGATGTGCTGAAGCCGTATGTCAGGCTCATGTCAGACTGCACCAAAGTCATGCTGGTAAAAAAACATGGAAGTTATATTAAATATATTATTATTATTATAAATACAGACGTCACAAGAGTAGTTCATATAGTTTATGGACAGGCAAGGAGAGATAAACCCATTTCCCTTTTTTTACCCCTAATTTTTTTAAGTTGGTTGAGCAAGCATTTAGGAACCCATATGGTCGTGTGATATCAATTACACTTATTAGAAATTTTGTTACCAGTTGTTAAGTGGTGATATAAACCAGAGCTGCTTGGTGATGTTCCACAAGTTCTTCCAATAGTGCATGAATTCAGGAACATCTCAAAGTTACTTAGTACATAAGGTAGACAAAGGTCCATCAAGTTCAACCCTTCTACCTAACCTTCCTACTTTTGATCTCAGACCAGCAAGTATGAATTAATCAGTATTTGTCCTTTACATGATTTAAATTTGCTCTCAAGTCTCAACCCTACCAAGTCTCAAGGTATCCCAAGTACAAGGATGGAATAAGGTCAAACATCACAAGACTTCCCTTTCTTCCAACTCTGTCCTCTTCCTGAATTTATTTTTCATTTAAAATGCCAAAGGAGATCATTAACACCTAACTGAGTCATATCCACTCTGTAGATAATGATTTTTTTTTAGTAATTCAGACTATAAATCAATGCATTACCAAACCAACAGTAGGGTCATACCGTGACACCCCTACAGGTTCTGAGCCACAGACCATACAATGCTCTACAATTAACTGTTGCGTATAACACTTGATCTATTTATATTGTGCCCTCTCTCTCTCCTGGGTTTAATTGTTTTAGGATAAATGGGACAGATTGGTGTCAGATCAGAAGCCAGTAGAGCTTTTCCACCATGTCAGCCTGATGACTCTGGACACCATCATGAAATGTGCCTTCAGTTATCAGAGCAACTGCCAGCATAACAGGTTTGTCAGCCTCCTATTTAATAATCTATTTCATTTAATCTGACAAACCAACGTCATGTTCCTGTTGAGTGTTGAGAAAAGTTTGAAGTTTTTAGTTTGCCAGGCGTTAAAAGATAGGTGATCCAGGTTTAATATTTGGGTGTTGGAACTCTTGGACAATGAAACTTCTTTTTTGCTCCCTTAAAATTTCTAAGGTTAAGGGATGTAGTATCTGGGTTTTATTTTTCCTTTCCACAAACGGACAAAAATAGCCTTGTCAGCCGCCCTTACCTTTCACAAAATATCTTCCCCACCCTCTCATCCATTAGAATGATTAAAACTCACAGTATTAGCATTGTGTGTCTGGAAAGCTTTGGACTCCACCTGTTATGCCTTTTTTTGTCCCTACAGTGAAAATGCTTATATCAAGGCAGTTTACGAGTTATCTTACCTGGTGGATCACAGATTCCGCTGTTTCCCGTATCACAACGACCTTATCTTCTACTTCAGCCCCCATGGGTTCCGTTTCCGACGGGCATTGAAAGTAGCTCATCAGCACACAGGTAACCCTACCACTAAGGTACGATGTAGTGTTTAGGGGAGATACGCAACCAAAGATGAGCCCAAACGAGTCTTATGAGCCCAATTGTAAAAGGACTCGTTCATGTTACACACAGACAAGTAATATACACTAAGCATCAACAAAATAAATATGGAAATGCAATGCATTGGAAAACAAAAATGATATCAAGCTGGAGGATAAGGAAGAACCTGCTAAACCCATCTCTAATGACACAATAAAGGAGGAAATCCCAAAAAGTCAGAAATTACAATATTTATTAGACAAAAATGATGCCCATGTTATAGCCACCTTTCAACCCTAATGATGAGGGTCTCCATGATGAACGTGCATAATACAAAAAAGGCCTGTCATACTGATATTATTGTATAATGCCCTTCCCTGATGAAGACCCTCTTAATTAGGGTCAAAATATTGCTTTTACGTGGGCATCATATCATAAAAATGCTGAGCGAGAAAGCAGGGATTTTACTTTTATTTTTCCAGCGCCAGGAACCTCAATATGACCGCACACCATCCGCCACAAATCAACTTACACCAAGGGTTTCTGTCCTTTATGTTTGTTTTAGGAGCCAAGCAGTCAAATTTAGGGGGCAACTTGACTTTCATAGATAACCCGATAGGAAAGTTGGATTTAGTCATATTAGCCCAACAGACAATAGTTGAACTTGATACCTTTTCTTTAGACAACATAGAAAAAGATGTAAAGTTAGACGTTTGTTCTTCAGATGGTAAGAAAAATCTAAATTTATAAATTAGCCAAAAAAACACGTTCAAAAGCCATGATTTTTGATTACTGGGGTTTGTCAAGCACTGACATAATGAATTTGGGCAAAAAATGTAATAGATTAATCAAGAAAAATGATATACTAGGGTAAAACAAGGCGGTTTAGGTTTAGTATAATTATCATGAAGGTTTCAAAGCTCATATTAGAGTAGACGAGGGGTTTCGAAGGACATTCCTCATGGAATCCCAGAATATTAACACAGATGACTGCCGCCGTTTTATTATATTGCTTTAAGGGTTTACGGCATCACATTTTTCGACTCCACATAGAAAGCTCTTTTAATAGCTATGGCATTGTCTCCCTACACAGATGAAGTAATAAAGAGAAGAAAAGAATCTCTGAAGCACGATAAAGAGCTGGAGAAAATCAAACAGAAAAGGCATCTGGATTTTCTTGATATCCTTTTGTGTGCGCGGGTAATGTGTCTCTCCTCCGAATATCTGTGTCGTATATTATAAACATTAGTGTATCACATTATTATTACAGTCCACTATTTAAAGAAAATATCACCAATCTCAAGGTCTGGGGGCAAAAGGGCAGATCCTCAGCATCACATATTCTGAAGCTAGGCCCCTCATATTCTAAATGTAAATGGATTCCATGGGGTCTGAGGTTCTCGGGTGCTTCTAGTGGTTCTAGTGCTGATAGCTGAGGAACTACATGATATTTCTCAGAAACCATTTTCTTTACATTTTCTTAGTCTTACTGGCTGTTTCATTCTCTTTTTATAGGATGAACATGGTCAGGGTCTGTCTGATGAGGACCTGCGCGCAGAGGTGGACACCTTCATGTTTGAGGGACACGATACTACGGCCAGCGGGATCTCTTGGATCTTATATTGTATGGCAAAGTACCCAGAACACCAGAAGAAATGCAGAGAGGAGATCCATGAGGTCATGGGAGACAGAGACACTGTGGAATGGTAATGATATATAATCCAAAATCTTTGATGTTTTTTTTTTTAATGGTTCAATTTTTACTCCATAGTACCCAGCGGCCTTGGGTAGCCACCTCTCTAGCGCCATGGAAGCTAAGGACCTAACTTATCGGTTCTCCTCAGCAACACATGACATTCAAGTGCTTCCGTTTTCTGAATAAGGGTCACCACAAAAGGAAATTACAGAGATATCAAATTCTGGCAAAAACTGTCAAAGTTGAGACTTTAATATCTGACCCTCATTAATTGGGGATTGTTAGGCCCGAAGCCTAATTTTCTCTTTATGAATTCTGTTTTCCCAGGGAGGATCTGGGGAAACTGACCTACACAACCTATTGCATTAAGGAGAGCCTACGTCTATATCCGCCGGTTCCTGGAGTAGCTCGCAAACTCAGCCAGCCAATCACATTCTGCGATGGGAGGAGTTTACCAAAAGGTCAGTGAACGATGTTATAAAAGAAAACAAAAAAATAACATAATTTATATACAAGGTTATTATATAATCAATGACCCCAGGTACCGTTATTATAAAAAAAAATCCTATTTAACTGGGGTGTCTCCCTTTATTGCACTTTTTATATTCATTTTTTGTCCTATAAAGATTTAATTACCTTGTTTTTAATCTACCGACAGGTGCTATTGTACTCCTGAGTATTTATTGCATGAATAGATCTTCTAGCATATGGAAAAACCCAGAGGTAATTGGAAACAAAATTACCAGTCAGTCCATGTTTATAGTGGACGCAGACTCACAATGACATATCGGAGAGTGAGGGGTTAATAAATTCAAGGATGCTGGCTACTAAGTAAATAGATATACGTCACCCAGACTGTGGCAAGTAACAGACGAGGCCAACAGAGCGCTACCTGAACAAGATTTTGTATTCCCTGGACCTCTTGTGTGAGTGTGACCGAGAGATGAGTCCCAACTAAAAAATTATAAAGGTCTGCATGGGAAATAAAGAGATTCTGGTGCAAAGTTTGAAAACCTTAGAGTCTTATCACCATAGCAACCAATGGATTGGCAGGAATAAGACTACTTTTGAAACTGTGGACTAGAATATTTTTTTCCATATAACTCCATTTAATGTCATGGCAGATAAAATCACCTATTCTTCTTATTTTACTTATTATTCATAAAATCTTTATATACATTGCATTCACTAATACTGTTAGCTTGCAATCAGCAGACTTTGTGCTCTCCACTATTCTTGTAGCATAACATGCCAAATGAAGGTGTATCGGGCTTATATCCCCTTTAAATGATTATCCCTGAACTGTTATTTCCAGGTGTTTGATCCCCTGAGGTTTTCCCCCGAAAATTCATCCGAAAGACACTCGCATGCCTTCCTGCCCTTCTCGGCAGGATCAAGGTAAGAGCATCCCACAATGTGCAATCAGAGTAAAACAATAAAATCAAAAAGAATCGGAACCCAAATCGGTTAAACTTAACCTTTAATACATATGGCTAAAAAAAACCATAGAAGGGGTAAAATAAACTCAAACTAAAAATAGGCATATATATATATATATATAAATAATATGTACACTTGCTCAAGTTCTAACACAATATAAACAATATAGCCCTAGTGTGGTTCCTGTAAGTCTAAAGGGTTAACTACTATAACCAAACGCCACATTTTTGGTCATCCAAATGTCCTGATCTCATACAATGGCTTGGGATAAAAATATGCTCGTTAAGCTGTGATAAGGAGTAATGTCCTAAAATTTATTGCGCCGGGTAAGAACATTTTGAAATAAAAAACTTAAAATGTGTTAAAATGTAAAAAAAAAAAAATTTTATTACCAAAGTAACCATCGGAATGGTCCTGCTGATGTCACCATTCCTTTGGTTGCTATGGTTTTAATTCCACTATTCAGACTTCATACCTTAATGAAATTTTTATACTAATGACCTAATTACTTGGATCCTTCGCTCTCGGAGGGTGATGATGAACAATTCGGTGGAATTCACTGGTTTGTTTGAAGTTGTCTCTGTTTTCCTTCCACCAGGAACTGCATCGGCCAGAACTTTGCAATGAACGAGATGAAAGTGGCAGCGGCCTTGACCTTAAAAAGATTTCAATTGACTCCCGACCCTGCCAATGAGCCGCTGAAAGTGCCCCAGTTGGTGTTACGTTCGGTGAATGGCGTTCACCTCTACCTGAAGAAGGTGGAATGAGAAGGAAACGGGTTCTAAAATGATGTGTTCATTTAAAAATGTTTTTACATTTTTTTAAGAAAATCTGTCTTCCATTTTGAATGTCTCTATGATGTCATTTTTTACGTGGCTGGAGCTGCATATGGATAAATAAAATATATATATTGTTGAATGGTTTCTTTTATTACGAACATTTAACTTATTCCCACAAATATTAAATGAGTGCTTTTTCTGCTATAGGATATAATTCTTACCTTGCATTTAATACAGATTATAAAAGTAACGGTTTTTGAGTGCCAGGTTACTATTGTTCAGGTTTATAACTGAACCTCAACTCCAAGCTGGCACCTTCTGGCCCTCTCTCCACAACTCACATACGCACTGGCACATATTGTTACATACTCTCCCACACTTGAACAAACTTACACATCACGCTAACACACATTCACACTTACACACTAACACACAGACACATACTAACTCCTTCATGCCAACACACGGACACTCATGTTAACACTCATTCATGCTCTCACACACATTCACATACATATTCATGCTCACACACTAAACACTTATAAATATACATAAACTCTCACATAAATGAATTATAAATGCTACTCCATGCTGCACACATAACACATGTAGTGTGTAGTGTAGTGTCCTGGACTCCTGGGTCTCTCTCTCTCTCTGATGGACTGTTAGAGGATGGGAGAAGCCACACATTTACTAGTCTTTTGGCAACTGAAAGGAAGAAATCAAATCATTTAACTGAATTCAGTTCCTACCATGTCTGTGAGATCGGGTTTCCAGCATTTCAACACACTGCAGTGACACTGCGATCAAGTTACACAACAACACAACACACGATCCCCACTGCCCTGCTGCAGCTCCCTCCCACTCCCTGCCGGGTCTATGAGCTCCCTCCCTCCTTTCTCCCGACCCCCACCCTCCTCTTTACCAAACAGAAACGTTAACTATTTGCTGCCCTCCATACCAAGAATCCATACTTCATTCCGCTTGCCTGGGATGGGGCCGGTCAAAATGCATCTACAAAGGGCCGGTCCGACTGACACTTTGTGAACAATTTCACGGGGAGGCCGGAACGTAGCGGGGTCAAAACAACGTGAGATTACGCGACCCCGAGGGGAAAGTGCGAGCAACCGGAGAGAAAGCTGCCGGTAAGGTGAGGGGGTGCGAGAGGGAGGGGGTGCATGTGTGAATATATGTATGTTAGAATGAGAATGTATGTATAAGTGTATGTGTGTTGACATGAATGTGTAAGTGTATGTAAGCATGTTTGTGTAATTGTTTGTTAGCATGGATGTATGTTTGCATGGATGTGTAAGAATGTGTGTGTATGAGTATGAATGTGTATGTATGAGCATGAATGTGTATGTATGAGCATGAATGTGTATGTATGAGCATGAATGTGTATGTATGAGCATGAATGTGTGTTGCCAGTGCATATATTGAGGCAAGAGGCTGAAGGTGCCAGCCCTTCCCTTCTGATTGCCACCTCTGATTGCAGGCTGCAGCCAGTGTTAGCCGGTACCCAGCATGGCATCCCCCATACTGCGCTCTCTACTGTCCTTGAATACGGATGAGTTGTACCAGTGGGCTGCCTGGATCTGCCTCCTGTCAGTGCTGTACAAAGCAGTCAGGCTGTTTTGGAAATGGAGAGAACTGGTCGCAGCCTTCAGACCCTTCCCAGGTCCTAAGTGCCACTGGTTGTACGGGAATGCTCACGAGGTAAAAAAACATACATTTTGTCCAATATCTAACGATTTTCCTAACTTTCTCTGTTAAAGAGACACTCTAGCCATCATACACACTTTAATGCATATGATTATCCCCCGATATATATTTGCCCCTTTCCCCATCACCAGTTATTTAATCAGTAGAACATCAGGACACATGGGGGGCTGCAGCTGTGGGGCTGCAGCTGTGGAGCTGCACCTTCTCCCTAAGATAAGCACATTTTGGTAAATGGTTTGAAGAATGCATATGAAAGTACTTAGAGTGTACTTCCATGTGCATTCTTAGTGCTGGGTATTATCCTGTCCGTTCAATAACACCCGACTGTCCCGTGTGGGGAATAGGTATATATTATTACACACGGATGATCGTGCCTGTTTGTAATTCAGTTTCTGCAGATCGGGAAAGATCTGGATCGTGTGCTTGCCTGGTCTCAGAAACACCAGTATGGCTTCCCGTTGTGGCTGGGAAACTTCTTAGCTTGTCTGATAATCACTCACCCGGATTACGCGAAGGCTGTGCTGTCTCGACAGGGTAAGGAATGACTTTTCTGAATATATAATAAAATGAATATTTAGTATATTTGGTGTGTGTTAATGTGTGATTTAGGACTGGTTTTTCTCCTGGTTGGCAGACGAATGCCTCGGGTTCCATGTTCTTAGGTTGTTGATGGAAGTGAATATTCTTTTCTTTTTTCCCAGATCCAAAGGACAACATGGCCTATAAATTTATAGTCCCTTGGATTGGTATGTATTTATCCTCATATCTCACATCTCTTATTCTTACCACATTTTTGCCTAAAACCCAAACTTTCGGTAAATGAGATTTTTATTTCCAAATGCATTTAGATGTTTCGCTGTTACAATGCTGCGGGTTATTACTGAATACAGCGCTGGGGTATATTACTGTATACAGCACTGGGGGTTATTACTGCGCTGGGTATATTACTGAATACAGCGCTGGGGTATATTACTGTATACAGCGCTGGGGTATATTACTGTATACAGCGCTGGGGTATATTACTGTATACAGCGCTGGGGTATATTACTGTACACAGCACTGGGGTATATTACTGCGCTGGGGTATATTACTGTATACAGCGCTGGGGTATATTACTGTATACAGCGCTGGGGTATATTACTGCGCTGGGGTATATTACTGAATACAGCGCTGGGGTATATTACTGTATACAGCGCTGGGGTATATTACTGCGCTGGGGTATATTACTGAATACAGCGCTGGGGTATATTACTGTATACAGCGCTGGGGTATATTACTGCGCTGGGGTATATTACTGAATACAGCGCTGGGGTATATTACTGTATACAGCGCTGGGGGTTATTACTGTGCTGGAGTATATTACTGTATACAGAGCTGGGGTATATTACTGTATACAGCGCCTGGGTATATTACTGTATACAGCGCTGGGGGTTATTACTGCACTGGGGGTTATTACTGTATACAGCGCTGGGGTATATTACTGTATAAAGCGCTGGGGGTTATTACTGCTCTGGGGTATATTACTGTATACAGCGCTGGGGTATATTACTGTATACAGCGCTGGGGGTTATTACTGCGCTGGGGTATATTACTGTATACTGCGCTGGGGTATATTACTGTATACTGCGCTGGGGTATATTACTGTATACAGCACTGGGGTATATTACTGTATACAGCGCAGGGGTATATTACTGTATACAGCGCTGGGGTATATTACTGTATACAGCGCTGGGGTATATTACTGTATACAGCGCTGGAGTATATTACTGTATACAGAGCTGGGGTATATTACTGTATACAGCGCTGGGGTATATTACTGCGCTGGGGTATATTACTGTATACAGTGCTGGGGTATATTACTGTATACAGCGCTGGGGTATATTACTGTATACAGCGCTGGAGTATATTACTGTATACAGAGCTGGGGTATATTACTGTATACAGCGCTGGGGTATATTACTGTATACAGCGCTGGAGTATATTACTGTATACAGAGCTGGGGTATATTACTGTATACAGCGCTGGGGTATATTACTGTATACAGCGCTGGAGTATATTACTTTATACAGAGCTGGGGTATATTACTGTATACAGCGCTGGGGTATATTACTGTATACAGCGCTGGAGTATATTACTGTATACAGAGCTGGGGTATATTACTGTATACAGCGCTGGGGTATATTACTGTATACAGCGCTGGGGTATATTACTGTATACAGCGCTGGAGTATATTACTGTATACAGAGCTGGGGTATATTACTGTATACAGCACTGGGGGGTTATATTACTGTATACAGCGCTGGGGTATATTACTGTATACAGCGCTGGGGTATATTACGATATAGCTCTGTAGTAGACAGCAGGAAACGTGTATTATAAATAATTTCACTCGAAAGGCCTGGGGTGCGCTGTGTTTCTCCCGAGGTTACCTTCAGGAAAATCTTTGCTAAACTCCTGTAACCTCTTGATATGTGGACTCCACCTCAACCCAACCTGACCCTTTACTATTAAATCCTATATATATATATGACTTTTCGCACTGTTCTGATTAGGCACTTTTGTGTCCGTCGCTGTAGGTGAAGGATTATTGGTGTCGTCCGGACCGAAGTGGTTCCAGCACCGGCGGCTGTTAACCCCCGGGTTTCACTACGATGTGCTGAAACCTTATGTGAAAGTTATGTCCGACTGCACCAGGGTCATGCTGGTAACAAATCTTATATATATATATAATCAGTTCTTGGCGTCATGCATGTTTTAATTCCCATACTGTACGCATATATATATCACCCACCTAGCAAGTCTTACTTTCCCCCCTATCATCTAAATCCAGCCCTATTTACTGTGTAAATAAATGTGAACTTTGTGTGATAAAACACACGCAGGATATCTAGTACAGTGCTTCGACAAACTTTGGGGAAGAACCTTTTTAAACACATTACACCCGAGACCAAGAACCAAAAAACAAGTTATCAATATTGTAACAGCTTCAACGTATTGTACAATCTAAGGTTCTGGTTAATGAACTATTCCTTCCTGCTCCCTCTTTATATCTTAAGAAGACATAGTTTTCGTGACATGTTTTCTTTGAAGCACCTTGTATCATTCTGAGCACCGGCTTGAAATGTCCTGTAGACCGCTGGTGGCCAACAGAGCACAGTTTCTGTAACCCTGATTATAGCGTCGTTTGGTGTGTATCCACACGGGACGCCATTTAATCAGGCCACTAGATTTTGTGTCGTTCCTATCAGGGACAGTAAACACTGTCTGTTCGGACAACAAAATAAACTGACAAGCAAGGGGCTGTTTAGAACTTCAACTGTGACAGCTTAACAACATTGTTTAATTAATTTATTAAATCTACTTGCCCCATCCTTCTTCTCACTGCCCACCAGTGAGGTTCTGCAAGTTAACAGAGTATCCGCTGTTCCTCATAAGATATTATAAGTATACACAGCTTACCTAAAACATTATAGAATTTGAGGCAGATAAGGACCATCTGGCCCATCTAGTCTACCCGTTTTTCCTCATGTAAAGACTCAAACCTTAATTAGTCCTCTGGATTGTCTTCAGGAAGTTTTCCCCATGTAGAGCTAAATTCTAGAAGCCTCGGTAAGTTCTCAATGATTGTTTAATTACAGATTTGTCAAACTTGCTCTTCGAGAGACAACATCCAGACAGTGTCCTGGCGATTCTACTCCACCAACTGCTGGAGGGCTGCATGCTGGACATTAATGTTATTTTTCTGCTGAATTTAAATTAATAGTTAAGTGACAGGTTCCCTTTAAACCCCTAGAGTACGAAGCATATTACCCCTCTGCTCTAATCTAGTATTTTTTAGCCTCGGCCCTTGGACTCTTGTCGTTTCAGGATAAGTTTGGGGAATTTGGTCCAGATCATTCGTTGGAGGTTTTTCATGATGTCAGCCTGATGACACTGGACACCATCATGAAATGTGCTTTTAGTTACAACAGCAACTGCCAGACTGACAGGTTGGGAAACAATCATTATTGTCTTTTTTTATATTTCATGATTGAATAAAAGGGAAGAATCATTCATATAATTTTCTGCCGTAAGTTTCTCCACTTCTTGGTCTCGTTGGATGGACTATTCTTTGGTGGTAATTTTAAATGAAACTTCAGGGTTCACTTTGTTTTGCCCTCTCTCTTTTTTAGTGAAAATACATATATAAAATCTGTATATGAGTTATCCAGCCTCGTGGACCACAGGTTTCGGAATTTCCTGTATCACAATGACCTTATTTACTCCGTAACTCCCCATGGATACCGCTTCAGGAGAGCGCTGAGAGAAGCCCATCAGCACACGGGTGAGCAACGTGCTTTCCCTCACCAACTTCCCACACCTTAGTAAATCTATCACCGGCTACATTTTATATATTCTGTAGATAAAGTTATACAGCAACGGAAGGAGTCGTTGCGATACGGAAAGGAGCTGGATAAGGTACAGCAGAGGAGACACTTGGACTTTCTGGACATTCTACTATGTGCAAGAGTAAGCTCCAGTGGACAACTAGTGTGATTTTGTTTTATTGGGTTATTATTAACCACCTCCAGGTATTATGTCTCCTGGTGCTATTTTATGTTGAATCCATGGATTGTATCCAACCATGTACTTTGGGAGTCTACATTTATAGTCTATTTTAGTAGATACATTTGTTTTGTCCAATATTGACCTGCCTCAGTGTGAAGGCAAACTTCTTTGGAAAAATGCATTGTTTTTTTTAGGATGAGAATGGTCAGGGTCTGTCAGATGAAGATATACGGGCTGAGGTGGACACCTTCATGTTTGAGGGACACGATACTACGGCCAGCGGGATCTCTTGGCTCTTCTACTGCTTGGCCAAACACCCCGAGCACCAGCAGAAATGCCGAGAGGAGATCAGAGAAGTCCTAGGAGATAGAGATTGCGTGGAGTGGTGGGAATTATCCGTAGATATACACACAAACATTTTTAATATTTCTTCAAATAAATACCATCAGCAAAATAAGCTCTGATTTAATATACTGTGAAGTTAGATAATTGACTCATATTTAAGTATATAGGTGTACGTGTTTTGCCATGGTTTTAAATAGATGAGTTAAATGTAGAAGGAAAGTTAAAGTGATTCCCCCCCCCAGGTCTGTCATAGATTATTTCCCATTACTTGAGTGTGCAACGGAGGCAGAGGTAGGAAGAGAGAGAATTAATACTAGATCAATGTTAAAGTTCTTTAGGTTTTTTTTTTTTCACAGGTTTTACATTCGCAATGTGTTGATGAACATCCAAATTCATGGGGGATACACTGAGTGTATTACATTATTACATATTATATATAAACAGGGAAGACCTGGGAAAGATGACCTATACCACCTGGTGCATTAAGGAGAGTTTGCGTCTCTACCCCCCAGTGCCAGGGATCGCACGTCAGCTCAACAAACCTATCACCTTCTGTGACGGGCGAACACTTCCAGCAGGTTAGTCCGCTTTATGAGAAAATAGAATATAGAATATATATCATTACATAAGTTATGGTGGGTAAAGGCGATGGAAAACCCTTCCACTTAAAATGAAGTGGGAAGTAGAAGCATCATTAACCACTCATCTACAGACACCAGACAAGCCAGAAGGATTGTTTTTCTCTTCCCGAGTTTTGTCTAAAGGCTGTCTTGTACAGCGGGCAATTACTTTCAAGGGATCCATGTATAAAGTGGATATAGAGGCAAAAGGTGATTGTTGTTGATCTTATTTGCATGCTCCTACCCAGAATCCCTTGTGGTTGTGGCAGCACCATGAGATTTCTGAGGGAAAAACAAGCCTTCTGGCTTTTCTGGTGTCTGTAGATGACTGTTTAATAATACTTCTACTACCCCTTAGAATATATATATTAATTTTTTATGCGCCATCGGTCACTTACAATGATCTATACACAGAAAGAAAGGTTGGAACGCAGCACTCAGTAATGAGATGGTGCACGAGCCAGGGTACCACCAAGTCCTTCAATAAATCCTCAGGGTGAGCCTCTGCTTCTTTATTTTGGATACAACGATCTATAGTCCTCTGAACCCCTGAAAACATTCTAAACCATACCTGGGAGAAAGGTTAGCTAATACTATTGCCACTAATACATTCATATTCTCTTTTTGCAACCAAAAGGTATTGGTGGAAATATATGCCTTATTCTCGTGAAGTTTTTATGATGTGCCCGCATGTGTCCTAGGTTTTTTCAGATGCTGTGGATAATGTATCACGTATCATGTTTGCATTTTCTTGTAGGTTCTGTGATCATTTTGTCCATCTACGCCATAAACAGATCCTCGAGTCTATGGAAAGACCCAGAGGTAAGGAATGCACGCGTTCGCTATAAATGGCAAACAACTGATTCAATTCTGTCTCTGGGGGGTCTCTCAAATAAAGACAATGATCATAAATAGCCCAAAAACTGTAAAATACGTTCACATATTCCAGCTATTATAAAGTCCTAATTTTGCACAGTTCCTTGCTCTCTAAATCCTGAGCTCCTGTGCCTGGGGAGGGGTGATAGCCGGGGTAATTACAGTTTCCCTATCAGTGGCATATTCTGGCCTAGGCTGTCAGTGGGGCAGATCCGGAGGAGGCAGCACATCTGAAGCGAAAGCTGGGGTAGATTGCTCTATTGGACCATCAAGCTCCCCAGTGCTTTGATGCTCAATGTATCCCTTATCGTATCCGTATCCGTATCGATTACAAAGAAGCCCTGTTGCCATAAAACCCCATAGCCATCATTCCTTAACATTAGAGCATTTTGGGCAGGATTCATATAAGTTTGTGTTGTATTTTTGTTTTGTATTGTATTTTTTATATATTTTGTATTGTATTATATATTGTATTTTTGTATAAATGTTCTTTTCTGTTACATCTGGTAATAAAATACGAATGGTAATGTTCCAATTCTCACGGTCCGTCCACACATATTACATCATATGTTCACACAGTATTTGTTAATGAATGTAGGTTATTACATTGTTATGTACATGTTCCAGGTGTTTGACCCTTTGAGGTTTTCTTCAGATAATTCAATCAACAGACACCCCCATGCCTTCCTTCCATTCTCCGCAGGGTCTAGGTAAGGATAACGTTTCTATAAAGAAACTCATTATAATAAATAGAATATAAATACATTTTTGAATGAATGAAGTTATTTTTTCCAGCCTTTTACAATAACATGATTTGTTTATTCCAATGTATTGTGATTCTTAAAAAAAATCATCTAAAGTCTTTGCGTGACTCCAGGAACTGCATCGGGCAGAACTTTGCTATGAATGAGATGAAAGTGGCAGCGGCGCTGACCTTACAGAGATTCCATTTGCTACCAGACCTTAAGAACGAGCCACAAAAAGCTCCGCAAATAGTTTTACGCTCTCTGAATGGAATTCGCCTTTACTTTAAGCCCATAGAAAGAGTTTTTCAAGATGACGGCTGACATCGCCTGGATTAGTAGCCACATGAAGCATCCCATGGCCTCTGTTGTGGAGTAAACTGATGAAGTAATTTAAAGTGAAATATTAATAACTCATATTTTAGATAATCTGTGCTATTCATGAGTTTTACAAAGAGGAAGGTTTATAATTAAAGTTTTCCTGATTGTAAGCTCTTTTGAGCAGGGCCCTTCTCACCTTTTGGTCCAAATTACTATGTGATGTACCACTTGTTATGTTTACCACTTGTACAACGCTGTGGGATATGATAGCATTATATAGTTCAATAAATAAGAGCAATAATAATAAAAGTTGCATTTTTTAAGTCAATTTATCGGAAACCTATTGTAAATGTGTTTAATCTTCCACCAGTAGGGGGCAGCACACAATAGACACAGAATGCCCTATACAGAAGAAGAATAAAAAGTAATGCAATTAACCGTTTACTCACAAACAATATGAAAATACCACTAAATCAGCAAAATAATAATAAAAAAAGAGGTGGTTTTTACTGAACACTGCTTGAGCAGTTAGCCCACTTTTAACCCCATTCACGCCAGAGGAATGTATCGTAATACAACTTAATGAACAAACTTCAGGTATTCAGCTTCCTAAAGTAACAGAACCCCTTTTTTTTATTAAAGAGTGTTTTATTTGGGCTACTAAGCCTATAACTTTATTTACTGCCATACTAGTGTCTTGTCTAATAAGCGTCTGTGCTCATGGCATGCACCCTGGGACTTCTCGCCCTATATTTATTTAGAGTGCCCATATTGGCCATTTTTTCTCAGGACAGGTAAACATTTTATGCATTGTTAACCAGCATATGTAAAGTATGTGGGATCTGGAACAGAGTAATTGATTCTCTTCTGTGATGTCATACCGCCCACATACTGTAGGGGGCAGCACTGCATTACCTGATACAATGATTTAATCAGATGGCGGTGGTGTTTGCAGCAAAAATTTAGCACCAAAATTATCAAAACATTATATTTATCTGCAATGTGCCCGTGCGCTCAATTTGTAAAAATGATTGATTTGTACAAATAGCTGGTTTTAGACATACAATTATAAAAAGTCACATAAAGTCACAAAAGTGTAACCACAATATTCTCCAGATATAGACCCGGTAACTCGATACGTGAAACCTACCAGGCACTTTGTGTCTTAGTTCTCCCTCCCTATGCATTTTATTAGGAGGAATTATTCATTTCAGCAGCACCCCCACAATCTGCATTTAAATGCTTGTTAGGTCTGCGCTTCCCTTTATGTATTTTTTGAGCAGCCCCTGGAATGTTGTTAATCCCCAAAGATAAAACATATATACTGCACTTATCCCAATATCCACTAGAGGGCAGTGCAGTCCTTAATATTAATACAATATTTACAATTTATAATAATGTCCCAAAATATATTTTTCTTAAAATCTGTGAATTTTAAATTGTCACATTTGATTACACTGTATCTATTTATTCCAAAAAATGTATTTTATTAAAAGTCAAAATATATGTAAAGAGGCATGTTGCTTTTTTCCTCTATGGTTGTTAGAATGTCCACCATTGATGGACATATGGTTATGTGGTGCTGGCTACTAAAAGGTCTTATTACTAGTCACATAAGGTGTGCACAGCTAAAGGGCACATTTATTTGAGTGACGTCTCTGCTCACACACCTAGAAAATAGTAAATGGATACTGAGGAAAACATTGCATGGTTAGGGTACCGATAAGAGTCTATGTCCAGTCGGCTGTAGTGATGGGATTTGTAGTCCAGTACTCACTGGAGGGCTGCAGGTTACCCAACCCTGCAGGTAAAAGCCGCGGCACCGCAGCGTGTAATAGGCTATCACAACAGAGGCCGAAACCAATGCTTATCCTAAGTAATTTCTAGATAGCGAAACAATTTAAGTAAACGGATATATATCAGGAAGATAATCGTGAGCTGCGTGTCATTATTACACATTGCACATGTATTATCTGCTCCTGCAGTCATGTCAGTGGGGCTGCACGGGGCCAGATAATTGAGTTTATTCATGCAGATGGTGTATTATCTGCTGCTACAGGAGGAGGTTTCAGGCAGTTAAGAGATGCCGTTTGCCAGTTAAAGATTAGGTCCCCCTGAGAATAATTAACAATCCCAAAACCCAGTTTTCTAGCAAAAAAATAAAAAATATTCAGCTGCATCTTGCAGTTGTAGCAGGTGTAATGGAAAGATAACGGCGGCTCCCAGGATGACAGACTCTTAGGGTTTGTGTGCAATAGAACCTCTGATGAGAGGGTGGCTACTGTTACAGGATTCTTGCCCCTCGGAACCCTATTCCTCCTTCTATTGGTATTTCTAACTGGATTCTGAGGGTGGTGGTCAGCATTTAGGCAAAGTGAGTGGTTATAATGCTTAGAGGGCAACGCGGTGACCTTCTCTGGCACCTGCTGAATGTTCTTAAGTGTTCTAAGCAAAAGTTTTAGAGTTCTATCCGTAACGTATGTGAGTCTATTAATCATACACAAGCTAAATTATCGTACAATATTACCGCATTTGCTCGATTATACGACGACCCCCCAAAATCTGAATATTCACTTAGGAAAAAAAAAAAAAAAAGCCTGAATATAAGACGACCCTATAAGAAAAAAAGTTTTACTAGTAAATATTAATTCATGTAAACTATTTTTTTCATATTTAATAAAAGCTTTTATTGAGAAAAATATTCTTTTTGTCTTTATTTCCTTTTATTTGACAACCTGAGAATGAAATTCTGACCCCCACCACCACAAGAACGAGAACATTCATTATGTTATATCATGATTATCTTACGCCTTCGTGTTTTTCTGTCTTTCTTCGTCCGTTTCTACGTGAACCTGGCCTCCTTGATCCTGTATTTGGCACTTGCCCCCATCATTGCCTCCCCAGTAGCTCACAATCACACTGGCACACATTTAAACATACACATCCATGCTCACACTTAAACATCTATGCTCACACACAAACACTTACACATCCATGCTCACACACACATTCATGTTCACACACACATCCATGTTCACACACACATCCATGTTCACACACATCCATGTTCACACACACATCCATGTTCACACACACATCCATGTTCACACACACATTCATGTTCACACCGTTCTATGCTCACACACAAACCCCAGTAACCCACATACCCATTGGCACTCATTTTCACACACACTCTCACATTTGCACAAATTTACACACTCGAGCACATACTCCCTCTCATACACATCCATGCTCACTCGCCAACATTTGTAGATTTGGATCAGATAGATTTGAGGAGAAAGAGCGGGAACGTTTCTCTTTCTCCATTAATCTATCCTGAAAGAACATGTCTCCAGGTGCTGCCTAGGACCCATGGACCCACCAGGTCACCTGGTTAGATGCAATGTAAGGAAGGTTTACTTTACTGAGAGGGTGGTATAGAAGTGGAACAGCCTCCCAGCTGAAGTGAGACTACAGTACTGAATACAGCAGAAGAATTTAAACATACATGGGATAGGCATAAGGCTATCCTGAATCTAGGAAAAGACCAAGGACTGATTAAGGTCTTTACATCATGAAAATGGGTAGACTAGAAGGTAGCCGTAAACGGGTTATATGGTAGATACGGATCTTTAAAGGTCCGTTGTACCCGAAGTTATATATTTTTTAAAGTTCTTGGAAACCTTTGCAGCACTAGCAAAACATTTACATGCATTTTAAAAATGTTTATTACAGGTCCTGCAAGTTCCGGGACAACATATGCTAGAGGTAACACATGAAATGTGATGAAAGCAGCACACTTGTGACATCATTAGTGACAGTAGATATGTATAAAATAATTACTGTCTTAAAAAACATTTTTTTGTATTAATGATTACATCAGGTGTAAATTGAAGAGTACTATTGTTTTGGGGGGGGGTTTGCCTACAGTTCTCACTACTCTCAGACAATACGATGCCGAATGAGCTTGATGAGAGTTGTAGTCCACAGAATAGGAGAGTTAACTGTCTTGGGGAAAGTCACAGGAGATTTAAAAGATAAACGTCCTTTGTTGTTGTGATGAATTATCACCCTCGAACATATCTTGGCTCCAGAAAATGGATCTGTGTGCGTTTGCTGACCATTGGAGAAGCTTTCTGTCTGCCTTAACCATGCAACTTGCGTAAATACAGTAGCAACCACATTAATCAAGGCTATCACCAGTTACCTGCAAGCTCCCAGACTAAAGATGCCCCCCCCTTAATTACTTTCTGATAAGAAAGTCTTTAAAAGTCAAGAAGCAGAATTCTCTATCACGCTGATAATCACGTACTGATGAAAACGTAATATGAGATCCGTTTATCCACTATTTCCTCCTGCGTCTCAAATAAAGTCACCTAACAGGCTTTTCATCAAATAATTTTGCAATACAAAAGCATAACAGTCCTGTGTTATATATCCCGGTCATCAAAAAGGCTACAATAAGAAGCATAAAGTCTTGTACGAAGAAACCTTGTGTTAAAAACATTCTAGACATTAATCATTGTTGCGCATGGACTTGGCAGCTACATACTGACTTAGATATCCGTCCATTTAAAAATGGACTCAAAATGCATTATTTTCAATGGGTTTAGGGACCGCCAATTGTCCTTAAGGGGTTAATGCTAGTAAGAAAAAAAAAAGTTTGGCAGGAGTTCCACCAAGCCATTTTGGGAACTTTTAGTTTTGTGAGGTTGAACATAGTCAGGTGGTTATAATTCTTTTCACTCTCAGCCAGCCTCGGTGTATATTGTCTGATTTATCGCCCCGGGTTGTACCTGTCTGAATGCACGCCGTGCGGATAAATCAAACTGTCCCCGTCACAATACAGCGAGGGGTTAATGTTAATTTGCCTGTTGAGTTAATCAGCTTTTATTCATCAGGCCGACGACGTGAACCTTTTCATCTGCCTGAGTTACAAAATGCTCTAACCAGCATGTTATCAGCTCGCGATGTTATCTGCCGGCCCTGCAGTTCTACAGGAGCTCGGCCTAACGCGGTATCAGCGTCTGGCTCAGCATGGAGGTTCTTACACAATTTCCACCTTCCTTGTCAGGAGCCTCCAACTCCTATCATGACAATGCCGTATCAGCGACGGGGGAGATGGATGCCGCTGATTGCCACCGGTGACTTGGCAGCGCACTCGCAGGGTAACAAATGAGTCTGTGTGAGAAGTCGCTGTCGGGTACACAGAATTGGAATCGGCAGGACGTCTGTAATATGTCCCGAAAGGGTGGAAAGGCGTCTCGCAGCGGCATATCTTGGGTGTTGTCAGAAGAATGCTGTTGAGACGTTGTAACGTCGTCGCCATTATCAGTAGCATTCACGTGCATCATCGCCTCAGTCTCAGGCATTGTCATCTCGATCTGATATTTTATTACAGCGGGACAAATTATATAATAACATTTTATCCGTGATAAGAAAGATGCATATAGCCGTAGTTGCCCAAGAGGGAATGGAGGCTGCGGTTAACGTTAATGTCTTCTATTGAAAAGATGCAAAACTGCATAAGCTTTTGGGGTCTCGGCGGTCTCTTTTTCCATCTAGGGTCCCAAAAACCTCCGAGGTCCCAAAAGCTTATGTACCAGGTCCTGGGGTCAGTGTCCCTGTGTCAAGCAGAATCCTCATTGCTCCTCTGTGCAATAGGCCAGCTGGGAGATCCGAGGCCTAGAACAGCGACTCCATGCCTCCAACCGCCCCGCTTTTGCCACTCTCTATCTCTGTCAGCAGGACCGCGGCATTCAGGACCACAATCCCGCGGCTCCAATTTCATTCTCCGGTGTCGGGGATACCATGTCAGCGCATGCTAAGTACCGCTGCCTTCCGTGCTCCGTCGGCCAGCGTCCCAATTTGCCGGGGGTAGAAGTTGGGACCCCCCATAGTGAATGGCAAACTATTGGCTAATACTTGCGACACTTTGTGGCAGCATTCACCACATATCCCAAAAGAATTGGGCCAGTCCTGTAATGTTAGCAAAGTGTCCCAAATTACCTCCTTCTGGGACAAGTCCTTAAATGAGTTTCTGTGGATGAGGAGGGTGCGGTGTAGAAACGTCGTTCTTTTATACCATCTGTGGCTTCACAACCATTTTAAATCTATCAGAGGTCTTGCAGGATCTTGGTAAACTAACTGGTTATGTTGAATTTACTTTCTTGTACCGATGAAATCATCACTAACAGTAACTGGTTATTTTCTTGGCAGAACACTCGGTTTGTTTCTAAACATGTCTTAACATTCTCACAACGCTGCCTGGCTGTCGGCATTGGACTAACACACTTAGTGTAGCATTTAAAGTGAAAAAGTCATTATAGACGCACAACCCCACCTATAAATAATAGCTTCTCACATATATAATAATCCAGCAATGTTCACAACAGCTAAATCAGAACAAAAAGAATAGCATGAGGTTTATTATCATCAAGTGGAACAGCACCTTTAGACGCTTTATACCACGTCTCAAAACTTAAATTTGAAAGGTTCTAAATTGCTTGTAAAAATATAGTTTTTGAAATGGTTAATAATGAATCTTCTCAACCGGACGAATGCTGACTTTAGGCGTACGGAGTTATTATTAACAGTTTAAGCAAAACATTGACACCCTTTGGATTAATAATTTAGTGCCCTGCGTGGAACGGGTTTACCTGCTGACTGCGCAGCCTTAGTGAATATGTATTTTAATTTCTTTGCTATTTAACTGAATAGAACCTTTTTTTTTTAATGACCATCTGATCTGAGAAATAAAAGTTACACGAAATCAATCATTTATTCTTCATTCATTCATAAAAAAAATCTATTACATTTACAAATCTGTTTATTATTATTGCATTTTCTTAATATTTTCAACTAACATTGATATTCATCCATTGATAATCTGGGGGGCCAGACATCCTCTGCTGAATGGGGTACATGATCTACTACTCAATTTGCAGAATTTTGCAGAATTTATTATTCTGGTTATTCCGAACCGTCAGACTGTGATTGTATTTCATGAATCTATTTATTTCCCCAAAATCTTTATCTGTTTGTTTGAGTGTCGGTTTTGTATCTTCCTCCCCGTTCTTTCTGGTTCAGTGAAGGATCGCAACGTCATCCTTCATGCCCTGTGGTGTTCTTCTACCATCTTATTTCCAGACCAACCCTATACAATAGCCTATTAGGAATTGGCATCGCTACATAGCAGTACTGAGTACGTTGTCTGTGACCTCGATTGGGTTTTCATACGCGTTGTCATGCTCACTGGATCTGCAATTAGAAAGGAAAATCACATCAATCCTCGTTACCGTGAATCAGAGTCTGCCCCGCCAGACACGACCCGTCACACCCTCTGTCCCTGTCGGTTTTGAATGTGTTATAAATGTATTTATATCTATCCCTCTTCTCCTTGGGCACTTGAAGGGTTAATTCAGCTCTGCCTTTTGCCTCATTAGAAATAAAATATTTTTCCCAAATTTCATTGAATTCCTTTTTTTTGGGCACGTAAAGGGTAAAGCTCATAGAAAAGCAAATACGGTAGTTTTTTTTTTTCTTAGAGCCTTAAATAGAGTGCTGTATACTGTAGTGTAGTTAAGCATTGAAGAAAACGGGTTTTATTTAATTTTGTTCCAATAATCTTCTTTTACCCACAGATCTAGTGGCTGCCATCATGATATCTTGGGCTGTTTGCCATTTTATGGATATGCTAATGATGTCCTGCTTGTACAATGAAATTCTTTCCTCCATAGACTTCCATTAGTCAGACTGTCAGTGCCTGAGTCATTAGGACTGAGCCCTTCCATTATTTAGCAGGAATCATGATGTTAGTCTAGTAGAGCTAGAAAATATACAAATGCCAGACATGTAACTGTAATAATGGCGTTATTAATAAGAATCACTATTAATTATCTTCCTTCCATTCTCCCGTGTCGTTTTGTAGCATTTACACTGTGAACAGGAACACAACTTGTACTGCAAAGTAGTTAAACTGTAACAAGAAAGCGACTCTGTACCCGAGCGCTTTCTGCTTGCTTAGTGTTTCCTGCTGTTTAGTTTTTGCTGTGTCAAAGTACATCTTATTCATAGTGGTGAGAATGAGTAAATTATTTATGTGTACTTAATTATTATTTTTATTATCATTGATTTATTTTGCACGTGAAATGTTGGAACCCCCCCCCTCCAAATCCAGGATGCCTGTTAACGTGGAGATTGCTCTTGACGTTTATGTTAATAATATTATCTCCAGGCCAGATTTTACTCGGCCATCCGTTGCAAAGTTTAAAAGCTAAATTAATATAAAAAAATCCTCGATATCATAAAGCCTGGACTGTGATGTTGTAATATGTATCCCATACACACCTGACATCATGCACCCTATACTGGTGGTACGTGCCATTGGAGGTCACATCTTCATCTGTAGATTTCATCGCCATGTCTGGGTCCTTGATATCTCTGTAGGAGAACAGATTACACATTAGTAAAGATAAAAACAGTAACTATTGTTTGCACGAGACAAGCATAGCATGTTTGTCTGGAAATTCTCTGTATAAAGCTGACTCTTTTGCTACTCTGAAGGCCTTTCAGCCATATCGGGACAGTCGGCAGCCATGCTTCCAAATAATATGTGTTCCTCTATATGGAAAAAGTTGAAGAACAAGTATTTGAACCATTTCTTCTCCGGTTGTTGGAATGGTAATAAAGTTAAGAGATGAAAGCTGCAATTCATTAGAAGTCAAAAAGCATTAAACTGCCCACAAAATTTCCAAGGGATGGTGCAATGTCTGGGAGCTTCTAAACCCTTTGTTAGTTTAAGTAAATGTATGAATATTTTGTTTAGTTTTATAATGCCAACAGATGCAGAGAGGATATACCTCTGTATACCAAGAAACATACCATATGATGGCAGATATGACCCATTTGGCCCATCGTCTGACCATTGTTTTAGTTGTAAAGACTCAGACCTTAACCAGTCCTCGGTCTAATCTTGGATTGAAGATTTATGCGTGTCTGATGTGTCAGTTCCCTCACTATAAGATGATAAGGATAAGATGTCTACCATCCAGGAAACTAAAACGTCCTTATTTTACATCTAAACCTCCAATCCTCTTGTTCTAATAGTTCTCCTCCATGCTTTACTGGTTCCAGGAGATAATTATAATCCACCAAGCATTCAACTGTAAGACATTAGAATGTATTGAAACAACGGAAGCCTCCGTGACATGGGGGCTACCTGGAGGCTATATTTCCCCTTATCGATGGCAGACCCCTGGATTGCACTACATACTTCCAGCAGGTGACAGTGGACACTAATTGCAGTGCAATATCTGGTTCCCTTGCTTGGATTTATGTGTAAGCCTCTTGGCAAGTGCTAGAGGAGTGCTAGATCCCAGTTTCCTCTTCCTCCTGTCTGACCAATACTATAAGTTCAGATGGCAGGAGACTCTACGTTGGTGTTGGTTGCATAAATTGCATATGATCTGCATATCATGTTTTACATATGGTGTGATGCATGCTGGTTGTAACTCACCACTAGTCAATTGAAAGGCTCTTGGAGGCTGGTGGTAATTGTTTCCCTAATAACGTTAGTTCTTGTTTTATCTTAATACAAGTCTTGCTTTGTTAATGGAGCAGCCCTTGGGGTAAAGTACTTTATTGTTATGCTTTTATGTACCACAGTGTGACTGAGGTTCCCAAAGAGTTATGTTTTTTGCTGTTTTTGGTGCTAGTTTGGCCTGATGGTTGAAGTCTCATGTTCCCTGTGGCCATGGGGAGAAGGAATGATCGCCTAGTGGGTGTACAGGTTGTTCCCGTCACAGCTTTGAATAACATTTCTCACTTGTAGCTAGTTTAGTGATGTTCATCATTATAATAAGCCAATTATTACCCTGGGTATCTGAATGACATGATACTGATAATCATATCGGTAAGCATCAAGATTAATGTCTGCGGTGCGTAACTATCGAGCTATGGCACTAATGACGCAGTAAGGGGCACTGGATATAGTATGCCACTCATGGCACAAAAACCAGAAGAGCCAGTCACGAGGAACGTGTACATCTATAAAATAAATACCCCAGGCTGGCGTTTGCTTTAGCTGCCAGAAGCGAGTGAGAGCTTAATGTATCAACTATTGCGCAATACACCCCACTACACCATGCAGCTTGCTTCGTGATAAATGTGAAACATTGACAGCAACTAAGAGCTAGCCGGTCATTAACATATTTACATGTACGGTGTTAGAATTTGTAACGTTACAACGAAAATACAAATATATGTGTCCGGTTGGTGAGATATAATGAAGGATGCGCTAAAACTTACTGTGTTCTTCTGTTCCACACCCTGTTAGCCACGTAAACCACGAGAACGAGAAAAAGGAACACGGCTACCGCTATCAGCCCCGTCAGCCACTGAGGAAACTTTCGTAGATTGGCAGAGCGTTGGTCTAGAAGAGAAATGTGGCAAACGCCATATAAACATGCGCACGTGACTCCCCTATCAAAAATAATATGTTCTTTCCCCTCGTGGAGTTCGTTGGTGCTCAAAGAACACGTGGGATTTGTGGAGTATCACACAGTAAAGAAATAATTACTAAATATTTTATATTTGTGTGTTAAATTCTGAAATACCGAGACAGTGACCGTTATTTCACGTTGAAATCATAGGTTTTTAATCAGGCATCCATGAGGGTTAACGTCCAAGTGTCAGAAGGTGGTGGGACAGGAAAGTGGGTTCATTTCAGAAAACCACAGAACCATAAAATTACAAGTATCTGTTAAATGTGAAAGTCCGCAGATCTAATAATTAGCTAACAGGACAGTTTCAGGTACATGCTGTGCTCGTTTTCGGATCATGTGTAGTACTGGGATATGACGCCTCATTTGCACAGGCACAACAAAAACAGCCAGAAGCCATTCTGAATGTACTAAAGGAAAGCCTCATGAAAAAAAGGCAGAGTTTTTCCAGAAAAATTGTCAATTATTAAAGTTGTGAATCTTTTTTTCTTAGAAAATCTGCTATGGTTTTTATACTTTTGTCTGCTGACAAACAAGCAAATAACAGACCGTTATTAGCAGGACCTAACAACCAGCAGAGGTTTTTCATTGTTGGCATGACACAATTTCATAAACAAAATGGCCGACATAGCGTATGACTGAAAATAAGAGATTGGTGAATCCAGTGGTTTGAACAAATATGCCAGGGGCCCCTATGAGACTTACAGTGAGGCAAGTGCTGCTTAACGGGCCACCTGAATAGAAGCATGCAGAGGGAAAACGGATCACCGCATCCTAATGCCCGGGGTCGCGTGATTTTAGATGAACTGTGCACGTGCATCTACATCAGGCTGGCGGTTAAGCTTCACGTGCGGCCGGTACCTCACAGCGCTTTTAAAAGTTACTAAAACACAGCAAAGTATTCTGGCAGCAGGTGGGGCACTTTGAATATATTAACACACACACACACACACACACACGGTATGGCACCGTTGGCGTTGGGGGTCGCCTTCCGCTTTGTCTCCCGCAACATCCTTAAACAATGGCTCCTGCTAACTCTGTCTTACATGGTCATCTACAACCAAAACATGGCTGCCTATCCAAAAATAAGAGGTAGAAATGGCCGGGCATAGGCACGTGACCTGGTTTTACTGAGGACTTAATTAAATACCCCCCCATGGTGTATCCTTAACCAAATAGCCCTGCTCTCTCATTACCACCCAAGCACTCTATTAACACAAAGAAGATAAGGGAGCTTTAGCTTAATAGATTTTCCTATGGTCACAATGTTATAACTATTAAAGTGCATATACAGCCATCAAAAACATTAATTAATATAAATGTAAACTTTTTGTTAAGTGGGAAATCTGCAAAACATGATAAATAAAATGGCAACAGTTAAAAAAAAGAACACAGTAGAACTTACTTTTTATAAATAATACAGAAACATTTACAAACGTTCGTACGATTTACAAAGACTTTTCTCAAAGGGGTGCGTAAAAGGTTAGGGAAGGTGTTCTGAAGTCACAGAGTTTCTCACAGGAAGAGGTGCGTTGCTGACGTTGTGAAACAAGGAGTGTAGTCGTTGAGAAACACTCTTGTAGTTGGGCCAATGGGCGGTAGGACAATAGACTTCAATCCAAGTCATTAAGTTGCCACTTTATATTGAAGTGCGTGCATAGAATTCTTGCAAACCCTCCAAAAATATGTTTTTTCGAACAAAAAAATAACAAATGGATTGCAGAGAAATTTACCAAGCATGGAAAATGTTTTGTTGATTCACACTCCATTTTTAGAACTTTACGCTCCATTTGTGATCATAATGCCACCTGAGATATAGCCTAAGGTCATTGGCAATGTGGGATCCCAGCCTCGTCCAACAGAAAGACAAAACAGGGATCTACAAACCCACAGAAGCATCTAGGCTCCAGTAACCAGATACTCGTGAGGTCCCAAAACCTTGGAGAACTTCACATCTTCTTATATGTTGGCCCAATAAAAGGTATCCACCTTGACTAAATACTCTATGGGCTAATATGGCAATATTCTTTGTATTATGAAGGACATAGAACACTTTGTCTCTTGAACATTAGAGTTTTACACTCCTGCCAGATGGGTAAAATTGGACCCTACGCTAAAAACCTGCCAAGCCTATGAGAGGAGCTGACAACTTCACAAGGACATGGTGTTTTCTGCTAGTATACCTAGGAGGGGATTATTGAGGAGCAATGTTTGGGGTTTTTTTCTACAATTAAGTTAATGGTGGGACACTTGGACTCATGCCAGAACAAAAAGGATTGAAAAAAAACATTAGCCAAACAAAAAGCTTTATCAGTAGATGACAATAAAAAAAGAAATACTGAATAATTAATGATTTTATGTTAAAAATAGTTGATATTGCAAAATATTAAGCTATAATGTTCATCGCTGTTGCATTTCATATTTCTTTGTATTAGCAATGAGACTGAAAATAAATCACACTGAGATTAGAAAACGCTCAATTATTATTCATCAGCTTTTTATAACATTAGCCAATCTTTGCTTCTCAGAAAAGCAGTTTGCCAACACGTAGTCTGTCAACATATTACACGCGGAGGCAGACAATCACTGCATTGTCTTCGATTCTGGCATTCGACGTGTTAAAGAAAAAAAAGTTTGAAAGTGAAAACGTAATTTCACTCTAACACCCCCACTCTCCAAAGAATAACACAGACGCTTTCACTCTCTAATTTCTCTTCTCTTAGGGGTTTATTCACTAAACCATGAGCTGCAGGTGAATTGCGGTGAGCCGAAAAGGTGGAACCTTGAAGAATTTCACTTACAAGAAGGGCTGAGCTGGTCCTGTATAACATATGGAGCTTGAAGTCATCCTGCCGCTGTTTATACAGCCCTTTTTGCAAGAGAATCTCGCAGCGGTTAACCCTTCATATACCGCATATTTCTTGTGTTTCAATATATAAAATACAGATACTCTCGATTTCCGATCAGGTAACGTACCTGGCTGGCAGCAGACTTGTCCCAGCGTGACCAGGAAAAAGAACGCAAGCTGCAAAGAGAGCATGATCAGAGGGGGGGTCTGTCCGATGTCTCCTGGATAGATCACTGAACGGAGAATCACATCGCATTGTTCTGGAGAAGGAGGAAGCATTCCAGGGCAGTTAATACCAAATCTGAAGGGTGTTTGGATACACCTCTTGGCTTTGGGAGGGATCTAACCCATTACACAAATTATTTGCATTTCTGACAACGGGCGATTCTTTATCTGGGAAACTGGGTGATTAATACGTTTTATTTGGTAATAATAACACAAGTTGGAACAAATCTCTCTCTCGCCCCCATTAAAAGCAAATGAGTTTGAGTCACGTTCAGACAAAGCTGTTTACATACAGATTCGGGATTAGTGGCAAGTTTTATTTCCTCTGTTAAATAACAGGCTTTCGTCAGGATTACATTTTTTATAAATAAATTCATAAATGTGGCTTACCTTTGGGAGAAGCTGCAGCTCCAGGCATACATTTGATGACTGGATTGTCCTTTAAAGATACTTTTAGTAAAAACTTTTCTCAGTACTTATCATGGCATAAAACAGGGTTCATATTTTTTAAACCATGTTTTCAACCCCTGTTATAAAACAATTTATGCGAAGACCTAAAAAAAAATGGCCCCAGCACCCCAGCGTGTCTAGCAATCGTATCTTAAACAGGTAGCAACAGTTAAGAGAGAATAAGTTCTGGGGAGAGATACTACTTTTGTGTTCTTGAGTTTGACGTCTTGGATAACCTGACAATACCGTTGCCCTTTGAGTGTTGAGTGTCCAATAAAAAGTATAACTGTCGTAAGAATTACTGACTACAAGAGACTGAAAGATGGCTTCCCACCGTTGAATGTCCCAAGTCTCTCCAGGAACAAATCTTTAAACCTGGGAAAACAACGTTACGCCACATATTGTTTCTTTAAAAGATACAAAAAAAAAACAACAAGGGCGTAAAATGACTTAGAAAAGGGAAAAAGAGAGAAAGGGTTTGGAGGAGGAGAATATGGTGTGTATTTGCTCTTATTGCAGGCCGAGAAGGCAAAAGAACCGTTCAGATGTGTCAGATGTGTCTGGATTTTATATCCTGAGTGTCCGATCGGCCATGTTGATTATACATTAAAAGTAGGAGAAAGCGAAACCAATTGGCATCCCGAGGCCTGCATCTGTCTCCGACCCTCCTGGTCCATGTGTCTATGGAACGTTGCAATGATGCATTTCCTTTAAATCCAGATAATATCTGACTTTAGAAGATTTGTTTTTTACTGATTAATTAGTAACTACCTAACTTGTTTTCGGACAGGGTCATCAAATGATGAGGCTAATCTCTCAGCCTTTGTTTGCAAATTCCTTCCTCGCTTAGCAGGAAAGTGCATCTCCAGGAAATCATTCACCATAAACGAGAAGAAAAAGTGTCAAGATTATTTATTTTGGACGATCTAGTCATCGGTTCCTGAGCAATAATATCTGTTAGGGGTGCAATGGATTGAAAGTAATCAATCGCTGAACACCTTCAGGATAAAATTATTAATATAAGGACTCCAGTAATTTGATGACCAACAGTGGTCGTGGAGGTAAGTGGTGGTGGAAGTATAGGGAGCTGCCCTTGGTCAGCGACCATCAGTTATCAGTTATACGTCACTACTTATAACATGACCACAGCTCTAAAGATAGCCAGACACAAAAATATATATAAAAAAACCACTTTTTTCCGCAGTGAGGAAGATCGATCTGAGCCAAAAAAAACAATTAAAAGTCATATAAGATGTTCTGCTTGGTTCCAACTGACCTCAAAGGCTAAAGGTACATGCATCTGCTAAACCAATGCAGGAAGGAAACATAGTTCCAATTTAGGATGATAGTAAGATTCAAATGCAATCTTTATAGAGCGACAAAATATAATCATGAGAAATTTGCATGGAATTTTGGTGTAAGTTTGTTCTCTTTTAAGGTTCTTGCATGGGAGCTGTGGGTTGGATGTTGAGAAATAAAAAGGATTTTGTAGACTTGTTGGTAGTGAATTTGGATCCAGCAGGTGGAGCTAAAGCGAAAGGTATTTTCACAGGTGTGACAAACCTAATTCCAATTAAAAAAAAATAAAAAAAAAAAAAATAATAATAATAATAATAAATAATAATAATAATGGTGTGGTTCCGGGTCCTTTCTATTGTCTGGTGAATCAGACAAGGCAAAATAGCTTAAAGATTTTTTTTTTGTTTTTTTTTGGTTTTTTTTAGTATTCTATTTCATTTTATAAAATGTATTTGGCTGAGTATTATTTGTTTCAGGCAGTTAGAAAGTAACAAAGAGATGCTGTAGTCCTTCGAACTTAATAAAGAGCACAAGGGCCTTTGAGATGTATAACGCTGTCATCCAAACACCTTGGCTACATAAATAGTGATTTGAAATGAAATTGATTTATTTTCTCTCCTTAATTGAAATACTGTTTCTGCTCAGACGATAATCCCTCTTGAACATGCACGTATAATTACAAATTCATAGAACATCTTTCCCAGGAGCTATAATAGTTGTGGACGGTATCCTCCGAGATGGGTGTCTTATTAGAAATTCACTGCCGAGCGTTAACGAGGCTTCATTAGCTGTAGAGAAGAGATAGAGCCGGACTGCACAGGCCCAATGTTCCTCCGGGGAGAATTTAATTGGAATGACTCTGTAGCACAACAAGAGCAGATAATGTGTTTTTCCTAGATGATTGTTTTTACATATCCTAATGTTCTTATAGATAAGGTTATGCTGAGCATCCCATGGGGCTCTTTGAATAATAAGGTGGAATTATATTGCCTAGCTGTGAACTATAGTAAGTCTTGGCCAACTGGCCAGCAGAATTCCCAGAGCCCAGAGCCCAGAGCGGCTAGGTACTAGTATCCATGTGTGCATCTTTGTGATGTATGCCAGGCTGTGTGCGTTAGTGTGTGTGTTAGTGTTGAGTGCCTTATTGTGTTGGTGTGAGTTTTTTGAGTGGGTGTGCTAGTGCGAGTCTCTGAATGAGTATGTTAGTTTGACTTTCTTTGTGGATGTGTGTTAGTGTGAGTGTCTGGGTGTGTGCATTAGTATGAGTGTGCTAGTGTAGGTGTGACATAATGTATGTGGGTGTGGTTTTGGTGGGCATGGTTTTTGATTGGGTGGGCAGCATTTCATCCTTGGACCCGGTAGCACAATGTCCTCGGCCACCCTGATCATAAAACACCTTTTTTTAAGAAAATAATGACCCAAAACATCTACAATAAAGCCATGTCTCAGTTTGTTCTGTTTCCTTATTAACCTTTCCGTAAGGCTCTTAGGTCAGGTCAGATATGTCATAATTAAGACAAAGGCTTATTTGTATCAATTAGCTTTTATCACCCGTATCCCGCTGCCCATGTTGTTGGCAGCTAACGTGTCTTGTAATTGCTGTTGTTCAAGCTGTTACTGAAATGCCCTGGTCAGTAGCCACAGAGCAAGCCATTTAGAATTGGACCACAAATAGATATAATTGAAGTTAATTACACGCACTTGTAGATTTCAGGAAAAAAACAAGAGATCGCATTATTAACCCGAGAACAGTTAAAGTGAATAGGTGGCCGGGTGGCTTTGCAGTTTGCTGAATGGGATGGCAGCCTGAAAAGACCCTCTGTAAGTTCAGCATCAGAGATAAACAGATCGTATTCAGATCAGATTTATTTCTGTCGTTTAAGAAGTCCCCGGCAACCGGGCAGGGCGTCTGCTGTGAAGATTTATGGAACATCCAAAGCCACAAGAGAAAGGTCCATGAACATAAACAAGAGATGCACTTACTAGAATTAAAGTGCGGTAATTTATCTGTCAAATAAAACGAGTTGGCACCGTTCAGTATCAAAAGAAAAAAAAGAAAACACTGGATATGGCTGAATTAATAAAACAATGGCAATGCATTAAAAACATGGGGCCGTAGGCAGTCCGTGATCATGGCTTGGATTTTTAACTCACGCAAAGTTAAAGGGCCATCAGATTTAAACAAAACAGCGGGTTTGACATTTCATAGCTAACAGGGTAATGGTCATGACATGGTCCCGCTGGCAGCCACCATTGACCTTATATCACAAGAGGCAACGTATAGTAATGGACACTCCATTATCCTTGTAATAATGGAGAACCCACTACTGCCGGACAACCGGACCAGTAGAAGATTATCCACATGGTAGCCCACACTACGGTGCAGAACAACTAGGAGAGAATTCCGTCTCAAGAGGAGCATCGCATGGATCCATTAGCGCTGCAGAATACGCCCAATGACTATGGCTTGTGACCACCATGTGGACCTCATCATCCACAGCATGGCAGCAGACTTGATGCTTGAAATTGCTGAACGTACTAGAAACTTAATGAGTGAGAGATTGTGGAGGAGTAATCATGCAGACACTGAAAACCTTTTTTTCATGGTAGACATATGAGTTGTGTTTTTAATATGTTTATAATATTTATTCTAATCTCTAGGTTTAGAGCTGTTAACTGAGGAGTTTGTGAGATTTGAGGGAGATATATTTTAAGAAGTAGGCAATACATAAGTACATTTATATTTTTTGCACTAATGTGACATCATTTGATTCAATTAACGAAGAGAAAAAGTACATAAGTTATGATAACTTACAAATTATGGAAGGGACAGATGCCGCCATGTGAGACATCATTCCCCTAACATACAGTCTGAGAAGTTTTGTCCAACCAAGAAGGTTACAGAAGAAAAAAAAGACAAACAGAAGAAATTCAAGAAGAACAAAAATGATGAAAATCCCTGGGGCTTTCAAGCAGGTGGTCTCTCTGTTGAATACAGCAGAATTTATGGAGCAAGATCTAGTAGAGAAAGCCAAACATATGTGTTGTAAATGTTTCTCCCTCCTCTGTATGGCAGATGTGTCCCTGGGGTGAAATGATGTAAAACAAGCAATAAACCTATAGTCTACATACTTGTTAATCCCTTTTTACCGTTGCTTTCTTGTAAACCATTGTGATGTAGACGTGTCTTTCCTATTTCCATAAACTGGATCTCACTCCCACCAAAGTTGCTCTTCTTTATAGTACAACGATTGCCACAGAAGCCAAACTGTGCTGTGGTCTGAGGCATGCCACATTAACGTGTGCCAATTGTCTCCCATTAACACAATCAGTGACAATCAGCATCATCCATCAAGACATTACTTCCCATCATCAGTTCCACCAGCAGGTATCCAGTAGTTTCTACATATATTGAGATGCATGGCTTAATAATGTATCACTTTATCTATTCATTTGTATAAATTTAGAGTGTGAGTGTGTGTCAGTGTGTGAGTGAGTGTCAGTGTGTGTGAGTGTGTGTGTGTGTTCCTTAACCCAGGCTTAGAGGTTAGAATGCTAATGCAGCTGAGATCTTGTGTGTTCTTGTCCCCAACACATTGTGTCATCTCACATTGCACCCCTTGTCTCTGGGGCACCGCTTGCACTTGCTTGACTCGCCTAGTGCTAAAACCAGTCCTGTTTGTGTGTGCTCTGTCTTGTCAAGGGTTAAGTGATATTTAAAAGTTTTTCAGATGTATCAAATTATAACATTTTACCATAATGGCAACTGACTTCCAGATAGAGAAAGGCTATTTTATTAATTAAAAAGGATAAGCACACAAAATAGCAGCAGAACAACAGAACAACAGCAAAAATCCAGACAAATGAAGCCAAAATGTTCTAAATGAACAACAAATAACACAAGTAAACCTTTCAATAAGAACAATAACATCATAAAAAGGGTTAAATGAACAACAATATGCATACATCTAATCAGACATTTGTGAGTATTAAAACAATGATGCACGCATGCAAGCACACATATACACACACACATATACACACATACACACATACATACATACACATATACACACATACATACATATATACATGTATACAGTTGAATAAATCACCAAATATGGGGATATGTACAGTGATATAACAAATATAACACATATATAGAATATAAAATGTATTGTAAATGTGATGTATCTTTCCTATGTGTTAATTAATCTAGAGAAAAAGATCTATAAATAATACTCAGGATAAATTCTCTCAGGATAATACCAAATAATACACAAGGAAAATGATTTGATTTATTTATCCCACTACCACAAGCATTAACAAATAAGCATAGATGCTGAATACATAGCATGAAGCTGCCCGGCTCAGGCATTATTATTATTTATTGTTTTATATAGCGCCATCATATTCTGTAGCGCTGTACAATGGGTAGACAGAACATAACAAGCAGTATATAACATAACAATATGACTTACAGAACAACAAGCGAGGAGGGTCCGGCTCAAACAGGCTTCAATCTGACCTATAGATACGTTACTGATGATCAGCATCCGTTAATTTCAATAATTTACTTAATTTACTCGAGTTCATATTTCCAAACTTCCCCCATACGTCAGTATCAACGTTTTCTCTTAAAAGCAAAAGGAATAAACATTTTATCTGTAATTGTGTTAGTTTCAGATGCAGTATAAATAGCCTATAGTAGATATTTAGAATTCTACCTGTTCTATATAATACACATAATAATAAATATAAAGTTCTAGGCTACCCTCTAGTAGAGGGTCTGTGCCGAATCATTCCCGGTGATAGGCAATTTGTCAAAGTGATTGGATTTATTGCCCTCAATTTGTGATATCAGTACAGTGATCAGGATCATTCAGTGGCGCTTTGGTATTTTTAATTAACAGGTCCTGGAGCTTCGGTCCTCCCTCTGCTCTCAGGATCCTGCGTGTCTCAGAGGTATTGGATCTGTACTGTCCTTGAAGTCAATTCACACCGCTAGCTAAAGGGCAAGTGTTTTCCCAGAGACTGTATGACACAATCAAATACCCACTACCCATTCCTTCTATTCTCTCTGCTACCTCCCGAGGGAGGCCATGTTAGCTGCGGAGATTGTTTCTGTCAGAGCTCTCAGACCATCTTCATCACTTATGACATCCAGATCCCCGATGGGGAAAATGTCACTGAATGGGATGTCATTTACTGCCTATTTAACCTGTTTGAGTCTGGATTACGCGCAACAAGAATTTTCTGGAAAAAATGTTTTCTTGGGGCGGATACTACGTTTTTAAAACTACAATCTCTTTGATTTACTTAATCATTTATCGGCCTATAAAGGACATTTTATCTTTATATTATATTTTTGGGAAATTTAGTGTTTCCTGCGAACAAGTGCTTTTTGTATTATAGAACATTTTCAATACCATGAATTACAGTGTAAGATTTGTATGCAGCCCAGGGCCACCAGAAGGCCCTGTCCCCATCCCACCACGTGCTCGCAATGGAGCCACCAATACCTAAAGCTTGCAATGGGGCCATAAGGTCCCATTCATTGAAAATGGGCCATGTGTCCCGCAAAGGCCCAGTCCCAAGTAGAGGGCCACCAGGATCATTGAGACAGATCAGCGAACCCCGGGCCCCATGCATGGGCAATGGTTGCACCCTCATGATGGCGGCTCTGATGCAGTTCAGTATTTTCACCCGCTCTTGTATTTTTATTTTGGCTTTTTTGAGTTTCAGAATAATCCCAGTACATGAGGATGGGGCAGTGGAGGGCATCAGACTGTCTCAGAGAGCATTGTTTATATTAGACATATTGGATATTTTATGTGGTTACGTGTTAAACAACCAGATTTAGTGGCTATATAGTGCAGGTAGGTCCGGTAAGGAAGTTTTTTAGGGACTTTTTAGGGGTTTTTATACCATCATTGAATGCACAGGACTAGGCAATGCCCATTGAGCATGTTGTGTGCCAAAAGAATTGTTAGCTCGTATAGTACAGGGCAGTTGTGTTGGGTTTGTTCCCAGTGGAGGAGATAATTGTTCATAACTGGTCTTATGTGATGGTTCATGAACTTGCTACATGTTATATCCCATGATGGCGCCATACTAATCAAATGAAATTAAAAGGCAGCCATGTATTTTGTTTTTCGGTCCTCTTTGACTTAATTACTTAACTTGAAATATATGTAGCAATATATTATAAATAATCTCACATCGCTAGGGGAATGCTCTGATCTGGATAGCTTTCTATATAGTCCAAATACATTTCAACTTGATTTAGATAATTAATGATTTAATTCTAATCAAATCCTAGGGCCATCCCAGCAAAAATGTGATGAAGATGATTTTTTCTTCCTAAACAGCACCTCGGGCTCACACCTTTCTGTGAGACGCAGTGAAGTATAAAGGGTTGTCAGGTGTTTAATTGGGTCGGTCCAACATGACCGATGTTACTTGCCCACCAGAACTGTGTCCTACCTGGACAGTCACCAAAACTTTAGTCAAATAAATTGGTTCTTCTTACCACCCTTGGTGATGTTGGCCAATGTGTCTAGAATACTATGACTTTAAGGTTTTTTTATAAACCACCTGTATTCAAGCAGGAATATATTTGCAGGTTCACCACTGCATCATCACCCAGAGCCATGGAAAATCCAACCATCTTCTATCAGGAACCCACGGTGAAGCAGAATTTTTTTTTTCTGAAAGCCAAGAGTCTAGATTTCAATAACTGCATCTGTTCGGCTGGTCTGAGGCCAACAAGTGATAAAACACACTGTCTGCATTTTGTTTTTTAACAGCGAATTTAAAGAGATCGGCCAAATCGCTGGTCTGTGTTATGGAAATCAGAAGCGTCCTTCCACTCGGCAGATGCAGGCAGACTAATAATAAATGTTTAGTCAACACGGTGGAAAAATCCTTTGTCCGGCACTTGTGGGCACCCTTGTAACAGCACACGAGTTAGCTCATTCATCCCATTGAAAAGAAGTGTTTTACTAGTCCTGTGTTTTGTTAACCCTTTTCTCTTCCAACGAGGCAAATGCACTTATTCCGATACCTTCAGAAAAGACTTTCCATCCTTTTTTTTTTAGCCCCGTGTTTTCATATTTTCTTTAATATATAATATTTCTTAACCTCTTGAATGTAAAAGTACTAAGCAATAGCTTTGGAATTTTACACAACAAAGAGTTACCAGTCAAACATCTGTGATGGTTTGTTGTTTAGATCGTAAGCTTGTTTGAGCAGGGTCCACCTTTCCTTTAGTTTCTGTACGTTCAGATGCACTACTTATTAATGTGATTATTGTGTCTTGTTTTATACAGCGCCATCATATTCCACAGCGCTGTACATTGGGTAAACAGGACATAACAAGTAATATATAACATGACAGTTTGATTACAGAAGCAACCGGCGCTGAGGACCCTGCTCAAATGAGCTTACAATCTAGAGGGCGTTAGGGTGTATTACACAAGGGGTAAAAGTGCCGCTAGGGATGGGCCAGCTACACTAGTATTGCAGGAGAGGGACTAGGGAAGGTGAGCTAAAGGAATATGTTTCCATATTGTACCGAGCTGCAGAATATGGTGTCACTATTTAATAATAATACTATTATTATTATTATTATTGTTATTTTTATTATATTTTTATTATAATTATATAATTATAATTATTTTATTTTTATTATAATTATTATTATTATTAATAATAATTATAATAAAAATAACAATAATAATAATACATAAAATGATAATACTTGTGCAACTATTATATTCTAGGAAAGAGCAAGTTTTTTTGTAGTCAGATTTATGTTTTCAAGTTCTCCTTCATTCATATTTATATATTCTTCCAGCTTGCCTAGTTGCCCTGCCACCCAGTGGAATGTTTAACGTTGACGCTACCCTAGGCTTAAACCCAGGGCAGCACCGCCAGCCTCCACCTCCACACCACGTTCCTTACTGCTGAGTGCATACTCATACCCATTCGCATACACACACCCACGCTTACACTTACATATTAACTACAACGGCATTTATTGAGTTTCACTTAGAAAATGAAAGTTGAAATTCCTAGATTGAAAGGTTTGAAGAACACCTTGTTCTTTGTATAAATGTATGATGTGTTTATCGATACATGAAACTCGATAAAAAGAGAATTTACAAATATATGAAATTGCATAAATACACAATAATTATGTAAAAATACATTCTAATATAACATGGGGGGAAAATGGGTACTGGAGAGCCTAAGGGAGACAATTTGTCTAAGACAAGGAGAAGAAGGAGCTCCAGGTAGTCTGGCTTGGGAAGCTCCCAGGTATATTATAGTATATACATAGTTCCAAACTGGTATTTATATCAATTTACCATTTTTTAAGAAACCTATAGAAATGGCTCTCGATATAGGTGCTGCCTTGTCACAATATTTAAGTATTGGGCTTCTATATAAACCACAACCAACTTGAGTTAATCTCTGATGTAATCAGCAATATTAAAACCATTAGTATACGTTGTGCCTGTAACATATAAAGACAAAACGTTGCCGTTATACGTTCAGTCCCTTCTTGGTAGAGCAAGAATTAATACACTGACAGCAGTCTTTACCACCCAGCAGAAACAAAACCATCCTAATGAGAAGCAAGTCTTGGGTCTTCTCACCCAATCCCTGGAAAAAATATAAAAAGTGAACACGGAAAGACATTGTTTGCTGGAGTTCTTTGCTCTGTCTCTGTTCATTTGCATTTATGATGATATGCAAATGGTGGAACAATAGGAAATGTCACCAAGTATACAATTCTTACTGGATAGGGAAAGACAATAGTTTGGTGGTTGATAATGTCACTGTGCCAACAGAATGCTGGTTCCTGTCCAGAGGAACTATTCCCTTATAGACGGTCCAGAAGAGGAGGACTAATCTTAATCTCCTCCTAGCCCACCTGTCTCTTCAGCACCCACATTTACCCCAACTTGCCCCAAGCCCACCCTTATTACAACACAACCACCACCACCACCATTTCCCCAGGTCTGTTTCAATGTGTCGACCTATATCGGCCATGTCTGAAAATGCCATTGCACTCTGCTATTACTGTATTCTGAGCCTAATGTTAAATAGGAGTTTGTACCGTACATGAATTGCCCCGTTCCTACTACCATATGTAAATATTTTTGATCATGAAATAACATGTTACAGCAGAGAAAGGTTGGTTGTTTGTGACGGTTTTGCTTACATTGGATTATTATTGAGCAAAATTATTTACAGGTAAAATATCATTTAAATGAGAGCAATGCACATTCATAAATAAAGATAGAATAAATATCTCAAAGAAAACCCAGCGAATAAGGGTTAATTTTGGCAGCACCTAAGGAGTGTCCAACCCATAACTAAGCAAGTTAGATCTCTAGTAACTCTGGAGTCTGACACCAGTAATCCTTCACCAGTCTTGTACACTGGCAAAAATATAATAATAATAATAATAATAATAATAATAATAATAATAATAATAATTAATAATAATAAATCTATATTATGTCTATAATGTTTATAATGGTATTACTATGTTTCATAAATAAATTTTTCATTGTAACATTTTTACATTTTATTTGGCAATTTCATTCTATTAAACTAACAAAATCATTTTGTAAGAAAACGCATCTAAAAAAAATAATGCATATTTATATAGTTAAAAAAATAATAATAAAAAAAAGGACTGTTTGTGAATTACAACCTGCTGCAATGTACCTGTCGTTAGACTAAAATCCCCATCAGTAGCTGGTTAAATGCGAAGGGAACTCTAGCCTAATCCACAGGTTTCTCACCATTAATCTTTGATGTGAGGAAGTGCTTGTCTCTGGGGTACAGTCACGGCCCCTCGAATCTCTTTCTGATTTCTGAAGAAGAAAAAAAAAAATAAGCTTCATGAATAAACTGTCTTTATCTCACATTTCCAGTTCTTCCATTATCAGCGCATGTGAAAAAGCAATGGGTTCTACTCACTGGGCTCATATGCATAGTGATGTTTATAGGGTCTTCTCGGAGCCCAGCATGCAATCAGCAGGGCATTTCCCCAGAGCCCAGTTAGCTTCTCCACCCATTGTTCACAATGGAGAATATATGGAGGCTGTAGAGATAACTAGCCGGTCTTCCTTGTACTCATGGGAGGACAAACATATTGATTACAGTCAGACAGATATAAACAGCATTTTCCCACTAGCTTCCATGTATATTAATGAAGTTTCAAGGGTGGTATTCCCACCATTAGTAAAAAGGCTGGGAATGTACATAGTCCCTGCGTTTCACAATTTTCCTGCCATTAGATCCTGAAATCAATCAATCATACAATAAATCAAACTGTGCTAAAGATTTTTTTTTTTTTGGGGGGGGGGATAATTCTGCCTTCTTCAAGAATAGAATACTTGATTTAGATGACAAAAAAGATAGAAATAAATATTTTTCTGACAAATGTAGAAATCTAGCTGTAAGTAGGCTGTAATTTAAAAAAAAATATGTTTTCTTTCAAAATTCACATTTGAATGGCATGTATGGCAAACAACACACTCATGAACAAAATCTGTTAATATTAATTATATTGGTAAGTGGGAGTGGCTTGTGTTATAATGGGTGTGGTTTCAACTGGGGTTGAGCTCCATATTCTATTATGAATATGGAGATCAATATATGGAGAATATATATGGTGAATATGGAGACTATTATTTCATGAGGTTTTTTTATATATATTTCAATTTTGAAAAAAGTGAAAAATATACTTCGGAATCTACTAAAAAAATCATGGCTCCTAACTGGGGTTTTGGATTCTTTCAAACACAAAAAAAGGGTAAATTGAAATATCTCTGCAGTCAGGGAGTTCTTTACTTTTTTTGCGAAATCTTCCCCAGGAATAATATCACATCCCACAGGCCTGGACTGGCAATCTGGCACACCGGACAAATGCCTGGTGGGCCGTTGGCCGATGGTTATCCATACTCATCGATCTGTCACTCCAGCAAACATGCAGGTTGTAATTGGTCATGGCATCTCTGGATTGAGACATATTTCCTATAAATATGGGCGGATGCTTCTGACCATCTAACGTGCCTGCAGGAGAGGCATAATCCTAGGATTGGGCCAGAAAATATGTCGAAGCTTGGAAAATCATTGGGAAATTGCCTTTGGTGCCCTGTGGCCTTTTCCGACTAGGCTGAACATAGCCCCTGTCAATTATTAAAGCATATAAAAAAATGTATGAATAACCTAGACATAATGCAGAATGATAATATTATACCACAATATTGTAAATATTGGGTTTTTTAACATTTGGCGCAGTTCATCCAAATATAAAAATATATATTTTTTGCTTCTTGATTTTATGGAAAAACATGGTTATGTTTAATAGGCAGCTAGACAGAAATCCCAGGTACTTTCCACTATTTATGTTATATGCAAGCAGATTGCAAGGCTTTCAGATAGGCCTACTAGGGGTTTCATAGCTCAGATATGCTATCCCAAAAATCCCAAAAGGGTTTCCAAAGAACCAGGAGAATCTTATTTGCACGAAATCAACAGAACAATCCATACAATTCAGATTCTCTGTCCAAATTGTGCGAACTCTCCATGACTGTTCTATCATTATTGGGAGAAGAACATTTCCATTTCTTCATATCCCTATGCATCATGAATGACCAATCCCAGTAAGCAAGAAGTGCTGACCTAACTGAGGCCACCTTTAATACGGGGTAGTACTTTCCTTGAGGTGCCCTCAACAACTACCGTTACCTCCATTAGATACCTCTCCACCAACACTCAGGAGGATGTTACTTTCATGGTTGAGATCTCTGTATAAGATGGTTCCCAAGGAAAACCCAGATCCAGATCAGCTCTGTTGACCAAACCAAAGACAAGGGAGGTGCTAATCCCTCTCTCAGTTTTGATGAATATATGAATGTATTAAATTGTGATGTGCAAGTTCACAATAATAGTTACCAGGGTGCATTACTAAAAACTGTAGCATTTTTAATGGATGGAGACCATTAGATCAGGTGTCTCCCCAATGTAGCACTTCGTATGTAACCTTGTTGAAAAATACTGCAGAGGTTGTAGGTGTTATTTAACTGAAAGATAATACATTTCATTAATTCCTTGGTTCACTCGGGTTCTTATTTTCCTGTTGTTAGTGGAGCCAGTTTTAAGCGAACAATGATGTAAATGTAATCCTAATTTCTTTCCCACTTGAAGATTGGAATACCGTTCTGGCAGTTTAGGGTGTTTAGGGTGTTTAAAAGGGGACTTCAGATTTCAGCTTGTTTTTTTCCAGATTATGCTGCTTCGATCATAAACATAAACCCATTTTTAATTGAAGCTTGAGGTGCCAGTGTTTTTATTAGCCATGTAAAGAAGGAGGTGACCAAAAATGTGCTCAGAAGTCCAACCATGGTAACCAAACCCTGAAATCCTCTGAGACAGCAGCCCCCCATAGGGATATGCTACCCCTTCCTTCCTTCAAACCTGCAAGGGGGCCAGATCTTCTTGTTCCACCTCAAGAGTGCTATGAGAGAGACCACTGAAGTCTTCAAGTAGAGATGGGGGCCAAAGGACACCACCATCTCCCCCACCAAAAATCTGAATCTTCTAGGATTCGGCTTCACTGTGCCATTTCCAGTAACCATATCAATTATCTTAATCTATAGTGCCAGTGTTACTATGTTGTAAACTAAAAATCAAAAATTCATACAAAACAGCCCAAACTGTGAGCGGAGTACCATTATATATATCTAAAAAATCCTGAATAAACAAGGGGGGGGGGGGGGTAAAAAAAATAAAATGCAGTGGATGGTTCAACGTGCGCTTGTGCACTCGCCTACGGCCCACACAATGCTGTGCCAGAGTGCACCTGGAACACACTGTGGAGGGCGCCCAGGCTTGGACGTTCCATGAAGCACCATGGGCTTTATATTGACTTGGCCCCTCACAGGTACTAACTTGACCCCAGCCAAGATGGAGTGCAACTGAATATCCTAAAATTTAACACCAAAGCTGGATACATTTAAACGTGAGACATACACAACCACCTAGGTTGCCTTGTTGTGAATCCGCCTTTGAATAAAAGCAAACCTCTTGTTTCTTCAAGTCACGATGAATGGATCCTAGGAGGTCCCCACTTTGTGACTGATGGTGACTGGAATGTAAATATTTTACCATGTTGATAAAGGGAGGTCATGCTTTCTGTAGATTCATCATAGAGAAAATCCATTGGTTTTATAAAAACAAATACTTAAACTAAAAAAAAACTTAAACTCAAGGGCTCAGCCTTATTGCTTTTAAATTAAGAGACACAGACAGAAAAGTAGCATTTTGTAGAAGTTTTATTTATGAATGTCTTCAATATAACATTATATAACAAACCAAAATGTGTTTGCTAAATCGCACATTGACTGTATCGCCTAAAAAGGCTTTACAATGTTACCGCTTCCTCTGCTAGAATGAGGAGAGGAAAGGGTTAAATGGGTACCAGGCCTGGTTACTTACTTCCTGCAGAAAATGCAGAAAACAGACTCAAGACTTAACTCTATAACATTACAACATTTATGGAAAGTGCCGTCATTTACACCAAAACATAGCGCAAGCAAAAAAAAATAATAATAATAATTATAATAATAATAAAAAAAAAGAGGGTTAATCAAAAATATATGTACCTTTCCAATCACAAGTGACAACAGTCAGACATACCGCAGATGATTTGCAAATACAAGGCAACGATTATTACAGAAAATGCATAAAGGTCGATGTAATGTACCTTTTATGGCAGAATCAAGCACTATATGTGAGATATAATAAACACGGCTGATAGATCCGCTATATTGTCTGCTCCAGTGTGATTAATCAAAGAAATAGAAAACAAAAAGAACAATCAGTAGCAGCACCTTAAGATAATTTGGTGAATCCCAATGGTGGGTAGGTATATATATATATATAAATATATATATATATATATATATATATATATATCTATATATATATCTCTATATACATACATACACCATTTATAAATCTGGCTGATTTTTACATATTAGGTTTAGACAAAGGGGTGATATGTTTCCCAATACTAGTTTTGGTCTATATATTTTTGTCAATTTTTACCTTAAATAATTTTGAATTTCTGAAAAATGATACATTTGCCAGAAAGTCAAAAAGCCACAAAGCAAAGCCAAAAGTCACAGGAAAGGCTACATTCACAAAGCACGCGTATAATGTTTCGAGCAGATCTTTTGCTTCTATTTTTTGTTCGCTTTGACTATTTAAGGGCGTAGGGAAACTGTTACCATAAAAGAACTAGTTACACCTTACAAGTGTAAATGTGGTGCCGGCTTCTCGTAGACAACAGGTACAGAGGTTTTGGGGGTTTCTTGTGGTGCATTTCCTTCCCTGCAGTTCTAAGGAACTTTAAACCACATAAATCAGTGTTTTTCTTTATCTCTACTCTCATTCAAAACTCTAGACAGATGTCCATCCAAGCAGGTGCATATTTGTAAAAAAAAAAAATATTTATATTACAAAAAAATACAGAAAGGCACCTGGGTTTTGATTAAAGGGTTTGGTAGGCACTGATATGTGGTGTAGTTGGCAGGGAGCTTTTAACATCAGAACTTCTATGCACCAGCTCCTCCTTCATGTTGGGCCTTGGGCTTGGCTCATCTCCGTATATTAGCTGTCCAGCCATCGTGAAACCCTGCCTTTGCTGCTGTTTTGGATCTGCCCATGCCTCGGCCGATCTGCTTGTACTTGGGCAATCTGGTAGTGTGGTGAAGCCACCAAATGCTTCGGGCCCTGCTGCTAGGATTGTATCGTTTAAACTACAACATAGTGTTGTGGGCTTTACTTGGATCTCTTTGGGCAGATCCTCAGGAGCTGCAGAGTCCTGGGTAGATTTACCCAGTGGTAAAAATGTTGCAAAAGAAGAATCCAGTGCCAATTTTCTTGCCTATTGTGGCCCCAGAAATGGCCTAAGTAATGGACCTTCCATTGTAACGTCTGACCGCTTGTCAAATATACCCCACAATCTATCTCCTTGGCAAGTAATACAGGACAATATTACTGTCTACATCACATCCTACCTGCGGGACCATTACTGTGTGCTTATTCTGTTCAGGTATCTGTGAAAGTATCCATTTGTTAATGGTTGAAGCCTTTGATGCCAACATTGGCACATCCACAAAGATCTGACAGTTATAAACGTCACATAAGATATGTGGATTTTCTGTAAAGCAAAAGAAAAATAAAGCATACCCTTCTGCCCTAGACAAAGTATTTGTATTCTATATCAAAAACACAAAGACAGCCTTTGTTACCATAAAGCCTTGAATTATAAAAACCAATACATTAAAAATCAGGGATTGGACGCACTGTTCTTGTTGCAAATGGTTGATTGCATGGCAAACGTTCACTCTTATAAATAATACTGACATCAACAAATCTGATACAAATGTATGTATACTGTACCTTTTTAATATTAGGTACCACGTAAAAATAAATCCATATTAAATTCTCACGGGTTCTGAAATCCCACCTGAGGCTTTGTTACCAAAGCTGTATATCCATACATATACTTAATATACCATGGCAGTCATGATGGCGTTGGTCCCGAGACGCCTATAGCTTACAAATTGCTACAAGCAATCTCAAAATTGGGATACGAGTGGGATGGAATATATCTATGAAACAGATAAAAACAAACTCTTATACAGTCTGTTGCAATAGAGGATTTGTATCACTGGATTTGTCTTTGTTCAAATGGAGTACCAACAGGATACATCTCCTCTAAAAAACCCACAGTTGTGCAACCAACGAGGGTTATAGTCAGTAGCCAAGCAGAGATGCCGAACCGATGAGTTGTCATCGTTGCCCATTGCTTTCTACAGATAGCATGGACTGATGAAGATTTCGGTTATGCTTGGAGTCCAGTGTATCATGGTCTTCTGAGAAACTGTCAGGGCTGGGTGCCCCATCCATAGAGCTTCCACAGCTGGAGTTTGGAGACAGCATGTCCTGAAGAAGGTCTTGTTGGACCATTCCGTTATCTTTATTCACCTTGCTCCGTTGGTTACCTTCTTCTTCTTGGTCATCAAGAAGTTTGGCTAGGAAGTTGATGTATTTCATGGCCAGGCGGAGAATTTCATTCTTGCTGAGTTTTTTATCTGGTGGGTGAGTTGGAATAAGCTTGCGCAGCTCAGCAAAAGCCCCATTGACATTTTGTTGTCTCCATCTCTCCCGGCTGTTTGTGAAAATGCGGCGGACGACTTTTGTATGAGGACCTCCTGTGGAGAACAAGCAGTTGACATTTACACAATAATTTCTGGATATGGAATGCATTAAGAAGCATATTTGTCCTGTAGTAACAAAGCCTACCAATATATCATATGGTCCACTTGGCATTGTAAAAAGGCAAACAGCCCACTGACTTGTGGCCACCTCTGTTATTTGGTATAGTTTCTATGTATTGATTAGACACAGGCAAAACCTAACCTAAGCCTTATAGACTTTGATTTTGGTAAATGACACATAATTAGTATTAACACAGATTCTACAGACTTCAAAATTGTATTTTCCATACAGATTATCAGCATAGGCCATCCCTCCTACTGAAACAAATGACACAAGCTGACCAATGGTATTAAATGGGACAAATAAGAACAAAATTGTATTTATTATCATATTATCAAAAGCTGCTAATGGGAAATCATTTATGTGCATTTGTTTTATACCTTATTATAGTATACTATGATGCTCAGTCAAGGTTATTTATTTCAACATTAAACATGGCTCGTGACCCCAATAGCTGCCCCATTTTTCCGACCAAATCTTCCCTAATCAAGACATTTAAATAAGCCTCACATTGTGGTTTAGTATTTACCTTCTGTCACTTCAACTTCATATGGACCTGTGCGTCTTTTTACTCTGGAATTATTGTTGAACATTGGAAATGTTTCTGGATCACCGAAGTAGGCGCTGTAAGATAATAATAAATAATTATAATAAACCAATTTGATGCAGCTATGACATTTGAACACTAAATTCTAAATAATAATAATAAATCATGTTGAGAATTGTGGATTTTCTTTTAAATTCCATAAACTCTGTAACCCTTGTATAAAATATATGTACACCTTTTGTGCTAGAATTATGCAATGCAAAGTAAGGTACATTTAAAATATCAAATTAAGTGTCAGCCATATTTACCATATAATTAGCATATTGGGGGATATTTGCATAAATATATTTCAGGCTACTGTATTCACAAAATCACATTCTATAGTGAACATAAAGAAGCACTGGGTCTCCATAAACCAGTTCAGTGCTGCAATTGTCTTGAAGCACAAATGACAGATAAAAGATTTTTATATCCTATGTCAAAATTTTCTTACTGTGACGCCAATACAGATGCAATTAAAAGGGTAAAGAAAAGATTTGCGTTCAAGTAGGATGAGTAACACATTGCAAAGCACTGAAAGGGTTAATAGAAAACGCACACCTAACAGGCAGGCAGGAGAATAAAGAATAATCATAACTAACGGATAAAGAAAGGCGATTTAATGCACATTTGAAACATTTTTCTTGGCTTCTTGTTATATTATAGCATGTAGATCCTAGTTAACCCTTTACTAGAGTCTTATGTTGAAGTTGATCCTTTTTATTTGGCCAATATAAAAACTAATATATAATAACTTTTCCGGACCTTGGAGGTCTCTTCTTCAGATGAAATAATCCAAATTCAGATCAAATATCTTTTCTATAAACTGTGCATTGATCTATGGTCCTTTTTTTCTAATTTTAGAATTGTGCCTGGAACTGCATTTATTTACGGTCCCCATTATTTGTTGAATGTGATATGTTTTATTAATAATATTTGTATCTGTTCTGCGACATTTCTGCAGTAAATAAATTGGACCAGAACAAACAAAACAAATCCAACGGAAAAAGGGACGGGATAAAAAATATCATTTGCAATTTTGAAGAGAATTACCGGTAATACTAAAATTAAAATGATATCACAGATGAATGGCATTGTGGCTGCTTGTATTGGTAAATGGTGGGCTGATTAATGAGTTAAAAGGAAGAAACAGTTACCCCCAGTGTGGCATAAAACAGAAAAAATAGTAGCCTGATTATATGAAACATTAGCCGGTCCATAAGGCATAGGTGATAATAAAGCAGGTCTGTATAGAGAGGCTGGCATTGTAAATCTATATGTTAAGATTATAGGGGGTCTCTGGTGTTGTATAGGGACCCGGTGATGGCATGTATATATTCTCTGGATATAGTGAAAGAGGATGATGTCTCCAAGGAAGCAATAACGGGATGTATTAAAGGAAAGCAAGGAAAGGGAAGCACAGGTCAGGAAATGGGCAACAGACACAGAGGAAGCAGGAGACAAAATCCACATGGCAGTGAATAAAATGCAGTGTAATATAATGAGGATATAGAGAAAAGGTGACAAATGTTTCATTTACATTCTGCTTAAAACTGCCAACATTTAGAAAAAAAATAAGTATTTTGCTCTGCAAATGTATTCAAAAATAGTAATATTACAAAACTGTATTCAAAGTGCATTTCTCTGTATGTGATCTTTCAGGTGCATTGCAACCCCCAGTTCAGTGTTCACAATCTATCCTTAGAATGTCTAGTAACAATTGCCCTAAAGTATATTTAGGGATATATATATATATATGTATATATATATATATATATATATATATATATATATATATATATATATATATATATATAAACTAATTTTAATAAATATTCGTCTTTCAATCCATCAGGAGATCCCAGCTCCTAAAACACTCAATCAACAAAATAATCCATATAATTTATAGGTGATCAATAGGTCTACAAATACAAAAACATATCTATGTGAGAAGGAGCTGAATTGTTCCGCAAGGTGGATGCTAACAATGTGCTGCAGAGTGACGTCATATGAAAGTGATGCCCAGGGTTGTTCTGTGAAATGGGTGACGTTATCTGCACTGTATGATAGGTTGCTAAGGGGGTATTGTCATGGACTGACTTGAAATTATTAGCAAAAGGGGCATTATTTGGGATGAAATGATTTAAAATAGATGAGAAATTTGGTGACCTGGGCTGAGATGCTTTGAAATCCTAGAAGCGTCAGTGGCAATGGTCTACATCTTTGTTCAAGTAAAACATACCTGGGGTGTAGAGAAATATTCTACATAAAATTGTTTCAGCTCAGTATATAAAATC